>NW_026693082.1:2400000-3147500 GCF_021218885.2 Marmota monax
TGAAAGTATCCAGATCTGATCCTGTCCAAGACTGGTTCGCAACTCCTTAGGACAAGCCCACGCAGGGTTTTTGTCCCCTAAAGACAGCATGCTTTTGTCCTCTAAATGCAAGTTAGAAGATGAAGCCCAGGCCCTCAGTCCATGCCTAGAACTGGGAAAGGGGCCCATTTCTAAGTCCAGGGCACCACTATTTATGCACCTGTACCTGGATCCAGATGCTGGATCATGAGATCAAACACATGGCTAGAAGGACAAGTGTGTTTCGTACACAAGAGTCCTGATTATTCCCAGGAGGGAGCACATGGCATAATCCCTGACTAATGGCTGAAATGCCACCACTACCATTCAACACCCTGCAAAACCGGAAATTTGAGAGAGGGACTAAGTCTATAGTGATGAGTGTTATCCTCATGCCCCCATGCATGGGGACTAGTTTTTCAATTGGCTTTCCAAGAGGCCTGGGGACATAGAACAAGTGCATCTTAAAATGAGATAAGTGGAGGGGAAGGAGTAGGCCCTGCTGAGTGGAGTAGGGGACAGAAGTGAGTGGAGAAAAATCAGGGAACTCAAGGAATAAGGGAGATGCTTATAATGGGGAGAAACAATCTTTGCGTGTAGGAAACAACACCAAGATAAGAAGAGCTGTTTTACGGGTTTCCCCAGTGTCTGTTATACAATCTTCCTAGGACAATGTAGATCATGAAGTAGATCCTTAATGTCTTGCTGAGGGCAAAACAGCTGTCCTGAGTTCCCTGGATGTCTGCATTACCATCTGAGAACATTCCTGATGTTCTCAAAGTCATTCCTGAAATAGGCTGACGCCTCCAGGTCCTTCCAATTTGTGCAATCGCAGCAGGTAGTAAGGTGAGTTCCAGAGAGCATGGGCAAAGTGAGGCATTTCTGGAAACTTCTTTTAACTCAGGAGAAAATCTTTCCCTTTGTCTCTTAAAAAAAAAAAAAGTTGTTTTTTTTTTTTTTTAAGAGCTTTCTGGTGACCAAAGGAAGTTTCCGATGTTCAATAATAATGAGTCAAATTAAAAGAATATTGTCAAAGATTGTTAAGGCAATTGTACTAAAAAGTCAACAATGGGTGGAAATAAAGTCAATACAATTTCTCTACCTGAAAATATAAACGTTCTAGAGATGATTTATTTGGCCATAAATTATTTTCATGCACTCGTTTTTCCTTTTTCTCGTTGCACATACTTTAAAATTGGTGTCATTTGTCTGAACAGAGTGGGAGAGAAGTGCTCAGATATTTTAAGTCTTTAAAATCTTTATCTCTTTAACATCATGAAAGACAAAAACTTTTATATCTTTAAAATGTACATTTTTTAAAAATCTAAAACTGTTGATTAGCCAGAATTCTGGGGAGCCAGAATTGCTAGGAAGTTCAGTTGGTTCTACAAATGACAAAAGATCCCCAGTGAGGGAGGAAAAAGGCAGCACATTTAGCCAATTTTGTTTGCCTAAGTGCATGGAGGCAAGAAGTCAGTTTGGGATCTGCCCTATCTTATCCAGCCTATCTTATCAGGTGGTAAATCTGTCCTTTGATCTTGTCAACAATGTGGAAAGTTGGAGACAGCTGCCACCACCCCTAGTCAGCAGTGCCTCACCAGTCTCTCATAAAACATTTATGAAACCTGTAATAAACAGGCCTGATAAGGAAGAAGGCTCAAGATTTCAGAAGTCAGCAGCTCACAGAAAATGCCCTTTTCTACCTCCAAGGTTGCTTTATTTGAAGAGCAAACACAAACCATCAATTCCCACTGGCAATAAAGTCTGAGCAAAGAGTTTCACCAAGCCCTAAGATTAGCAGAATGTGTTTGGATTCTTACCCCACATTCAGAAAGTGCCTCCCTGCCCCCCAGCCCCAAATTCCCAGCATTGGTATGAGCACAGAGGGCCCCAGGCAAAACAAAGAGCTAGGAGGACAAGGGTGGCCACAAAAATACAGTCCCAGAGAAATGAGGAGTCACTTGATGCCCCAAAGTAAACTCATACTCTATAACTGAACTTAAAAAGAGAAGCAGGAATAACTTTTTAGTAATACATCATAAAATACAACTTGAAAAATATTTATTTTAACTTCTTTTTTATTTTCTGGGGAAATCAGTAGAGTTCTCAGAGTTTAGCAGAAGTAGACAGAGTCCTAACTATCCCTCCACTGTTTGGGAATTTTTTCAGTTGGATTTTCTGGGCAAGTGTCAAAGGAGTTGAGTGGCTTAACCCAGATGTCTTAGAAGAAAAGAAAAGTAAGAAGGGAAGAAAGCTTGGAGTAAGAGTCGGACACCTTGGTACACACCTGGAATCCTAGAGGCTCAGGAGGCTGAGGCAAGAGGATCACAAGTTCAAGTCCAGCCTCAGCAACTAAACAAGGCTCTAAGCAACTTAGCAAAGCCTGTCTCAAAATTATTTAAAACATTAAAGGGGTTGGGGATAAGACTCAGTAGTTAAGCAACCCCGAGTTTCATCTCCAGTATCAAAAAGAAAAAGAAAAAGAAAAAAACCCTTCCTGAGTAAGAGAGGGAAGTACAGAGTGTAACCGGAAATGTTTCAGGAAAATAATTTAATATGCTGCTGGGCAGGGAATGCTGATTGCTCACATACTACAGAGGAAGCAGCTCACTACAATTTTTTGTTGAATGATGACTAGATGAATGAATGAAAGAAAGAACGAAGCTACAGGCATCCACAGCTCTCATGCAAAGGTACACAACACACAGCACACAGCACACTTGAGCCGACAGAGAGAAGCAAAGGAAACTTATACACCAGGTAGTCACAGCTTTATTTAGTACCTTGCATTAGAGATGAAAAAAGGCTTCAAAGCCAAAGCATAATATCATTGCGGGATGCGGGGGACATCCAGGATTTTCATCTCTCCTGATTCAGACAACTGTAACCAAGTAAAGAAAAAGGACCCTGGGGGCAGCCTAATGAGTGAAAGCTCCCAGGCTGAGCAACAACCCTGTCTAGAAAGGCTCTCTTCCGTGCATCCCCAAGGAGCCAATGCCCCCCCATCCTCTAGGGACCATCTTGCGGAATACTCATCTCTCTCTCTTTCTATGCCCCCATCCCCATTCCTCACACTTGCCTCATTGCTTTAAATAAATTGTTACAACCCTTGAGTGTGGGTGTTCTGTGTGCCCTCTGTGTTTTTCTATGGCAATTTTTCGGTGTTCAGGAGGGTGGAGGCCATCACTATTTGACTAACTTATAAGACACCTGCTCTAGTACCCACCAGGCCCCTAGAGCTAATGGTAATGGTGGTCCAGGGAGTATAACAAAGGATTGGGACCTGGAGGCCCTCTCAACCCCACCATCAGGTCATGTGCTTGCCTAGTGCATCACCCAGCAGGTGGGTTCATGGGCAGGTGGGGTGGACAAGTGAGACCTAGTGAGTTTCAGTGTTCTAGTCATAGGGTAAGGGTGTCTGGACAAATAGAAGAAGCAGAGATGAGGCTCACTTGTCACTGGGGCAAGTATAGCTGACAGCATCTAAGACATCCCAAAATGTTGCTCATAGTGTCAGCCAACACTGGTTTGGAAAAAAGCCATCAATATAGGCAGAAATGCATTGACTCCATCAATGGACATAAGACCTCCTTGGCTAATAGGCCATGTTATTCAGGTTCATCTCAAGTGTGCCCATGTGATTTTGGAACAAGGGGCCAGAGTTGGGTTTTCATGGAGACTTCAGCCCAAGGAAGCCCAAGGAAGCAGCTATCTTTCAGGAAACCCCACTCCAGGGCTATTTTCTGCTTTGTCACTGTGGTCTCTAGGCCACTGGATTTTAGTGCCAAGGACTGTATCTCTCAGGGAAGGGAAGACCTGAGTTCTCAGAGAGGGCTGTGTGGGAGACATTGAGGAATAGCATCTTCAGGACAGCAACTCCTATGAAAGAGATGTCCCAGCTCCCATGCCACCTGTGACAGGAGGCCACCCAGCATTTTCCTCAAGTCAACAGAGGTGAAGTATGGTGGTCAAGAACACAACTTCTGTCTCTGCCCTGATTACCAGCCTGCTCTCACACTTACTACTTTGAACATCAAACTCTGAGCCCCGGTTTTCTCTCTACAAATTGAGGATCATAAAACTACTGGATTATATAAGGTGATGCACATACAACCTTAGAAGTGTTGAACAATAGCAGTTATTATTTCTGCTAATCCATATTGCCAGCATTTTTGTTTATTAATGCTCAGAATAAATTGCCAGTGACTCTCATGTGTTCTCCACATTCACAAATTCTCTGCATGAAAATTGGATTTTGCCCTAAAGCTTGGCATTTCCTACTTTTTCTTCCTCTCATCCATGCTTAGATTTTAACTTACATCTCTTAAAAAAGAGCAATTCTCTTTCTTGTAGAGTTGCACATTTTGTGATCACAAAACACACATGAAGTGGATGTGGTCACTATCCCCTGCCTTTTTTTCTTCCTTCAGTCCTCAAAATTGAGCCTAGGGGAGCTTTATCACTGAGTTACATCCCAATTTTTCATTTTTTTATTTTGAGGCAGGGCATTGCTTACTTGCTGAGGGTCTCATTAAGTTGCTGAGGCTGGACTTGAATTTGTAATTCTCCTACCTCAGTCTCCCCAGTAATTGAGATTACAGATGTGTGCCACCATGCATGGCTTATTGTCCCCATTTTGTAGGCAAGGCAGCTGAGATTTGCAACGTCCAGTGTTTCAGAGCATGGGTGAGGAGGGCAAGGTACCTGTCCCTGAATCTCATCTCTGAAGTTCCAAGCTTTGACTCCACTCAGATTGAACTGATTTGGACCCATGGAGGTGCTGAGTGAAGAACACCAAAGACAGGGTCAGTGAGGAGAGTAAATGGGCACTGTTACAACAGGCATCAGCTAGGATGTCCCAGCAAAATGAGAACACAGATGTGTCAGTCAGCTTTCTGTTGCTATGACAAAATGCCTGAGATAAACAACTTTAAGGAGGGAAGATTTATTTTGGCCCATGGTTTCAGAGATTTTAGTCCTTGGTTGCTTGTCTCTGTTGTTTTTGGCCTATGGGAGCACAATACATCATGATGGAAGCATGTGGCAGAGGAGGCTGCTCATCTCATTTGTGACCAGGAAGCAAAGACAGAGAAACAGGAAAGGGCTGGGTCTCAATATCCATTTTAAGGGCATGCACTCAATGACCTGACTTCCTCTCACTCAACTCCACCACCTTCCCATAGTACCACAAGTTGGGACCAACCCTTCAACACATGAGCCTTTGGAGAATAATCAATATCCAAACTGTAGCAGCAGGGAACCCATAGTTAAGAGCACCAAGACTCCAGTCTGAGGATCCCAGGCCAAGGCCAAGACTGGCACAATTTCCATGAGGTTATGACTTGTTCTTCTTCACACCAGGTATGAGGACAGGCAAGGCCAGCCAGCATTTGACTCCAGAGACCAGGTCACATCACTCCTCTGCTGTCTCCGTCTTCACCCACACATTTCTGTGTATGGCTCAGGACCAAGCCCCCGGGTGGTACTCAAAGATCTTGGCAGCCTCTGTCTCCCTTTCCTGCCCACACAGGAGCCTAACTCAGTCAGAATGTGTGGGCTTCCTGATAGTTTAAATCTCTGGGTGTTGGGTATGTGCACATCCATGTTCTCAGCACCATTAGTCATAAGAACCAACACTAGAAGCAGCCCAAGCATCCACTGATGGATGAATAAGTAAACAAAATGTAGTACATGCCTATACTGGAATGGAATATTATTCCTCAAAAAGGAAGGAAATTCTGACATATGCTACAACATGAATGAAATTTGAGAACATTATGCTAAGTGAATTAAGCCAGTCACAAAAAGATGAATTCTACATGAGTTCACTTCTACAGGTAGTACCTAGAATAGTTAAGTCAATAGACACAGAAAGTAGAATGGAAGTTGCCAGAAGCTGGGGGTAGGGGTGTGAGGTGTGGGTAATTATTGTGTAATGGGTGCAGAGCTTCAGTTTTACAAGATGAGAGGAGTTCTGGAGATGGATGGCAATGGTTGTACAACAATGTGAAAGTCCTTAATGACACTGAACTGTACACTAAAAAGAATTAACACCGTCAGTTTTACATTATGTGGGTTTTATCACAACATAATTTTTAAAAAGTTTAGATGTTCTACCTGACACCTTCAGACACACTAGGCTGCCACCATCTGCCACCATCCAGAGAAGAGGGCAGCAGGCTCCCTCCCTGTGCCGTTAAGTGGGCGCCCAGCCTTCTCACCCAGCCAACTGCCCACATGCTGCTGCCCAAAGTCAGTTTCTGGCTCAGAACACAAGGTACTTCTGCCCTGAGCAAGGCATCTTTTGTTTCCCCAACCTTGGGTCCATTAGCTATGTCTGCCCAGACAGTTGCCTTCCCCAATTCCCACAGAAAGCCTACGGGTTAGGGGCAGCCCTTCACACCTGTTTCCTTCCCTATTCAGCTGGGAGCTAGCTGCCCAGAGCAGGGACCATGCTGGCCTTTCTCTGTATTCTCTGCTGCTCCTACAGAGCCTTGCTCATAGTTTGTGCTTAATATATACTTGGGCAAGGGAGGAGAAAAGGAATTAGGGAATGGGAGAGGGAGAGAGAAGAGAATAAAGAGATGAGTCAAATGAACAGGGAGAGGAGATACACCAACAGATATTGATCTCTGTGTGATCCTGAGAATGCACTGGCATAGATTCCCGGGTTTTTATTTTAGGACTTGATATATTTTGCTCTCATCTCACTTCCCAGAATTCTGAAGGCAGTGGCAGGCTAGAAAGGGGCCCATAGCCTCAGGTACCTGTCCTGATGTGAGTGGCCTTGGGACTCAGCTTGCCCTTTGTGTTCAGTGCTTGTGACTAAAGCCCAAGTGTCTTGGGAGGCTCAAACTTTCCAAATACCCTTGGCACCCCCAGATTCCACTAGAACCCATAAAGACAGGTACTCCTGCCATTGCTTCTCAACATCATAAAGAAAGAAACTCAGAAGACCCGGTCACAATGGAGGCTGAGGCCAATGAAGCGTATTTCCCCTCTGCCGTGGCCACCTGGACACCTCTTCCTCTCTCTCTCCGTCCTGAGCCTCTTGTCTCCCTCAGCCCTGGGCCAGCCTACCATGGTGGTTCCCCGTTATCTGCAAAGACTGTTCCCAGGCGATAATGCAGCCCAGGTCAGGTGGAGGGGAGCTTTGTGGGCCTGCTGAAGAGCAGAGGTTCCTCACTCGTCATCCCTGCTGTTTGCTCACCTGTCATTTCAGCTTTGTGACAAGGTGACATTAAAAAGGGGAGAGGGCACATTTTTGGCAGGAGAGGTAATTTATTGGGAGGCTGCTAGCTATAAACTTGCCCGTTTGGTTTTCAATTGCAGCCCTGGCCTGCCATGAGGCTGATCCCCTGTTAATGCATAACCAGGGGAGCCCATCTTGGGGCAGGTGTGGGTTGTACCCCAGATCTTTACTTTCCACTCCCTGTGATGAGGCCATATCATTCTCTTCTCTGGCACAAACCTGGCACAAAGTGGCAGGGAGCTGAAGTGCAAAGGAGGATCCCCACACTGCAGCTTTGACCAGAGTCTGTCCTGAAAGGGCCTGATGTGTCAGGCCTCAGTCCTCTAACCACGGCTGGAGTGATCACAGAGATGGAGCAGAACTCCACGCCTGGCCTCTAACCCTGGAGGAGGACAGGACACCAGGGTCAGGTGTATTGGCTCATGTTGCTGAGATAAAAGTGCAGCTTGAAGGTCAAGGGGTGATGTCTGAGAGCTACTTGCAGCACCTCCTCATGCAATCAAAATACACTTCCCAGGGGAGAGGAGAAGCCATGCACCCATGAAAACTGGATCCATGACTGATGTGTATGGAAGGGCCATTGTATAAGAAGGCAGTCTTTTAGAGACCATTTTCTTAGAAGTAGGGAATATGCAGAGGGAGGAGCCCGAGGAAGCAGTGTCAGACAGATGTCTGGATGCTGAGGGTGCCATGCTCAGCAGGGGTGGCAGCAGAGAAGCCATAGGAAAGGGGAATGGGCTGGTCCATGCAGCCATGGTGATCAGGCTGAGAGCTCCTTCTGGGGCATTCTCTACCAGCTTAGAGAGTAAGACTGAGGGGACAGGAGAGAGCCCAGAGGGCTGCAGACACTGGTGGAGAAGGAGCTCTTGGCTCCATGTGATGGATTCCGTCTATACTCTTTCCTCCTGGATATCTTCTCATGTATGACCCACACTCTCCATCCTTTCCCTTCTCTTCCTTGTTCCCTTCGTGCCTGTCTTCCCTAGAGGCTGTGCTGTCAAAGTCAAAGCCAGATCCCTCAAAACTACATGGTCAGTTGTCACCTCATAGACAACTCCTGTCTCCCTGAAAAAGCCTCAACTTCACAAAGTAATTTGATGAGCAGTGACATGAGGTCACTCTTCCTGAGAGTGGGACAAGCCATGATCCTCCTAAGCCTCAGTGCCCCCACCTTCAAAGCAATTAATCCAATTCAGGATGGGTGAAATGACACTCTTGGCATGAAGGAGCCAGCACACCATCAGGATGAGCACCTGCTGTCTATTTCCTGCCCCTTGGCTCCAAACAATAAAGGAAAGAAAGAAAAACCATTGCCTTTCAGATTCATCATGCCAACTACTGCAAAGTGCTTTGGAAAGAGGCCATGAAAAATCGAGACACAGTCCCAGAAGTCCTCAATGGGCAGGCAAGAGAAAAGTCCTGGGAAACAGTTAAAGAAATAGGTTGTTTAAGTGACATGTAATTGGTTGAAGTAACAAATTCCTAAATGGCACCAAAGCCAAAGGGAACTTCGTGGCTAGGAGGAAGGTTTTTTCCAGAAAACCTTTGTATGAGGAGGGGAACATAAAATACATATAGAAAAGCACATGAATCACAAGAATACAGCGTGAAAATTTCCCTTCAAGTTAACCTGCCTATTCAAGTAACCGACCCCATATTAAAAACAGAGCACGGCCAGCACCCCAGACACCCCTTCTTGTCCAACCCAGGTTAACTACCACCCTGACCACCAGCAAAAAACACAGATGAGTTTTGCCTGTTTTTGAAGTTCATGTAAAGAGGATCATATGGTAAGTCCTCTATTGAATTTGTGTGGCTTCTCTCCTTCAACATATGCATGGGGTTGCACGTGATTTTAGTCTATTCCTTCTTATTGCTGAATAGTGTGCCACTGTGTGACTATATCACCGTCCATTTGCCCATCTTCCTCTAATGTGCATGTGGGTTGTTTACAGCTTGGCCATTAAGAGTCAAATACATGTACATGTACTTTTAGTAATTTCCCTCTATGTTCACAGTTTCTGCATTTGCTGATTCAATCAGCCAGGGATTGAAAATCATCAAAAAATGTAGAATCTGTGCTGAATATGGAAACTTTTTTCTTGTCCTTATTCCCTAAACAACACAGTACAACAACTATTGTGTTAGGTGTCATAAGTCATCTAGAAGTGGTTTTAAAGTACACAGGAGGAGTTGTGTAGGTTCTGTGCAAATACTATGTCTTTCTATAGAGGGAACACTAACATTTACCAATTGTGGTATCTGTGGGGGGACCTGAAAGCCAATCCCCTGCAGACATGGAGGGATGACTACACATGCTCAGTTCCCATTTAACAAAAAGGGGGAGGGTCTTCATGGAACTTTTCATGGGCTGAGCAGGACTTGAATAGCAAAGCTTGATTTATGCACTCACACTGGGAATAGAGTTTTGTGTTCCCTGGTCTGATGCTCAGTGGTTGGGCTGCACAGGGAGTACCATCAGGACACAGGACAGCATAATGGAGAAATTGCAATGAAAGAATTTCTATTGGGGGCATAGTGGGATAGGAGACGGGCTAGACTAGAGTGAGGTCAGCAAATTTCTTTTGGGCTCTGAGTTAGGCAAACCAACAGTCTGAAAATGGGATGTTTATATTGACTTTTACTTAATAAAAGGGCTGGGGGGTAAATGCAGAAAGAGAAAACAATAACACACTACTAAAATACAGGCCAATGGCCCTTAAAAATATCACAGCTCCCAGCGAGTGGGTCATAAATGTGACGTGGCTTGCCAGCAGGGACTATTTGCAGAAGCACATGGAATGCAACGGTGTGGGGCAAGTGTTTGGCCCTGGGCAGGGCTGACTGGAAGCTAGAGGATTTGGGGTCACTGGCTGGGGCTGGTCACTCACTCCCCTCATGAGCAGAAAGTGCCAGGTAATGTATTCAACAAATACACGAGAACAAACACCAATTCCAGCTCCAGCTCCCACTTCCCCAGTGCGTGCTGCTGGAAGCTGTGGGGGATTCATCTGCACCTCCAAGTCTCCATCTCAGGGAGCTCCCCCACCTCCTCAGGCAGCAATCAGAACAAGTTCCCCATTAAATTCATATTGGGCTGTCTCTACATATCACATCCAACCACTGAGCATTCATCAGACCAGGAACCAAGAAACCAGCCAATTCCCAATGTGAATGTTCTAGTTCAAGACTTGCTCACTCCATGAGAAGTTCCAAAGGCCTCCCCACTTGTTACATGAAAAATGAGGAAATGTCCAACATAAAGGGTGCCTCTTTAGAAAAAAATAATCATGACCATAAGCCAAGGACAAGAAAAAGAGGATAATGGAAGAAAGAGAAAATGAAAACAATTCAACAGAGCATTCTACATGCGACCCCTACCTGGCCACTTTAGAATTCAGGATTTAGAAAAAGTGAGGTCAGGGAAACAGTGCAGGGGTAGAACACTTGCCTAGTATGCACAAGGCTCTGGGTCTCATCTGCAGCTCTGCCAAAATATGAAACAAAATTTTAAAAAAATTATCAGGCGTGGCATTCTGTGGAAAATTTATTCTGATGCCCTGTGACAGTAGCCTGCAAGCAAAGTCAAAGCACTTTATTCATTCATTTGTTTATTTATTTATTTTGCAGTACTGGGGATTGAATCAGAGATGCTTTCCCACTGAGATACATCTCCAGACCTTTTGGTTCTTTATTTAAGATAGGGTCACACTAAATTGCTGTGGGTCTCACTAAGTTGCTGAGGCTGGCCTAGAACTTACCATCCTCCTGTCTCAGTCTCCCAATTAAGTCACTGGGATTACAGGCATGTGCCATGCATCCAACTAAGACCACTTTAATACCGTCTGTACTCTTGAGTTCCATATCCAATTCAAACCAGTCAATGGATCAAGCAGTAGACATAAACATGGAGGAAGCCAAAGCTAAACTGTCCCTCATTTCTCACCAGCTGCCACAGGACCAAGGAAGGTTCGGACTGTACTCTGGCTGTCGGTAAAGACTGCCACACTCCTGGAGTCAGGAAACCCTGTCTCTTCTCCTGAAGGTCAGTGCAGTGTGGCTGATGGTAGGCAGTAGAGATGCTGGTTGGCGAAGGAAGGGAAGCTAACAACAAAGAGAGGCCATTTGATATGTTCAAAAGGAAAGGAAAGTTCTAGTGGTTTCCGAGGGAAAGCTGGGGCTTCCCAGACATTTACCTAATGGCTAGGGAGGTGCTATTTCCCCTTTTCTAGGCTGTCTTGGGTGTGATTGGCCTGATGAATTCCTCGACCTAATTTGCTCATATTTCTCTCTGGAAACACAGGATTCACAGCATCTCCACAGATGCATCTCCTCTGGTTCCTCCCCATCAGCCACATCTGAATCTGAGCCCTTTGACTGTCAGGTGTGTGGGTCACAGAGAGCTTTATCTGGACTTGCACTGCTGTGAAGCACCATCACAGGACGTGGACCATAAATATCTGAGGCTCTGCCGACATATTAATGAGCCCCTGCACTTGTGCCTAGCACTCCCTTACTCTAGGGAGCAAAGAGGCCTCATTTAATGCATCCAGAGGAGCCTCCCAGCAATATGTCATCCAGTTATTTTTTTATGAGATCGTTATCACCGACAGCCACAAGATTAATAAAAATGGAGGGTAATAAAAGAAATCACAGAGGAAACTAATGCTGTCTGCTATGTAATAAAAGGAAGGAAGCAACTTCATTTGTGAGGACAGATTCCCCTTGTCTCAGAAGCACAGAAAGCAAGCCCAGGAGGAAAGGCATAGGAGGGGGCTCCGGATGAGCAGCCCACACACGAGTTCCAGGGAGCCATCTCTCAGTGGTATTCTCTTCCCTACGCACACTGGAGACCTGCACTCCAAAGGAACTTGGGGATAGAGGTGGGAAAAGTTTTTTGATGTATTTTGTCTAAACCTTCTCACCCATCCACCCTTCATTTCCACCAACCTCTCCTCAGTTCAAGGTGGAAAGGAGAATCACTATTCTCTTATCTTCTGCAAACAGTAACCCCAATCCAACCCTGATTTTCCTAGAGTTGCAAATGGGGTGAGGTATTGCTTCATATTGAATATCATCCCTGTCTTTGGAAAAGAGCTTGGGCTATCCCAAGTCTTATAAAGGAAAGGGGAGGCCAAGCCCTAGTCTGGGAGAGCTAACTTCAAGGAGAATACAGAATCAATTCAGAACCAGATAAATGTGCAGAATGGAAGAGGGCAGCCCCTAGCCCTGAACTGTGGGTGTTCATGTGGAAGGGTGCAGCGCAGCAAGGTGTCCTCAGCACACAATGCTCCTTTGTAGCCCAGTCCAGAGGAAGAGGAGGGACAATCTGGATAAGAAAGACTGGAAGGGCAGGGTCTAGGACTTGGCCTATCAGGGGAGGAGGTGGGAAAGCAGTCCCCGAGCCACGGTTCTTGTGGAAACAGACATGAGATGAGATGAGGCTCAGAGGGCTGCAGAAGCAGATGGACAAGCAGACACTGCCTATTCTGCACACAGTGACTTGTCAGGGCCAGGGCTTTCTTGAGAAACCTGAGTACTTCAAGATGTATCATTTGGTCCAATGATCTGCAACCTTCCTTAATCTTATTTAATTTCTAAGGACTTTCCTATGGTTATCAAAAAAGCAAGGTAAGGTAGGCATGGTGGTACATGCCTATAACCCCAGCAATTTGAGAGGCTGAGGCAGGAGGATCCCAAGTTTGAAGCCAGCCTCAGCAACTTAGCAAGACCCTCAGTAACTTATCAAGACTCTGTCTCAAAATTGAAAAATAAAAAGAACTAGGAATGTAGCTCAGTGGTAAAATTCCCTGCAGTTCAATCTGCAGTACACCCTGCCACCCACCCTCTTGCCAGAGAATAGGTGATGTTTCTAGGGTAAGTCATCTTGCTTTTTCAAGATATGCGTTGGACATCTCTGGCTTATCTCAGCTCCTATGTGAACACATAGAGAGGGAAGTGGAAATTGTGAAGCTAAGACTTATTCAGAGCAGGATGCACAGCCAGGCTCAGCTGTCAAGCCCAGGGCAAAGAGTCTCCAAATAGTGGCGATTCTTTGTCCTTCCAACTCTGAGGGTTTTTGCTAGGGATCTGGGCCTCCTGTGCCCCAGATTCCCTTTGGCCTTTCTCCTGGTGAAGACTTGGGGTGCTTGGTGCCAGAGCTTCTCAGCACTGTGGGGAAGGGAGCATGAACAAGCCGGAAGCTCCAGTTTCCTAAGACTCCTGCCTCAGCCAGGGCTGAACTGGAGCCAGTTGGCTGCCTGTCAGCTTGCAATCCAAACACGGCCAAGGCCCCTAGGCCAGTAATAAACCTGGCAGCCGCAAAAACAGGCCGGAGAACCGAGGGATACAGCCCTGTCTGGGTAATGATTAACTGGCAGCGAGGGGACACTGGAGGTCAGAGTGATAATGAGAAAGTTCCCCTGAACCTATCTCAAGTGCAAAGGGCCTGGGGAGGGGCCTTGCCTGGCGCCAACTCGTGGCAAACATTTCCAGCCCGGCTGGGGGACACGCTTTTCAACGACAAAACAGCCAGGGCCTCCCTCCTGGGAACAGGCGTTTGACATCACATCCCCAGAGAGCAGGACGTGGTAAAGTTTGAGGTGAGGACACAAAAGGGGTGTCTTCCCAGGAGGTGGCGTTTTCCCAAACCTGATAAGCCTTTCCAAGAAGACAGGGCTGAATGCTTATCTTTACTGCCTGCCAGGTCCTAAGACACCAAGGCCTCTTTGCTCCAGTGAAACTAGGAAAGGATTTTCAGCTGGACTATCGGCTCTCAGATTCTTTTAAGACTTGCAATGGAACTCTCTAGCAACTTTCCACTAAAATTTCAAAATCAACTTTAAACACAGAGCCCCTGCCTCAGTTTATACTCATGAGGATTGCCAAGCCCCTGCTTTGTCTCTCCTGTGGTCTTAGCACAGAGTTTAAAAGAATTCTCTCAAAGGGCAGTAAGGCACACATAGAGGAAATGATAATGATAATAAAGATTACAAGATGAAGGATCTCTGAAGCCTCTCTGTGTCCTACGAAGTCTCATGTCAGCTAGAGACCAATGGAGTTACCTCATGGGATAGGAAGGAACAAAGACTGATTCACCCAGGTGCCACAAGCTGCTATCCCAACCTGGTTCCTTCACCTTCCATTTGGCTACACAATGTCTTCTCATCCACCAACAAAGTTCTGACTCACATTTTCAGTCTGTCACTCCATTATCCTCAACCTTGCCACCCTCCTCTCCACTGAAGCATCATTTCTACCTACTACAGAAGTTAACACCACTTTCCAAATTGTTATAGAAGAGGATTTATGCATAGTTCCTTGAAAAAAAAAAAGATCCTGATTCTTACAACACATCTATCACATGATACTCAAAGCTGTGCCAGGATGTTACCAGGTATTGACATCCTGTACTGAGTGAGCAGGCAGCAGGGTTGAGGTTAGATAAGTACCCAGTTCTGGAACTTCTTACTCCAAGAGGCCCTTCACCAAGCAATGTGCTTCTATTCTTTTGTTATCTAATTCATCTCCTAAATTCTATTAAGACAACACTTAGAGTACACAATTTCCATTTCCAGTAAGTGTCTGTGAGGTAAATCGGTTTTTGTGTTTTTCAGATGTGTAGGACAACACTAACCTAACAGTGTGTGTCTGTACTAAATTGACACAGTTATTGGACTATTTGTGGGTACAGTGAGACATTTCAATACATGTATACAATGTGTAATAATCAGATCAAAGGAATTGGCATTTCTATCACTTGAGATTTTTATCATCCTCTCTACTAGCTACATTAAAATATTCAATTGATTGTTCCCCTATGTTTTAACTGATGGCTAAAACATATAGAAAGTACAATATTGACTGGATTGTGACTGATCTACATTTAAATACATTTGATCTACATTTAAAATGTCCACAACATTGCCTGCCCTGATGGTAATTACACCACTACCTATAAAGTTAGTACTTTCAATAAGAAAAATAAATCAAATCAAACCAAGATTCTAGGTAAAGCTAGTACTTTATAGGAAATACAAGACTAGGGACAAAATGTCCAATGACATCCAGGGTTATAATCAGCAGAACCCAAAATATGGGAAACTACAAGTTGGCTGGTGCCTATCATAGCTGGGTAATGGTTACATGGGAACTTATGGCATTATTTCCTCTGTTTTGTGAAAATCCTCAATAATAAGGATTAAAATACTCACAAGTGTTTTTCTCATTGCATGTACATAAATCCTAATAACACTGAGACCTCTCCATAATCCATCGAAATGAAAGATAATGATGGTGAAAATATGGAGAAAGGACCAACATCTCACTCTTTCTTGTACCTCACCTCTCTACCGAGTTCACTCAGATGAACTAGTTAAAGTGCCATCTGCCTCCCCCGCTTCCCTGAGGATCATGAACAACACAGCTCCTGAGCGTGAGGAGTACAGAGCCTGTGAGGGCTTGTGTCATCCTTATACTGACTCTAAATCAAAGAATATCAGTCACATGGCTCCAGGGAACCCTGGAAATGGGTTTTGGAGGAGATACTAACCTGAGTTCTCAGATCTGAGTCCTATATCTGACCAGCTGAGTGACTGGCTAGCTGCTGAACCTCTCTAAGCACCAATGCCCTCCTCTGTAAAAAAGGAAAGCCATTCATCCAAAACCACTTGTGGATATGACAATCAAGTAGACAAGCACCCCTGCACTCAAGGAACAAGAGCTGTGCACAGGGAATACCATTACATAAAGTTGGGTGGAGAAGGAAGTGCCACCATGGGATCCGGGTCAAAGAGAACCACTTCTTGAGTTATCAGGGAAGACCCCTGGAAGCAGATGTCATTTGAACTGGACTCTGACAGATTGCTCTGTATATGGAAAGAGAGGGCATGCCTACAGAGGGAGGGCTGAGTCTAGAGTGGGTTTTGGTTGTATTGAAGCCCAGGGCATAAGAAGGAAGGAGTGTAGGGTGGACAGTTCAGGAAGCTGTGGAGGCCATGATGGCCCACACAGTGCATTGGGACTTTACCTGGAAGACAATAAGGAGCCATTTGGAGGTTTTGGGGAGAAGCATTTTTTGTTATTTAATATTATTATAGAGGATACCAGGCATGGTGTTGCAAGCCTGTAATCCCAACAACTCAGGAGGCTGAGGCAGGAGGATCAGAAGTTCAAAGCCAGTCTCAGCAACTTAAGAAGCATGAAGTGACTTAGAGACCTTGTCTCAAAACAAAACAAAACAAAAAAAAAGGGCTTGGGATGAATCTCAGGGCAAAATACCCTTAAATTCAATCCCCAGTGCAAAAAAAAAATTATTATAGAGGATGGTTTGGGCAGAAAAACTTGATCCTACTTACATTCTGGGAAGAGAAGACCACTCAGCCTCTCCATGAAACATTTATGGTAGAAACAAGTAGATGACGTCTGAGTGTACAGCAGGGCTTCCTTCTCCAGGGATAAAAGAACACACACAAAAACAGGTGGTGAGTCAGGAGGTGTGGGCAGGGGCCACGAACTGCATATGAGAGAAAGCACAGCAGAAAAATGGTACTGTGCTTAACCTCCAAAATGCAGATACATTTTTAAGTGAAGCCCTGAGAATCATGGGGGGATGGCTCCCCTTTTTCTCCCATTTCATAGAGAAACCTCCTCTTTGCATCTTGCCTTGCTCATTTTGGAACAAAATCCTCAAGAATCCAGATGATGACTCTGATTGTCAGGAGGCTCAGACTAACCAGGAGGTCTCCCAGGCCTTGCAGCCAAAGCCTCACTCCCTCAGGGGCTGGTAGGAAAGAGGCCACCTGACCCTGGCATCTAGAACTTTCTAGACTCTTGATATGCAGTGATATTTTTTTAAAAAAAATGCAAGTAGAAAATGCAGGGGAAAGTTTCATAGTGGCATGTCAGACAGCTGATCCATGAATATGTTTGTTTCCATTTTCCATTTGCGGTATTTACTAAGTTTTTTTAAATCTTAATTTGATGATATTTTTCTCTTTTTATTCTAAAAAATTACCTTTAGTAAACTTTATATTCTTTTCCTTAAAAATAACCCTCCAATGGATTAGGCCCCTACTTCCTTAATAAGACTCCTATAGAACAAGAAATAAAATCAAGAATCAATAAATGGGATGAACTCAAACTAAAAAGTTTCTTCTCAGCAAAAGAAACAATCAGTGAGGTGAATAGAGAGCCTACAGCTTGGGAGCAAATTTTTACCTTGCACATCAGATAGGGCACTAATCTCTGGGGTATATAAAGAACTCAAAAAGCTAAACACCAAAAAAAAACAAATAACCCAAACAATAATTGGGCTAAGGAACTGAATAGCCACTTCTCAGGAGGTGTTATTCAATCAATCAACATCGCTAGAAATTAGAGAAATGCAAATTAAAACTACTCTAAGATTTCATCTCACTCCAGTCAGAATGGCAGCTACTAAGAATACAAACAACAGTAAGTGTTAGCGAGGATGTGGGGGAAAAGATACACTCATACATTGCTGGTGGGACTGCAAAATGATGCAGCCAATATGGAAAATAGAAAGGAGATTCCTTGGAAAACTTGGAATGGAACCACCTTTTGATCCAGCTATCCCACTCCTCGGTGTATACCCAAAGGACTTAAAAACAGAACACTACAGGGACACAGCCACATCAATGTTTATTGCAGCACAATTCACAATAGCTAAATTGTGGAACCAATCTAGATGCCCTTCAGTAGATGGAAGGATAAAGAAAATGTGATATATATATATATATATATATATATATATATATATATATATATATATATATATATATATATACACACACACACACACACACACACACACACACAATGGAATATTACTCAGAATAAAAGAGAATAAAATCATGGCATTTGCAGGTAAATTGATGGAGTTGGAGAATATAATGCTAAGTGAGGTTAGCCAATCCCCCAAAAAGCCAAATGCCAAATGTTTTCTCTGATATACAGAGGCTGATTCACAGTGGAGTTGGGAGGGGGAGCATGGGAAGGTTAGACAAACTCTAGATAGAATAGAGGGGAGGAAGGGGAAGGGAGGAGGCAAGGGGCTAAAAAAGATGGTGGAATGAGATGGACATCATTATCCTAAGTACATATATGAAGACACAAATGGTGCAACTCAACTTTGTATACAACCAGAGATATGATAAATTGTGCTCTATATGTGTAAAATGAGTTTCAATGCATTTGCTTTCATATATAACAAATTAGAATAAAAATATAACCCTCCAAGTTGCATAAACTTCAGGTTCCCCAATATCTTTATCCCAAGACCTCAGAGGGCACCCTGTTCTCACTGTCCCAGTTCCTGGAGGACCTTCCCCCTTGCCCAGGTTCCACAGCTCCTAGTCCCAACATGGCTTCTATGTGTTCCCTGGATCTCTGTGCACCAGCACACTATCTTCTCAAGAGGAAGCTGGGGGCTGTACTGACTTGCTGTGCAAACTCTGTGCTGAAGGCTACCAGGACTCATGTCCAGGAAACTGCACACTGCTTTTGTGGAAACCTCTGCAACCCTGGGCTTCTTCTCCCCACAGGCCTGTGATTCCAGGAAAGGCAGCAGCTCACCTTCCTGGTGACAAGGAAGCATTAACAGATGGGGGTGTACCTACTATAGAGGTGCACCCACACAACCACTCACTAGCCAAGGCTTGAGGGCTCTGTTCTAGCCTTCAGTGTTTACTCTGCAAAATAATTCTTAGAACAACAAAGGAATAGTAAGGGCCTCTTCCCCAGTTACCAAAATCCCAAATTCTTCAAAGCACAAGTGGTTTTACTATTGTTGAAAATAAAACAAACAAACAAACAAAAAAACACTCTTTCTAGAGAATCTGATCCATCCAAATAATGTGATATCTGTTGTAAAAGCCTTTCAGGAACAAGGCAGGCCACTGCCTTACTCTCCTTTTTCAACAAGTTTAAGGCACCTCCAGCCATGACAAGTAAGTGGAGTTCCTGCAGGAAGTGTCCCACAGGAAGAGGCTGCATGCCCTAGGGGGTGACTGCCCATTGGCTTGCCCACTCTACTCTATGTGCCACCAGGGTTCCTCGGCAACAAGAACTGGAGAAGTGATGACCAACACCCTGCATACAGAGGCTCCAGCCCCTTAGGATCACCCGGTCCACCTCTGGTGTCCTCACACGAGTAGTCTGAACAATGACCTTCCAGGAAGCTTCTGGAAGAAAGATACTGTCCAGGTTCCCAGCCCATGCCTAGTACTGCTCTTTGCTATGACGGATGCTCAGTGTGTATTTGTTAAGTATACTCACCCTAACGATCAATGCCTACTTACTTCACAGCCTATTCTCACTCAGTGGGGTCCACAAGCTCTGAGCCCCCAGTGATGTTAACTATCCCTATGTTAACTGTCCCTCTGAACCCACTTGTTGGCTGGGCCAGAATAACAGAATCAAGTCAGAAGGATCAGGCCAGAAGCTGATAAATGAATCAGATCCTCCCAGCCTGTGCAGGGGCATGTGGTCATGCCTGGGCATCCACATGTGGGCACAGTCTTTGGCTACATGTTCTGCATAATTGGTCAACATGGGGGGCCTGGGTTCCCCAGGAAGGACTCCCTAATCAGTGCCCAGGGTGAGGATAGTTTTCCACTGTGTAATTATCCTGTGGGCACAGCAGGAACTTGACATTTGCTTGGGTTGGGGCTGCCAGGGAGCAGCTGTTCAAATCTAGAATGGTCCCACCCTCCTCAGACTACTGATCATTTGCTGATCATTCCCCTGACTGTATTTGGTCTTATCATCCATCAAGAAACTCTATCTGAAGTTCAGGTGATGAAGCTGTCTCTCCTGGCCCTTATTTGCAATTCCAAATTTCTGGCCCTTGGCTTTTTATTGGGCCGGGGCCTTTAAGCCCTGTATCAGTGGCCCCTGCAAGGCAGTGTAGCATCTGCTTCCTCCTGGAGGCCCTGAGCCTGCCAGGCAGAATCAAGTGTCACAGGCCCATAAGAGCCTAGGACTGCAGCATCCAGGGGACAGAAAGACAGGTCTACTAGAATTACTATCATCAGTGGCTACAGGAAGAGTGAGAAATCTCCATGTAGATTCCAGACCTCAGAGCCCCACAGCTGTAGTGGGTAGGAGAAAGGGGACTCAAGATGTGAAGGCAAGATAGTCACTAGATGTGTGGTCCCAGGCAGGCATGAGCTTTGCTGGGTTTCAGTTTCCTCCTCTGTAAAATGGGGATCTTATAGGGTTGTGAGTCTATATGAAGCTATAAAGCCTTAATACACTGCAGGTAACATATGATTCTTATGCTTATTTAAAGATATCTCCCAAGCTTTTCCTCCTGCCAAGGGAATCTGGCAGGGGAAGTGTTCATTACTAATAATGTGTGCTATGTGACACAAAAAATCTAGAGGCTCTGGCAAGGAGGGCAGAACCAAATTGAATTCTGTTCCTACTCTGCTGACCTGCAGGAGATGGTGTGGTCCCAAGTTCCTCTGCACAGTTCTGCTGCCCTCCAAGAAGGATGCCCCAGCTGCTAGTCACTTTCCCCAGCCATTCATTGTCTCTCTCTGTTTCTAATACACACACACACACACACACACACATCTATCAATAAAGTATTAAATATTATTTAATACTCACTTCATTTTCACTGGATATTATGGTATAGCATACTCAGTAGAAAGTATGAAAGTTCATGAATTATCTGGAAATTTTCCTTTTGCAGGTGGTTGTGGGACTGGAAAGGGGAAATACCTCCTTCAATAAGTAGGCACCTGCTTCTGAGTTCTTTTGATAAAAGTGTAGATTCAACTTATCTGACCAGCTAGTTCATACTTCCTTTTTTATAGATGGAGAAACGAATCACACCATGACAAACTGGCTGAGACCCCAAAATCCATGCTCTGGGCACCACTGTACCCACTGCCTCACTTCCTCCAATTTGTCAGGACATGGTTAATCCAGGAATTTGCCCATCAACTGCATCATCCTCATTGTTTGGTTTTGAGAAATCAAACTAAGCCCCTCCACTCCTCACCCACAAATAAGAAGAACAAGTGACATTCCATTGTTTGAAAAACCTTTTATTTATTGAGCCAATAATTGGCAAAATCAGGTTATGATGGCAATCTTTACTGGTCCCTCCCTCAAGGAAGCAGGAAAGACCCAGAGGTGTGGGTCTGGACCTCACAGAGATCTTGTTCCTGGAGATGACAAATCTTCCCCCTTCCACTTGGGCCTGGGGATACCTGCCAAGCCCAGGGCCAGGTAAACAGGGAGAAGATGGGGCTGAGGAATATCCTGGCTGTTTGTTAACATTTAGTTGAGAAGTAAAGTTGACAGGGAGAGAAAGGATTTAGAAATTGCAGCCACCCAGTGTGTGGTTATTGCTAAGTCTAGTGTATATTGAAAAGTCTTTCTGAGTTGGTTTGTTTTAAGCTCAGGTTCATGTTTTGATCCCTGGGAGCCTCCCAAAGTCCCCCAGCAGCTCACATTGTCCCCAGACTGTGCTGCCTCCATTATGTATGCTTCAGCTGTCCAATAACTACTGCTGGGAGCTATCCATCTCCCCTGACACCTTCTCCAAGCCAGACCTGAGCCCAGCTGGAGCCATAAAAAGGTGGTTGGTGACAGAGCCTTTTTGACTTGTCCAGTCGAGGTCATGGGTATATGAGCATTCCTTGGACAACTCTCCCTACATTTCTGCATGCCGGAATTTTAAGAAATGTAAAAATTATGTAAAAATTAAAAGACCATTGTCAGTTTCTGCAGCTGTTGGGAATAGAGAAAAGCCATTAAACAGTTAAAAGAATGATTAATGTTTATTGATCACATAATCTAAGCTAAATTTACATAGGTTAAGCATCTCTAATCCAAAAATCTAAAATGCTCCAAAATCCAAAACATGTTGAGCATTAACAAGATCCCACAAGCGGGAAACCCCACACCATGAAACTTCATTTCATTCACAAAACTATTTAAAATATTGTATAAAATTACCTTCCAACTATGTGAATAAGATGTATATGAAACATAAATGGAGATCTAATTTAAACTTGGGTCCTATCTCAAGACATCTCATTATTTATGAGCAAATATTCCCAAATTCAAAAAAATATCCAAAATCGGAAACACATTTTATATGATAGATACTTGTTCTGTCCTAGACATTTTATGTGGCTTACTTCATTTAATTATCACCACAGACCCCTGAGATAGAAACCATTCCATGCTTTTGGGAACTCTTTAAGTGGCAATTGGAGTTACCATAGGCTACCTGCTTTCAGTGTCTGTGCCACACATTACTCTACACTGAATTTTTGACTCTCTGGGGACTTACTGTGGGCCAAGCCAAGTCAGTCACCGTGAGCACTCATCTTGTCATAATCCCCACCAAGAGCCTGTGGAGAAGAAGCTGTGACGTTGCCCACCACTCACCTGAGGGAGCTGGCTCTCAGGGAAGTAGCTCAGTCAAGGCCAGGTAGCCAGGATGGAGCAGTGCCAGCACCCACGGCCACTCACTCACTGCAGCTTCCTGGAGAGACCATGACCTCTGAGGGCTTGCTGGCTTCACAAGAGTACCTGGAACTTGACGAACTCATCTTGATGAACTCTTCATTGGAGGCCCACATGGAGTCTCACATAAGCCTCTTCCTCCAGAAGTTGTACTCGAGGAGCCTGGAGAGGGTGCTGGGGCCCAGCCCGTGCTGCCCCAGTGTAACGGTTTAGGCTGAATGCAGCAGGCTGTCTTAACATGTGTGGAATGTAGAATTCCTGAGGGTCAGATCTAGGAATGTGTTTTACAAGCTCTCTCCAGGTGATTCTTATGAGCACTAAAGTTTGCAAACCAGAGTTGTTTAAATTGCCCTTCTGAATGGCCTGGCATGCCATCTCTCCCTGGGTCTTTGCTAGCTATCAAAACATAAAAGTGTGTGTATAGGAAAAAGAGAGGGAAGATAACTGCCCAAATTGGGAGAAATGTCTAACTGTGGAAGGCCAGATAACAGGGAACCTTAATTTTTATGTTATTATGTTTCATCTAAATTGTGCCTGGCATTTGAATAACTTGAAGAGAACCTGCATCTTTATGATCTTTAGCTTGCCAGGGAGGAAGGAAGCATCTGGAAGATCACATTGGAAGGATGTTCATTAAACAGGGTGTGACAATCAGTGGGGACAGCCACTATTGGAAGATTTCTGAGCTCAGAGGGCCCAGGAAAGGCACATTAACCTTCTATGCACACAACGGTGAGAAACTCTTGCATGTAAACTGCCAGATTTGGATATGCTGTGCATGCTTGAATAATCTAGAAATAGAACCTACTGCCTCCGAAGGGTTGAATTTTGATGCTAAGAAAGCAAGGAACAGAGGTATATGATGGGATTCCTCCTCCTGAATGAGTTTGAAGAAACACAGATTCATATCTGCCATGGTTTGATGTGAAATTTCAAGGTCTTTACACAACTTAAGTGCCAGCTTTTATACACAGACCCTAGCACAGGAATCCTACAGTTCTTACCCATGGCCAGGGCTATGACCCAGTGTGGCCATGACGTGGCACCCCTGACTGCCTGCCCTCCTGCCTGCGGAAGTTCCTCTCAGGCTGTTGGTTACAGGTGGGGTCAACGTCCACATCAGCAGTGGAAATTGTAATAAAACAGTTGACTGAGAGAACTCGTATGACATTTTCTTCTCCAGGGAGGGTGAGTCTCAGCCACTGCTCCACCTGCTGACCTGGCACTGATGATCAACATCGCTCACTAATAAACCACACTAAGTCCTAAAGCCCCTTTCAGAATCCAATAACCAGGATCCAGTACTAGTTCCAAGAGGTTGCAAAGAATAAAGAAACAGAGCTCAGCAAGGCTTAGAGATAGACTCCTCCTGACCTAAGCAGTGGGCATTTGCCCACCCTGAGATAAATGAGTCCAGAAACTCAGGGGGCCCTCTCCCAGCCAGTACTGACAAGCTGTCCTCTGCAGAGCTGTGAGCATGGCAGGGAGCAGCCTTTTGAGTATACTCCATGAGGGGAGCTATGACCCATTAGCCCATTTCCCAAACTTTCTTGGTTTGTCAATTTTTCCTCTCTGCAATCAACCATTCAGTTAGGAATACAGGTTTCTAGAACTTTCCTGGTTAACTAACTCCCTCTCTCTCTTCCATTCCTAGTCCCTTCCCCCACACCTCATCCCAGGAACTTGGAAAGAGGAGAAAACAAACAAAAAGGTGGTGATTCCAGTCCCCTCACCAGTCTTCTTGTCTTCTTAGAAATCACTTAGGCCATAATTTCTTGAAGAGAAATCAGAAATGCGAGCAGTTGCTAAACTGAGAAGATTGAACCAGGTGGGCTGTAAGAAAGGAAGGATCAGAACCCAACCTGAGCCCTGGGCCCTAGGCCAGTCCTGTCACCCATTGAGTGGACAGCACTCCTCCCTCCAGTCAGTGTCACCTGGTAGGGCTACTCTGGCCATTGCTGCCAACACCTGCCATTGTTTTGCAGAGTGGCATGCCAAGTTATATGACAGAGTCCTTTCTAGGAAGGGGTTCTGGATGATAGCAATGGCAAATCTGGTAGCAGCAGTGATCAGAAATCAATTCATAAGAATCATTGTTTTCTGGGAAGATCTCCACCTATCACCTAAATTGTGTTCAAGGAATAAGATCGGTATGTTCTAAAACCCAAAGATAGTAAAAAATTGAGCAAGATAAAAGTCTAGAAGAAAAGTGGTTTACTCTGATGTGCTTTTCACCTAGCAAACTGCTAAATAAATAGAATACACATAGCCCCAGAAGTGTTTTATTGCACCTCCTGGGTGTTATTTCCCAAAGATGTTTCTTTGCATATCTCAGCCTCCACAATTTAGCTAAAACTGCAGAGGTAAAAAGCAGCTCAGCCATCTGTCCCCACATCTACCTGCATGACTGTGTTACCTGTGCTTCAAGGGTGACAAAAGGACTCTGGGCCCAGCAGGTGGCCATGTCCCAAGCAGCTCTTGTCCCTGGCTGGTGGGATGATGCACAGTTGTGTTCCAGCAAAGTAGGGTACATTGTTTCCACTTTTTAATCTGCTGGTTTTCACAAAACACATTTCCTGAATCTTTCAACCTAACAATTGGCATTATGTGTTCACCTGTTTGTCCTACATCCATTTTTGAACGAGTTAAATAATTCTGCTCACATCTGAAGTACCATTAGACAATGTCAATCTATGCCTTAGTTGGTGGTTCTTCCTGTCATCTTGAATAAAATGGTGGAACCCCAAAGTATCCAAGTACCAAAATCTTCTATAATGCTTGAAAGACTGCCATGGAATCTAGTTTTCAAGTAAGTCACCAAAAAGCAGAAATACCATCAGGAAAATGTCTGGTGCTGTTGAAAGGAAGTGTGAATAGGTAGATTTTCCCCATCCCTCCCAGACATGCTGATGGCTGGAAAAAGTCTGCACTCAATGGGGGCCACTCAGACACTGTACCTGGCATCTGGTAGGGAAAAGAACAGAGATTTTCAGACAAATTCTTTGGGGAGTTCAAAGAGAAAGGGATGTTGACTATCCACAGAATTCTAAATGGTACTGTAAATGGCATCAAAAAATTTAAGTTCCCACAGATCTGGTCAGTAACCTGACTTCCAAGTCCTACTTGAAGGCAGCCCTCCTCCCCTTTGTGGTCACCCCAGGCACACATTTAACCTATGGAGAACAGAAGTTCTCTCTCTCCTCACAACAACAAATTAAATTGTAGGTGTTCAAGTGATAGAGCTGACAATTGAAATAAAATGGGGGAATTCTACAGACTAGATTTTGGAGTTCTTTACCTTCATTCTAAACATTCTAATGATCCACAGATTTTTGAGGATGCCCCCATGACATATCTGAGAAATTGATGATAGTAAGAAAGCCCTTCTTGCTCTGTTCTTCCAGGATACATGTCCCCTCAAACACTAAACTGTCCATCTTGCATTTTTTGCCATGTCTTCCCTTAGTAGAGAGAAGAAAAGAGCTGTATGTCTGTAGGATTCTCACACCCTTAGGTTTGGGGATTTTTTTTTCAGTCTGTACCCTGTATAAATATTCCCAGGTCAAAAAATAATGTATCATCCTACAATTAAAAAAAAGAAAGAAAGAAAGAAAATCCACAACACATGAAATATGTCACAGGCGCCACTCAGTCTGAAGCTAGCCCAAGTTTATCTCTAATCGTCCACTGGCAGTTTAAAACATTACAGCTTGCTGATAACCAGAAATGAGTAAGCCCCACGGCCGTTCCAAATGTCACCCTGAAGCACCAATAAAAAGCTCATAACTTCTGCACCGGCAGAGTTAGGTGGCCAGCATGCTGATGAAGGAACGTTTACATTACCCGTCTGCGGGTGACAAATGACTTCGTAATCAGCGTCCTCCTTACCTAACTTGGCCCGTTTGGCCCTTCAGCCAGCTCAGCTTCAGAGCAGCTGCAAGGTCCTCTGATTCCGGGAAAATGGAAATCTGAGAACCAAAAATTCCTGGAGCCAGTTTTCTCAAAACTGAGCTCAATCCACATTCAATCAGAAGCTAAATTGTCAGGATCTCAAAGGACCCCAGGTTCTGAGTGGCCCCACTCCTGTTAGATATGAGGATTGAAGTATTTCCTAGCAATAAGAGTTCTCCAGAGAATCTGACTACCATGGACACAGAATCCCCTGGAGCCAGGAAGACAGCCACGTGCTGCCACTGCAGATTGTGGTCTTTTTAAAAAGTGAGGGCTGTAGAAGAGAAATTGTAATTAATTTTAAGATTAAAAGACTAGAATGAGGGGGCTGGGATGTGGCTCAAGCGGTAGCGCGCTTGCCTGGCATGCGTGCGGCCCGGGTTCGATCCTCAGCACCACATACAAAGATGTTGTGTCCGCGATATCTAAAAAATAAATATTAAAATTCTTAAAAAAAAAAAAAGACTAGAATGAGATCGCTTGATAACTCCTACCTCCTCCCCTCCTCCTCAGCCACCCAACCTCAAGCCCCAGCACTTGAGCACATGGATTCACCCAGTGTTCTTCCCAGTAAAGCTGTGGACTGTGGAACTGACCCTGCTGTCAATCTGTCCTATGCCCCGCACAAACAGTCCATAGGTGGTGCTTCTTAGTGATAATCATGACTGTTTTTGTTTTTGTTTTAAAGTTTTGGTATGATTTGGATACTAGTGTACATAAATCTTAAGAGAGTGACAGGAAAATGGGGTATCTTGTCTTGGTTGTGTTGTATCTTCAATCTTACTTAATTTCACCACCTGTAAGATGGAGATGATACTTTCAACTCTCTCACACTGACTCCTGTGTGTGCATGTGTGTGTAAATTCAAATAATGCAGAGGTAAATTCAAATAATGCATATGGAAATGTAGCTACCCTAATGGAGCTGGATTTATTCTTTTCATTGATAATTGATCTTTTTTTAATAAATAAAGATTAGTACTTGGATGGATCTCATACTTCTCCTTCTCTTTTTAAATGATTATGTGAATTTGTCCCACTAAATGATTGGTAAAGATGGGGATATTGGTTACAAGCATCCATGTGGCTGCATATGAAATCAATAGACCTACCTCCCTACACATGGATGTGACTCCTCTACCATCCTCAAAGGCTCTGCTAGGGTCCCTTTCAAACAAGGACTTAGCCACCACTCCAAGAATGTGGGAAACAGCAATAGATTCCAGGAAGCTTTTCTGTAAATGCCTTCCCTGAAGGAGTCTAATCACTGGCGAGAAACCAAGTTGGCTCTAGGGTCTGGAGGGAGTGTTATATTTAGGTCTTAGATCATTGAAATACTGTGCTCTGTTCTGGAGGGTGGTAACCAGCAGAGAGAAGTGGCACAGCTGGATGTTGGCCGGGAAATGAGTTGAAAACTGAATAACAAGTAATGAAGTGGGAAAAAAGGGGGGAGGGAGTGCAAAGATGTTCCCTGTAGCAGGATACAAGGAGAAAGCAAGTCTTTCCAGTCTTCAGGATCTAGGGAAGGGAATGACTGGACATGAAAGCAGGAAATTATTTTGACATTAAAAACCATCGTGGCACTGTCTATGTGCATTAGTATAAACATAACAGACATGTAACTATCAGGCTGGCCAGCAGATGGCAGGTTAAGACAACCTATTCTCTGTGAAGCAAGGTGTGTGTGTGTGTGTGTGTGTGCGTGTGTGTATGTACACTCACACACACACACACCCTCCCTGCACACACATACACACACACACACCTGGCTGATTAGTAACTTCCCTGAGCAAAAATTCAGTAAGGCTCAGGTCACTAGAGAAGGTGTGGCTCCAATGTGAAAGAAGCAAATCTCTATTAGTACACCAACAGTTTAATGGGCCTAAAGTCCTATAGGAATTACACCTCCTTTTCTCAACTATATTTCTTTTCCTAGACTATATTTCTTTTAGGCCTAGACTCTACTCAAAATCAAAAAAAAAAAAGTCTGCTAAATTAGAAAAGCAGTATGGTTTGAGATATAGAACATATTGAGAGTTAAAAATAAAAAGCCAAGAAAATTAAATTGTGGGAGACTGTCTTTTGCAACCAGGGATGCTCAACCTCGCTGTATCAACAGCAAATATTTATTGAGGGTCTCTTGTATACTCAGGGCTGTGCTTGGTGCTGGAAAAATCTGAGTTCCCCAGATGCAGTCTCTGCCTTCTAGCTATGAACTCTTCCCTTGTCTGTCATTGGCTTAAACACCAAGTCCATTCAGCCTAGGTCTCCTACTCGGAGGATTGTACTGAGGATATCCAAGGATTTCAGCAAACTCAAATTGTTTCTGTTCTCTTCCGCATGTGACAGCAACTAACATGTAGGAGACGCTGGATCAAATCTAAGAATACACAGTTAACCACTAAATTGTGAAGTTCAGACACCAAAGCCTGTTGAATTTTGTTTCTCCGGTTTTCAGGCTTCTCATACAGTGAGCACCAGGACCCCATGATTTTTGTTTACGATATCATTGTTGTCACCACCTGTACTGGTGAGAAGCACACTGTGCAGTCTCTCTTAATTTTCCCAACTCAGGGAGGGGAGGCATTCCAATTATTGCTGTTTTAAAGATTTTTTTAAATGAGGATTAAATAAGTTCAATTTGCTCACCATTACAGAACTGTTGGGTCCATCTGGTGGCAAAGATGGTGGCAGCAGTGAGTCTCAGCAGGAAGCAAAGGCACAAAGGGTCCCCACCCCCATGGTTGGGGGCTGAGCCCCTCCCAACATCACAGCCTCTCTGTGCTTTGGATAAAGATCCCTGTGTGTTTTGGCAAGTGCACTGATTGCTAAAAACATACTTTGTCTTGTGGGGGCATGCCCGAGATGTGTGACTCTTGCCTGAGAGCCCAGATGTGTGGACTTCCTGTTGCCATGGCTCCTTCATGCCCTGGTTTGACCTCAAGAATTCCAGAAAGGATTAGGGAAAAGGATACTATTCAACCAAATGCTGATCAAACTAAATGGTCAGATTTTAAAATCTCTTTAGCTCAACTCTGAAATATTCTGAAGACCTTTGAAATGCAGGCTTTCTCTCCAGTTTTCCTATCATATTGTGTGTCTATGCTCAGCTGCTCCTTGCTTCCATTTCCCTATCTTCTTTGACTCCTTGTCTCTTCAAGTCCCTGGCAGGGTCAGTGACAGAGCCCATCCTCTGCTTTCTGAGAACTCATGATGCCCAATGCCCAGAAAGGACACCAAACTCAGGGGCCAGAGTCTTTACACATGCCCACAGTGCACTACGGGGTCTAGGAGTCCAGGAACACCAGTGGGTCATCTTGCCCTCCCCTGTACCATCTGAGCCTTGAAACTGGTTCACAGATGACTACTCTCTGTGGAGCTAATGAGACCTCAAAAGCTTCAAGTTCACATTTCATTATCAGCTACAATAAAAAGGAAAACACAAATTTGAGAGATAGACTCTGTGTAAAGTGTGTAAAGTATTGCGATTATGTGCAGGGACTCCAAAGCCAGAATGAGTTCCCTGAGCTCCCCTGCCCAGTTCTGCCACTTAATGCTGTGTGGACTTGTCACTCAATCTCTGCACATCGGCTTTGTCTCTGTAAAATGGGAACCATGTGATAATGCTGATGACAGAGCACTTACCTCTTAGAGTTTTAATGAGGACTAAAGAATGAATTCATATTTGTAAAGAACTTGGAACCATGGGAGACAAACCACTTACAAACTTTCAACCAACATCTAACCTCTCTGACCCAGGTCTCTGTTCTTCTCTGCTGCTCATCAGACTTCAGGAACCCTTACTTCTTTGGCCCCATATCTGATGTCTTTGGATTCTGGCAGTTCTAATTTCTTCCAGTAAACATCTTGGTTCTTATTACAACTTCAACTTAGTTTGAGTCAACAATATTTATTAGCACCTACTAACCGAAAGCACAAAAAAAGGATGCAAAGAGATTGCCATCCTTACTCCCAGGTGAAATGAGCACACTGCTCACTGAAAGTACAACAGGCATTCTAGCTAAGGCATTCTAGCTAGCTGGGGCAGAAGGTGAGGTGGTCACAGAGGGAGCAATCTTTGAACTGAGGCTTAGAAGAATGAGGATTCAGAAGGAGAGGCACAGACACTGAGGTTTGGAAGCGAACGTGTTTGTTCAGCCAGCCATTCATTCAACAAACATTTGATTAAGCACCTACCACGTGCCATGTGCTGGGCTTGTGTTTGTGTTCCTGCTCAGCCACTTATCAACCATATAACCCTGGATGCTTTCTTCACTTACCCTCTCTGTGCTCCTGTTTCCTCAAGTTTAAAAGGAGAGAATATCAATCTTTTTCATAGATCCAAGTGCTCTCAGAACAGTACCAGCAACATAGAAGCGGCAACAAAGGCTTGCTAATATCATTGCTGTTGTTGTAGGTTAAACAAATAGTTGTCTTAAATATATTATCTGCTACCTAGAGTTCACAAATATCACTAGAGCTGCAGACACACAAATAATTACACTTCTAAGTACTTTCTCAGAAATAGGCCCAGTAATTTTTGTGAACCTCCCTCCCAAGTTCTTATAAATAAAAATGTCTACATGTGTGCCTGGATTTCCCATAAGTTACATTAATGACATCTCTACTACTGTGCAGAGCTTCACAGCAACAGATAACTATCTTTTCATCTCCTCCCGAAATGTTCTTGCTCCTGGTTTTGCCATTCTGTATTATAATTGCCTTCAGGATCTACCACTTTTGTCCTCTGTTTTTGTTGTTGTTGTTGTTGTTGTTGTTTGTTTGTTTGTTTTTGTTGTTTTTTTAAACAAATATGGGGGTGTCTCCATTTGGAGCTGGGCCAGGCCTGGGTCAAGAATGAAGGAGCAGTGGAGTAACTGATCTGAATCTCTGAGGGGAGATCAACAGGTAGGCCACCTGGCAGCCCCTGAGAGTGGAGCTTAGAATACCCACTGGAAGAGGAAGCCATGCAGGGGGAATGAGCACTGCAGGAGGCGGTGACTGCTGGAAAGGCAAATGGCAGGAGAAAGGGCACAACACTGGTAACGCAGACATGGCATCCCTCCCCACCTCCATCATGAACCAAGGCCTCTTCCTGAATCCTTCTGCTGCTCCAGTCCTGCATGGCCGTCTCCACTCTAGAATCAAATGTGTGTCCTACCCAGGCTCTCTGATCTTCTTTTCAACCCAGCTCATCTCATATTTTCCCACATTGTTTCAGTTCTCAGAACTCTAAAATTCTCATCTCCAGTCCAGATGAGATTTTGCTAAGCTCCAAAATTTCATGGGCAACTTCAAAATGTCAGGGTCACCTAGATCTCACATGTCCCAGAGGGGCCTATGCCTTGCCCCAGCCTGGATTCCTGGTCTATTATTCCCAGGTACCCAAGGTCAAACCCTGAGTGCCCCCTTGCCTCCTCAGGTCCCTGCCTCCCCCAGGGCTCAACCAGCACAAAGCCCTTTCCATCCTGTCTCCCCAACACCCCTGGCTCTTCCCGCTTCCTCAATCCCCTTGACACTCATTCGCCCTCATGCAGCTGCACTCCCTGGCTAGCCCTCTCTGTGCAGTTCTATCCAGTTACCACCCTCAAGTCCCTGCCAAGGACCTTTCTCTTCCATTTAGGGCAATGGCAACATCTGCCTACCTGACCACCTCCTTCACCTCCACCTATCGAGGATAGCTAGTGCTCAGGAGGCAAAATGACAGAGATGACAGACCTGGGTTTCAAACAGACCTGGAGTCAAATCCTGGTGTAGACATTTGCTAGCTTTGGGCATATCCTTTAACTTTTCTGAAAATCAGTTTCACCATCTGTCAAATGGGTGTGACCACCTCTCAGCGGTGAGCTCTGGGTTGAAAACAACAGAACACCATTAGAACTGGCTTAAGCCAAAGAAAAGGTTAATTTATTCCAGAACATCATGGTGTCCAAGGAAAAGTAGAACCAAAGAAGGCTCAGTCATCTACATCACTGCATGAGGATGAGGGGAGATGAGGAGAAGTTCAAAGAACAAGCTTCTCACTGTGCCTGACACACAGTTTGTAGATGTTAGCTGTTAATATTTATAAGCTACTTGTGCCCAACCAGCATCAATATCTGAAAAGTGAAGGCCTTAAATAGAGATCAAAAGAGATTTCACTACATTCATGAACTTCATGTCTGCTTTATTAGCATCCTTAAGATTTCTAATTAGACAGTGGAATTTTCCAGGCATCCTGAGGGATTTATTCTAACTCATTTGTTTAATTTTCCCAGCAAGAGCCTAATATCTTTCTCATTTGTTCTGCAGTGGGAGCAGGGACACCACAGTTGGGGCAGCAGATAGGAGCCTGTGGTGGTAAGGATGTCCCCTCGCCCTCCCCACTGTGATGATCAAGTGTTCCAGGGGAGCGGTGCACACAGGAGAGTGCTGAGCCCAGGCCCATGGCACTTGTCACCCTAGGGCTTCTGTCTGCAGCTGCTCCAGATTTCTGCTCTCCCTCTGCATGTAGCAAAACCCAGATCTGTGGTAGCTAATTCACACACACACACACACACACACACACACACACACGCCACACACTACACGGAGACCTCACTGTAAAAATATTCAATAATGTTCACATGTGATCAGGCTCAGTTACAGACAGAGACTGGGAGGTGTTTACTGCAGAGCTTTGGAATCTGAAATATGCCATTCTCACTGCTATGTAGCTCCATCATACCTAGAGGCATGATCTAGAGCAAACTGTGTAGTGTCTGGGTTTTGCCCCAGTTATTCTCATTTTGGTAAAATACACATTGCATGAAAGTTACCATGTTGCCCATTTTTAAGAGTCCAGTTCAGCTGCATGAATTACATTCACTTCATTGTACAACCACCATCACTGTCCATCTCCAGAACTTTCTCTACCTTGAAAAATGGTAACTATATATTCAAGTAACCCCTTATTCCCTCCAGCCCCTGGCAACACTTCCTGTCTCTATGAATTTGATTGCTCTAAGTACCTCAGGTAAGTGGACTCATGTAGCATTTGTCTTTCTGTTACTGGTTTATTTCACTTAGCAGAAGGTGTTCAAGATTCATCTACATTGTAGCATGTGTCAGAATTCCTTCTTTTTCAAACCTGAATAATATTCTAATATGCATATATATCAGATTTTGCTTATCCATTGCTTTGTTGGTGGACACTTGAGTTGCTTCTATGTTTTAGCTATTGTAAATAATGCTGCTAGGAATATGGGTGCCCTAATGTCTCTTCAAGACCCTGCTTTTTTATTTAATTTTATTTATTTATTGGTATATGCCCCAAAATGGAATTGCTGGACCACATGGTAAAATTTTTGAGGATCCACTACACTGCTCTCCATAGCTACTGTGCTGCCTTACATTCTCACCAATGGTGCACAAGGATTCTCATTTCTCTGCATGCTCACCAGCTCTTATTATTTATTTTGATAACAGCAATCCCAATGGGTATGGGACAGTACCTTACTGTAGTTTTGATTTGCATTTCATTAATAATGAGTGATGTTGAGCCTCTTTTTATGTGCTTACTGACCCTAAATCTTCTCTGGAAAAACATCTATATGCGTTCTTGCTCATTTTGGAATTCGTGTTTTTATTGTGGAGTTTCAGTTCTCTGTAAACACTATATTTTAATCCCTTACCAGATACACAATTTGCAAATATTTTCTCCCCTTCTGTGGGTTGCTTTTTTACCCTGTTGGTAGAGCCTTTCAATGCACACAGGTTTTTAATTTCTGTGAAGTCTGGTTTATCTATTTTTCTCTTATTGTCTGTACCTTTGGCGGCACATTCAAGAAACTGGCACCAGACCCAGTTGTCATGAAGCTTCTGTTCTGTTTTCTTTTAAGAGGTTCCTGGTACTAGTTCTTATGTTTCAGTCTTGGATCTTTTTGAATTAACTTTTTAAATTAGAGCATTATAGTTATACATAGTAGTTGGGTTCATTTTGACAAAATCCTACATGTGTAGAATTTGATTGTAATCTACAATCCCCCCAACTTTCCTTCCCCTCCTCTCTCCCTCTATTCTCCTTCTTCTACTCTATGATCTTCCTTTAACTCATTTATTTATTTTTGATTGGTGCTTTCTACATATACATAATGGTGAAATCTCTTTATGGCATATTCATATATGCATATAACATGATTTTATTATATTCATTGAATTAATTTTTATATGTGATGTTAGGTAAGGGTACTACTTCACTCTTTGGCATGCACATATCCAGTTTTCCCAGCACCACTTGAAAAGACTGTCCTTCCCCACTGAATGATCTTTACACCCTTGTTGAAATCCACGCATGTGGGGGGTTATTTTGGGGCTCTCTATTCCATGGGTCTCTTTGTCTTTAAACCTATACCACACTGTTCTGATTATTATAGCTCTTAGTAAGTTTTGAAATCAGAGTGGGAGCCCTCCAACCTTTCCAGATTATCTTGGTTGTGTTGAATCTTCAACCTTAATTTCACCACCTATAAAATGGAGATGATACTTGCAACTCCCTCACACTGACTCCTGGGGGAGGGGGGAGCAGTCAGGTAATGTATATAAAGCACTTTGCCTAGATATGAAAATTCTTTCATGAGTTTTTGCTTTTTCCAAGTTGAAAACTGTGATGTATCTTTGATGACACCCACACCTGTGGGAAGACTCTGTCTCCCAGTACCTAGCACTCCTGACTCAGCATAAATTACTCTAGACCAGAGAAGTCAAGACACATAATTTGCCTTAGAGTGAGACAGTCAGTGTCACTGTGATTTGGGTTTTCTGTATTTGAAATGGGCATAATAATAACTACCTTTTAGTCTTTGGGGATGGGAGGAGGCAGAGGTAAATTCAAATAATGCATATGGAAAGTCTTAGCTCTGAACCTGGCACAATGTATGTCCTGAATAAACTCAGCCTGCCTGAATCTTCCATCCCTCTCATTCCTGCTATAGATAGCTTGTTCTTGTTTTTTCTGCTTTTCCTGTGAAAAAGATACATGCCATGACCTCTAACACATAAGAATTCACTCTCTCTTTTAAACAAGAATAGTCTTCCCCAAATGGGAAAAACAATGCCAGGTCCCATCCTGGATGGAGCGCTGAATTCACAAAGGCTTGAGAATCAACCATGATACCCAACCAGTCACAAGGTAGTGGCTGGGCTTGGCATCGAAGACCAAGTACTCTACAGGGCAAGCACAGCTCTATCCCAGGGGTTCTTTGTAGAGTTTTTCATGTGTATATTCATTAGGAACTACGGGTTGAGGGTCTGCCACCCAAGTGTGTGCCCACCAGAATGTCCTCTTTCATGGGAAGACAATAAGTTAAAAAATACAACAGAACCAGGCACTGTGGCACATGCCTATAATCCCAGCCACTTGGGAGGCTGAGGCAGGAGGATCACAAGTTTGAGTCCAGCAACTTAGCAAGACCCCATCTCAAAATGAAAAGGGCTGACAATGTAGTTCAGTGGTAAAGTGCCTCTGGGTTCAATTCCCTAGTGTCTAAGAGGAGAAAGTAGGGGAGGGGAGGGGAGGGGAGGGGAGGAAGAAATCAACAGAACAATGAACCCAGTGAAGGCAGAGCTGGGTAACACCAACCTCAATCTGCTTCTGTTCCTTCAACCTCTTTCAGAAGTTGTACTGTACTCTGAGAGGCAGTTTCCTTCTTCTGCTGCCCTGACACTCAACAGGGAAAATAACATCCTAATGCACCAATGATAATTCAAGATCAAGCCTTCAAGTGCAAGGCCTTCCTATTTCCTCTTCATTTGTTCCATCTAAGTCTAACAAATCTCCTGGTTCCAACATGAAAGGACATGTTTTGTGTCTTGCTTAGTTTCAAAGGTGAAGTCAATAAGCACCAGCGACAAATGCACTGTGGACAGGAATAATGGTCCCCAGAGCCCCTTTTCATTATCAGCTGTTAAATTTTGCACACTGCCTTAAAAGAATGTGAACAGAATTGCTTTGTTAAATGAATGCAAAAACTGCACTGAGTACAAGGCCATTGATAGATTATCTTCTAGAATATTCTATAACACAAGCACTGAAATCATTTTTTATTTGAAATCTTTTTTTAAACAGTTACTAACTGCCTTTTTTTTTCAGTTGTAGATGAACACAATACCTTTTTTTTTTTTTAATATGGTGCTGAGGATCAAACCCAGTATCTCATGCATGCAAGCAAGCACTCTGCCACTGAACCACAACCCCAGCCCTTGAAATCATTTTTAAAGACAACTTCAGTTGCATTTTTTTAAAATAGCTTTCTATTTTAGACCACAGTTTCACATGTCCTCATAGCAATTTGTTCTTGCAGTGAGAAGCAGGGTGGCTGGGGCAAGAGGTTGACTACTATCCACAGGCTGGGTCATCCCATCCACTTGATTAGAATCCTCCTCCACAGAGGTCACCCTTTGGTGAGCATTTACATGGGACACAAATATTTTCACATACCTCTTCCACAAATGTCTTTGTCATCAATTTTCCAATCCTGTTCTTTCCAGGTCCCTGAACATACAGCCAAGCAACTGGCTACGGTCTATGAATTGGTGTATGATTGCACATCTGTCCATTTTCTTTCCAAGCAAAATGCACAACCAGGTGTGCTACCCAAGGTTCTGCCCACTGTGGAGATTTCCCTTCATTATTGTCCTTCAGAGATGTCCCAGAGAGGGAAAGTAGTGCTTCTGCTGTCCATTTTGGGGTGATACCTATGTATTGTGCAGAACCATGTGTAAGCTAGTCTTCTCTTCCTATGTTAACTGATCATAAGGTACTCCCCATGAGGCCTCAGGTTCATGTTGGGGAACAGAACTGACAGGATATGGAGATACAGACAATTCTAAATTGTATTCATTAGGTTAGTTTACAGGATCACAAGATGGAGAGTCCCACAATGGCTGTCTACAAACTGGAGAGCTGGAGAAACCAGTAACTGTTCAATTCAAGAAGCTGGCACTCTGAGAGAAGGACCAATGATGTAGCCCCAGTCTGCGACTGGTGCCCTGGAGACTCCCTGAGTTGGCTTTGGGAGAGTAAAGGAACTGGAGTCCAGTGTCCTCAGATGATCACAGCAGCAATGAAAGCACCCACACAAGAGGAATAGAGCTTGCGTCTGCATCAGAGTCTTCATTCTTCCACATTTTTACTCCATCCAGACCCCTAGCCTACCAGGTGGGACTGTGCTGCCCATATTTAGGGGAAATCTCCCCCTTGATTTACTGTTCCATATGCTAATCATTTCTGGAAAACACCTTCAGTGACACCCCCAGAAGCCTCTAAATCTTAAGCATCTCTTAATCCAATCAAGTTGAGCAAAAACTCTCTGACCCCTGGTTGTAAAATTTTGAATTATGCTTTTCTTTTTTTATGCAATTGTTTTGTGGTATGCAATACTCTCTGAATTGCAAGTCAGGGTCTTCTCTCAGCTTCTACAACAAGTAATGCCTTTCCAGAAGAATATTCTCCAGACACAACCAGCAACAGTGAATGTGAGGGATTCAGACAGAGAAATCCAACCACTTCTTCCTACAATCCCCATACAAACTACCAAGATGAAACAGGAGTTTTTAGATAAGATTCTCTTTGCCAACTTTCTTCTGGGTTCTTGCATTGCAAAATTTTGAAGAATAAAATCCATAGACAGTCACGGCAGGGAAGAGTAAATGCAGTAGGATTTAATTAAGAGAAGAGAACTCTCATCATACAGGATTGGGCCTGATAGCAGAAAACCCCCCAATTTTTTTTTTTATGTGCTTTTACTGAAAATTAATGGGCTTGGTTCCTTCAAATACTAAAACAAGTGTGTGTGTCAGGCTTCTCCCCTCAGAAGCTCCAAGAAGAATCAATTTCAACTGGCCAGCAGTACAGGCACCTCACTACACCACACAGTACTATACTATTCTGCATTGTGCTATACCGTCCTGTACTATACCACATGGTGCTGGACTGTACTCTACTGTACTATGCTCTACCATACTGGAACATGGGAGTTATGCCATATATACTACACTATACTATACTGTATGCCATGCTATACTGTAATGTCATGATGTACTTTACTACACAGTATTATACTATACTATGCCATACTGTAATACTATACTGTGCTATGCTAGAATGTGATATACTGTGTTATATAATACTGTACTATGTATGCTCTGCTGTGCTCTGCTCTATTATGCTATGCTATACTATACTAGTGCATGATCCTACAGCACAGTACCTACTCTTCAGGGTCTCAAGGAGCCTAAATGCAGGGGACCTTGCTCAGCTCTGGAGACACTACTCAGTGGGGAGAATACAGGGGCTGAAATGGCTGTTACCTGTAGATATGGGGTGACAGATCTTGTTGGGGGGTTCTTCTTCCTGCTGAGGAAGGTGTAGCCACCTGAGAAATGAAAATCTACAATAATTAGTGAAGAACAAAAGACAAAGAGTCAGAAATATATTTTCAAAAGCGGAGCCCCAGATAGATTTGGTCCACAAGGGTGTGGGAGCTAGACACAAGAAGATGGCTCCAGGGGTTTATTTAAGGGGGTACATCAAAGGCAGAGATAAGGTTTCAAGGGTAGAGTCTTGTTTCAGGATGTCTTGCAGGTTGATTGGCATCTTGGCAGGTCACACCCATCTCCGGTGCTATGTGGGACATGAAGAGTGGTACAGGAATTCACAATGTCTCTGGGCAGTCTTATGCAGAGGAAATATCTGCTGGAAGTTCCCAGACACCAGATGTTCCTATTCACTAGGCTGCGATGCCAACAAAGTTCACACACAGCCCACGGACGGCACTCAACCCGTAGAGAAGACCATCAGGGAACAGAAAACCATGAAGTCACAGAAGATGGGCACTCCACTCCAAGGCTTGTGCACCTCCACACCATCTGCAGGGATCAGCCCCTACTGCCTATGACTTTGGCTTTAGCATGGATCCTTCTGGACCTCAAAGCGTCTGAAGGTCCTTCATGTATGTCTGGTAACTTTGTAGGCTGGAAATGCACTGGGAATGAGGCTCAAACCATTTTTCCCATGATCCCTCAAACACCTCACATTTACAAGGCAGTTCAAAAGCAGTGCCTTTGCCATTGCAATAAAATCTCATTCACACACACATTTTAGACTTTCAGGTCCCATGTGTAGCTGCCCTCAGGCTTTCAGGACTGGAGGTCACCTCTCAGGCCACCCCACCCCAAATTCCCACGCCAGGGCCCACGATTCCCACGGCCCTCTCGGAACCGGCAGCCTTTAGTGTCCACAACTGTTCCCTGGTCTTCAAGCAGCACACAGAAGCTTTCTTCTTTGTGTCAGTCATTTTTGGACTGTCTGAACTTTGAATGTTTGTGATTCTGTAATGTTGAATGTCTGCCCAATCACTCTCAGATTTCAAGATGTAACTCATTTCAAATTCCTTGTCACAGTTGTTCCACTTCTAAACATAAGCTTTCCCAGGTTCTTTGATGTGGGTGATGGTAATTTTTAATTTTTTAAATTTTAATTGGTACATAGAATTAGACACATTAATGGAGTACCATATTATGTTTTGATACCCATGTATATTGCAGGTTTAAATCAGATTAAACAGATAGCTCCCCTCAAACATTTATCATTTCTTTATGGTGAAAACATTAGAAATCCTTTCTTATAGCTTTTGGAAATGCACAGTACATTACTGCTATCTACAGTCACCCTATTGTCACCCTAGAGCTTCTTGCTCTTATCCAGTTGTAACTCAGTACCCATTGATCAGTCATTCCTCAGGGTGGTAGCATTTTTTTAAGGAATGCAAACAAAGAGCATCTTTGTGATCCCTAAGAAGAAGCCTTTATATCTAAAGGTATATGTTGTTATTACGTGGTTTACTGAAGTCAAATGTTCCATTGAATTTTTGTGAGGAGTGTTTAGCAATAACCAATTACAAAAGATAAATGAGTCTAACGTGCTGTTTAGGATGAGCCTCAAATATAACTCTAGTCCCCTACCTGAAGTTCATTGGTTGGAAACTTGAACTCCAATGTGGGATGTTGGAAGGTGAAGCCTGATTGTGAGACAGGGGACAAAAGCCTGGGACCACGAAATAAACCCTATTCAATAAACTATTACCCCTTTTCCATGTCATATTGCTTTTCTACCCTGAGGCTCTTTTCAACAAACCTGTTGTGAAACCCTGATAAAACCGCAGATGCAGAATACCAGCACAAGATGAAATTGTTACAGGGAAAACCCTAAATAATCCCTCTAGTTTCACTTGCTCTTAGCCAACTTAAAAATCAGTGATTCTGGGCTGGGGTTGTGGCTCAGCGGTACAGCGCTCGCCTTGCATATGAGAGACCCTGGGTTCGATCCTCAGCACCACATAAAAATATATGAATAAAATAAAGGTATTGTGTCTGGATACAACTAAAAAATATATTTTAAAAAAATCACTGATTCTGAAGATCACACAGCTGGGCATTATAGTGTCCCACTAGCATTGTTGTAGATAACACCACTGATGTGTGAGTTATGACAATAATGGTTACCCAGGTTAGTATTCAAGGACACCAAGGAAACTTTTTCTGAAGAGCTGACTCTACATTTGGACCTGATGACATCTGATGGGTGACTGGAGTGGAATGAAAAGGTTTGGCATCTCTGTTTTCATATGTCTGTCCCCTTTGCTGACTTAACTTCGGGGTCAGATTCTACTCGGTTCTGCATGTTGACATGGTGAATGTTGTATGTTGCCAGTTAGAGCTGGTTTGTGTTTTCCTTTTTCTTTTTGTTTTGAACTGGTGTGTGTTTTCTATAGTACCTTGTGCTTTCTCAGAAACCCAAGCAAAGTCCTTCAGCTCAACCATAAAACCCAGATATCATGAGCCACAAGGCCAGGAAGTTTGCAAGGATGATGGTAACTCAGCAGTTTCTGGGACAAGTTGACTCTGACTGCCCAGTGGTCCAAGTCTTCTGCAAGAAACATCTTTTGGAACCATGCCCCTGGCCAGTGAGAAATTGCCAGACTTTATCCCACTCCAGCAAATCAATAAAAAGCTTACATTTCCTTTTACTGGGGAGCAGTCTGGCTCCTCAATCATTGCTGTCACCTTTCAGCTGAGCCCCAATTAAAGCCTGCCCATGTGTGCTCACAAGTTGGTTAAGTTTCATTCCTATTGTTTCCATGCCAAAAGAGCCCATCTCCAGTAACCACACAGGTACTGAGGCCACAAGCGCTTCTCCTCATCAGTGGCTTAACACCATTTGTAAAAGGGCTTGTTGCTGCAAGTGTGATCTCTTGCGCTCTCTCTCTCTCGCCCTCTAGCTTTCCACCATGGGATGACATAGTCCTTGCCAGATGCTGGTGCCTCCATCTTGAAGTTCTCAGCCTGCAGAACCATGAGAAATAAATTTCTATTCTTTAAAAATTACCCAGTCTTGGATGTTACTTACAGCAGCACAATTTAGCAGATTAAGTAAGGCACTTGCATAAAACCACTTCTTCCCTTTCACTCTGCTCCTCATTATACCAGTCACCAAACTTTGACCATTGTGTCTCTCAACCCCTCAGATCTGTCCCCTCCACTCCACCCACACTGACCCTGCCCCAGTTCAGTCTCTCTTCTTGTCACATCAGGATTTCTACAAAGGGCCTGTCTCTGACTCATCTGTCTACTCTCCTGGCTGCTATGGGATAGACTGTGTGGTACCATAAGTCAGCTTCACATCTTTAAGAGCCCCTCAGCACCTCCAGGATATAATGCTACTTCCTCAGTGTGTCCCACTGGCCTCTTCCCACCCTCTCGGGCCCCGACAGCACAGGTTCCATCCAGTTCCACCATCAGTTCATGGGATGTAAAAAACTCCCTCCTGTTGGTCCCATGACCCCAACAACTCCCTTTGCCTGTAAATTATAAGTTTTCTTATTATGCAGGTGTGGCGAGACCAATGGATCAGGAAACAACTGCCTTTTGAAAGATATTATTACTCATGGAGCCCAAGAGAAGGGCCACACCATGCTGGGCCACACAGGGCTGCAGCAGGGTTGGTCAAGAGGCAAAGGGAGAGTGAAAAGCATAGGAAGGAGATTTTACTGTGGTTTCTGCAAGAAAGAACAGGTAAGGCAGGATAAACTGACTTGAGATTGGCCAGTTGGATTAACTTTTGGTAAGCTCTGGGTATATGGGCAAACCCGAGTTACTTGGCACCTGATTCCAGGGAGCTTATGGCAAGCGAATAGTGCCCTACAGGGTGTGAGCTCAAGCAAGCTCCTGGGCATGTGATTTGTTTTCTCTAGGCATTAGTCAGCCCTGGCAAGCAGTCCCTCCCTGTCTGCAAGGCCCCAGATGTCAAAGTATCTGATACAGAGACTAGAAAAATATGGTTAAGATTGTCATCAGTGATGGGTGGCACGGCACAGGATAAATGTCTGGCAGCCCCCATGACAGGTCAGCCAGGGATCCTTCCCTGAGCCTGGGTTCCCCATCTACAAAGCAGGTTTCCTGGCACAGACTTGGCACTGAGTGAATGTTGGTGTCCTCCCCTACACCAGCATCATTCTGAGATACACCTCATCTGTCTCTTCTCTGGGATGTCCTTCTGGTCCTGTGTCCTGCACTGGCCTCTGTTGCAGTTCTTACCATACTGGACTGGAGGCATCCATGTATCTGTGTGTCTCTCCCCAGTGGCAAGGAGCTCTGAGGGTGGGAGCAGATCCTTGAGATCTGAATCACAAGATCCCAGCACAGACCCCCAGTTCCCTACTAAAGGGACTTGCTCAGCAAACATTTGCAAAGTAAATGAATTAATCATGGCTTTACCATTTCCACTGGCTCCCAAAGGAATGTACCACGTGGCATCTCTGGGGATGCACTCTTGCTTCCTCATCCTGACTCCACTCTGTTCTTTTAGTCAGACCAAGCCATTAGCACATCTGCACCTTGGGCCGGGCAGGCACCAGCTGGAGCAATGCATCTGAGCTCAGGAATTGATTTCCCAAGTGCGCTCCAGCACGTGCGCACGCCTGATAGTCGGGAGTGCTCCTGCTAATGAGGAAAGCAGCCCCTGCTGCCACTGGCTGAGAAACAAGGCACACACCTCACCTCTGCCTTGGAAGCAGGGTCGCCAGGTCAGGCCTGGACAGTTGGCTCCCACATCCACCACAGGAATGCTGTTCCTTGAAAAAGCCCCATAAATACCCCAGGTTGAAACCAGTCTGGTTTTATTGAAAACCTCAATATGCACAAATGATGGCAAAGCGTCTACCAAGGGAGAAATCTCTCATCTTAAATCATTTCATGGTAAGAAAGTGCCATTAAGTGCACTTAAGCTCTCATCCCATTTGGTAGAGGTCATCATGGCCCCTGTCCCTGTTACGTTACACTGCCATTCCACCCACTTCTAAAATGACAACGGCCAGAGCCTAGGCTGCTTTGGGTGGCATCCACAGATGGGCTCTGGCTCAGGGAGAGGGCTGGAAGCGCTTCCAGCTCCAAGTTTGTAGGGTCTTCTCTGTGCCAAAATGTTTCTTCCTCAGCTGTCGGGTGGTTTGTGACATTTGTTCCTGAGAAAGAGGAAGAGAGAAGAGGAGGGAGAGGGAGGAGCCCCTGCAGCTGCTTCTGAACCCTGTGCTCCCTGGGGGGTGCGGGGGCAGGATGGGAAGGAAAGACAGCTGCCAGGCCAGCAGGCTTCCTAATTCCCTAATCCCACACTAGGCTTCCTGCCAGGGCAATGCCTCCAAGCAATGCCTGGAGCCCTAGTGGGGAGGCAGCATTAGCAGGAGCTGGTTGGCAAAGTGATCTTTACTTTGTCTTTCAAAGACACTCAGCTGTTTGCATGTGCCAGACACTAGACCGGCATGAAGTACAAAGAGTGAAAACAGGTTTTCTTCAAGGCCCTTGGGTTCTAACTGAAGAGTCTGATAAGAAACGATAGAAATAAGACAGAGCACCTGACTTACCCTGTAGAAACTCTGGGAGGCTTCCTGGTGGGGGTGATGACTTAGCTGAGTCTTAAAGGAGATATATGTTAGTCGCATGGAAAAGTGGGAGGAAATGTGCTTTACTCCGCCTACCGATTTAAATGCTGTCCAAAGGAAAAACTGGACCAAAGAGGCATTGCATGGTCAGAAAACTACAGTATTAACAAACCTCAGTCTATAGATCCAAATGAGGCCACATCAGCTATATTAGTATGTTCTCTGATGCAAGAAACAGAAAAACTAGCTACAAAATCACTCAAGCATATGCTTTTCAAACTCAAGTGTACACACAAATCACTCAGGGATCTTGTTAAAATGATGATTCTGGTTAAAAAGATAGGCCTAAGATTTGCACAAGCTTGTTAGAAATGCAGAATCCAACTGATAACATAATTGGTCAAATCTGATCATACAATTGATGTGCACTGTGGACACACTTTGGATAGCAAGGATTAAACACCAAGGAGAAGTCTTACTTCACACAGCAAAAAGCCTGGACCAGCCTGGTCTATGGTGGTTCAATGGTTCAGCAGTGTCGCCCAGGGCACAGGCTCTTCTGTCTACTTTTCTATCCTAGCACAACTCTCATTCTTAAGTTCTTACAACCAAAAGATGGCCACCCCAACTCTAGACAGCCCATCCTCCACAACAAAATCACAGCCAGGAGCAAAGGTGCTTCTCCTCACAAGCTTTTTCTTTTCATCAAGGAGAAAACATTCTCAAAAGTGACTTGATTAGCCAGGGTTCTCTAGATAAACAGAGAGATTTAATAAGTATAAAGAGATTTATTCCAAGGAATTGCATCAAATAGATTATGGAGACTAACAAATCCCCAGATCTGTAGGTGAGCTGGCAAACTGGAGACCAAGCAAGCTCCTGGTTAAGCTCCAGCCTGAGTCTGAAGGCCTGATAATCAGGAGGGCAGGTAGCATAGTCTGTCAGCTTCAAAACTCAGGCAGGAAAAAACCCACTATTCCAGGTTGAAGGCCTTTTGGTAGAAAGAATCCTCTCTCTCCCCAAAGAACATTGGCCTTTTTGTTCTACACAGGTCTTCATCTGATTGGATGAGGCTCACCCTTATTTGGGAGGAAATGTGCTTTTCTCTGCCTACTAATTTAAACACTAATATCATCCAAAAATATCCTCACAGAAACACCCAGAACAATGTTTGACCAAATATCTTAGTACCCTGTGGTTCAGTCATGCTGATGCATAAAATTAACCCCATGACTTGCCCCCTCTATATCGCATCAATCATAACTAGGTTATATGCCCACTCCTAAAGCAGTCAATAACAAAGGAAAATAAAGTATCATGATGTCTCCAACAATCATGACTAATCCCTGGGTTGGACCCAACTTCTGTGTATATACCGCCACCAGTATTGGATTGAAAAAAAAAAAAAACCAGATTTTAACAAAGAAGACCAAGAGTGACTACTGAGCAGGCCATAGTGCTGGAAAATTCTTTTTAAAATCCTAAGAATGGGCTGGGGATGTGGCTCAAGCGGTAGCGCGCTCGCCTGGCATGCGTGCGGCCCAGGTTCGATCCTCAGCACCACATACAAAGATGTTGTGTCCGCCGAGAACTAAAAAATAAATATTAAAAAAAATCTCTCTCTCTCTCTCTCTCTCTCTCTCTCTCTCTCTCTCTCTCTCTCTCTCTCTCTCTCCCACTCTTTCTTTAAAAAAAATAAAATAAAATCCTAAGAAATTGATTTTAAAAAGAAAACACAACTTCGGTTCTTAACTCGCACTTCTACCACTAGTCCCCATCCTTACTTCCTTTAATTTCTGGCAGTCACTTTGTCACCTTTCAATAATTGCATTAAATAAGAGTGAACAAAACATTTCAATCAAAAGGCAGGTTGTAGCTGGGGGCAATGGCACATGCCTGTAATCCTAGTGGCCCAGAAGGGTAAGGCAGGAGGATCAGGAATTCAAAGCCAGCCTCAGCAAATCAAGGTGCTAAACAACTCAGTGAAACCCTGTCTCTAAATAAAATACAAAATAGGGCTGGATATGTGGCTCAGTGGGCGAATGCCCCTGAGTTCAATCCCCAGTACAAAAAAAAAAAAAAAATACAGGTTGTAAAACTGATGTGGGGAGAGGGGAGAGGAAGACCCAACTATATGCTGTCTATAAGACACACACTTTAAAAAGATACATGTGGTGAAAAATAAAAGAATAAGAAAAAATACGCTAGGCAAAGAGCTTAATATTAATATTATACAAAATAGATAAGACATGCAATATTAATAAAGACAACAACATTTGGTGATGATAATATGATCAACCCATCAGGAGAATATAACAATTAAAAACGTACATGAACCTAACAGCAGAGTCCCCAAAATGCATGAAGTAAAATCTGAAAATACAACATCTCAAAATTTATGAAATGTATAAAAGTATATACTTGGAGACAAAATCATAGTTTTATATGCATATTGATTTATTAACGTACATATACATATATACAACAGTGTAATTTACTATATTAAAAGAAAAAAGAACAAAAAATACCCACTAATCTTCAGAGAGGAAAAAAAAATATGTAAAAAAATCCATCTCTCATAAAAATTCTCATCAAACTAGAAATTGAAAGGAACTTACTTAACCTGATAACTGACATCTAAAAAAGAACCTAAGCTAGTATCATAATTAAGAGTGAACATCTAAATACTTTCCTCTAAGAAAAGAACAAGGCAAAGAAGTCCTTTCTTACAACTATATTCAATTCTGAGCTGAAGATTCTAGCCAAAGCAATGAGGTAAAAGAAATAAATTAAAGGTATTCTGATTGTGAAGGAAGAAGTAACACTTTTATTTTTCATAGACAGTATTATCTTGTTTGTAGAAAATCCTAAGAAATTGATTTTAAAAAGAAAATTATTATAACTAATAAACAAGCTTAGAAGGGTGGCAGGATACATGATAAGCATAGAAAAATCAATTGCATTTCTATATTTTAACAATGAACAATCAAAAAATAAAATTAAGAAACAATTCCAGTCAAAATAGCATCTAAAAATTTAAAATAGGGATAAATCTGACAAAAGATATCCAAGACCTGTGTATTGCAAAAATACAGTTTTTGTAGGTCAGAGTTTAGCATGGCTTAACTGAATCCTCTGCTCAGATCTCTCAGGGTTACAAATCAGAGTGTCAGTAGAAGCCGCAGTCTGATCTGATGCTTGTGGACCCCTTAAAACTCATTTAGATTGTAGGCAGAATTCAATTCCTTACAGTTGTAGAACTCATCTTCTTGGAGACAAGAAAGGTAATGTTTCTTTGGTGCCCAATTGAATCAGGCCCAGATTAGTAACCTGACTGTAAAAATAAGATCCCATTATATCATAGTTTTTTAGACACTAAATGGGACAAAATTTTACGGGGTATGTATATAAGAAGGTAAGAATTTAGGGAGCCATCCTAGAACTCTGCCAATCATAACCTGTATATTGATGACTACCAAATATTGCTGTGAGAAATTAAAGAAGACCACAGTAAATGGAGAGATATTCCATATGTATGGTTTAGAAGACTCAATATTGGCAAGTTATCAATTCTATTCAAATAGATTTATATATTTGATATAATCAAAATCAAATCCTAGCAGACTTTTCTGTAGACACTAATTAACTCTAAAATTTATATTGAAATGTACAGAGTAGCCAGAGAAACTAGAAAAGCCACAAACAACTTTGAAAAAGATCAACATGAGAAGACCTAAATTATCTAATTTTAGGAATTATCATAAGGCTGCAGTTATCAAGTCAATGTGGCATTTACATCAAGACAAACAAATCAATGAAACTGAATAGAAATTCAAAAAATGCAAGCACTCATATATAAATAAGTGATTATTGACAAAGGTGCAAAGGTAACTCCATGAAAATGATGGCCTCTTCAATAAATGGTGTTGGGAAAATTGGATGTCCACACGCAAAATAATTTCTTTAAAGAACTTTGTTCCAAACCTCATATCATATGCAAAAATAAACTCAAAATAAATAATATGCTAAGCACAAAATCTAACATCAAAAAGCTTATAGAAGATAACATAGAAGAAAATCTTTTCATCTTGTGTTAAGCAAAGCTATCTTAGACATAACAATTATAGCATGATCCACAGAAGAAAGGATAAATTAGTCTTTGAAAAAATTAAAATTTCTGCCCTTCAAAAAAATTAAGAAAACAAAAGGACAAATCACAAATTGGGAGAAAATATTTTAAAATTACATATCTGATAAAGAAATTGTATCTAGAGTATGCTCTTTTAAATCTCTCAAAATTTAACATTAATGAAAAACAAATAACATACTTTTTTCTTAAGTAGGCAAAAGATTTGAACACCCTCTTCACCAAAGACTTACAGATGACCAAAAACACATAAAAATATACTCAACACATGAGTCTTTAGAGGAAATGCATTAAGACTACCAATACCAATACACTTCTATTATAATGTCTAAAATTTAAAAAACTTACTATGCCAAGTGTGATGAGCATATACTTAACATAAACTTAAAATATGATCCAACAATTCTGCTAGATATTCACTCAAGAGAAATAAGAGCACATGACCATACAGAGACTTGTATTTGAATTTCTGTAAGAGCTCTTTTTTTAATACTTCCAAACTAGAAACAACCCATAGGATCATCAACATATAAATAGGAAATCAAATCATAGTATGTGAAATCTACTCAACAATGAAAAGGAATAAACTATCAATACATGCAACAACATGGTTGAATCACAAAATAATTATGCTGAATGGAAGAAGCTAGATTTTTTTAAAAAACTGCATGCTGTGTGATTCAATTTTATCTTAATCTGCTCATGTGACTGTAACAGAGGACCATAAACTGAGTGACATAAACAACAGAAATCTATTTTGCATAATTATGGAGGTTGAGAAATCTGAGATCATGAGCTGGCATGTCTGGGTTCTGGTAAGGGCTCCCTTTCTGATTTGTAGAATGTCGCCTTCTCACTGTGTCCTCACTTAGCTGAGGATGGAGAGGAAACAAGCTATTCTTAAAGGGTACCTGCCCCACTCATGAGGCCTCCATCCCCAAGACCTAATTACCTTTCATAGGCCCCACCTCCTAAGACCATCACATTGGAGGTTAGGATTTCAACATATGAATTTGGAGAGACCCAAATATTCAATGCATAATACATTTACTTGAAGTCTACAAAACAAACTAACCTATAGTGATAGAACACATACCAACAAGGTAAGAAAAGAAAGCTGTGAAACTCTGGGGGATGATAGATATGTTCATTATCTGCATCGTGGTGATGGTTTCACAGGTATATTATATACCAATCATACCATGATAAAGCTATTTAAAATTTTCAGGCTAGACATGTTGAGAAAGTATACTGCAAGTTGATACAAGGACTTCATATTGCCTTATGTCAGTGGTATGTAAGATTAGGCTAATCCTATATTAGTGATGCTAAGTCTCAATAACCTAATAAAGCGGTGACTGCCAGATCTTTCCATTACAAAAATGCATTTTTATTTTTGCAATTAGTGAGTCATTTGCTGGGTGAAACACTGGCACCGTGTAATTATTCCCTTCTCCAACTTCCTTTCACAAAACGGTTTTTAGTAAGCACTTTTATAAAGTTCCAGATACAAATAATTTAGCCTTTGTGAGCCATATTGTCTCTAGCTATCACTCAAATTTGCCACTATAGCACAAATTATAGTCACAGACAACATGTAAACAAATGAGTATGGCTGTTCCAATAAAACTTATCTATAGACATGAAATCTGAATCATAAATTTCACATGTCAGGAAATACTGTTCCTTTTGGTTTTTTCTTTCAACTCTATAAAAGTTTAATAAGAAAACATTTTAGCTCACAGGTATACAGAATCAGTGGGCCAAGTGGGTCCAGGGGGTGGTAGTTGCTAACTCCTGGTTTATAAAATCACTTTGTTATATTTGCCTGAATCATTAATTCCACTGCAGTTTGCAACATGGTAATTTTCTAATTTGGTCATTCTTTCCATGTTCTGTATACTCCATATTCTTTTCACATGATTGATAGATAATTTTCTATTAAGATTTGCTTTTCATTACTTAGGAAGGAGATGCACTTACTCCTTGAAAGGCAACATAAATGCTTAATTATTTCCCTTTAATACAAACTTCCAGAGGGAAAGAAATTAGTATATCATATTCTGTGATGGTAAATGATTCTCTCTTCCTTCTACCTCTCCTCCTCCTCCTTCTGCCCCTCTCTCCCTCCCTCCCCCACCTCTCTCTCTGTAAAATATGGATCTATGGATTTGTACTGATGGATTGATTGACTGATTTGATTTATAATCATACTTTTTCTTTATTTTTTGATGCTTAAATTGTCAGCTATGTGACCAGCTGGATACCCTTCAAATTGACTCTGTATCTTTTTGATATGGCCCATTAACCTTTGGCAGCTTCCTTGCTTTTTGGCACATGCTATATCAGGCTCAGCGTATACTTTGCACAGATCTGAAATCAGCTATTTCTATTTCTGAAATCAACTATTTCTCCAAAAGCCCTGATTTCTTTAGTGAGGAACAATATAAGACTTAACTATACAAAACTGCTGACATTCAATCATCTTGGACATACAAAAATGGCAATTTCGTGTGTCTTAACATAACATAAACAATGAGAGTCTGGACCTCAATGTGTTCATTACCCCTGTCATGTCACTTGTCCAAGCTTTTCACATCAATATCACCAACATCTTACTTGAATCTCTTTCTCCTTGAAAATCTTAGCTCCCATTATATAAAAACTTATTTTACCATATAATATGTGTGTTTCAAAATTACTACAGATAACAGAACTGAATGAAAAAGACTTCTTTATTGTACTTTTGACCTTAGAATATATCTCACAGTTGCAATTTTTTGTTCAAATTAATTTGAAATAAATCTTTAACCTATTCAGTTATATTGTAGCTGGATTTGAAGGTGGGGAGGAATTGTACATACACAATGATAAACATATGTGGCAGAATATGAATCTGAAAGTAGCTAAGTTAAAATTGGAGAAAGAGAGGGAGCATATTAATGTATTCACTTTTTTAGTTACTGCTGGTATGTAAAAAAAATCACCTATTAGCTTCCCATGTGAAATATAAAACAAGAAATGTTCAGTTTTATCAATCAATGGCTTATCATAAGGACACATCTAATATTCAGAGAAGTCATCTTTTTTGCTTCAAGGGGCAAAAAGAAGATGATTTGCTGATCATTTTCCCATACATGAATGCTGAAGGGGAAGCAAGAAATATGAAAAGTTCATTGTTATCACACTTAATCCTCCTAACAATTTCATATGAGCTATGTGTATTCATCTCTAGTTTACAGAAGGAGAACCTGGAAGATTAAGGACCTCCAACCCATTTCAGACTCTTGCCTGGGCAATTCCAAAGCCAAAGAACTCATACTTTACCCCAAACCAGGCAGCCTAAATCTTCATGCTGACCTCTCTTGGCCTCTCCTGTGATGTAAAACGGGAGGATGTGCGTGACTGGCCATATACTTACTAGACTCTAGGCACCTTAGAAACTGGGAGGTCATTCCTTAGGGTCTTTCTGGTGACTGTAGGATTCCCAGGCCCACCAGACTTTTAAGCACCAAGAAGAAACAACCACACAAAGGAGCAAAACTATACTGGGTTCCCTGTAACCAAGGAACCCAGAAAACAAACAGGCCACTAGTGTCTTGAAGAAGGGATGGAGGGAGGGAAGGGGAAAGGGAGAAAGAGAGAGAAAAATAATAATAATATAGTAGCTTTTCTGGTTACTATTAGTGCATAAAAAAGTACCCAATGGCTTCCCTATGTGAAATCAGGAAATATTCTGCTTTGTTTGTCAATGGCTTATAATGAAGACACATTTTATAGTCACACAAGTTATCTTGTTTCAAAGTTGGTAAACAGGATGTAATTAATACAGACTGAAAAGGCACAGTCAAGCCAGCTTCCCTGGCAGAGCAGACATGCTCTACCAACCGCACACCTGGGGGAAACACATCTTTCCAGGTACCATCCTGGCTCAGACCTTAAGGCTGAGGGAGAGTGAGAGGTAAATGTTAGCTAGGGTAACCTTTGCTTTATGTCTTCTCTTGGCTGAGAAGGTACTCGTTGCTAGCTTTCTTATTGCCATTGATATGCAACTATCAGATATTTCTACCACACCTTTTTATTGCACACACCAAATATCCGTTCATTCAATAAACATGTGTTGTGGTCTATTCCCATCAGGCAATAATAATAATAACTGCCCCAAACTTAGTGGCTAATCCCAACCATTTTATCATGTGTAGGGATTCTGGGAGTCAGGAATATTGGTAAAGTACAGAGGAGATAGGTATCTCTGTTCCATGATTCTGTGTTCTTACTGGAAAACTCAGCTGAAAGTTGGACTGATCTGATAGATTATTTCCATGTATCTGGGATATACATACACACACACATACACAGACACACACATGCAACCAGACTGTTCTCCTGGAGGCCTCACATATGGCCTCTCCGCCTGTGGCTTCACAGTAGTTAGACTTCTTACTGGGTGGCAAGGCTCTAAGAGTGTGGGTTCCAACTAACATGATGGAAATGGCATTGGCTTTTAGAGCCCACCTTGGAAGTTACACAGCATCATTTTCCCTTTACCGGATTAGACAAAGCAATTTCAAGTGCACTTTCTCCCAGGATGTCTTCCCTGCTGGATCCAGGGGAAGCCAGACTCTTCTGTGTCTATACCTCTGGACCACCTGCACTTTTCAGAGACCACCACAGATCATGCACTACTCCTGGGTGGTTACTTACACAGTTCTCTGTTGGGTTTGCAGCAGGTCCCACGGCCCTGGTCAAGTTTTCCATGCTTGCCCTTGTATCTTTTTTTATTATTGATACACAATTGTACATACTTATGCCACCACCGTATAGTAGTTCAACACATGTATACAATGAATAATGACTATATTAGGGTATTAGCACATCCATCACCTCAAACCTGTATCATTTCTTTGAGTGTGGAACTTTGTAAATATCTCTGACTCTTCCCCTTCCAGAGCTTACACCAGGAGTCCAGGTAGACAATTTTAAGTATTCAAAAAAGAAGAAAGAGTCCAGCATGGTGGCCATGTGCCAGTATTCCCAGCTACTCCAGAATATGAGATGGAAGGATTGCTTAAGCCCAGAAGATCAAGACTAGACTGGACAATGCAGCAAGACCCTGCCTCTGAATAAGTAAATAGGTAAGTAAATAAATAGAAAGAATATATACGTAGGTTGGAAAAAATTGTAATAAAAAGTCAGTAAGAGAAAGATAGCTCACTCCCACGTTCATAGCAGCAATAGTCACAATATCCCAGATATGGAATTAGCCTAAGAGTCCATCAATGAATGAATGGATAAAAAAACAGGAGTACAAATATACAATGCAATATTATTTGACTGTACAAAAGGAAGAAATATAGCCATTTGCAATAACATTGATGAACTTAGAGAACATTATGCTAAGTGAAATAGCTAGACACAGAAAGAAAAATACTGCATGACCTCTAAAAGTCCATGACATAGTAACAAAGAGTAAAGTGGTGGTTACCATGGATGGGGGAAATGGGGAAAAGTAGGTCAAAGGGTACAAAGTTGCAGTTACACAAGGTGATTAAATCTAGAGATATAACATAGAGCACAAAGATAACAGTCAATAATATTATACTGTAAACTTGAAATGTGCAAAGAGAGTAGACTCTTACTATAAAAAGGGTAACAATGATGGATTGTTAATTTGCTTCACTGTAGCAATCACTTTAATATGTGTATGTATATTAAAACTTCACTTGTATACTTCAAATTTATACAATAAAAAAGACAAATGGCAAAGAGGTAAATGAATATGTGCAAGGCTCCTCAAAACTTCAAAAACCGAGGGTCTGCAGTGCTCCGTGATAGAGTCCCTGCTGAGCATGAACCAGTCCCCGAGTTCAATTCTTAGTACCATGGGGAAAAGAACTAATCTTGGAACTGGCTTACATTTCTCCACCTCTTTTCTGCACTTCATGAATCATTTAGGACCACGTGGCAAGATGACTAACCCTGATTAAGTAATACAACTGACAACCCCATTTCTAAATACAGTTGATGTTGCTATATTATGACAATATGTGTTCTTAAAAATCATCACACGCTGAAAAACACACTCAATAAACTGTACAAGGCTTATGGGAGTAAATGGTGTTGGAGATAAACATCAGTGACATATTAAAAATAAAAATAGAACTCAATAAAAACTGTAGCACAGTTGAGAAATACAAAAGCACCACAACAAATATGACACGTTACCTCAAAAATGACCTATGTTTGCCATAGAGCTTCAGCTTGGGTGTTACTGTGATTGGTGCAGAGAGAGTGCCCTCAGGTCACAGAGTCCCAACACTCAGGTGAATGGGGGGTGCTCACTGTCCTTGGTCCTCCAGCATCACTGGTAAGGGAGCCTAAATGCTGGGGCATACATTTCCACCTTTTCTATGTGGATCCTCTGAAGTATGTGTTCGTGAAAAACCAGGACTCTGAACCTATATATAGTCTTCTTCAATTAACTTCTACATCAAGGCTGAAAATTCAGTTGCGACTCTCATCTGTACTCATGGCTTTGGAAATTGTAAGCAACACTAGAAACAATAAAACCAGCCATTGTGGGGACTAAATGGAGTCAGTTGTGCAGGATTTGGCAACTTCTATTCAAGGTCTTCTAACTTAGATAATTCAGTTTCCTTTTTGTAGCCACTATTTGATATTTTGAACCAGGAGGATTCAAAAGGTTTGGGATGTTGAGTGAGTGGTGGTGGTAGTGTATATAATGTAGAAAAAATCATATGTGCAAAAGTAAAACAAAGCAAAACCTTCTGGGGTTTTACACATAGCCAGTTGAGGTGGCTGGTGGAGGTGTGGGGTGTGAGCAGTGGGTGTGCTATGTATTCTTATCCATCATGGCTCAGCTGGATATGATTTCATGAGCACAGGCAAAGGCCAATTCATATTATGCTCAAATTGTTCCTTAATAGACCAACTGCTTTAAAACAAACCCATGTTTTAAAAACAAGCTCTAAAATAAAACTGACCGGGGCTGGGCTGTAGCTAAGTGGTAGAGCACTTGCCTAGGATGTGAGAGGCAACTGAGTTCAATCCCCAGTACAATAATAACAATAACAACAACAACAACCACCCCAGAACTTACGGTATATGACAACTGGTTTTTTTTTTTCTGAATACCACCCTTCTAATCTGCAAGGTGTTATTTATTTTGCTATACTTTATTTCATCAATGCTTGTAACACTCCTGAATAGGTTTCATCAGCCAGAAAAAAAAATAGACATTAATAAAATCCCTTAAAAATAGAAAAGCAGCAGCATGAGGAGAAAGAGCATCTTCCTGGCAGCTGGTAGACAGATGTCTGAGGTTTGCATAAGCGTGCATGATTGTACACCTTTCCTAACATACCTAAGCCTTATACAAGGGAGTAGACAGAAGCTTGAAAAATGCTCCTTCACAGCAATGGAACATATTAAGATATTAAGCACTGCTTTGATTGTATCTGGGTTACACTCTTTTATATCAGGTTGATTCTTCTACAGTCATGTTCAATTTTGGCCCTGGAGTTACTGCCTCCACAATTCCAGGAGTCAAGACAGGACTGAGAAGACTTCTGTCCACCCACTGAGGAGAGAATCACAACAACACCCTATTTCCGGTTACTGAGATAAAAGAGGTAAAGAAAGCTTTTCTCGCAGTGCTTCTTCTAGGGTGCTGCTGTCCTCTGGGACTTCTGCTACAGTGGCAGGGTTAAGGGAGCATGTGGCTTTCCCCAGGAGAATGGGAGCCATCATGTAGGGCAGCTGTGGGAAAAGAACAGGGTCAAACAGAGCTGCAGCTCATTCTGTAAAGAACATGTTCATGGAACTCAGCCAGGCCCATTTGCTTGTGTCACTATGACTATCTCTGCACTGTACCGCAGGGTGGAGTGATTGGGACAGAGGCCTATGGCCTGCAAAGCCCCAAACACTTACTCCTGGCCCTTTTCAGACAAAGACTGCAGAGCCTGCAAACAGAGAGCAGTCAGAACAGGCTTCAAGAGACCAGGGATGGGCTGGGGATGTGGCTCAAGCGGTAGCGCGCTTGCCTGGCATGCGTGCGGCCCGGGTTCGATCCTCAGCACCACATAAAACGAAGATGTTGTGTCCGCCGAAAACGAAAAATAAATAAATAAAGAAAAAACAAAAATAAAAATAAAGATGTTGTGTCCATCGAAAATTGAAAAATAAAATATTTAAAAAAAGAGAGACCAGGGATGCCGGGCACAGTGGTGCATGCCTGTAATCCCAGTGGCTCAGGAGGCTGAGGCAGGATGATTGCAAGTTCAAAGCCAGCCTCAGCAATGTAGCAAGGCCCTAAGCAACTCAGCAAGACCCTGTCTCTAAATGAAATATAAAAGAGAGCTGGGGGGGCTGGGGATGTGGCTCAAGCGGTAGCGTGCTCGCCTGGCATGCGTTCGGCCCGGGTTCAATCCTCAGCACCACATACAAACAAAGATGTTGTCCTCACCGAAAAAAACTAAAAAAAAAATAAATAAATAAAAAAAAAAAAAAAAAAAAAAAAAAAAAGAGAGCTGGGGATGTAGCTTAGTGGTTAAGCGCCACTGGGTTCAATCCCCAGTGCCAAAAAAAAAAAAAAGAGAGAGAGAGAGAGAGAGAAAGAGACCAGACAAATCAGCAACACAGACTAGCCCAAAGAAGGACTCATTTGCTATACCTGAGAACCTTCTACCCAGCTAGGTCCATCCCTGGCCCTTCTGACTGCCTGCAGAGCACCAAGGTCCTTCTCAACGCCTCCTTCAAGATTCCTCACCACAGTTTTCTAAGAACCTCTCAAATCACACTGCCTTCCATCTGTCCCCACTTCCCAAATTACTAGGTACCTCTCCCACTCACTTCTCTGACACACATACTTAGTATCTCACAGATGTCTGCGTGTACAGAAAACTTCTTTCCAGGTGAGCCACCCATGATACACCTCCTGTGCTCATCTGTGTAGACCTGTGTTGCCCTGAAGGCCAAGAGAAGTCTGAGGACATGACTCAATTTCCCAAGTAGGAAACAAGGAACTCTACTTTCGACTGGTCATGGTTATCCAGGCCAACTTTTCCTGGCACAAAAGTCAAGTAGCCCAGTAGTGATAGGAGAAAAGTTGGAGAGAAAAGAAGAAAGCATGTTCAAAGCAAGTTGGAGAAATGTGTGGCAGAAAGCAGGACTGTGTGGTGCTGGGGGTTGCTGGCCGAAAAGTTGGCCACTTGAGGGAATGTGAAGGTAGACCAGTGGGCAAGGAGGTGGCCCAGCTCCCAGTGGAGGGAAAGCAGCCCATTTGGAGGCTCCAAGGAATTGCAGAAAAGAAATTATAGCATAAGGGTAAAGTTGCTTTTTGTAACTTCTTGAATAACTCAAGAAAATTTGAAACTGATTTTAGAAAGATGTTAACAGAAATATTTTCTGTCATTAAAAGTGAATACAGAACATGTGTCTCCTCTCTCAGGAATGATGTTTTCCTCTCCTGGGTCAGTCTGAAGAAAATTGTTTAAGATTCCTCTAGAAACTTCCCTGATCCTCCTTCCAAGTAGAGTGGGACTCTATCCCAGCACATGCCACACTTGCTAAGATGATTTGCTTTCTTTTTCTTGCATTAGATTAGCAACTCCCGAGCTGAGAGCTGAGACCTGACTCTCCAGGGGAGGCTGTGATAGTTGCTTGACCTGTGTCTTAGTCTGCTTTCTATTGCTATTCTAACAAAATAACTGAGACTGCATACTTTATAAAGAAAAGGGGTTTTTCAGCTCACAGTTTTAGAGACTGAAAGCCCAATATTAGGCTGCTCCATCTTCTTGGCTTCTGATGAGAGCCTTATAGTAGATAGCATCATGGCAGGAGTGTATATGAAAGAGATCACATGGTGAGACAGTAAGAAAGACTCAGGGGTCAGGCTCACTCTTTCTAACAACGAACTCTCACAGGAACTAATCAGGGTCATTCCAAAACCACATGAATCTCTTCCAAGGGTAGCACCCCCAGTAATCTAAAGAATTCCTAATAGGCCCTACCCCTTAAAGTTTCCACCACCTCCCAGTTCCACCACACTAGGGACCAAACTCAAAACACATGAACCTTTGGGAACATGCTCCAATCATATCCAAATCATAGCAATCTGTGACAAAACCGAAGCTCATGGAGTGTGCCTTCCATACCCAAGATCAGCTGGGGACCAACGAAGGCTGCACTTGAATCCAGAGCTGCTGTGACTCTAGAATTTGAGCTCATACCACTCATTTGAGTTACCAAGTAATGTTTAAAGAAAGTGTACTGTAAATTCTGGTGAATAAATAAATGAGTGGGTGAGAAGGTGGGTGGGTGTGTAGGTGGCTGGATGAAGCACATAGCTTTGTAAAGCTCTTCTTTGCTCATTATGAGGAGGCTGTGCAGTCTAGTGGGGGGAACCCAGCCATTCAACTCCACCACCAATTATCTAACTAGACTTAAGAATATATAGCCTCTAAGCCTCAGTAACTTCATCTGCAAAAGAGCAACAACGCCTCTCTCAAGAGTGAAGTTCAAGGGTCATAATTTAATCAAAAATGTTCTGTAAATATAAAATGCAAAATCAGTATCTAGTCATAATAAGGCTAATTATTATGGTGAATTCCTCTCATAACATCTGAGTCATTCATTCATTTATTCATTCATTCATTCTTAAGTACATGTCAGGCTTTTTTTCTTTCCTTACAACACTAGGGATCCTCTACCACTGAGCTATATCTCAATCCCTTATTTTATTTTAAGATAGGTTCTCAATAAGGTGCCAAGCCTGGCCTCAAACTTGCAATCCTCCTGCCTCAGCCTCCTGAGTTGTTTGGATTGCAGATCTGTGCCACTGCATGCAAGAAGCATGCAACGATTAGGTTCTCGGTACAAGAGACATAAGAATAGTTTCTGCTCTCAAGGAGCTCCCATTCTGATGGGAGAAGCAGAAAAGGTGACAAGTGACTATGACATCTGATATATCACTAACAGGAATAAGATAAAGATTTCAGATTTATAAAAACCCAAGTGTTCTCTTTTGCCAAATTCAGTTCTCTGCTTCACACTCAGCAGGCACTCCACCCTGTGCTGCATCTGATTGTGGTCTCCTTGGCTGAGCAAAGGTTCTGGGGCAATAAGGGAATACAGAACATGTAAGAGGAAAGTCCCCAGCCAGCTCTACACAGCATCTGCTGCATTAATCCACAGCCATCAAAGCAGAGTGGGATGTGGCAGCTGTGCACACAGCGCATGTACGCTGCCTTCCAGAGCCGCAGGGCTCAGGTGGGACTCAGTCTGTCAGCCCAGAAGGCCCTCCAGAGTACAGCAGAGAACAAGTCCTCTCACAGGGTCCTGCTTACACTCTGATCTCCACTCTCTGCTCTGCACTGGGCTCTCTTGCCCTCCGCCTTCCCCCGCACTGGTCAGGAGGGGAGTCATATGTTTGAATAACCACAGACATGTTTACATTTTAGACACATTTCTCAGCAGAAATAAGCCTTGTACTCTGTCCAAGTTGCGTTGGCAGTAGCAACCACACAAATGTTGCTTTCAAAGGGTTACTATTCCTGGTAACTATGATAATAATACAGTCCTATGTCACTTAATGAGTTACATTTTGAGAAATGCACCCTTAGGTAATGCTGTTGTTGTGTGAACGTCATAACATGAACGACACCGCTGTTACACAGTGTGTGGCTGTGGTGGCTGCAAGAGTGACAGCCATCTTATTTTTGGACACATGTATATGTTACAGTCACAGATAAGGGTTTTATGGATAGTATCACATTTTATACTTACTACAACTGCATAAGCTAAGCATTTCTATTATCCTGATTCAACAGATAAACAACCACAGACTTGGAATGATAACAAATCACATGTCCAAAGGCACATTTACTAGGTGATAGAGCTGGGTTTTTAACTTGGGTCTGATTCCATAACCAGTGGCTTTAGTCACCTTCTATGTCACTGCCAGACCCAGTCCCTTATGGGCCAAATAGTCACAAGGATGCTTCCTCTTCCTCAAATGCTTTCCCTCTAATGTCTGCATGGTTCCCTCTGGCCCCTATTTGCAATGGCACCTCTTCCTTCATCTTCCTTGTCCCTGTTTTCCCTGTATTATGTTTGCTCACAGAACTTATCTGGTATCATGTCATGTATCTATTATCTGCATATTGTCAGTATCCCTATCAGACTAGAGTCCCTGGGGGTTGAACACTGTTTTGTTCACTGATGAATCTATACCACATAGGACAGAATCTGCCTTACAGAAAGTGTTCCAAAGACACTGGATGGCTGAATGGATAGAGCTCATGCTGATGTGAACTATGCAAAGTTGAAACCGTGCCATGGAAAACATTAATAAAGGCTCCCTTGGTCTGCAAAGTTTGAAGTGATTCAAAATGTTCCCAAATTATAAGAATTCACCAAGAATTACACTACTTCAAAGCTGATGGGACAGGGCAATTATAGCTGTGCTTAAGCTGTTATCCAGGGTGACTTCATTTTAGCTGAACACTCTGGGTTATTCTCTTCTGAGCCAGGCTGTTCTTGTACCTCAGTAATCCTCTGAGTGATCTAGATGACTAGCATGCTTTTATTTTATTATCCGCTAACACTGTAATTTAAAGTATTCTGGGTGCCTATATAAACGTCATCTAAGTATTCACTATGTGCAAGCAGTATAAGTTACTTGGGAATCATTAACTTTGGAAATTAGATCTGACCAAACATGCTATGAAGAAGATAAAACTGCACCCTGAAACCCCACCTTGTTAATTTAGCAAAGAGGACTCAACAAACTATTAGAGTCACACTGAAAAATTTAAAGCAATTCTAAGACAAAAATATAAATAACGTGCTTTAAGACATCAGTGTCTTGTGACTTTGTATTTATTACTGAGGGAAATCATGTCTTGAATTATGAGTCAAAAGTGTCCTCTGTTCTAACTCAGGATTATCTTATGTGAGGTTTCCAGGTCTTCCCCTATTTGAAGTTTCTGACATTTCCACAAGGGCCTGAAACCTCACCTGCTCATAGTGGGTTTGTTGGAAAAACAGACCCTGCCTGTGCATCATAGGATAGTTCTCCAGTCTGTCATCCCCCAGGCTGCAGTTCCCCAACCATCCATGACCAGCAGCCTGGCTTGTGTTTTTTCTCACCTTGACTGCCACTGTCCCATGATCTAGCCACACCAAGCTGAGCAGACCTCTTGAGCAAAGCTTTCGTTTCTGCAGGTGAAAGTTGAACCTATGCAACCAAGCCATACCTCAGGCTGGAGCTCATGAAAAGGCCTCTCCCTGGGTTCTGCATCCATGGGTTAAACCCAAGCCTGGTGCAAAAAAATATTTGAGAAAAATAATTTTCATCATTCCCTAAACAATACAGTGTAACAGCTATTTACCTAACATTTACATTGTATTAGCTATCTAGAGATGAGCTAAATATACAATAGGGTGTGCACAGGTTCTATTCAAATACTGTACTATTTTATATAATGAACTCGAGCATCTGTGGATTTTATTATTCGAGAGGGATCCTGGAAATGGAGGGATGTTCATACTCTCAATACTCTTTTCAAACTCAACCTCTAAACTCTGACTTGGATAAAACTGAACTGCTGCCTTATTTTCACACATACATACACACATATGCAAGATGCCTAAACTACCAGAGAATGTCCCCTATCATAGGTTTGGTGCCACAATACCTCTATGACCTAGTCACAGGTGGTCCCATATGGCCTGGCAATTCTTCCCATCTCCAGTCACCTCTTGAAATACCTTCAGAAGTTATTTCACAGTGAGGATCTTCTTGAGAGCCCTTTCCTACCAGTCCTCACCACCACCTTCCCATTCCCCACCCTAACTCCTTTTCTGAGCTTTTCTGAGCTCCACCCAATCTTGCCTTCTGCCCTGCCAGCAGTGCCCTGCCCAACTCAGTGTTTCTCAGTGCAGATCCCTCCCTCCTTCCCCATCTCCACAGACTGTAATTTATCAAATAACAGCCCTAAAAGTACTAAGTGCTTATGACTAGAAAAAAGGTCAATGCGGGTGATTAAGGACTTTGGAATAAGGACATTATTCTGGATTATCCAGATGAGACCTAATATCATCTATAAGAGGAGGGCAGGAAGAAATTTTACACAAGAGAGGGGAAAGTGAGGCTGGAATGATATGGCCACAACCCAAGGAACATCTGGAGTCACCAGAAGCTGTAAAGGACAAGGAAACAGATTCTTTTTAGAGCCTTCCTTCAAGGGTATGCAACCTTGCCAACACATTTCTTCCAGACTTATGGCTTCCAGAAGTGTGAGAGAGTAAGTATCTGTTGTTCTGGGGTCATTTGTTACAGCAGCGAGAGGACACTGATACAGTAACTTCATTCCATGGACCATTCCCTCTCCTTTACACTTTCATCTCTCCCACGATATCTTTTTTCTACAACCTTTTAAACATGGGCAAATCTCCATCCTTCACAGTAAACAACAAAAGCCATAACAGCTTTCAACGGATCACTGCTCTTTTGCTCCCTCTGGCTAACCCCACACTCCTCCCACCAAGCTCCTTGGCAGCATGCCCACCTTCATGGCCTGCACGACCCACCTACTGCTCACTCCTCATCTCCTGCAGCCCACTTCCTCATCTGGGAACCAGTGACCTCTGTACCTGCCTCATCCGGGTACCAGTGACCTCTATGCCTGCCTCATCCGGGTACCAGTGACCTCTATGCCTGCCTCATCCGGGAACTAGTGACTCCTGGGTCGGCTTCATCCGGGTACCAGTGACCTCTGCGCTGCCGAAGCAAATCAGCCTTTTTCTTCCTTCTCCTACTGTCTCCCCTGACAACAGAAGACCAACGTTATCTAGTCTGATAACCTGGAAGTTCCTCAAAGACAAAACTTATTTCTCATTTATCTTTACCCAGTGCTAGGCACACGGGAGCCTCCAAAAGTCCTTAAACTCATAGTCTACTCATGGGAAATGCAAAGCAATACAGTGTCATCCAAGCATAGTCTACACAGGGTGTCGGAAGCTTCCAGGGCTCACAACCCAGCCGTGCAGGAAGGTGGCGAGACACAGAGAGGCACCTCTGAAGACCCGGCCCCCAGAAAAAGCACAGGATATTGAAGAGGCCAGGAAAGGGACTGGGGGGGTGGGGGGCACAAGCTGGGAGGTGCAAGAAGGGCTGGCAGTAAGAGGGGATGCTGAGGAAGGAGGGGGTGCTTGCAGTATCCCAGCTGGGGCCAGGCCCTGTGAGGCTAAAATGAACTGCACACACACTGCCCACCTGCAGGGCATTCGTTCTCATAAACACCAATATTCCTCAGACATTTTCAATATGAAGTTTGAGCTGTGGGCAGCACCTTGCACATGATGACATTAACAATAAATGGGGGAAAGAAACGTCTCTCTACACACCATACTTTGGAAACATGATCGTAGGAGCCAATAGTGCTATATTCCTTAAAAAGAAGGAACTGCTGCTGACCCTCCAGGTCACGCCATAGAAAGACCATCCTGAAGGTAAGCACCGGTACCTCCTTGCCCTCCCTGCACACCTGCCCTGTGTCCTGGTGAAGCACATGACCCATGGAGGAAAAACCAGTTCTAACTCCCTGGGAAAACTACACAAGGAATGAGATGAAACGTTCTATTTAATTGGCCTATGAACTCTCACAGCTTGTTTTTCTGCTCTCTTCTGTTTTATAAGGGCCTGTCAAAACTGTCTCCTGCTGTCACCACTAGCAGCCCTCAGGCCTAGACATGTCTTCCAACATTTGTGCTGCCCTATTTGTGAAGGTCCCTGCAGACTGGTCTCGGTTCACCCAACAAAGCTAAAACAGGTTGTTGTTTTAAGTCAGCCTAAGAGAGTTTAGGTGCTTTATCTATAAAATCCAGACAGAGAATAAGGCCTAGGGCTAATTGTTAACCTGCTAGGTACTTTCTAATGATAGAAAAGAGGCATGAAAGCTGATTCTCTTCTCCAATAATTGTAATCTTTAAATATCACTCAGTGACAAGAAAGGGAAAAACAGTGGGGGAGAGAAAGAATGATAGAGCTGACAAAGTAAAAGGGAATTTGATCCTTGAGAGGCGACATGGTTTCTAAATTATGTGTGTAGGTTCAGAAGAACTCTGCTTAAGTGCTACCTTTCCCAAAGATAATTTGTTGAACACAAGAATTTTCACTAACTATGTGAAAAGTGAGACCGAAACATAAAAGACCTAGCTGAAGTAGTATGCTTGGAGATTTCAGACTCCATATTAGATTTTATACATGATCATTAAAAGCAACCATCAACATAAGGCAGTATTAGTTGATCTCATACTGAGAAAACTTATTACTCAGAGGGGAATATGATTCAACAGACTAGATTTCTCACTAAGAAAAAAAAAAGAAAAGAAAAGAAAACGAACAAAAAGGTACATCTTCAGTGTACTGAAACAAAAGAAGTGTCAACCTAGAATTTTATTATTCAGTGAAAATATTCTTCAGTAAGAAGGTAAAAAAAGACATTTTCAGGGCTGGGGCTGTAGCTCAGTGGTAGCGTGCTTGCCTAGCACATGTGAGGCCCTAGGTCCAATCCTCAGCACCATATAAAAATAAATAGATAAAATAAAGACATTGTGTCCATCAATAACTTAAAAAAATAACTTTTTAAAAAGATATTTTCAAATGAATAAAAAGTAAGAGAATTAATTGCGAGCAAATGTGCTCTAGAAGAGTTGCTAAAGGAGTTGATCTGACAGAAATGATGCCAGAAGGGAACCTGGACCCTCAGAATGAAGGACATACAACAGAAGTGATAAACATCTAGGTAAATATAATAGACTGTTCTTTCCCTGTTGAGTTATTTAAGTAGTGTTTTATACTTGAAAGCCAAAATTATAACATTGTTTGAAGGGGAATTTTCAAGAATATAGGTATAAGATAAGGGTCAATTTCTATATTCTGCATATGTGGTAAATACTGATTTTAAGTACACTGTGAAAAGTTGAGTATATTATAATCCCTAGAGCAAAACATAGAAACTACAAAGACATATACTAAAATAGTAAAATGACTAAAAATAATTCAGTAACCTAAAAAACAAAGTCAGGAAGGAGAAACATAATAACAGAGAACAGGAAAGAAAGATAAAACAAATAACAAAACTATAGGCCTAAATCTAAAAATAGCACAAATGACACTAAGTAATCCAAACATGCCATTTAAAAGACTGAGGTTAGCAGAATGGTTTTCTTTTCAAATATAACCCAAACATTTGCTGTTATTTAAAAGAATATAATATAGGTAAAAATTAAAGAACTGGAAGAGATTTCCAGGCATAGTGGACACATAGCTATAATCCCAGCTCCTCAGGAGGCTGAGGCAAGAGGATGGTAAGTTGGAGGACAGCCTGGGCAACTTAGTGAGAACGTGCCTCAAAATAAATTTAAAAAGGGCTGGGGGCTGGGGTTGTGGCTCAGCGGTAGAGCGCTCGCCTCACAAGTGTGAGACCCTGGATTCGATTCTCAGAACCACATAAAAATAAATAAACAAAATAAAGATATTGTGCCCATGTATAACTAAAAACAAATTTTAAAAAATTAAAAAGGGCTGGGAATGTAAGTAGAATACTTGCCTAGCATATGCAAAACCTGGGTTTAATACCCAGTACCACAAAAAAGGGGGGTGGGGGGGAATGCATCTAAGAGAACTTAGTGTCCATATTAATATCAGCAGATAATAAAATAGACTTTGAAGCAAAGAAAATTATCAAAGATAAAGGTGGACATTCTGTAATAATAAAAGGGTCAATTAATCAAGAAGATATAACAATCCTAAATCTGTATGCACCTAAAAACAGGGCTTCAAAATAAAGGAGAAAAGCTGATAGAACTAAGTAGAGAAATAAATCCACAAGTATAATTAAAGTATTCAATACTTCTCTCTAACTAATAAATACAACTAGTTGAAAATCAATAAGGATATGGATAAACTAAGCAATATCATCAACTGTATCCAAGTGACACTCACAGGATAGTACATCCACACATGCACATACATGTACACAAGCAAATTATACCTTTTTAATGTACAAATGGAACATTTGCCAAGATAGACTACAAACTAGGTCACAAAACACACCTTAATAGAATGAAAAGAATTGAAATCATACAAAATATGAATATAATAAAATTAAATTTACAATAACAGAAAGATGACAGGATAACCTTCAAACATTTGGCAATTAAGAGACATTTCAATAATTGGTCAAAAAAATTCCAAGAGAAATAAGAAAATATTGTGACTTGAACAAACATGAATTTACAGCATATCCAAATTCGTGGAATGCAGCTAAAGCCATGCTAAGAGGAAAATTCATAGTATTATACACTCAAATTAGAAAAGAAGAATGTTTGCATAAATAATCTAAGCTTAATACTTAAAAAACTAGAAATAAAAACCCAAAGCAAGAAGGAGAGAAATAACAAAACTAAAACAGAAATCAATAAAATGGAAAAAACACAGAAAATTATAAATCTAGATATTGAAAATAAAAATTGATAAGCTTCTATCAAAACTGACAGGGGAAAAAAAGAAAAAAGCAAGAAGACACATATTACTAACATCAAGATTGGAAGAGGAAATTCCACTACAATGGGTAGAGGAGGAGAAGAAAAAAAAAATCAAGATGGTAGCTGAGCTCAGATGAAGGCTGAGGCAGGAAGATTGCTTGAGCCCAGGAATTCAAGGCCAGCCTGCACAACATAGCAAGAGAGAACATGGTCTGAGGGAAGCCAAAGAGAAGGCCCATCTTACCAAAGAGGGTACAGCCAACAGTGACTGAACCTGCTTCTCAGGTGAGTAGGACTAAGATGAAGATGGACACTGGGTTCAGTTACAGAACTACAGATGAGCTTGGAGTGTGTATTGGGGGTGGGGGATGAAGATTGCAGCAGGTTATGAGATGGCACAGAGAACTCAGTCAAATTCCTGCCAGAAGTTCAGTGGTGGGGAGAGGAAACACAGAGGAGGGGGGGTCCTCCAGGAATAGGGTTTGGTCTGATTTTTCCCCCCATGGGAAATGGGAACACATTAAATTCTGACAGGAAGGATTCAATATAGAAGGAAAAGCTGAGCAAAGAGGACAGAATGGTCCCTTGGGATGGCCAAGCCTCTTCCTTCCTCACTAGTCAGGAGAAAGGACAGTGGTGGGCAGGGGTGTCGGGGGGTGGAAACACAAGGATATTCTCAACTGACCACTTGTCATTGTCCTGTGTCCTGCATGAACTGCGGAGGCTGACAGTCCTAACTTGTGCCACTTCCTCCCATGACAGCCTTCCTGTGCCTGTTTCCCCTCTGAAATTTGGGGATAATAAATCCAACCTCAGAAGGTTATTGGGAGAATTAATTGAAATACTGCATTTAAGAATGCTGGGTAAATGTTTGCCCCTGTGTCTAGTAATTACTATCATTACCACTATAATTTGCATATCTTTAAGAATCAATTACAAAGTCTATGCTTTCCTTCTTACTGTAAGAAAAAATTCAAAAATCATTAACTCTTTCCCTGTCACCACTGCCTCAGCCTAGAGGATCAGGCAGGGTCCATCCTTCTCCAAGCCTCATCCTGTCCTGCAGGTCAGCTCTTTCACTGGGAGTAGAATGCTGGATTTGGCAGCAGGAGGAAGTCAGGACATTTACTGGTTCAGGGGAAAGCTGAGAGGAGCTGAAAGGCATTCACTATTAAGGGCCCAAACACATGTGGTATGTCTCCAGTGAGGCTTTAAGGCAACACAAGGCAGGGATTAGCAGCGGGTGAGTCATAATCCTGCATATGCTTCAGAGCTCACTGACATGCACACAGATGGATGTGCCAGCTTCATTCCAACCCTGCAATTAAATCTAAATTCCCGACTCCTTCCTTTTCTTTCTGGTCTACTAAAAGCCTGCATCTCAGTTGAAGGCTCTGAGTTCCCGCCCACTTCACATTGACAGACTGTGCACTTCCAAGGTCCACACATGTCCCAGAATGTCTTTTGCAACTTCATGCCCAGCCCCCTAGACACCAAGCACAGAGGTACAACCAATGAATCACTCTGCTATCATAAATGCCTTCTCATTTTCAAAGATCCTCTTTTAAAAATATTGTCAATTACCACACCATGGCATGGAAATAAGAGAAAGTAGACTTGGAAACCGAATGTTTAGTTCTGGAAATTGCCCTAAGTCATATTTCAGCAAAACATTTACAATGCCCAAACACATTCTTGACCTTTGAGGGAAATGTGAGTTTGGAGAAAAGGCCTGTGTTCTGACCTCACCAGACCATGAGAACTTCCTCCTTTCTGTCCACGTATCTTAAGGATCCCTAGCTGCTATTTCCCCATGGGAGCACTGCCTCCATCTTTTCAATGTCCTTCTTTACCTTTGAGGTCTATAGTGACTTTACCAAGTGACCTCAACTCAGCAGCATCTGGGGATGTTCTCCTTCTGTCTGTTTTTGGAGAAGAAGGAAAGGATAAACTGTCTTAGAAAAATTCCTGCTAGTGAGAAGTTCTGGGTCATAATAGGAGAAAGTTGAGGAGAACTAAGTTTTCTTCATTGTAGACGTTTTTTTCTGAACAATTTCACTTTGCCCAAGACAGCCTTGGTTTATAGCTGTTGTACTGCTATATGTCTTAGTAGCACCTCTCGTAGTCTCATAGTGTTTCACTTTGGTACTAAGACTATATTATCCTAGTTATCCTAGGTCTAGATAGTGGCTGTTAAACCTTCGGTCCTCTAGAGCTCTCTGCCAATTGGCAATTGGTTAATCCTTGCATTGTTGGCAAGAGTGAAGCCTAATCAAGCTCTTGTTTGGGAAGAATGAACCAGAATGAATCTGGAATGAATTAATCTGGCAGCCTGTTCCTCACTTCATGTCACCTATCAGGCTTCAGGGGACGCATTTCTTGTTGCCAGCCTTTTTAATTCTCGGGAGCAGAAACTCACCCTTTAACAAGAAGTGTCTTCCTCCCAATCTTGACATGGCTCCCTCACTTCCTCTGTGGATTCACATCTCTGCTCTTATGTTACCTCATTAGGGACATGTACTGAAACACTTCTCCACCTTGTCCTCTACTTACCTGGTTGAATTCATAAACATGCATAATGTTACATATGAATACAAAGCATCATATGCTTATTACAGCAGTCTCTTACACTAGAATGTAAATTCTGAAATAATTGGGACTTTGTGTACCTTATTTATTTCTGTATTCCCAGAAGCTACCATGCAGGTGGCCTCCAACTTATGATGGTTCAACTTGTGAGTTTCTGACTTTACAATAACGCAAAAACTATATAATCAATAAAAACCTGTACTTCAAATTCTGAATTTGGATCTTTTCCTGGGCTGGCGACACATGGTCTAATCCTCCCTTATAATGCTGAAGAGCAACAGAGAGCTACAGCTCCAGGTCTACATTGCCATCAAGAGGGGCACAACCCATATTCCGCAGTATACTGTGTGGCTAAGCCAGGATGTTCCATAGGCTGAGTATATTAAATGCGTTTCCAACTTGTGAAATCTTCAGTTTACAAATGGGTCAAGATTTATCTCCATCACAAGTCAAAGAACATCTGTACAGACAAATAGTAGGCACTCAGTAAATGTGTTAAATGAATCAATGATAATAAATATCATAAATATCTAAAATTTTTAACTTAAAGCACATATATGAGAATTCATCTGCAATATTTTGACATATGACCAAAGTTTTCTGAATGTGATGCCCCCTTTGAGGACTATTTCTGGCATAAATCATCCCTAGAAAGCATTATCCCTAATTTCTTTCAAGCAGCATGAGATCTTAAAGATTATTGAAAAGCAATTTCAGTAGAATCCTTCCATATTTTTTACTCTTTGTCCCCAATCTCCCCTACATTTAATTTAAAGCAAATTAAGTCACATCATTCAACTTAGTTGTCAAGAAACAACTGGTTTTTTTTTTTTGTGCTCATTAGATTGATTTGTGTAATATGTAATTGGCTTACATGGCATGTAATTAAATTACTTAATTACAATAACACAGGCTAAACTGACATAAACTGGTTTGGGAATAAAACCCTCTCAATTCAAAGGTGTATTGATCGCTGGACTGAGGACACCTGCTAGCAAGTTTGCAATCAGAGCACGGGCTTCAAGGAAGCTGGAATATAGAATGTCTGCTGTAGTATGAAAATCCCCCATATAGCACACAGCCATTCTGATGGACACTGGTATAGAACCCACAGAACCGAACAAAAAGGCAAAATTAGATCAGTCAGTGCTGTGGTTTGAATAAGTATCCCTCAAAGGCCCATGTGTTAAAGGCTTGGTCCCTGGTCCGTGCTATTATTTAGAGGTGATGGAAACTTTCAGAGGTGGAGCCTAGTAGGAGGTCTTAGATCACTGAAGGCATGCCTTGAAAGGTACTGTACCCCAGTCCTTCCTCTTCCTTTCTCTTTCATACTTGTCCTGTTCACAGGTCTCCTCTGCATCTTGCTGCTGCCCTGATGGCTGTGCCACCAAAGGGCCAAAGCAATAAGAACAATTAATTGGTCATGGACTGAAACCTTCAAAACTGTGAGCCAATATAAACCTTTCCTCTTTTTAAGTTTATCTCAGGTATTTGTTATGGTAATAAAAAGCTGTCTGGCACCATCAGCTAAATGCAATAAGTATCTAAAGAGAACCTGGGCAAGAGATTTCCCTCAACCCTTCCTGACCAAGGAAATTTCCTGCATGAGAAGGAACTCAAGTAAATGTAAGAGCCATAATGAATGCTGGGTCTCAACAAATAGCATCAGCCCATATCATTGGTTAGTAAACTGATCTTGGTTTTCATTTTCCACTGAGAATGACTGGACAGACATTCTCAATTCTTTCATGATCCTTTAAATTCTGAACAATTCCTTTGGGTACTTCAAACTCAGAGCAAAATCTGATTTTTAATTCTTGCTTTTCTAACTTGGTAACATTTAGTATGCCCCAGGTGTCCCCACCACTGTGCTGTTCATTTGCCACAGAGGTCCTGTCTTACTATAACAAAATAGCTGAAACTGGGTTATTTATTAAGAATAGAGGTTTATTTAGCATATGATTCTGGAGCCTGGTAATTCTAAGAGCATGGCGCCAGCTCCTGGTGAGGGCCTTGTGCTATATCATAACATGCCAGAGCTCATATCTCATATGGTGAGACAGAGCAAACAAGCTAAGGAGCTCACTTTCACAACAAAGCCACTCCCTCCATAACCCATTAACCCATTATTTTATGAGTGGATTAATCCATTCATGAAGACAGCCCTTATGATCCAATCACCTCCCAAGGCCCTTCCTCCAAATATCATTAACGTATGGCTTTGAAGGTTCCAGCACCTGAAATTTGAAGGAACATCCGTAGAAGGCCTTGATGGAGAACTCCAGCCCCAAACTATGGATGGCATTCCAATAATACTCCTGTCTTTCAAGACCCTCTTCTTACTGTCCTGATCCTTGCATACAATAGGTGAAAGGAAAGTGAGGAATCGGGAGATGGACAAGCAAGAAATGAAAGACGGAGACCAGGCAGAGACACACATGAGAGTTTATTTGTCAGAGCTGAAAAAAAAAAAAAGGCCATCTCTCCACAGACAGAGGGAGGCAACACATACAAGCTTGGGTTCCTCGACTTTTATGGGGCAGGCTCAGGGATTAGAGCTGAGCGGGTACAAATGCTGGGGGTTACAGGTGGGATTGGTATGAAGGAGTAGCAAGCCTTTCTCAGAAATGCCTTTGGGCAGGAAAGTGAAACTTTTTCTTAAAATGGTGACTGCCACTTAAGATGGCCATCCATATGCTAAGCAAGGACCTTACCATAGGTACCTAGGCATTGTCATTACCTGAGCATTGTCACACAACTGAGTTTTGGAAGTCCAGCAACTCTTCTCTGGTTCACCATGCTGCAACCCAGACCAGATGGGCAACTGTGGAAGCAGCTAACAGACTCTAAAAGCAAAGTCAAGTGTTTATATCCTGTAGGCTTTTTAGTTAACATAAGTCCTTCTCTGGAATGTGAGGATCAAGGTCAAAGCCAATATCCGCACTCCCCTGAGCATTCACAATGTTTGTTATACTTGCCTTTTGTCATACCCTGGCTAGGGTTCAGACCCACTCCATTTCCTGGTACTTTGGCAAGCCATTCTATTAGATGCAGCATGGGCTGGTTCTATTGTTGGACTCACACCACGGGGGCCATTTCTAAATGACCTGATAACCACAGCCTGCAGGAAGCAGAACCACAAAACCAAGAGTCAACAGCCCACAGGAGACTCAATCCCTCTATAGGGGAAAAGGTTGTCTGAGCAAAGGAAACGTGGCTGTGACTTGAATGAAACTACTGACATGACATATGTGCTGGGCAGAAAGGGGAATGGGTGGCGAGACCCAAACACACATGATGTCTGATGTGCCCACCCAGACCCCAACCAAGGGTGAGGAAGGACTCCTATAGGAGCAGAGGGATATCCAACCTCCCTAAAGGGCACACTTGCTTAATGGGCTATCAAACCAGATGCAAACCAAACTATTACTTCCTCTGATCTGAGTCACTCTGATCATTTGGCTTCCTTTGAATTTTGCTTATGGTGAGCATATGCTGCTCAGGGCAATGCAAATACTTGGTCTGTGCAACAGCTACACTTTTCATTATAAATTAATGAGGTGACATTCACTCTTAGTATGTGCCAGTCTCTCTCAGACTAGTAGCTTCAAGGGCTCTGATGAGATAGTTTCTGGGCTCAGATATATACAGGTCAGACCCAGACCTTTATAACTCCTCCGGGCAAACACACCTAAGATCCACTACCATGGGCCACCCCAGTCCCTGCTGAGGAGAACCCAGCACAGGGCTTTTCAGCCCTGGTGATGTATAACAACTGTGTTTAAGAGGACATGAACACCCATCCTCACCCCAGGTCCATTAAAGTCAGAATCTGAAGAGAGAGCTAGGACAATGGATTAAAAACAAACAAACAAACAAAAACTTCCCAGAATATTCTAATTTCTAATGGAAATTGATTAGTGTATTCCTCTTTCCAAGATGAAGATGAAGCCCTCTAATTCTGGAACCAGTTTGAACATTCTTCTGATCTGTGTTATACTAAGCAGCTGTAATATTAGTTATCATATATCAAGGAACTAATATACACAAAGCACCATTATGGACTTTTATAAAAGTACATGAAAACCCAAAAACAACCCTGTAAGGTAGCCATATTTATCCCTCTTTTAAAGTTTTATTTCGTTTTGAAAGAAAACAAACTCAGAAAGTTTAAGTAATTTGATCAAAATTGCCACAGCTTGTTAAGTAGAGAAGCCAGTATCAAATCTTGTATCTGATTCCAAAAGTAGTTTGTTCCATTATGCCATGTTGTCTCAGAACAATGGTTAATGGTTTTAGGAACTATGATTCAAATGTTGGGATTGGTCAAAATATTTTATCCATAGGAAATAAGGTTTGGAAAACTATTCCCCCAGAGGCAGTTGATGCCAGATATCTGCCTGTGCTCAAGAGTTCCAATTCATTTATTATTGTAATCTAATTATGGAGAAGAGAAAAGTAGAGGATAATTTTGAGCTAAATTGCATTTGTGTTTTTAATCAAGGGGCCAATGTTATGAGTTATGTAATAATCCATTCTCTCTGCTTATTTTAATCCTTAGGAAAACAATAATTTCTCTCATTAAACTCACTCTGACCCTGATTTTGAAGACATAGCAATGCCTGAATCTGTCAAGACTTAAGCATAGAACAGGGAATTAAGTGTATAAAATATTGAAATGGAGGGCTGGGGATATATCTCAGTGGTAGAGCACTGGGCTAGCATTTGTGAGGCCTGGGTTCCATTCCCTGTACCTTTTTGTAGTCCTTTGTCTTAAAACAACAGGAGTTTGTTGGGACTTCCTTGGTCTGTGAGCACTGACATTTGGGGTTTCTGACTTCATCTCCAAATATAGCAAAAAGAAAAACCAGCAAATTTACCATTGTGTACTTCTTTGGATTCCAAGGTTCCTAGACTATCTCCCTTTTTATATTTGTTTCACACACAGTGTCCAGGTCTTTGTGTTTAGCAGAAGGAACTGGAAAAGGTATATTTACTTTTTCTTCCCAAATGTACAAGTCTAAACTGCTCACTGTTAAAATGTGAGAACAAGCAAAGCACTGAAGAAAAGGAAGCGATGGGCAAGAGAAGGACCAAATAAATCTGGTATTTTAAAAATCCTAATGGAAGAGAAAGCTTCCACAGAGGAGAATCAAGAGCCAACTGCGGAGAGAGTAGGAATTCATAAATAATTCTGTGCAAGTGAAATCCTAATTGCAGAAGAAGTGAAGGGAAAAGGAAGAGTTAAAAAACAAGACAAAACTAACAAAGGAACAAAAACAGAAAGAAAATCATCCTGATAAGGAATGGGTGAAATGGTTCTACTGACAAGTACATTTACATGATTGTGTTCCCAAGCAAGAATCAGTTGGGTTTTAGCTCCAAATCTGTTCTTGACATTGTAATTATCATCATTATTATAATTATGTTATATTAATTAGGTCATATGGACAGATAAAATATCATTGGTAAAAGATCTGTTGTTACCACAAAACTTGAACCAAAGGTTTCCAACAAACATTATTTTAAAAATTTCTATAGAAATACATGTGGACACCATCATATATTAATGGGCAATAGCATCAAAAAGATTTTTTTTTTTTCAAAACAATTCTGCACTCAATTGATTGGTGTAACCCTCTAGGTTCTTGTTCTACTTAAAGAAACACCAGGGACAGGGAGACAAGGTACAATGGGGATGGCCTATGCATCAGCATTTACTTATTCAAAGAAAAACTCTGGATTGCACATAAAATGTCTAGAGAAAGAATATTTAGGTTTTGAATCCAAAAAATATTTAGAGTATATTTGTATATATTTATTTCATAATTCCATGCATTAACCAACTTTTTCAAATGACCAATGAATAGGATTAGACTAGAGGATTTCCTTTACCCTCACACAAACTACACACCTGCCCCTATGCCATGAAGTTACAGTGTATAAGCAGGTATTATACCATCTTTCTTCATTTTGCTTTTCCATGTTATCATATTTACTTTCCTATAATTAACTTATATCTTCATAACAAAAACAATATTTGTTTTTAATTACCCCCCCCCAAGTAATCTTGCATGTATGCCTAGGGAAACACAAATATAGTTTGCTAAATATCAACATAGGAATCTTCTTAAAAGGGGGAGAAAACATCATGGCACACATGTGATGAACACCATTTCATACCTAAACTTATAAGTTCAGTTTTAAGACATCATAGGATCCATATCCAATTTACATTCCTCTGTCAGAGTAATATGTCACCCATGCTAAATGTAATTATTGCTTATTTTAAGCTTTTATCATCACCTATCCTTAACAAGGTGACTAAATACTTAAAATGAACAATTCTAGCAGGAAGTAAAAAAAAATAAGAATGTCATGTAGGGCAAACAAACATGTACCTACATCCCACTCAAGGGCCAATCCACAGAAATTACACTTAATTTCCAAGATACACTGAGAAAATAATTTTCTGGTTGTAAAATCTACCTAACTTTAAAATAAAATCCTTATTAAATATATTTTTGAGAACTGACTTTTGAAGAAATTATATATTTTAAAGTAGACAGATGAGGAGACTAGAAATGGCTAATTAGAGGAAGAATGCACTTTAGCACCAGATTTACAAAACAGGAAGACTGCTCCTTAGTGAGGTGGGTAATTAAGGGAACTCACTGAAACTTAGTAGTGGACCGTCAAAGAAATCATACAGGCACAGAAAGTCAGAAACTTCAAACATAAGAAACAATACATTAGACACTCACTATTTGGTTGACCACAATGGAAAGCATGGAGGCTGAGGGGAAGGGTGAATGCAGGCACACAGAGAAGACAATGCAGTGGGTAGGTAAAGAAATCAAATCATGGGGCTGGGGATGTGGCTCAAGCGGTAGCGCGCTTGCCTGGCATGCGTGCGGCCCGGGTTCGATCCTCAGCACCACATACAAACAAAGATGTTGTGCCCGCCGATAACTAAAAAATAAATAAATAAATATTTAAAAAAAAAAAAAAAAAAAAAAAGAAATCAAATCATAAAAAATGGCTTGGAGCTGGGGTTGTGGCTCAGTGGTGGAGCGATCGCCTAGCACGTGTAAGGCCCTGGGTTCAAGCCTCAGCACTACATAAAAAATAAATAAAATAAAGGTATTGTGTCCATCTACAACTAAAAAATTTCAAAAAAAAAATGGCTTGGGGGAGCATGTGGGTTAGAGAGGAAGGATGATTTTAATGAACAGTCAGTGGGGAAAGCAGTTCAGTGAAAACCACCCCCAAATCACTCATCCCAAGGATGGATAGTTCATGGGAACTGGGATTGCTAGAGCAGAAAATATTTGGGGGTGACAACACAGGAACTACCTGTAAGTGCTACACAGCAGCAAACAGAGACAGGAGATCCGGAACTCATAAGGGAAGTTACAAGCAGCCACCTATTGTCATTCCCAGAGGGTGCCTGATCCAGAGTGACTGAAACAGGAACAAAGAAAATTGCACATGGACCATGAAGGCTCTGGATGCCAAGGTAAGAAAGCTCCCATGTTGCCTGCGCCCCACAGAGCTACTGGGAAGATATCTAGAGCAGCCACACAGGTGCATCTGCACTCCAGGGTAAACATCAGGTAATTTGTATTCTTAGCAGTGAAAGTGAAACCTGGAAGGTCTATTCCCTGCACCCTAAAAGTAGATTTTACCAGAGGCCCTACAGATTCAGACATCCTGCAACTGGCATAACCCCTGCAATAGGCGGCATGAATCAAATCTCAAATGCCCCAGAGATTCAAAGTGTAGCCAAGACTAAAATTGGAACTTCGAGTTTGGAACTCTACACCACAACCACTAGAGTTAATACATAAACTGTTAGCACTCCCCATTCTATCCCACTCTATACTGAAAGACTGGAAATTGTGATTTAGTATAATCAGATTTGGCTCCTAGTAACAGGGCTGGAAGCTAAGAGGAAAGCACAAAGATGTTGGACTCAATGTCCAGTGTTTGACTCAAGGGTTGCAGACACTATTTCTTGCCTTCTTATTCTATTTTCTTTTCATGTAAGAAACTGCAATCCCAGTACATAATAGAATTATATAGTTTATGCAATTTCCTACCCCATTCAGTTGTTATGATTATTAATACTATGGCCAACACAGTAGATGGCTGCTGTTTAATGCCTGACGTAGTTCACAGCTGATGTCAAATGCTGACCACTCACTTCTATATAGGCTGCAACTGGTGTTATAGATGTCAAATTAGGCAACTTAAAGCTGTACATCTGTTGCTAACATAAATGCTACCCCATATAACCCATTTCTCTAAGAGTGGCTAGAAAGTGATTGGGACACTTTAAGTTCATAGAGAAAAGATCCTGGTGCAGAGAAATATAATTCAGCCAAATAACAGTAAATCTCACTCCCCACACTATTTAGCCCCATCTGAACCAGAACTGGGAATGTAAAACTCCCAAACCAACAACCAGACCCCAAGGAAGAAACCAGAGGGGGTCCTCATGCCCCAGGCCTGGACATCTACTCATATTTCAAAAAGAAAGAGAACTCCCAAATCAAAAAAAGGTTAACTACATACAAAAGGACATACAAAAGAGGAAGGGGAATCCATCTCAACTGATGCACAAGTAGAAGACCTCTGAAAACATGAGAAAATAGGCAAATAAATCTCCCTTCAAAATTCACAATCCACCAATAAAAGATCCCATAAATATGGAAGTGGATGAAATTCCAGAAAAATGATAGGTAAAAACTGATTATTAAATTTTTCAGTAGACTAAAAGAAGATCTAAGGAACAAATTAAGAGAGCAAGGGCTGGGGATGTGGCTCAAGTGGTAGCACGCTCGCCTGGCATGCATGCGGCCCGAGTTCGATTCCCCAGCACCACATACAAACAAAGATGTTGTGTCTGCTGAAAACCAAAAAAAAAAGATAAACAAATGTTAGAATTCTCTCTCACTCTCTCTTTAAAAAAAAAAAAAAAGAGAGAGCAAACACAGGAGATTAAAGACCAATAAAGAAATAGACATATGCAAAAGAAACCAATTAGAACTCCTAGAAGTAAAAAAGACAGTGAATCAAATAAAAATTCTTTTAAAAGCTTCACCAACAGATTAGATTGCATGGAAAAATAGAACTTCAGTCCATGAAGACAGAATTTCAGGCTTTGAAGACAGGTTATATGAACACAAATGATTAGTTTGCATTAAGGGGAAAAACATAAATAAGAGAACATGACCAGACTATATAACAACTCTGGGACAGCATCAAGAAGACAACCCTTAGGGTTATTAGGAGAGAACAGAACAAGGAAATACAGGCTAAAGACATCAAGAACATTTTAAATGAGATAGTAACAGAAAGCTTTTCCCATATCAGAAATGAGAGACATCAATAAACAGAACGCATAGCAGACCCCAAATAGAGAAGATCAGAAGAAAAACTCTCCAAGACACATCACAATCAAAATGCCTAAAAGAGAAAATATTAAAAGCTATAAGAGTCACCCAAAAGTTTTACCTCTGACTTTTCAGCTCAGACCCTAAGTCAAGGAGGGTTTGGAATGGGATATTCCAAGCTCTAAAAGAAAAAAAAAATTGCAAATCAAGATCACTAAGGTCTCTTTCAAAATCAATGGGAAAACAAAAATTTTTCTTTGACAAGTATAAACCAAAAGTCTAAGACAAGAGGATCACAAGTTCAAGGCCAGACTCAACAATGTAGTGAGGCCCAAGGTAACTTAGTGAGACCCTGTCTCAAAATGTAATTAACTAATTAACTAAATTAAAAGGGATAGGATGTGACTAAGTGGTAAAGCACTCCTCGGTTAAATCCCCAGAACATACACACATGTATAAAACCATATACAAATCCCAAGTAAATGATCTTTGCTTTGGATTTGCTTTAAGAATGTCAGGGGCTAGAAGGAAGTTCTCCTTCAAAGAATAGCCTGACATTTACAAGAAACAGCCCCCTGGGAGACACCCTGCAGCCATCTATCTCCCTGAGACATCCTGCGGCCACCAATCTTCCTGAAACATCCTGCGGCCACCAATCTTCCTGAAACATCCTGCGGTTATCTCACCTTGTGCAGACATCCAGCAACTGCCGATAAGAGAGCTTCCCCATCCCCAGCATATAAATACCCCTGTGTGAACAATAGAAGTTTGCAGCTTGATCAGAACTCCTGTCTTGCTGTCATCCTTCGTGTCTCTTGTCCCTTCATTCCTCCCCATCTAGGTTCGCTGCCCTCGTTGATATGTCCTGCTGGTCGGGACATAAGAACAAACTAATTCCAAAACCACCAGAAGACAAGAAATATGTAAGAACAGAGCCAAAATTAATGAAATTGAAAATAAAAAATATTTTATGCAGGATTAATGAAAAAAGAGGTCATTTTTTGAAAATATAAACAAGACTAATAAAAACTTAGACAAACTAACTAAAAGGAAGAAAAGATCCAAATAACAAAATTCAAAGTGAAAAAGAAGATAACACCACAGACACACTAATCCAGGGGACCATGAAAAACTATTTTTGAAAATTGTGAGGAAGTTTCAAACAGCAGGTATATAAGATGGTGGCGGTGGCTAGATTTTTGTCCACAAGTATAGGAAGCTCTTGGTGGTAACCTGTTGGACTCCCAGATAGTGCATTTGGTGATTGGTGGTTGGTGGTTATGGTCTTTGGATACTGTTTTTTTGATTTGGGTTTGTTGTTTTGTCTTGTTTTGGTTTTTGATTTTGATTTGTTGTTTTGGTTTCTTTTTCTTTTCTTTTATTTTTTTTAAGCTAGCATCCTTAGTTGGTGTCCCTGTTTAGGATGTATAGCCAGAGTAGTGAGAGTAGTGTAGCGTCATTGCGGGGGCCAAGCTCCTGCAGGGAGTCAGCCTTCATGGACCACCTGAGTTTGTGTGGATCATTGGGCATGGTGGGTATGGTGAGGTGAGCCTAGCCCCCCATCACCTCACTGGGGCAGAGGTAGCAGTGAAAGTCCTGGAATTGATAGTGCAGAACATGCCAGTCCTCTCCGAAGTGGAGGTGCTGATGATCCTGGAGCACCCCAACATGGTCCAGCTGTTTCAGGTTATTGGCAATGAGAATAACATCTCCATGGTGATGGAGCGAGGGGGCCCGGAGGGTTTTCAGGCACATGGTGTGTGCCGTGGGTTACTTCCACTCTGAACTTTGTTGTGTTACCGCTGTTGGCCAGTGACGAGTCCTTGCTTCCCCAATGTTGAAGAATAACACCAGAGAAGCACGCCGAGGCAAGGTCACAGTAGAAATTAGAAGTTTATTAAAGGACAGCAGAAAAGACTTCTCCTGGAGGAAGAAGGGGACCCAAGAGATGGAATCCGTGGAAGTGTGGTTGTTTCCCCTTTTTATAGTTCTTTCAATGATGGAATGTAGGTGGGAAGGCCCGAGGGGTGGGACACAGGTGGGCCAAAGAAGTAGTCTGAGCAGGAAGGACTTCATTAACACTTCTTTGGGATGGGCTATCTTCAAATCTGCTGGGGCTGTTCATTAACATTCCTTTGGGATGGACTTTGGGCCTAGGGCTTTTCTTGGGACTTCATTAACATTCCATGAGTTGTCCTGCATTTCCTGGAATCATTCTCAGCATGGCCTCCATTTTAGATTTCACTCGGTATTAGACCCGATTTACCTAACTACACTGACTACCTAATTTTAAACCTGGCTTCAGTTGCATTGTCTCATACATTTGGTTTTTGGGGAACCTCACATCCAAACCATAACATTCCACCCCTGGTCCCCAAAAGCTCACACCCATCTGACAATGCAAGAGTCCCCGTAGTTTTAACAGTTCCAAGATTGCTCAAAGCTCAAGTCCAAAGTCTTCTCTGAGGTTCAAAGCAATCTTGCATTATGAGCTCCTGTGAAATTAAAAGCAATTTACAAGTATTCAATATATAAAGGCACTGAGTAAACGTTCCCATTTGCAAAAATAGGGGCATAGAAAGAAGGAATAGAATCAAGACAAGACTGAAATCCAACTGGCAAACAGGCTTTTGGTTCTGTGCCCAGCATAGGGAGAACATGGCATGATGTCCTCTCCGAAGGGCTTGTGTAGCTCCACCCCTGTGGCCTTGTTGGTTGCAGCCCAAGTGGCCTTTCTGTTGGCTTGTCTCTGCTCAATTCCTGCAGCTTTCCTAGGATGATGTCCCACATTACAGGCATTTCTTAATCTAGGGGTCTCCACTGCAGCTTCTGCTTCTTCCTCATATCTCCATACTTTGGATTCTCAGGGGCTGCCTGCAGGGACTCTGACACTGCTGCACTTTGTCTCCCAGGCCTTCCTGTGAAATCTGGATGGAAGCCTCCATGTACCCTTAACTCCAGCATCCTGCATTCCTGAAGGCCGGTACCAGGTTGATGCCCAGGTCTGTTGCCATCTCTAGCAGTACCCAAGCTTCTAGGGACCCTGGTTGTAGCAGTCTCTTAGTGTCTGGGTGGCTGAGCATGCTGAAAAGCCTTCCTAGATCCCCTTCTGCAAGAAGGGTGTTGCCGCAGTCTGGCTGGGCACAATCAGGAGCCACTTGTCAAAAGAAACTAACTTTATTTTTAGAACCACACACGCCAAACAAAACAGCCTCTCAGGAAAAACCCTCAGAGCCTCAACTGCCACCACCGGCTTTCCACAAGCCTCTCTCCCCCCCACAAGCTTCTCTCCACCTCCCACAATCCTCCTGCTCTTGAGGCCGATTGGCTGGGTCACGTGGGCGGAGCCAAAAAGTCCCCCAATGAGCAGCTCGGTGGTCTGAAAGGGCAGGGAAACAGCCCAATGAGCATCACCGCAGAGGAGCCAATCAGCTAGATGTTGCTGGGGCCGCTGTGAGCCAATCATCAGCCGGCAGCTGGAAGTTTGCTGGCAGCTGGAAGTTTGCTGGGGCCCCTTCGGCTGTGGCTCTCAACAGGGTGTCCCACCTGTCTCTTCTCAAGAGAATTTTCACCTTTACTCCCTTGAGCTTGAGATGTGTGTGGTCTTGCCAGCTCCTGAGCTGCCCTTAGGCCATCTTTCTTATTGTCTCTAGGCAAAATCTTTAGCATTTCTTTAGTGGTGGTAAAGTCTTCAGTAACTGCAACTTCCTTAACCTGTTTTACTCCAGCCTTTCAAGTTCAAATTTTTCAAATCTTTCTGCTCTGCTTTCTGCTCCTGACTATCACAATAAATTTGGCTAAAAGCTGCCAGCAATATCCATGCCACGGCCTGAATACTATGCTGCCTAGAAATTTATTTCACCAGATTAAGTCCACAGCTTTTAAAATCAGCCTCACAGAAAGTCTCAGGATACAGGCAAAATGCAAACAACTTCTTAGCCAGAAAATAACAAGAATGGCCCCTGGTATAGGCCATTAAGCTCTGCTGACAACAACCTAGTTACCACTCAGTTGATCCCACCGTGGGATTAATTCACCGATTGGATCAAGGCTCTCATGACCCAATCATTTCTTTTCTGAATGTTCTTGCGTTGTCTCACACATGAGATTTTTCGGGCCACTTCACATCTGAATACTCAACACAGGGAGGTTTGCTGGTGATGGAGTGGTGAGCAGGAAGCTGGTGGGCCAGGAAACAAGCAGTTATAATACACTGTGGAGGGCATGATGGAGGGAGTGTGGGGGCCACAAAAACACTAAGGAGCTGATTGCACCTCGGCTTTGGAAGGTGAAAAGATGAAAGATTTCACTGATATGGTGACACGAGTTGAAACCTTAAGGATGCTTGTGAGTTGCCAAGGTGAAGAATTTGGGGGTTGGGGTGGGAGTGATACAGCCAGGAGAATCATCAACATGTGTACGTAACTGGGAGAGAAAATGCACATCTTATCCCAGGAACTATAAGTAATGGAAGCCTAGATTGTGGAGGTGTGTTCTTGGAACAGGGTAAACAGAATGATGTAAAGAGGTATTCAGGAGTCAAATTAACAGAGACCATGTTGTTAAAGAACATAGACTTGACTCAGAACCTGAAGTCACTGAAGTGTTTTAAGCAGGTGAGCTCTTTCTGGTATGTGTTCAACAAACGTGTGCACTTTCTAAAAGAGCACTCCGATTTCCCTGTGGAGAAGGGCTTGTGCACCTGAGACTGACTAAAGGTACATGATGATGGTGGCCTCCCTGGGGCACTGGACTAGAGCTATCAACAGGTAGGAAGGTTCAGGGCAGTTGTAGAGAGCAGTGGCTTACAATAGAGCCCAAGAACATTGACTTTAAGAGGGCAGAGCAGCAGGAGGCTGAGACAGGAGGATGGCAAGTTCCAGTCAGCCTGGGCAACTCAGCAAGAACCTGTCTCAAAATAAAAGAACTGGGGAGAAAAGGACTGGGGAGGTAGCTCAGAGATAGAGCACACTTGGATTCAACCCCTGGTAGACTCCTACTGCTTCCTTCCACAGTGAATTCTTCAAACATATCCTCCAGATTAGACTACAGCATCTTGTGTCCTGTCTCCCCACCTCTGTTCCCAGAGGTGCCATCACCTGACCAGGATTTTGGTCTTCTTTGGTGGGGTTACTACCATTTTCTCAGTGGTCCTTCTCTTCTAGCTGAGCTCTTCCCTCTGACCTACCTTCCCAAAAGTTACCCAGTCATCTGTTTATGATGCTTCCAAAGTTCCCTATGTCACTTTGGCAAAATCCAAACTCTTCCACTGAATAAGTGAACCCCTCTGGGATTAGAGTACTGCTTTTCTCACTTCCTGTCCTCTTTGTCCAGCCATACTAAACTCATCCTTCCCAAACATGGAGTGCTGTGTGCCACTGCCTTCTCACGTGCTCATTTCTGTCTTCACACTCATAACACCTTCTGCCCCTACCAGCACCGAGATCTTTAAAGCTGGACTTGAGTGGCATGTCCTCTCAACCCCTTCTCTGCTCACAATCTGATTTAGATGGCCTGCCTATCTATCTTACTTATGTTTCCATTTTGGCTCTTAACTCTCTGTCATTGTAATTTATTTTTGTCTGTTTCCTCCAAGGAACTGCATATACATTTTATTTGACTTTTTGTGTTCTTGGCAACTGACATACAGTAGACAATAAATATGTGCTGGGTAGAGATATCATTGCTAATATCTTATTAGCACGTTCAGCTTAATTCCCACACAGGAGATCCTCATATGAGTTAAACAGACATCCACAATGATGTCTCTTTCATAGATGATGACACTGAGGTAAATGAGTTTTCCCTAAGTTAACAGATGGAGTGGGGCTGGAAAGTGAGGGTGGCTTGTCACTGGACTCTACACCTGTAACATTAGGCTACCTCTAATAATTCCTTTCAACCCAGCAAATGTTTTATCATATTTCATCTTGCCTTTTTTTTGAGGGGGGGTGGGGAGGGTACCAGGGATTGAACTCGGGCACTTATCACTGAGCCACATCCCAGCCCTATTTTGTATTTTATTTAGAGACAGGGTCTCACTGAGTTGCTTAGCACCTCGCTTTTGCTGAGGCTGGCTTTGAACTCGCGATCCTCCTGCCTCAGCCTCTTGAGCCACTGAGATTACAAGCATGGGCCACCGTGCTAGGCATATCTGGCTTTTTTTAAAAAATATATACTCTACCATAAACTCCATGAAAACAGTAATAGTCTTAGTCACCTTTATATTCCTTGCAATGACTTAACAATCCCTTTCACATGCTATATATCTAAAAACTACCCAGTGTTCTTCAACATGAGCCTAATTTAGTTTTAGCATCTGTCCTCAATTATTAAATGTTTCATGTCACTGCAGACTTTGTTAACTCTACCTGATATCAAATTCTCATGAGAAACTTTTGTACTTGTGGTATGTGGGATGGAGGCTAATAGGTGGAGTCTGAGCATGCGAATTGCAGTCACTCACATGCCATCATGGCTAGACATGCCAGAATTGCTAGGCAAGATGTACTTACTTACCTAAGGCAAATGTTTGTACATCTCTACCATGGAATACTCATGCTCCAACCCTTAAACCTGATCCTATTCCTGGATTCTCAGAAAAAGAATTCTCTTTCTACCCAGTCATGCAAACTAAAGAAGTCATCCCCAGCTGGCCAGCAGATGGTCAAGTCCTGCCACTGTGAGGTCTCACTGTGAGACCCACCCTGGCCCCTTCCAAGCTCCTCTCTGTACCACAGCTCAGGGGTATCTTCCATAAGTGCAAACCTCTCCACCCTTGCCTGCTTTGGCATAGGAACATAAACCTCATCTCATTTGAAACTTATGACCAGTGAGGTAAATTAATATAATTTCAAAGCATTTCTAATACACAAAATAGAGTGTAGCAAATGTGTAGAAATCCAACACCAATGTTCACACTTTGTGTTCATGATAGGATTGTATCCGGGGGGAATAGAGGGTTAAAAAATTTTTTTAAAAAAAATTTTTGCTCCACAGATAAAGTTAATGAAAGTGCAACAAATGGTGATTTGGGAAATGAGTAATATATAGTCAAATTGATATTTTTGAAGGCTTCTGTGATGACATCTAATAACCCATTCCACTGATGCCCAATTTTTAAGTCTGCTTTCCACACCATTCTATCATCACTTAGTGGGCCACAACTCAAGGGGTTCCTCAACCTAAACAACCAGAATGTTCTTCAAGGCAAGTATTTTAAGAAATGGGTCAAAGAGTTTTATTCATGCAGAGTGGGTGAAGACTAGTAATTCCACTGATAACCAAACTGAAGGCAATATAGCTCAAACTGAAGGCAATATAAACTCAACTACTGTCACTTTGTTCAGCCCACCTCCCACTTTTTTAGACAGATGATGGAACATTTCCCATCCTGATAACCTACATTCTCCCTACAGTCCATTATAGCATTCTACACTCAACTATTTTTTTTTACACTCGAATAAAGGGAAGCATGATGTAGAACTGAATCTAAGTCCTGTGAACAGAAAATATGGGCCCAGATACCCACTCTTCGATACCAATGACCTTGGGTGTGTCCCCCAATCTTGGCTGCTTCATCTGGGAAGAAGCGTAAGGTTTTTTGGCACAACCTTCTAGCCAGTCAAGAAGGACCAATGGCATCAGTATGACACTTCATGTTTTAGCCATATCAGCACCTCTCAGAAAGCTCTTCCTGGTACATGGTATATACCTCTCTGCCCTTTCCAATGCTGCCCCAATTCAGGAATAGAAGCAAACCATCCCCCAGGATGGTAACTCTTGAAATGTTGTATGTGCAAACATGTCACACCCCCCACTACCTTAAGTTTCCCTTGACCTTTCCTTAAGTGGTTCCATTTTGTGACAACTCTCTTGTAACAGCGCAACTCTGATTGACCGGCAGTGACTATAGAAACGTGGAGAGCTCCAGGTGAGTTTTAACCCAAGAAGCAGATTACAATCCCCTGTGAGCTTTTGAAAACAAGATTCCTCATCTCCAGTGAATCAAAATCTTTGGGGATGGCTCTCAGTAACTGAAACATTTTACCAATTATTCAGATTTAAGAACGGCTCATAAAATTAGTGGGGCAGGACTATTTTTCTTGACCTTAAAAGATACTTCTGCTTATTGAACACAAGCAGAAGATATGAGAACTTTTTTCCACTAAGTTTTCTACCATATCATACAGAAAATCACTGACAATGGGTGAGGAAATGTTTAAAAAGGAACCCACTGTTACGGTGAATTATAATAAATGGGTAAAATGTACAAGAGCATAGGACTGTCTGCTAGGAATGAGAACTCTACAGTGGCTGCCAAGTGAGGATTCCTATAAAGAATTTGGAGCTTTTTGTTAGGAAAAATTAGTTTGAAGCAGGCTTATAAATTGAAATTCTATTATCAAACAGAAACAATCATAAGTTAATATTTTCAAATTCTCATTATACTTAGTATTGCCAGTCCCTTTGACTATTTTTAACTTCCAGATTCCCTTTATGGGCTTAGCAATCTGTACTTCTCTTAAGTATCAATGACACTGTCCTAACCCACATTTCCTACCTATTATGTTGGTTGTATATATGCTAATTTATACAGCTGATTTTTCCTTTGACTCCCTTTCAGATGATAAATTCCTCAAGAGCAAAAACTGTGCCTCAAATTTATTAATAATGAGCTAGAGTAAGCATATAAGTATTAGTTATCAAGTACAAATCTTCTGACAGTTTCATATTCTTCCAAAAAGCTACAGGGGAAATACTTCCTAACTCATTCTATAAGGCCAGCATTACTCTGATAACAAAGATAAAGACACTAAAAGGAAACCACAGCCCAAGATCCCTGATCAATAGTGATGGAAAAATTATCAACAAAATACTAGCAAACCAAATTCACCAACCTACTAAAAAATTATACATGGCAATAAAGTGGGATTTATTCTAGGAATGGAAGGATGGTTCAGCAGGTCACAACCACTATAACATACCACAATGATATAACGATGGGGGGGATGATCATCTCAACTGATACAGAAAGGACATTTGACAAGATTCAAAACCTTTTCTCAATAAAAACACACAAACTGGGATAGAAGAAAATATCTTTAACGTCATAAAAGCCATATGTGAAAAACACATAGCTAACATCACACTCACTGGTGAAAGACTGAAAGCTTCTCCTCTAAGAACAAGAACAAAACAAGAAAATCACATTCACTATTTCTATTCAGTGTAATATAGGAAATTCTAGCAAGAGCAATTAGGCAAGAAAATAAAATAAAAGGCATCCAAATCAGAAAAAAAAGAAATATCTGTCTGCACGTAACAAAAGCTTATTTTGGAAAACCCTAAAGATTTTACACACACATACACACACACACACATGGGAAAAGGCAAAAAAAAAAAAAAAAACTGTTACAGCTAATAAATTCTACAAAGTTGCAAGATACAAAATCAATACATGAAAATCAGTTATAGTTGTATAGACTAACAATGAACAATCAAAAAAATTAAGAAAACAATCCAATTTACACTAGCATCAAAAAATAACAAAAAAATGTGGATGAAATAATAAAACACTTAAGAATAAATTTAACCAAGGAAGTAAAAGTCTTGTACACTAAACCCTACAAAACATTGCTGAAAGAAGTATAAAGAAAATATAAATAAATGAAGACATCCAGTGTTCAATGGGCTGGGAGATTTAATGTGTTCAGATGATTACCCAAAGCAATCTAGAGATTCAATGAAATCCCTATCAAAGACCTGGAAATGAGCTAAGACTATTAAACTCTTAGGGAAAATAGGGCACAATCTTCATGACACTGAATTGGGTACTTACTTATTAGCTCTGACCTCAAAATCCTAGAAAGATCAAATTGGACTGCATCAAAATTTAAAATTTTTGTTCATCAAAGGATGCTATTTATGAAGAGACTAAAAAGACAACTCTCAAAAGTGGAGAAAATGCTTTTAAACTTTGTAGCTGAAAAGTACAAAATACTCATACAGCCATTTCTTCAATACTGCATAAATAATCAATAGGCACATGAAAAGATACTCAATATTACTAGACAGATCACAGTGAGATCACATCGCTCACACCTGATAGGATGGCAATTCATCAAACAAACAGAAATAACAAGTGTTAGGATGTGGAGAAACTGGAATGCGGATGCACTGCTGTAGAAACGTAAAACGGTACAACAGTGTGGTTGTTACTCAAAAAGTTGAAGGTACAATTCCACATAGGCTGCAATTCCTAGGTATATGCCTAGAACTGATATCAGAGGTTCAAACAGCTACTTGCAATATCAATGGTTACAGCACTTATTAGTCACAGTGGCAGACGGTAGAAACAACCAGTGAAAACAACTCAAATATTGTCAAGGGATAAATGAATAGACAAAATATATGGTATACAGAGACAATGGGATATTATTCAAGCTTAAATAGGAAATTCTGGAACAGGCTACAACATAAACCTTGAAAATATTATGCTAATAAGCCATCCACAAGACAAATATTGCATAATTCCACCTATATGAAGTAGCCAAAACAATCAAATTCACAAATACACATGGTAAAATGCAGGTTACCAGACGCTTGGGGGATTGGGAAGAATGAAGAATTACTGCTTAATGGGTATAGTTCCTATTTGGGAGGATGAAGAGTTCTGGGAATGCAGTGGTGAAAGATATGCAATATGGTGTCTGTACTCTCACTTAATTGCACAATTAAAAATGGTTAAAATGGTGCCAGGTGCAGTGGTGCACACCTGTAATCCCAAAGGCTCAGGGGGCTGAAGTAGGAGGATCACGAGTTCAAAACAAGCCTCAGAAAAAGGGAAGTGCTAAGCAACTCAGTGAGACCCTGTTTCAAAATGCAGAAAAGAGTTGGGGATGTGGCTCAGTGGTAAAACACCCCTGGGTCAATCCCTGGTATAAAAAAAGGAAAAAAAAATGTTAAAATTGCAATTATGTTGGCGTAATTAAGAAAAAAAAAATCCTTCAACAATGCTAGCTAGGGCTAAAAACTTGGGCACTGAAGTTAATTTAGTACCCAGTTTCCCAGTTGAGTGACTTTGGAAAAATGAGTACTTCTGAAGAGCCATAGATTCTTCTTTTGTAAAATGAGGATATCACCTCCTCAGAGATATTGCTGTTGAGATTAACATCCAAAGAAGTCCAATGCCAAGTATGGCCACTCACATAAGTAACTCAAAAATAATGGGTTACTTCAGCAGCTCTGGAAACACTCCTCCACAGGGCGGGGGTGGGGTGAGGGACAGTATATGAACAAGAAGAGGTGGAAGAACCTTAAAATGTTAACATGGACAGAAACAAAGGAACCTGAAAAAGGCATGGGGGATGGGCAGTCTTGGCTTTTCACCAGTCCATAAAGAACTCTTGGATACACTGGACTTCATTTACTACAAGTTCAATGTGAAATATGACAAAAAGAGAATGTCATCTTGGGTCCTGACGGAGAGTCTAGTTCTCGTGTTGCTGTGTTTATTCTGAAAACATTCTTGGAGATCTGAATAAACAGGAGGGCTTTCAGAACAGGGCTCCCAAGAATGAGGTGAACACCCTACCATACGAAAGTCAGCTGAGAACACAGGGTGCTCCGAGAAAATGAAGGATGAACTACAAAATGACAACATAAGTAAAAAAATCCAAGTTATTAAAAAGTAAAAAGGGCAGGTTGAACAGATTTTATAGAACAAACTGTTAGGAGGAGGAGGAGTACAAGTGATGACCTATAAGGTATTTATTGTCCAAGAAATACGATTCTAAATATAAAAATTTAAATTTGGGATTTTTCAAAAGACACGCCAAAACAAATGTAAGGATTATAGTTTCAATCCGAAAGTCCAAGTGTTGAAGGCACAGACACCAGCCTGTGCGGCTACTGGGAGGTGGTGAATTTAAGGAGGTGGAGGCTGGTGGGAGGAAGCTGTGTTGTTGGGGGCATGCTGGTGACGGAGATATTGGAACCCTGGCCCCTTACCCTCCATTTTTTTGCTTCCTGGCTGCCACCAGGTAAGCAGCTCTTCTAGCACATACTATGCCATCATGGTCTGGTATTTTGTCATACAACAGAAAGACGACCAGCTTAATTAAACACAGGCACATACAGAACATTGTTTTACATACACACGATGCTGTGGGAAAAATCTCTTCGGATAACAAAAAAGTAATAATTTTTGTAAAAGGAGTATCACAACTTCCAAAGTGTGTATTTCTAATTTGCAAAAATATATTTCAGGCAAAAAGGAAAAAACACACTTAAAAACCCACAAGCACAAATAAACCAACTTTAATAGATATTATTTTGTATTTATATAGCGCCTTCTTCAAGAACCTTAAATGCTTTACAGACATTATCTCTAATTAATCCCCACAACAACCCTGTGAGGTAGGTATTACTCCCATTTTACAAGACAGGGAGACTGAAGCACAAAGAGGTTAAGTGACTTGCCCAAGGTCACACAGTTATGTTCACTGAAGAGCCAGGATCCAAGCGCCTTAGCCTCCCAGCTCCTAGCCAAACACCTCATGAGACAATCTTTAATGAAAGTCATCTTTAAAGAAAGTATCAAGGGTAGTATGTTATGAAAATGAGGTCTTTCTACTGCCATCAAAGAAAGAAAAAAACCCTATACTGATGGTTAGAGGCCACAAGACCCATATATAGTACATTTCCTTCCCTTTTCCTAAAGCCTTCTGGTTCCTGTCTTAAAAGTACTTCTAAAAGTAAAATTTCTAAGACAGAAACCATATGACTTGGAAGTGGGACTTAATTTAGAATATTTACTTTTAGTTATAATTTATAGAAATTTTTATTCCAATATACAAAATATGGGACAGCTATCCCAACAAACATGTACATAGTTATATAGCAATTAGCCCCATTTACAGCTTGAACCTGCCCCTCATTTTAATCACAGCCAACCAACAAACTCAAATTGCTTTCTAGGTGGGTCACTTTTCTTACTTACTATATATATCTTTATTCTTTCTCCCCCCAATCTTAACCCTAAACGTTTTTTGAAGTATACTGAGTTTCTGATAAGCTTCAAAACATTTTACTTAGATCCAGCTGCACCGAGAATAAAAAGTAAATTTAGAACCATCACCCCACACTCCCTCCCCTGACAAATCATACTATGAAAAACGGTGTAAATGTGAAAAAAGTATGTGACTACCATGGAACCCAACACAAATGCTAGACCTTGCTACTATAAAATTTAGCTTGGTTTTTCCTGCTTTTTTTTTTTTTTTTTTTAAATAATCCCAAGACACAAAAGCAAACACAACACAATATTTCGATGCTGTACCTTTATGCAAATGACTTCATCTATCTTTCTCACACATGTTGTGTCCTAGCTGGTGGTAAAACTAACTCTGCTTCACTTTACCCTTTTTCTCTGTACAGGAAAACTGCAAAAGTACAGTTTTAAGTCCCAAGAGAATTTGGTTTAAGCCCTCAAAATATAAGCACTTCCACTGCTCAGACTTTCCTCACATTCTTGGTTGTGATTCTCTGTGCAGTGTCAGTAGACCAGGCAGGCTATATATATAATTTGTATAAAACTACTCCAGCCAGGGTAAGGCATTAGAAACTGCATCTTAAAAACGAATTTGTCAAAATATTGATATTTAGTATGAATACTAAATATTAAATATCATAGTTTTCTTCCAGCACATCTGTCTAAGCAACCCAATTAGCTAAGTGACCCTGTTAAAGATCTGTTTATGGGATGAATAGGTGAAGTCATTTCCTGAGCTGAAAGATACAGATAATAACTGTTAAAATAGCAGCACAAAAACCACTCTCTTTTGTTGTTTGTTTTTCCATAGTCAACAATTTTAGTAAAATAACTTTAAAAAATTTAGAGAATTTTAAAAAAATTTATGGCTGAAAAGAATTAAATTTTAAAAAAATCAAATGCCTGATTACTATTATTTTGAATATAATTTTCAATTGTTTCCTGCAGTTACATTTAGCCAATGTAAGACAACTTACCGATGCATGGAAAAATGCCAACTGCAATGGTTTACATACATTTTACATTACATTTATTACTATTTAAAACCCTCAATAGAATGATCGTAAACAAATTTTCATTTCTGAAGACTCAGATTTGTAAGGTTGTGGGGAGGAGACTTGTTTTTTGGATCACGGGTCAATTTCTTCAAAATGTAATCTTGAAAAGGATTTTAGCTACTATCCAGGCTTCTAGGGTTACAATGAATATAATCACTTCTTTCCAAGTTAAAATATAAGACATTTGAAAATAATGTAACTACAATGACATGAATTTTTCCCAAGTGTGGCTCAACTTGAAACATTAAAATATTCAAGAACTCTAAAGACTGGTATATCACCACTGCACCAGAACTGCTTTTATCATTCCAAGAACTACAGGGAATTTTTAAGTTGTGTTTTTTTTGTTTTTTGTTTTATTTTGTTTTGTTTTTTAGTGAAATTAAAGCAGAATAAAATAACTGATTTATAAACTATGACCAAAGAATAAATATTTAGCCAGAGATATCAGTTCCTCCTGAAAAAGAATATTTACCTTTTCTAACTGCAATTTTTCCAAGATATCTTAGTGATTTCAGATAAAATTTTAAATTCACTTTAAAAATAGAAACAAACTAAAGGGCTACTTAAGCTGACACAACTAATAAAAATATGCTAAAATTTACTGACAGAATCATGGGCACTTCATACGATACTTAAAGACTCTACCAGTTTTAAGTAAAATAAATAAGGAAAAAATTATAATTACAAAGCCAGTCTTTCCCCTTGGGGAAACAAAAAGCCACTTTTGACCAATTGTTCCCTACATATACATATACTGTATATTATTATAAGCTTCTTCAGAGAAGCAAAACATATTTGTCTTCCTGACACTGGATTCTACTATCTATTAGTTTTTTTTTATATCAGGAAGGCAACTGCAAGTGTTGGGCCCAAAAGTACTTCTGGTTTATGCTTGAAAAGACCATGGAATATGCTTCTAAACATACCAAACACAGGCATGTGTGCAGTGTGTTCAGTATCCTCTCCTTAAGTCATCAATACAATCTAGCACAGATTCCAATTCTTTCTACCGCACCCCCAAGGAATTCAAATCATTATTGGTGCATTAATAAAGAGAAAATGCATATCAACAACTGGAAGGCCGTTTTACAAGAGGAGCTGGTATCTCTGATTTCGTTTCCTTGTTGTATGGAACTGCACAGACAGCATGATACCTGAGCAAATAAATCAACTACCATGATAGGAAGGGCTTGTTAATCCAGAGTCTTTGCTTTATTGTGTGCAAAGTGTGCTACTGCCCCCTGAGCTTCCTGCATTTCTCTTTTCTTGAAAAATCAGTGCTTGATCCTTTCCAAAATAACCAGAGAAGAAATGAGGCAGAAAGTTATCTCTTCATCACGGTTCCCCCTCAGTCCCGAGACTGATAGAAAAGGATGTAACCAGACTCAGAGTTCTTTGAGATATCTGATGTCAACCCGTAGAATTCTTCAATAGCTTGTGCATCTATTTTCTGTAAGGTAAAAATGAAAACATCAGGAAATAAAAAAGCTCCGGACAACCAGAAATGGCTCAAATTAACAAGACTAATAATAATAATAATAATAATAATAATAATAATAATAATAATAATAATGTAAGAGAATGGAATTCTCTTACATGGCTAGTGGGAAAGTAAAATTAGTATAGCCACTTTGGAAAAATGTTTAGCAACATTTATGAAGCTGAACATGCAACTACCCTTTTATTCTGCAATTATACCTCTAGGTTTAGGTTGAATCATATAAAACACACTATTGTCAATCATTTTGGACTTAAAAAATGGTATTTTCCAATGATCTGACCAAATATAAATCCAAGAAAAGTTGAGTATATATTGTCCAAAAAAGGATTTGTGCAAGAATGATTAAAGCACTTTTGCTCAATAATAGTTAATAATGAAAAAAGGCCAAATTTCTCAATTGGTGTATTCATATAATAGAAAAGATCAAAGCAATGGAAAAGAACTACTACTATCACTATAGGCAACAATGGAACCGAATTGCACAATATATTAATATTATATTAATAAGTGAAAAGGGTCAATTACGAAAGTCAGACTGTATAAATCCATTTATACTCAAATAGTCAAAATTAACCTGTTTGGCCACGTAAGCTCCAGGCTTGAACATTATGAATTTAAAAAGTAGGAATCAGCTTACAATCTAAAGACCTGTACATTTATCTAATATTCATCATCAGCCATATGTGATTGAGAAACTGTGAGAAAAAAAATGTGAAAAGTAAAATATACACATAACTTTTAAAAAAATTATAAAAATAAGAAACTACTTACTTCTACAATGTCGTCATCAAACAACAACCAAAAATCATGACTCTTAACTATTGCAATATAATGGCCTCGATTGGGACCACTAAAACAAATGAAAAAAAGAAAGAAAAGTTAATTTGGTATGAATTAACTTCACTGATATTACTTTCATAACCTAAATTTCAGGTTCTATAGAGAAACTAGAAAAGATATCTATTATCTGTTCTTTCTAAAACAAACTTAAACCTACACTGGTTTTAAATGCCATCCAATTTTAAAATCAAACCATCAGTATAAATTTTCCAAAACCAAGGGGAAAAATGATGAGTATCCTATTTTTAAAAATTATTAAAGGGAACTGTGGGCAGTCATTGAAAACTGTGTGTTCCAAATCCAAGTTTTCATTACATGATCCTCTTTAGTCTAGAATTTTTGAGTTATAAATTTAAAAAAAACAAAAAACAAAAACAACCCAAAACTTCTCTCCTCCTACTTCATGCAGAGAATACATGTATACCATGTTGTGTTGGAAAGGTGCGTGAGTAAAAAGACTGCACACTAAATTAGCCAGTGATAATTACTCACACTGGTAAATCAGAAAAGTGAACAAGATTATTTCCAAAGTTATTTTAAATGTTTTTCATAACCATTAACAAAATGAACACCATATCAATTCACCTGAGAAATTATTTATTTTGTAAAATCTATTTAGGCAGCATCATTTTACCAAGAACCACTACTACACACATGCACAGGTGCACACACACACCCCCCCACACACACACACGTGCGCGCTCGCACACACACACACAACCCCAAAACTGACAGACTTTAAGTTAAGACATAGTGCCCTTAAAGTAATAATATAAAGGCAATAGTTTAATATAACAAAGTATTAAGGAAAAATGTAAAACTCCATTTTAAAGTAAGTAAACTTGTCTTATAAAGAATAAAGAACGTCTAAAAGCTCTCCATTAGAATCATCCACGAACATCCTGAACGTGTTTGCTCTATTCACTATATGGCTTCAGAACGGCAATTACCTTCCACAGTGAACCACAACAGCAACAAGGTCGTACATTCTGTCAGGATTGGTTGCATCACCTGAAGTGTTAAACAGACGGAGTTCTAAAGGAAAAACTACCCGATAAGAAAGTTTTGTGTATCGATGAAGTTGATCCATATATTTAAATCTCTTCAGGTGTAGAGCTAGAATCATAGGCAGTTTTTTAACTTTCATCCTATTTTTAAAATAAAGATGAAAAATACAGTTTCACAAGAGACATCCACCATGTTCATATCAAACTTTATGATTTCGACTTTACAGATAATAGTCCAGCACTACACAGTTTTACATATTTCTACCAATTACTTTTATATTGGAAAACTGCATTGTCACCATCACCAATTCATGTAACAATTTGGTACAACATTCAATATGGCTCGTAAACAGGGAATGGCACCAGTCCTTCATTGAGAAATCTGTTTTTCAAACACAGACCCCATATAAAAAGACTGAATAAATGAAAATAATGCCTAGGAGCAGTGGTAGAAAAACATGTTCCTTGAAGCTGCCAATTACAATGGACTGAGTGTAGATTGAAACCCATTTGTTCTATCAATCTAGTTAAAGCAAGAACAGACTGACAATAGGAGAATGAAACAAGAGAAGTATTAAAGATCACTGAACTAGGGGTGTATGCCAGAGTTAAGAAATAGCTCCATATCAAGAATGATAATGACATACATCCTAGAAAGGGAATAAAATTACCTGGAAATTTAGGACTTTAGTTTTTTAAATGTAAAACCAGGCTTACCTTTACATTTTAATGATCTTTGCTATGAGCACCAATGCTATTTCTCCCCTGAGACTGTCTTGGCATGTCATCTACAACAGTCTATTCTAGATTCTAAGGCCAGCTCTAGAGTTAAGCTCTCTAGCACAAATGATTGTACTCCTCACTACTCTATCAACTCTTTATAAATGTCAAGATTACATGGTGAAAAAACTTATGGTTCATTCTCTTTTTCTAAGATCCGAACTCCTGGCATACAGAAACCTTTTCTTTCATTTTTATTTCTCTATGACCTAACAACATGTCTAGCACATGATAGATACTTGCCTATTTTTTTTTTCATTTTTTAATTTTAGTTGTAGACAGACACAATGCTTTTATTTTATTTATTTATTTTTATGTGGTGCTGCGGATCAAACCCAGCTACAACCCCAGCCCCTATACTTGCCTAATGTTGCAGAACTCAATTTGATATGGGTTCAGTGGAGCAAACTTTTAAATTTCATAATTCAAAATGAAATTATGTCATTGCCTCTAATGAAGGGGAAAATAATTTCATAAAAATACATTAAACCTGCATTCTACAAATCTTAAATATGGTAGGCAATTTATTATTCCAAAAATATTTACTGTTTAATCTTGCCTGTTTTTAAAAAGGACAAAAATCACACCTAGCCATTCCTTGAAAACAATCTAGTAATGTGATTAAAACAAGTTAGAATTGCTAAAACAAAATCTTTACAGAATTACTAAGTACGCTTTGAAAATTTCCAATGGAGTATAGATGCAGAAGAATTTTCTTCACATAAAATAAATGTCAGTGTTAATTGATGGCGATCAGTAAAGACCAGGAAGGAGAGAGAATGGACATAGCCTGATGGTTATGAAAAATATCCTTTGAGAAATTAAAGAAGAGGGCTGGGGATATGGCTCAGTTGGTAGAGTGCTTGCCTTGCTCGTACAGGCCCTGGGTTCAATCCTCAGCACCACGAGAGAGAGAGAGAGAGACAGAGAGAGAGAGAGAGAGAGAGAGAGAGAGAGAGAGAGAGATATTAAAGAATGGGGGCGGGGGAATCCAAAAAGAGAGAGGGAGAAAAAATCTAAACGACAACATATAATATGTTTGATCAGACAACATATGAAGGCTATGAATATTATTTGGCAGAGTTCCTCTCAGAGAAGAACTATCAACTCTTACCAAGAAACCAAACACCCAAAGAGATAAACATTAGATTGTCACATTATTATTATATTAATATATTATCACATATTATATAATGATATTAATATATTATCACATATTTAGGGAGTCATATTTTAAAAATGAAGACAGAATAGCTAATAAAATTTCCCTCATACTAAATGGTTCTGGAAGAAAAATGGAAAAGCATTTGGATATATATACATTAGGAATGTGAAATTTATTATCCTGCAGCAGAAGAAAAAAAGAAGTTATTTTTTGTTCAAAACCAATTCCATCAAGACACCAAATAATTGACAGGATTCTTGTTTTCCTTCCATTCAAATTTGAATGAAAAGAAGTTATATATCAGGGCACATTTGATCACTGCCTCTGTTTTCAAGAAGACTATCTCAAGAATGTAATATTTTTTAGAACTATGGGTGTAGCTTGGTGGTAAAGCACTTGCCCTAGGTTCATTCCCCAAAACCCAAAGCAAAGCAAAAAAGAAATAATGTAAGAACAACATTTTTTTTCCTTTTTATTATTTATAATTTATAATCTGCAAACTGACTTACAAATCAATTTTCTATTTAAATTGGTTCCTTCAAAAAAGATTATTTACCACCACATAATTATTTAAAATTTCTATGAACAATTTATAAAGTTACCCCTTTTCTTGCTTTTACATCTTTAAAATAATGTGATTCAGTTTGTACTCCAATAGATATTTAATCTTTCCTGATAATATCTAATTATAATTTAAAACTATATTTAAAAAAAGAGAAGAATGGAAAAAGATATGCCAGGTAAACATTAATAATATGCTGGTTATTCTGATATCAGAAATGTAGACTTCAAGACAAGGAATATTACCAGAGACAAAGAAGGACGCTTTAAAAAAAAATGAGGGTCAATTAACTAAAAGGACATAATCTTAAAAATATAATTAATGTCAAAACATCAAAATTTTATAGAAGAAACAGACAAATACATATAATCAGAACTGAAAAGATAAAATCTTCATAGAACTAAATATCTGTTGAAAATAAAAAGCATTTAACAGGCTGCTCTCACTTACAAAAAATCAGTGTACACAGGGAAGACATTAACTCCTAATTATGGATTTAACTGACATTTATGGAACACTATCCCAAATGGTAAAATACATATTCTTCTCAAATACAATTAGGACATTTACCAAGCTAATGGACAATAAAAGCCATCTCAATAAATGTCAGAAGATTGACATCACAGAGTATGTCCTGATAAAAACAAACAAAAATTTAGAATATACTCCAAATATGCAAACAAAGCAATACACATCTAAATAAACCATGGGACAAACAGAAAATCACAAGGGAAATTGGAGTATTTTGAAATGGACAACAATAAAAATACAATTTCCTCTCTATTTTAGGTCATATTCCCCCAAAGCAGATCCAGAGACAAAGGAACATGCCTGTGACTTATTAATTATGCTAGTGCTCCCTGGGGAGGGAAGGAAGGCGAGGAAGAGTTCAATCCCAGGCAAAATCCCAGAGAGGGCAGCTTCCACTCAGTTTTACAGGGAACTGCTATGAATTTCACCTCAGATTTCTCCCAAGCACAGCAAGGCAGCTAGGCTTTCACACCCTCTCAACACCTGTCAGTCACCCATCAAGGACTCTGAATGCTGAAAAGAAATTACCAGAATTCCCCCAAATTCCCTTCTCCATCAGCCCCAGGGTGTGAGGCAGTATATTGTGCGGTTCTGATCTTCAAAGAGGAAGGATTAGATAAGGAAGCACTCCAAAGCACTTGAGACCAAATAAGGGGAACTCCTTAAGAAAGGAGCCTATTTGCAAATACATTCTGGAAAAGGCTACCTTATAAAACCTAAATTTCTTTTATTCTATAAGTCTCCTCAGGAGTCTACAATATAAAAGCAAATTTTATTCTATAACAAATTCATTTCATCAGTAATATTTATTTTGTGGTGTTGTAACATTTGCAGAAACCATTTTTCAGTGTTCTCAGGTTGAACCTTTTTGAGTGACATAGTACTTCGAGTGCATACTTTTATTGTGGTTAAAAAAAAGTAACGTAAGGTGTATCATCATAACAATTTAAGTGCACACTAAGTACCACAGTACTAACTATATGAACATTAGTGGCACAGCATATTGCTAGGACTTTTTTATTTTCAAACACTAAACAACTATTCCCTTTCCTCTTCCCTAGCCGCTGGCAACCCCGCTGGCAACCACTACTCTATTTTCTAAGACTTTGACTACTTTTGATACCATATAAGGGAAAATACAGTACTTGTAGTTTTGTGACTGGCTTGTTTCACTTAGCATGTCTTCAAGGTTCATCCATGCTATGGCATATAACACAAGATTTCTTGCTTTTATAAGGCTGAATATTGTCTGCTATATGTATATACCACATTTTCTTTATCCATTCATCTGGGGAGGGACCCTTGGGTTCCTTTCTCCTTTTGGTTATTATGACTAAATGTTACAATGAACATGGGTGTGCAAATATCATTTAAGAGCCTGTTTTCAATTCTTTTAAAACATCAATGATATATTTAAATTGTTGAGGAATCTGTTTTCCATAGCAGCTGTACAATTTTGCATTCCTACCAACAGTGCACATGAGTTTCAACTTCTCCACATCCTCACCAAAACTTTCTTTTCTTTTTTTTTTTTTTTTTTTAATGGTGGCCATCCTCACAGGTGTGAGGCAGTATATTGTGTGTTTCTGATCTGCATTTTCCTGATGTCTGATGATGTTGAACATCTTTTCATATCCTTGCTGGTCATTTGTGTATCTTCTTTGAAGAAATGCCTATTTGAGTCCTGCATCAATTTTTGAACTGAATTATTATTTTGATTAAGCTGCAGTTATTATTAATATATTCTGGATTTTAACAACTTTTCAAATATATAGTTGGCAAATATTTTCTCCCATTCTGTAGGTTCTTTCCACTCTGTTGTTTCCTTTGCTTTGTTGAAGTTTTTAAGTTGAACAAACAATATGGTTTATGTTGGACAATTTTATTTCTGGGAGTCTGGAATTTGGTGTGTGCTAGGCAGAGGGTACTCACGGTACTTGCCCCCAATATATCTCTTAGGCAATGAGTCTGTAATGAGATTCCCATGATGTCGCTATGCTAGAGGATAAGTGTTTGTATGACTCCCCTGAGACAATGACTCTTGGAGGCTTGCCTGACTTTCCTGTTCGCTGACTGTGATGTGTGTCCTTTCATGGTGATAAAACTTGGTTGTGAGCATGATTATTTACTGAGAACTATAAGTCCTTCTAGGAAACCACCAAACATAGGGATGCTCCAAAACATGGCACACATCAAAATTGTACGCTGCTTAGCAGGATATAATGAGAAGAGTAGAGCCTCACTTCTGTTTCTTATGATTGTAAGGTGAATCTAATCATGCAATGATAACATTGGAGCTATTCTATAAAATAATGAACCTATGGGTTACGATCATTAAAGTCAAGAAAAGACAAAAACTTTACCAAATTTACTACAGAGACATGAAAACTTAAAAGTAATTTGTGATTCTGGAATAGATCTTGCTTTTATAAGAAATTAATGAACTAGGTTATGATCCTAGAATCAGACCTGCATAACAGTTGAATGTCTATTACTTTCCTGATTTGAATGAACATGTAGAAAAACTTCTTTGTTGGTAGGAAAAACCTACTAAAGTATCCAGGGTCATGAACCACAATATCAGTAACATAGTTTTAAATGGTGTATTTAGGGTGAGGGGGGGAAAAAGCATTCCTAGTATTATTCATACAGCTTTTCTCTAAGTTTGAGAATGCTCCAAAATAAAAAGCAAAGTAACAATGATAGTGATGGTTACATTCCTTGACACCAAAACCAGCCTTTATGATACACTAGAAGAACATACAATATCCTACCGCAGAACAGCAGAAACTTGGATGGAGTGCAAGATACACTTTCTCCAGAGGGAGACAAAAGTCTACAAATAATCAAAAAAGTTTCAAACATTTTATGTGTACTAGTTTTTGATTTTTCATGCAATCATTAACTATACAAAATCATCTGAGGTTACAGAGTTTATAACCAAAGCAATGACTGGGTAGAATATCATTTATCTAATAATACACAAGGAGCCTTAACTGTTGTGACAACATTAAAAATTTTACTCAATGTAAAATTTCAAAGATCACTTTAATCTAGAAAAGCCCATCTCCAACACCCATGGCCAAAGAATCACTAAAACATCCAAGACACCAACTTACCGTTTATGTGCTTCCTGCTTGCTGCGACACTCTTCACAGTAATATTTGTATTCACTGCACAGAGTTTCTGTGTTGCTAAAGCCCCTGTATAAAATTCAAAATAAATTTATTTTGTGAATACCAGAAAAATCATAAATTTGTTTAAAAATATTTTAAACAAAAATCAATAAATTTCTACCTTAAACAATGAGTAATTGATGTGTTTTGTTCCACGTCAACAGAAAGGTCTAAAAAATCTTCATCTTTGCTGCTTATCTGTAAAAATAGGCAATTATCTTTGATTTCTTCAAGTATTAGGAAATCCCGGGTTCCCAGTTGACAGAATTAAAGCATCCTATTAATCACATGAAATTATTCTTTTTCCTTAAGTTCAAAAGCAAACTACTTGATTTGGATTATCCAAAAGGACAATGAATATATAACCCTTGTCACCTGTATAGATAAAAACACCAAAGTAAACATGTGACTGATTCTCTTAGTACCAAAGGATAATATGCTGGAAAATTTCATTACTTTCCAAAATCCTAGTATTATTTCAAAGCATGGAACAAATTATACTACATATAATCTTTCTTTAAAAACAGGCTGAGACTGAATCAGAATGCTTGACAAAGGACATGTTAACTGCAGTGCTTTTTTGAGAAAATAAATTTAGTCCAAAAGGTCAAATTACAATCTTCATTTATAATCTACCTTTTATTTCTGCCAAAACTCTAATACAAGTTTTGTTTTATGAGTGAAGCATCTTATAAAGTTACTCTTACCTATTTAAATGAAAACAGGACAGAACTTGAGATAAATTTCACTATCTTTTCCCTTAAGTCTAATCCCCAAGTGAGCATATCAGAGACATGAGCCTTAACTGCTGCCTCTCATCCATACTGACTATACATTCAGTTGATTAAAGGTTTTCTTGTTTTAAAAAAGCATCAATGTAGGCTGGGGTTACAGCTCAGTGGTAGAGTGCTTGCCTTGCACATGTGAGGCACTGGGTTAGATCCTCAGCATCACATAAAAATAAACAAGTGAAGTAAAGATATTGTGTCTATCTTTTAAAAATCTTTTTTTAAAAAGCATCAATGTTACAAGCTCAGTATCATGAAGTTGTGATTAAAGGGCTGTACACATGATATAGTTAGACAGCAGTAAACAGGGTACTGTGTATACTGTATTAATACATAGTTTAAGGGAATTTCAAGAGTGGTTTTTATTCTACTTAATTTCTACATTAAGCTCATCTTGAAACCTAAACTCTCACATAAAATACTATTCCACTATACAACACAAAGTAGAATAATACTGTAATTGATTTGAATCTCAAAAAGAAAAAAAATCAGTGAAAAAGAAAGGGGAAGAAAGAATTCAAAAACAGTAAGGGAACATGATATATTTAAGGAAAAATAATTAGCCCAAATTAATAGGAAACTCAAAGGTGACAAGGGATAATACAGCAGAGGAAGCTAAAGCCAGCTCAGACAGGGATTTATGTCTAGGCTAAAAAGAAATAAATATTAAAAAGCCTGGATTTAAGAAATTTGTTTCTCAGAATGAGGTTCTCAGATATTGCCTCAGGGGTCTGAATTTTAAATGTTTACTTTTAGGATAACATAAAAACTGACAAGTTTTTTTTATGTTTTAGGATAACATAAAAACTGACAAACTGCTCTGGATCATCTAGGAATATCTGAGTTCTATGTTTGTGGCTATGATTATGTTGATTCCAGCTAGTCATCAAGCAAAGCAGTATTTCACTTTTACAAGTGGTTGTAGAGAGAAACCTGATAGCTGCTCGGCTAATATAATGTATCTTAATGTCATATCCAGTTATTAGGAGATACCAGCCCAAAACTCAGGGAAGACACGGTGATCTCCATCTGAGACTGAGCTTGGGATTTATTAGCACATATGGTAATTAAAAATAAACAGTCCAATGCAACATTAAAAGCAACCCACAATGAAACCCTCAGCAACACCTAAAGAAAAAATGGAAAAAGAAAAGCCAAGAATTGAGACTGAGAAGGAACCTTCATAGAACAAAGAATACAAGATAGAGTTTCAGAAGACAGTCTGCTCCCCACTGAAACATTAACTGCCACATTAGTAAAATACATGTACTAGCTCCTCCAGAAAGCCATCTCTCACCTTCCAAACACTTTCTATTCCCATAGTACATTTGGTCTACCATTTTCTGACTTACAGGGCATCTTGCGCTTACTTTTACCATAACACTGTGCAGGAACTATTTATTATTGGCCGGTCTTCAGTATATTACAAGCATCTTGATATCAGAAAGTTAATGTCTTAATCATCTTCTTATTCACTACTTATAGAATACCTGGCATAGTTAGATCTTAAATATTTGTTCAATACTGAACAAAGAAATGATAGTCACTCTTCAGGGGTCCTGGATTCTATCCCTCTATTTTAGTTTGACAGAGACATGGCACTATGATCAATTACTGAATCTGTACAATGATGAATTTTAATTCTGAGGAAATATTCTCAATTGATGCTTAATTCTTGTAAAATGATCTGCAGGCTACAGAAGGACTTAGTGAAGAATGGACAAAAAGATCAGTATCTATGCCTTACAAGTCACATTAGTAGTTAAGCTCTTTGAACGAGAAGGGTTGGTATAACTTTCTCCTTCAAAAATGTTGCATCTCTAACCTCTCCCATTCCTACACTACAAAACATACTTTTAAGGGCATTGGCAGTGTCCCAAAGGCATACAGAGGGCCCCAAATATACCTTGCTAGCCTTGTCCATTACTGCATGTCTTAACATGCTAAGCAAATTCAACTATTTTGCTTCTCTGAACAATACTGAATGATACATATTCTGACATCTTCTAACACAAATCAAATTACATTAAAATAAACATCAAGATACTTCCAAATTTCCTGATTACACCTATTATTCCAATAAAATACTATCCTAATGACTGACACTATGCTTCTCAAAGCTTGAAATTCAGTTATAGGAACATTTCTCCTTACAAAACACATCTAAAAACTCCTGCTAAACTAACTAGAGTCCATGCAGATGAGTATTTAGCCAAATAATTCCCGACAGCGAACACTATCCAGCTGTCATTACCACAATTAACTGATGCCTGCAGCATAAAAACCAGCTTATACCAGAGATCCTTACTCTAACCCAAAACATCTTCAGAGTCTACTATTAATGTATTCAAACACTCAGGCACACCTCCTACACTTGGCTTGAATGAGGTTGACCACTATGACTTTGTTTAGGAAAGGGAATTTTATTTGTTAGTATTGTGTCCTTCATTAATTAAAATTACATTATAGACAATAATCATTAATTAGATAATGCTTTATTTAAAGAGTCTGATCTGTCATTCCACAGTTGAGAAACTGGATGACAAGTTTAAGAACAAAATGAGATGCTGTGTTATCTGATCTGATCAATCTTTAAGCTTCATCTTTACAAAGTATCCAACAAAAGGGATACTTCCTCTCCTTAAGTGTACAAAATATGCTTCATTTTTTCTCCCAATAATACAGTATACATAATTACAGGAAAAGGAAAAACAACTTAATATACAGCCATATGCCACATAACATCTTGATCAACAACTGGCTATACGCAGAATGGTGGTCCCATCAGATTATAACAGAACTGAAAATTTTCTATTGCCTAATGATGTCATAGCCATCTTACTGTGATACAACACATTATTCATGTATTTGTGATGATGCTAGTTGTCAACAAACCTACTGTGATGTCAGCTGTTTTAGAAACAGTACAGAACACTTGATGGTAGTTTTGTTACTGTTTTATGTATTTACTATAGTTGTAATCACTATGCAGAGTATTTTCTTTCCACAGGAAAAGGTTATTGTAAAAAGTATGTTTTGTGGGCTGGGGTTGTGGCTCAGTGGTAGAGCGCTCACCTAGCATGTGTGAGGCCCTAGGTTCAATCCTCAGCACCACATAAAAATAAATAAGTAAATAAAGGTACTGTGTCCAACTACAACTAAAAAATAACATTTTTTAAAAAAGTATGCTTTATTACACTGGCAGCAGCCTCATACACCATGTGTTTACCATATCTCTTGAGGTCATGTCAAATAATTTACTGATGGTATCTAGTTTGTGTAAGTACCCTGTAGGATGTTCTACAATGACAAAGTCACCTAATGCCACTATTATGGTTTGGATATGAGGTGTCTCCCAATAAGCTCATGTGATAGACAATGTAGGAATGCTCAGACAAGAAACGATTAGATTATGAATGGTAACCTAATCACTAGAGATGCTTACTCTAACCCAAAACATCTTCACAGACTACTATTAATTATTCAAATACTGAGGCACACCTACCCATTTGATGGGTAACAATTTGAATGGATTACTGGGTGGTAACTGTACGCAGGTGGGACATGGCTGGAAGAAGTAGGTTACTGGGGACATGTCCTTACGGATCATATTTTGTCTCCTCCCTCTCCTCCTCTCTCTCTCTCTCTCTCTCTGTGTTTTCCAGCTGTCATGAGCTGAGTTCCTTTCCTTTTACACCCTTCTACCATGATGTTCTGTCTCACCTCAGACCTAGAGCAATGGAGTTGGCCAATCATGGACTGAACCTCTGAAATCATGGGCCCAAAATAAAATTTCTACTCCTCTTGTCAAGCATGTTGGTCATAGTAACACAAAGCTGATTAACACAGTGCTTTTCTCAGAATGTATATCATTAAGAGATGGATAACTCTACCCCCCTGACCTATTAGGTTTCCAATGGCTTTCAAATTAAGAGAATTTCCACAACATGGTTCTTCTGACCTCCTAAACTGAAACAAAATCAAACACTTCAGACTGCAAGTATTCTCCTATCATCTCAGGTATTCACTGTTAATAAGCAGCATTACATAAAAGCAGATTCCCGTACAATTAAAAGTACATCTTTAACATTACATTATACCTGAGAATTTTAGCTTTTAAGTTTATCTTCTATACTCTCATCCTCAAAGAACTTTTAACATAAAGAATTAAAATTTTTTCCCATAAAAAAATTAATGATATACTTACAGTTTCACAAGTAAGACATCTGGTTTCATTAGTTAATGTTCCCTGAAAAATCTCATGTACCCACGTTGGGTCTGGTGTGCTGTTATTATTTTCACTATCAATATTACCATTAGGTAAACGACCATTTTGTTTTTCCTGCTTTCTCTCTTCTTGTAAAATATCAGCAATTGTATTTAGTAGGTAATTTAAGAATTCATGGGCATCTTGCTGCATGTAGTTGTCAAAAAGCTCTAAAAATATAAATGGAATTAGAGAATTATTTCAGAATTAATACCTTCATAACAAATTTTAAAACAGTAATTTTATCAGAACTAAAAGGACAAATGTGCAATATTATTTGTAATGTACAAGAAAACAAAACTTTTGCATCTAAAAATTATAACTGGATTAGAGGAAAATAAAGATGAAAATCATTTTTAAAAAAATACTGATCCATGAGAAAAGGATAAAACCTATTCTCACACATTTGCACAGTAGATAATGGAAAGATAAGAATCAATTATTCTATAAGGTAAGCTTTAAAGTAGAAGCTAGACAACCATTTGCCAAGAATAAGTCAACTGCTTAAGAGCCACAGTTTATTAAATGTAAATTTACTGAAGCCAGCATGGTAGTGCATGCCTGAAATCCCAGCAACTCAGAAGGCTGAAGCAGGAGATAACAAGTTAGAGGCCAGCCTTAGTAAGTTAGCAAGGCCCTCAGCAACCAAGACTCTGACTCAAAATTAAAACACAAAAATAAAAAGGATTGGGGATGTAGCTTAATGGTAAAGTGCCCATGAGTTCTATCTCCAGTAAAAAATAATTGATTAATTAATTAATTATTTGATTACTGGGCCATATATCCAGAGTTTGATTTAGTAGGTGAGGGGTGAAGCCCAGAACTTGGGAGCTTTTGAAACCTCCTCTGGGTAACACTGCTATGAAGTCAGGTTTTGATGTCATATCAGGAATTATCTATTTAAACCAGATCATCTCTAGAGTGTCCTCCAACTGTGAGATTTTATAATTTCATGAATGTTCCCTGTACTTATAAAAATGAGGACATAAAATGGAAACACTGATAGTGCTAATATCAAGCACTGGGCTTTGACATGACACAACCCTATCATAGAACTCTGTAAGAACTTCAGAGGCAGTATCTCGTTTGATCCTCTTAACAACAATATGATATTGTTAGTAACCTTATTTTTCAGTTAGAAATTGAGATCAGAAAGAGTAAAGTTACACTACCAGGAAAGGCAGAGCACAAGATTCATACCAGGCAGCCTGACTCCACCAGGCAACATATGTGTACTAATGCACAGTGTGAACCTAACTTAACTAAACAAGAACACCTATGCATTATTAAATGAATTGCATTGAAACAAAATTACCTATTTAGGAAATTTTTAGATCTTCAATGAACACAGTAAGTTCCAGAATGACTAAAATTATACTGTTTAAATGAATGCACATATAATTTAGAAGGAAAATTAGGGAAAGTCAAAGCAAAGAGAAGTAAAAATTACATTTTAAAAGAGCTACAGATATGACTGCACAAAATTAAGTTCTATGCATTAGAAATCATTTTAGAAATTAAAAAAAATGAAACCTGAAAACTATGAAAATCTTCCATAATGCAATAGAAAACAATTTCTCATACCAAAGAAAACTAAAAAGGACTTGAAATCAATGATTTGTACAAGATTCAAAAGGTCAGGAAACATGAGAAAATGTTCAACTTTTGCCTATCCTGCCTGTAAAATAAGGATATCATCTTCCTTTGCAAAATTACCGTATAAAGGAGAACAAGTAAAAAGTTATTAATTGGAGAGGTATATTTAAAATAAGTAAATAATAATTTTAATCTTGATATCAAAAAGACCTTTAAGAATACCAATTTAAGGTGCAGATGCTAGGACAACACTATTTGGAGTGGTACTGTAGTTCTTGCAGTTCTATCTCTAAATATATCTACATCGTAGGTAATTTACTGAACCTCCTTAAGCCACAGTTTCTCATCCAAAAACTGGGGCTAATAATAGTATCTACCTCACATGGCTGTTATGAGGATTAAAAGTGCTTAGAACACAACACTGTAAGTATTCAAAGGTCATGAGCAATTGCTATTATTATTGCTGATGATACTGAACAGATCTAAAACACAGAAAGACCAGCTACATAAAAATTAAGTGCTTCTGCATGGCAAAGACAACATAAATGAAGACAAGCGAAAACTAGGAAAAAGATAGGCAATTCAGAATAGAAATACAAATGCCCAAATAATATATGACAAGTAATTGAGAGATAAAAATTAAAACAAATCATTTTCCCCATCACTTTGAAAAAATAAAAAGCAACTTACTAAAATGACTTACTGTTCAAAGCTGGCTTGAATGAGGAGAAATGAGCATTCTCACCCATTACTACTGGGGCTGTCACTTAGTATAGCATATTTTAAAGGGCAGTTTCAATTAATGCTTTTAACAGAATGCAACCTAGTTCTCCTAGATAGTAGTGCCAAGTAAATATCTGTGCATGTACCAACATATTTTAAATGTTAACAACAGAATGGTTTTAATTATGGTATAATTTGGTTAGGAAATACTGAGAAATGGTTAAAAAGAAAGTAGTTACATAGCTGGGCACAGTAACACAAGCCTACAATCCTAGCAATTCAGGAGGCTGAGCAGATTGCCAAAATCAAGACCAACCCCAGCACCTTAGCAAGACCCTATCTCAAAAAATAAGAAGTGATGTAGCTCAGTGGGAAAGTGCCCCTGAATTCAATCTTCAGTAACAAAAAGAGGGAGAAAGGGAGGGGAAGGGAGGGAGGGAGGGAGAGAGAAGGAAGGATGGAAGGATGAAAGGGTGGAAGGGTGGGTAGGTTGGTTGGTTCATTCTATATGAATTAATATGGCAAAATTTCTAAGATATTAAGTAAAACAAAGATGCTGAAAATGTATAAGAGACCTCCCCATTTATGCAAAATAACCAACCAAAAGACTTCACAAAATTTAACTATCACTATTTGGAGACAACATATATATATATTCACACACATTTTTAAAGTGCATTAAAAAAGGGTTGTTAAGATCAAATTTTCTTTTTTCCTTTTTTTAGGGGGCGGCGGGGGGGGGGGGGTGGTGGTTCTTCACACATGTTAGGCAAACACTCTTCCACTGAGCTACATCCCCAGACCAGGACCAAGTTATTTCTAAGGAAGAGGAAACTTAGGAGTTGGGAGAGAGGGGTAGAGCATCCATAGGAACTTCTATTTTGCTGTACAGAGATTTTACTAAAAGAATGTATGCATCTATTATTTGCATATGCACCAATAAACAAGGGCTTTTTGTACAAAATGTCCACTTTCCTGCTCAACATCACTGCCTGTTGCACATTCTTCATATCCAGTTACTTCCTAAGCCCTCTCAATTTTTAAAAATCATTCCTACATCTGTCTAGTCTGCACCATTTCTTTTATGATCTATCTGGTTCAAGTCAGGTCCCCTTATTCAATTTCACTGTGAAAGAATGAAAGTGTGATTCATGGATCCTACCAAAGATTTTTCCCTAACAAACATCTCCTACATTGCATGGTAAAATCCACATAAACTTTTCTTGTTTATTATTTCATTACATTTACATACCCAAAATTCATGCCGCAAATTCTGCTCTCAAATCAAACACCCTAATAATATAATTGGAGCCACACTTAATTTCCCTGCTATAAGCTTAGCATGAAGGATTCCATTAGCCTTAAACAAATTCCCTATGTTACCTTTAGCCTATGAATTCAGCCCATGTGGACTTAATATTTATTTGATCTTGAATCTGGTATACTATGTGTCCACTGGTTTTTGCCCATGATAGATAGTAAATCCAAAGCTCTGTGCCACCATTCTCCAATCCCAGCTCACAGCAAAAGCCACTGTAGCTACCACTGCCAACACTGTGAGGCAGGTTGTTAGCTCTGCAAACCTTCTTGGTGGTCCATTCTACCTGTTTGAAGCCAATCTGTCAGGCTTAGAATCTTCAGATGGTTCCACCATGAAAAGGTCTAGACCAAAGTTCAGAAAATGGAAGACAATCAACTTTAACCTTGTTTCTCAATGCAATAAGTCTCCCTTCCTGAAAATAATAAATCCTTCAATCCTCAATCTCCTATCCACTACTATACTAATTTACTTATTACACCCTATTTTCTTCCTCATCCTTGGGATTTTCTTCATTCTCAACACTTTCTGCTGCTTCTAGGAACCACATTCTAAACAAATTCTCTAGAACCTTTCTGGGTCTCTGCTACCATTTCAAAATTGTTCCACTTCTGCCATCAATGAACAGCGTACAAGATCTGGCCATATTGTGACTCTTGATCCTCTTTTCTTTGAGGCCATCTGCCTGCCAACCCACCCACCATCTACCGAGGGCCTAATTTCCAGTAATCCTGACGCCCTAAACTTAAGGCAGCTTCCTTAAGTACACCTTCATCTTTCCATCATAAAGATCAACATATAACCATGCTAGAGTTGATAAAGGATTTAAGAAAAGTGAAAATAAACTGAAAGTCATGGAAGAATCCAGAGATAATGAGGGAGGACTAGTAAAAGACTTTATGAAAGCACTCCTGGGGCCCCTAGTTTGAATTGGTGATGATTAATTCACTACACTGGATAATAATATCCTAGCTCAATGTCATAATCTAAAACAGCCTAATTTTTCTGTTAAAAAATCATTTTGGCATACATATGTGTTTTTTAAAAATAAATGCCTTTTTTGGGGAGAGGGTATAGTAAAAGGTACAGATGTTTCTTGTTCTGGGGTTTTACCCTGGTATGTGTGTGAGGGGGTGTTTAGGAGGGTGTTCCTTTGCTATGGAACAATGACTTCATATCCACAGAAATACCTCAGCTGACTTGAAATCTCTGGAAATGAGATGCAAAGTAAATCAGAAAATTTTCTTTAAACTTCTGTTGAGGTGATTCTAAGTAATTTACAGTCCTTTTATGTAAACATAGTCAATATAATAGAATATTGCAATGCCTGAAAGCAGACATGATAGCTTTACAAGTACTAGGACAACATAAAAATCAAAATATCAATGATGACTTTGTAACAATCCCTGTCGTCGATGGTATTATGTTTAATTTTTTCTTATGGTTCCCTCTCTACTCTAAAGAGCATAATGGGAAAGATGGACTTTAAAATTGCTTTGGTAAATTAAACCAATTCACTCATTCATTCCCTCATTCAACAAGTATTTAGTAAGCACCTACTATGTGCCAGGAACTGGATTATATGCTGAGAAAACAATGGTGAACAAAAACAAATGGGTTCCCTTCGTCATGGAACTGACAGTCTATTAGGAGAGACAATTTCATTATTAAATAAATGTATAATTATAAACCATTATAATCCTGATACAGCTCCAATATTAATGCAAAAGAATAAATTAAGTCACTGCCTAAAAATAGATTTTTTTCATAATTCTGAAATAACTATAGCTTTTATTACACAATACTCTATAAATCATAAAAAATTTGGGGGGGTAAAGAACTTCTTGAAATACATACAAGAAATTATTTACTCAAATCTATTTTATAGGTGTTATTTATAAATGACTAATATTTCCTCATTTGAGGAAGACCAAGATATATGTGTATGTTTTCAAGTGTGATGTAACCCATATGATCTATACCTCTCCTACAGAAATACAGCTCCAAAACATACATGTGCAGATTCCTTAAGAACTAGAATCATTTTTATCTCATGCACTGGTACATAGCTAGCACTTACAATAGTACTTGCCATGTATTAAGATGTGCTTGACAATTTCTGAATGAACAAATGAATGAACAATAGGAGTTGACAGTTAAAGATGATATGAGACAAGCATATTTGACCCAAAACAACAATTTGAACTACATGTATTGCCAAAAATTAGTGTGTAGGGGCACACAGCTATAAATTCCAATTGATATGATTCTGAAGCCCACTTTAAATAATTCTAAATTAAATGTCCAGCTGGCAATCAACTCTAGCTAACACAATCCTACTCCATTCACACCATGCTAACTGTCAAGCTATCCTTTACTATACTTTCTGTTCTTTCTACAGATAACATTTTTATTTTAGATCTTCAAATGGCTTTTTTCTTACTTCAAATCCCAATGTCACCTATAAGAGGTGACAACTTTCACAACCACCCACTTCTATATAGACCACTCCCCTCCTTCTCCACACCCTTTCCCTGCTTTATTTTTCTTTCTAACAATGACACACTATATAACATCACTGTTGATTTCCTCCACACTAGATTGTCAGTTCCCTGATGGCTTATTTCTATATCTGCAATGCAGAGACAGTGCCCAGCTATACTACTCCTCAATATTTATCCTAAAGAGTTAAAGTCAGCATATTATAGCAATACAAGCATACCCAAGTTTATAGCAGCACAATTCACAACAGCCAGGGTATAGAACCAGCTACGTGTCTGTCAACAGATGAATAAAGAAATGTAGCATGTATACACAATGAAGTTTTATTCAGCCATAAAGAAGACAAAATAAGTCAGATTCTGAAAGTTGAGGGTTGTATGTTTTTTCTCATATGTGAAAGCTAGAGGGAGGATAAAGAGAAAAAAGAGGGCAGGGGAAGGAATCTCATGAAAATAGAAGGGAGGATCAGTAGAGCAGAGGAAGGGGACAGGGCAAGAGAGGAGGGAAGGAAAAGGGAAGATCCTGGGGAATAAAACTGGACCAAATTAAGTTTTGTGCATACAAGAATATTCCACAATGAATCTCCCTATTATAAGGCACCAATAAAAAATTTAAGAACTAACAAATACTATAAAAACATTTTGAGGGGCTGAGATTGTGGCTCAGCAGTAGAGTGCTCATCTAGCACATGTGAGGCCTTGGGTTCGATCCTCAGCACCACATAAGAAAAATAAATAAAATAAAGGTATTGTGTCCAACTACTTCTAAAAAATATAAATATTAAAAAAAACATTTTGAAAAGAAAATATAAAATTGTAAGTATATAACTGCATAGAATTCAAAACACAGTAACTTGAGGGGATGAATATAAAGTTAGTTACAGAATACTTGCCTAGCATTGGCAAGATTCTGGTTTCTATATCCAGCACAGGGCCCAGGGACACACACATACGACACAGTAACTTGAACTCTGTATTTAGCATGAGTAAGTCTAACTTAAAAAAAAAGAAGGAGGGGAAAAAAAAAAACTATACATTTAAAAAGCATATCCAGTAGATTAATAAGTATGGGCTAGAAAAATGTTCTATTAAATGAAAAGGAAAATAACATGTATTCTGTTTAAGTTACAAACTTCTGATATCGAACATTTCTAAATTACTAAGAGTCACCAAGAAGAGATGTCAAATTCAACTTATATGCACAATAATTTTCAGGATAAATTCTTTAAAGTTCATATCTCATACAAATATAGACAAAAAAAACTAAGACTGGAATTGCTCAATCACATTCCAAAAGGTTGCTTTTGGTTTTCTTGAAAACAAGATACTACTATAGATCTGTAATCTAAGAAAGTAAACATATTTTCTCTTCATTACAGAAAAAAAATGTGGTTTCGTGAGCAATAATCAATTGTTATATATTTGCGCAGGGTGTATGTGTAAATGAACAAATCTTTAATGCATATCAGAATAAAGCCTATATAATAAGCCTATAATAGTCTATAGATATGTCATATTTCAGGGTCTTGTATTTCATGGCACCAGATATGATTCAGGCTTATCTCAATCCACATGATAATGATCAGAAAAGCTGATTATTTTAAGGGTGAGATTACACATCAATGTATTTAATAATCTTAAACACATCTCATACTTCTGTGGACATTTTTCTACATGATATCAAACAATTGAATCTAATAATATGACTTTATTTCTACATGACTGAAATACCTACATCAAATAAAACCCAGATTTCCAAATTATCTAAATTCCATTTGAATTTTTGAGGCAACATACCAGGAGATAGAATACTAGGCTTATTAGGAATAAGGTGAAAACTAGATATGTTACTTACTAACTCTGTATGACCTGGGACAAATTGATTCACTTCTCTGAGCCTTAGTTAAAAACTCATGTATATAATAAAGCGAATCTCACCATCGTGTATACATATGCAAGACTGAGGTCCTAACTAGAATGTAATGTATTCCATGTTCATATAAGTAAATTAAAATAGATTCTATTGCCATATAAAACTAAAATGAATTTTTAAAAAATACAAATGCTTAATATTTGGAAAAAATGCAAATAAGCAGGATTAAGTAAATAAAAATTGCTACAATCTCAAAATAAAAAACACCTCATGGAAAATAAGGCAATATCTAAGTTAAAGGCTTGTAAAAATCAAAGGTGAAGCTTACTCAGTAAATGTTTTCAAAAGTGAGGAGGGATTAAAACTTAACCAGAAGTTCTCAGTTCTTATTTTCTCTCCTTTCCCTGACTTCTGGCAAGTTTTTGGCTTCTGTACTTTTCCCCCTTGGCTACAGTGGGAAAATAATGTATTAAAATTGCTGAATAGATCATATGAGTTAATGATACGCAAGTACTATGCACACAAAAAATCACAATCCTACTGGAAAAAAACTTCATTCTCGATAGAAAAGCCAAGTAGGCAGAAAAGATAAAGTATCCTGACATATGAAATTTTATATTTATATAACACACTTTCAAATGCCAAGTACACCTCATATTAATTACTGTGAAATTATTTCTTCCACTAAACTAGTACCTTCTTAAAGACAGGATATCACCTCTGTTTCCTCAATGGCAATATATTGTCAGGCATAAAGATGATGCTCAATAAACACGTGGGTTAAGGTATGCTACAATTAGCCTTCCTGTTATATAAGCAATAATGTACAGAAGTAGAAGAATTACCATTTTCTTTCCGTAATCTTGTTATGAACTTCTTCGGAGGTATTACTCCAACCTTTTTCTTCTGAGTGGCTATGCTATGGAAGAGATCTGCTAAGCAAGTAAGAAGGTTCTCCTTCTTCCTAGGCTGACTCTTGTATGCTAGAACTTTTTCCCGAAATGGACGACAAAAATAAAGTGCTTGAAGAACTGAATTGCAGTAGCAGGTATTCCCAAACTAGAACGAGGAGAAAAAAAAAAAGTTAAATTTAGGGCAATGCACTTCAAGAGAAAGAATTTTTCTATGATTAGTTAGAACAAAAGGGGAAGAAAGGGAACTTAAAATCCACATAAAAATATCTGAAAGCACAGAAATAATCATTTGGCAAATTGGCCATTTTAATATTAAATAGATGCTTTAGGCATCGATTTCAGGTTAAAAGTGAAATAAAATATATGCAATAAACTTGGACTCTATGAAAACTGATTTAAAACACTATATAGTTATAAACAAATATTAGTTAGGGCATAGGACTCTAATTTTTCCTTAAATTCCCATTGTTATAATGGCATACTAAACATTTTATATATTATACATTTTAAATAACTCATAAAAATTCTTTAAGAACAACACAAAAATAAGATTTTTCTATTAAGTTCTGAGGCATAACCAAAATAAATACATTAAGCAAAAACATAAAACAAAAATTAACAAGATCCCTTGAAATGTTGAAAAGTCATCAACTGGCAATCTAACAACCCCTAAAAAGTCAGATTGCATGACTCTTGCTTTATAATCATCAGTTAAAACCTGAACTATGGATCTATCTAAGGGGAGTATGTCTCTACATCTTACTGAACTTTAATTTCCTCCTCTTTAAAAATGCAGGGAGGGTTAACCCCACCTTATAAAGTAAAGCATAGTCTGATAAGTATTTATTACCTATTTTTTGTATTAAGAGACACTGGCTCCAAAAATCAGTTAATAGAACACCCAAAAGTCAATTAACGAGGACTTGAGGAACACTTTAAAACTGGAACAAAAATAATTCTCAAATAATTTCTACAGAGCGAGATCACATATAAAGTTAAAAAACTAGATAACAAGATGGGGATGTAGCTCAGTGGTAGAGTGCTTGCCTAGTATGTTTATGTACAAAAAGCTTACTAGGTACCCCTATTAAAAAAAAAAAAAAAGAAAGAAACCATATCAGAGGAAAAAAAAGAGGAGGGCCCACACAGTAGTGCACACATGTAATCCCAGCAGCTTGGGAGGCCCTAAGCAATTTAGCAAGACCCTGTCTCAAAGGAGGAAGGGAGGAGGGCCACTGACCCAGTGGTTGAATATCCTGGGTTCAGTCCCTAGTACAAAACGGAAGGGGTGGGCCTCTTAAAATTGAAAATAAGCAGTAACAATGTAGAAAAATGAATTCTACTATCATGTAACTAACTAGAACAAATTAAAAAAATAAAAAAGAGAAAACAAGCAGTAATATAAGAAATCAAAAGATATCATCTAAGAATAAAAAGAACCACAAAGAAATCTATTGATACCATTACTTGGAAATTAAAATACATATAGAATAAAGTAAGCAAGAAATTATGTTTATACCCTTAGGAGCCAAACATTCTAATATAAAAGAAAAAAGGATACTGTAATAACAATCAGAGAAGTGAAAGCCCTGTAAATTTAAATTGGAAATATCTATATAAACTCATGCACACATGTGTGAATGTGTATGTAGTGTGCATGCGTGCTTTCAAACTCTATCCAATGGAAGGACAGGCAGGGAAGCAGTGAGCTTCCCCTTCACCCAGACTGTGATCTCTGAATACTTTTTCCTCCTTAAAGGAACCAGGATGCCTTGGAGTATGGCTGGATGGTATCTAAGACAAGAAATACACAATGTACAGGATTAGCCTGGGATCTATTTGTATGAATATAAGAATTAACTTTTACTCAAAAGAAATTACTGAAATAGATCCAGGAATTTAAAATGACATTATAAAGAAAAAAGGAATAAACCCTCATTAGTATCTATTAGAGGCTACAAACTATCATATGCAATAGAAACATCCAAGTTTTACTTTGCCTTTTTTATAAGAACCACATTTCAGGGGCACTAAATAATTAATGAAAGAAATCTCATTTATAGGATTATTCCAACAAATAAAATGAGAAGAAATGGTTATAAATAATGGAGTAGGCAACAATTATCAACAGATGCTAACTAAAAGTATTAGGTTAAAGGTTGATGGGGATCCTTAAAACAGAGGGATCAACCCCCAGTGCATTTTAGCATAAATGGCAGTGAATAAGTAATTTATTGTAACTTGTGATAAATCTCCTATGAAATACTCTTTACCGTAAAAAAAAAAAAACTAAACTTAAATCAAGTTTCTCTAAATATCTTATAAATTAGTATTATAATTTAGATAATGGAGGAACAAGCTAAACAATACCACAAAGAAGGAATAGGTCAAGTTTTAAAATGTTGGATAGTTCCAGGACAAATGATCAGGTTTCTGCACAAATCAGTTATGACAAAGAAAAAGGCTGGGAAGAACTCAAAACACATCACATTCAAATCACAACAGTTACACACAGAATTTACCCAGATCCTGGGACTTGGGGGTTGTAGCTCAATGGTAGAGTGCTTGCCTAGCACATTTGAGGCACTGGGTTCTATCCTTAGCACCACATAAAAATAAATCAATGAAATAAAAGTATTGTGTCTATTTAAAAGAAAAAGAAGGAAGAGGGGGAGAGGGATTCACCCAGGTCCTGACCTGAACAAATCATCTATAAAAAGTTAGCTGGACCCTGTCTCAAAATAAAAAACAAAAGTAAGAAGGGCTGCAGATGTGGCTCAGTGTTAAGCATCCCTGGTACCAAAAAATAAAATAAAATAAAAATAAAAATAAATTACCTGTAGACAAGAGAAGACATTTGAACGTGTACACTAGTACTAGATGATCTTGAGATAATCTTGATATGAGAATGAGAGGGTTACAATTTTAAAACATCCCTGTCAGTTGGAAGAGCATAATTAAAAAAAAAAACTTTATGCCCAAAATGACATAAATGACTAGGATTCTTCTTCTTGAAGGTTTGGGGGAAATAACTGGAAGAGAATAAAGAAATTAGCCAAATACTGGTAACCATTAAAGCTAAATTGATGGGTTTATATGGGTATTCACATTACTCACCGCCTTTTGTTTCTAAAAAATGATTTTAAGTGGTTTGTTTTGTTTTTAAATAAGCAATGCTACATGAATTTGTGTGTCATCCTTCAGCAGGGGCCATGCTAATCTTCTCTGTTTCGTTCCAATTTTAGTATACGTGCTGCCGAAGCAAGCGAGCACTAAGTGTTTAATCTTTGAGGTAAACTGTATCATCATGTGTCAAATTCATAGCAAATATAAGATATAACTAGTCTAAATTCAGAGGGAAGATGGAAACTAGGCACAGCCAATAATTCCATGGGAAAAAAACCTCAAAAGCCCTGCTATCTCCAATGTCCTCCTGTCTGAACACGTTTTCTTCCACATATATTAAACCAATAGACCTCTCTACCCCAGTAAGAAGTACAGTATCAATAGAAATCTCAAATGAAAGCAGGACTTACTGACGTTTTTGAAAACACTTGGGAGAGCATGACCTCTCCAGATGAGAATGAGACCCAATGAGAATGTGTGACTTCACATTCACACTGCTAGTCAAAACAAAGCACTGGTTTCAGAGAGAGATGCTGTAAAGGGTTTCTAGAGAAAGGCTAAAAGTGTGTGATCCTGACTTACTGATATTGGTGATCAGGTAACTCCGGATATACTTCAATAAAGCTTCCCCAGTGACTAAGCATAGCTACAATAGAATCTATACTCATAGGGCTGGGTTGTGGGCTCAGTGGCAGAGCACTGCATGGCATGTGTGAGGCACAGGGTTCGATTCTCAGCACCACATAAATAAATAAAGATCCACTGTCAACTAAAAAAATTTTTTTAAAAAGAATCTATGCTTATAAAAATTAATTTACCATTTTCCATTTTATAGTATAAATTCATCTGAAAATTTTTAGCATTTATATTATAAACCTAAGGAATCTAATGACCAACAAACTTTGGTTCTGTCTTAAAAGAAAAGATAGAATTTCCATAATCTGGGCATCTTTATTAGAGAAAAGGAAATAGGGAAATCTAACATTAACTCCCATAGTAGGTAGATAAAAACAAAAGATATCAACTCAAAGTTATATCAGAACTATTATGATAGTGAAGAATGATCTACCCATAAAATATAAGCAGCAAATGGGGAAAGATAAAAAATTAAAAGGAATCTCTATTTTGTACAGATTGATGAAGTCAGCCTTGCACTACTGTCCACACAACCTGCTCATCTTCTGACTATAAAGCAATAGGTAATATTATAATCAATTCCCTTAAGTCCACTACTATAGTCTTCTTTTACTTACTTTAATCAATCCCATTAAAGAAAAAGAATGAAACTATTATTTCTCCAGAATTAGATAACTTTCAGTCTTTTTAATAATTTTGAAACTTGTTTAATTGCCTTGCTTTTTAATATGAATTTTCATTCAAGATCCTGAAACCTAAAAATCTTTCAAATGTATAGCTTTTATGCAAAAGGTATAGAATGATTTTCTTTCTACTCATTTCTAAACAAGACATAGGTTTAGAATTGAAACCTATCCTTTGTTATCTCAGCTGGTTTGAAGAACAAAGATGTAGCCACATTTAAAATCAGAGGAAGTAAATTGTAAAAGCTACCATCTTCTCAAGTTCTAGGCATTTCATTTTTCTTCCTTTTCTTTTCTTTTTTGATCTTTTTAAGGTGGATGGGGGTGCCTGGGATTGAACCCAGAGTCTTACACCACTAAGCTACATCCTCAGCTTCTGACTACTGATTTTTCAATTGATGAGTGAATACAATCTCATCCTTTCAAATTGCCTTCTCCAAATCTTAAAAATTACACCACCACAAATATTTTTATCATATCTCCACCAGAAAGATTATTTGAGCTCATATCCCTAAAATATGTAATTATTTATAAAATATTTATGTACTACTATACTATGTATGTTTAAATATAAGAGTATAATTAAGATTAAATCGGCTGGGTGTGATGGTACATGCTGTAATCCCAGTGTCAGCAATGGCGAGGAGCTAAGCAACTCAATGAGACCCTGTCTCTAAATAAAACAGAAATAATAGAGCTGGGGATGTGGCTCAGTGGTCGAGTGGCCATGAGTTCAATCCCAGGTACCAAAATATATATATAAAATATATATATATATAAAAAATGGACATTTAAAGTTTTATCTTAAATTTATTATTTAAAAAAAAACTTATTTCTACTAATTAACATTTAAATGAGAGTAATCAAACTGAGATGTTTGTTTGTAAACCATGGGTTTTAGATTTTAAAACAGTGGTTTGATTAGTAAAACTTAAGCTATCATTTGTAGATGAAAACAAACATTAGAAACTTAATAATTTTCTTCCTACACCCAATGGTTCATCTTACTTCACTTAGAGACAACCAATTAAACATCATGTTAACAGTATGACCTTTAAAAACTATTATAGGAGCCACTTTTTTTTTGCCATTTCTTTTTTTTCTTTTTTTATTTTATTAGTTGTTCAAAACACTACAAAGCTCTTGACGTCATATTTCATACATTAGATTCAAGTGGGTTATGAACTCCCATTTTTACCCCAATTACAGATTGCAGAATCACATCGGTTACACATCCACATTTTTACATGATGCCATATTAGTGACTGTTGTATTCTGCTACCTTTCCTATCCTCTATTATCCCCCCTCCCCTCCCTTCCCATCTTCTCTCTCTACCCCATCTACTGCAATTCATTTCTCTCCTTGTTTTTTTCCCCATTCCCCTCACAACCTCTTATATGTACTTTTGCATAACAATGAGGGTCTCCTTCCATTTCCATGCAATTTCCCTTTTCTCTCCCTTTCCCTCCCACCTCATGTCTCTGTTTAATGTTAGTCTTTTCCTTCTGCTCTTCCTCCCTGCTCTGCTCTTAGTTGCTCTCATTATATCAAAGAAGACATTTGGCATTTGTTTTTTAGGGATTGGCTAGCTTCACTTAGCATAATCTGCTCTAGTGCCATCCATTTCCCTGCAAATTCCATGATTTTGTCATTTTTTAGTGCTGCGTAATACTCCATTATGTATAAATGCCACATTTTTTTTATCCATTCATCTATTGAAGGGCATCTAGGTTGGTTCCACAGTCTAGCTATTGTGAATTGTGCTACTATGAACATCGATGTGGCAGTATTCCTGTAGTACGCTCTTTTAAGGTCTTCAGGGAATAGTCCGAGAAGGGCAATAGCTGGGTCAAAGGGTGGCTCCATTCCAAGCTTTCCCAGGAATCTCCATACTGCTTTCCAAATTGGCCACACCAATTTGCAGTCCCACCAGCAATGTACAAGTGTACCCTTTTCCCCACATCCTCGCCAGCACTTGTTGTTGTTTGACTTCATAATGGCTGCCAATCTTACTGGAGTGAGATGGTATCTTAGGGTGGTTTTGATTTGCATTTCTGACTGCTAGAGATGGTGAGCATTTTTTCATGTACTTGTTGATTGATTGTATGTCCTCCTCTGAGAAGTGTCTGTTCAGGTCCTTGGCCCATTTGTTGATTGGGTTATTTGTTATCTTATTGTTTAATTTTTTGAGTTCTTTGTATACTCTGGATATTAGGGCTCTATCTGAAGTGTGAGGAGTAAAAATTTGTTCCCAGGATGTAGGCTCCCTATTTACCTCTCTTATTGTTTCTCTTGCTGAGAAAAAACTTTTTAGTTTGAGTAAGTCCCATTTGTTGATTGTAGTTATTAACTCTTGTGATCTGGACGTCCTATTAAGAAATTTGGAGCCCGACCCCACAATATGTAGATCGGAGCCAACTTTTTCTTCTATCAGGCGCAGAGTCTCTGATTTGATATCAAGCTCTTTGATCCATTTTGAGTTAACTTTTGTGCATGGCGAGAGAAAGGGATTCAGTTTCATTTTGTTGCATATGGATTTCCAGTTTACAGGAACCACTTTTGAAGAAGTGCAACTTCTTCCACTGTCCCCAAGCTGGACCCCAACCCACCACTCTCAATTCACCCAAGTGGACCAAACTTGAGCAGCTGATCCAAAATCAGGCTTTCAGTATGCTCAAGAACAACTCCTCAGCCCACACTCATTCTGCGGCCCCATGCTTTCCTGTGGAAACTGACTTCTCCATGCAAATTCCGTCAGGCTGTTCATCACAAGCCCTTTCACAGACCCTGCAACAGATGTGACATTTATTCAATCTAGTCAGAATACCTGGACAAGAAATCCATCACTGAGTTTGATACAGGTACTCTCTGTGATCTCTGACAACCTAAATCTTAAGTAGGCTATCGCTGTGAAGTGGAGAGAAACTAGATGAGAATAAACTCAATGCCTTCATCAACTTTATAACCAAAATAGAAAACTTCATTTTATTTCTCTATCTTCTCCATAATGAACCCTGCTCCAACAAATGACTAGGAGGAATTCAAGTTAAATGGCCTTTTATAACATGGTCTGGGAAGAAAATCAAAAGATCCTCTGGGAGGGAGGAGGACATTCCATAGGAGCCTCACAAGTCAATTTACTGAGACCAACATACATACACATACACACATACACATACATATATATTGGGGCCTAGTTGGATGAGAATATTATAATAAAGAACTATATAGTAAAACAATGAAAGAAGCGTATTCAAATAGTTTAAATCACTACCAACGATACTAAAATACAGTCATGTGCTGCTTAACACAGAGGATATATTCTGCAAAGTGCACTGCCAGGTGATTCTATCACTATGCAAGCACCATAGAACATATTTAACACAAACCCTGATGGTGCAGGTCAATCATCTGAAGTTGCCTCTTGATGCAATCAAGAGACAAAGTAAACAAGATGTATGAGACTGCTGCCAGCAAAATCCAGCATACTATTTTACTGTCAACTTTTTTGTTTAAGTAGGATTACATCCTAAAATTATGACTAAAAGTGTAGTAAGTACATAAACCAGTTAACAGTCAATTTATTTTTAATATCAAGTATTGTATTTTCCACATACTGGGTTACATTTTTATGCTGTTAGCAGTGCAGCCAATAAGTTGGTTAAAACCAGTATCACCATGGATGGGTAAGCAATGTACTGCATTATATCACAGATGTAGCTAGGTAGGCAATAGAATTTTTTAGCTGCATTATAATCTCCTGAGACCAATTTCATAAATAACATCCATCCTTGACCTGTATGCTGTTCGTTCTTGACCAAAATATCATACAGCATGTCTGCAAGTACTAACCAGATACAAGGAGGCAATCTGACTTATCAGATTAAAGCAATGTTTTCAAAAACTTTAGATAACTATATAAACAACTGGCATATAAGGGGGATGTTTCACAGCCAGAAAAGGTTCCTTTGCCTATCCAAAGGTCCTTAAGCCAAACTACTATTTCTCTTCTCTGACTTCCAATAATATTAGAAATACTAATGAATATTTGGATATATCAATAGAAAATAGATAAGCAGTGAGTGGTGCACACCTGTAATCCCAGCAGCTCAGGAGGCTTAGGAAGGGGGATCAAAAGTATAAAGCCAGCCTCAGCAACATAGTGAGGCCCTAAGTAACACAGTGAGACCCTGTCTCTGTATAAAATATTTTTTAAAAGGTGGGGGGGCTGGGGATGTGGTTCAGTGGTTAAGTGCCCCTGGGTTCAATCCCCAGTACCAAAAAAATTAGATAAACCAATAGAAAACCACACTCTATGTATGACATAAATTATAGTAATAGATATAGGATCTACCACTCATTAAGAATTAGCTGGAGAAAAATAATTAGCTGCCATAAAAGTTATTATCTATGAAAATACTCTTCCAAGATAAAAACACATGCAATTGAAACTAAAGGAAAACAGGTTGTCATTAATGCTCATAGTAACACTATTTAATTTTATGCTAAGTCAATTAAACTATAACTATCTTTTCTTCTCTCCACTAAAAACCAAACAAAATAAAACTGCCCAAATACATGCTCCCAAAGTTCCCAAAGGCAATGCTTTTGAGTGATCCTACCACTCATTGGCTAAAAAAAGGGATATAATCAGGCAAATTTAACAGCACCTTTCTGTATATACTTTTTATGAAAGAAATTAAGCCTGGAAATGTACAATTAGATATCAACAGATTAATGAAACAAATATATATACTCTTCACTTTAACAAAATCCAGTTGTTAGAAAAGATCAACCACAAAGTTTCTTAAAGCACCTACATACAGTTATTGTTTATAATGCCATTTGGCAGACAGGTAAAAGGACAGGATGAAAATGACTTAAAATGTTGACCTCTGATTTAACTAAGGCACTCTCCCCCGAAAAAAGTTATAACCTTGAGTTAAGTAGTGTGATAACCTTCAAATAAAGGGATAGGTAAGAGAAGAAAGAACATGGCGATAATTCAGAAGCTGAAAAATAAAGACTTATAGAGGGGCTGGGGTTGTGGCTCAGAGAAAGAGCACTCCCATAGCATGCGTGAGACACTGGGTTCAATCTTCAGCACCACATAAAAATAAAATAAAGGTACTGTGTCCACCTACGACTAAAAAGATAAATTTTTTAAAGACTATTATAGAGAAATGGTTAAAGGCAAAGAACACAATGGCAAAGAAGCCTGACAGTATAAATCAAAGTTAATCCCACTACCACTTCAGCACATGTCCTCTGGTGACTAATTAGTTTCTGAGCACATTCAAGGCACTCATCCATCTGTAATAGATGGTCCCGAGAGATCTCAGGATTTTGTGTAATAACAAGATGTAAAAACCAGAAATTATATTTTGTTAAAAAAAAAATCAGCTGGGCATACTGGCACATGCCTGTAATCCCATCGGTGCAGGAGGCTGAGGCAGGAGGATCATGAGTTCAAAGCTAGCCTCCCTCCAAGGCACTAAGCAACTCAGTGAGACTCTGTCTCTAAATAAAATATAAAATAGGGCTGGAGATGTGGCTCAGGGGTCAAGTGCCCCTGAGTTCAATTCCTGGTTAAAAAAAAAAAAAAAATCATGAAATGAAATTAATCTCTCTGAGGAAGAAAATCAAGTTTCCTCTGGTGGTTGTCTCTTCCTAACTTTATTCCCTCTGCTTCTCTTGGTTTTACACAAACACTGCCCTTTGTATAGACTGATCCATGGGGAGTAATAAAAAGGATGCCTTTTACAAAATCCTTATTTTATGTAATTAACACTAGTATTACTGAATGTCAGTTTAATGAGGATGTACTAGTACTACTGATCATCAGTGATACTGAGATCATATTATGTTAAAAACAGCAGAAAAATATTTTATCAGCTTAGAACTCATTTTATCTAATTATTTCTAAGATTGATTTTACTTGTTCTCAGGCTATCTGTAAAAAAAAATAGCTGGGTATAAAATGAAGAAACTGAAATATTTACATGGGAGAAAATTAAACAGGCTTTGTTATACAAAGTATTCTTGTTCCAAAGAAAATAAGCTCTTCTGGGATACTACCTTAGTCTATTTTCTACTGCTATAACTGAATCCTACAGACTGGTAATTTATAAAGAAAAGATGTTTATTTGACTTTAGTTCTAGAGGCTGGGAAACCCAAGCATGGTGCCAGCGTTTGGTAAAGGTCTCCATGCTCCATCATCTGAGGGCCAAAAACGCAAGCAAGTACACAAGACAGAGGGAGGACAGAGGCCAAATGTCCCCTTTTATCAGGATACAACTAGCCCACTCCCACAATAACCAACCCACTCCCAAAGTACGGGCAATAATCCATTCATGAAGGCTCTTAGTCACCTCCTTAACATCCTGCCTCTCAACACTATTAAAATTGCAATTAAATTTCAAACAGGAGTTTTATAGAAATTAGTACAATTTAAAACACATATTAGCTTTGGAGTCTAAATCTAATAAAAGTGGTTAGTCATAGGGAAATAATAATGAGAGGGTTTTGCCATCCCCAGAATTTAAATGAGGCTTTTGATCACTAGACAGTTCTGTTCATAAGCATATCTGTAAGCATGAACAATTTAAACATTAGAAGTAGAGGCCAGACTTCTTGTTAAATAAGAGAAATTTTAAACCATATCACTTAACTCTACTTCTTGTGAAATCCCAGTAAAATGATATTAAAGGGATATTAGGTAAAAACTCAAAAGTCCAAAGACTGCAATAAAGAAAACAACTACAGACTACAGAGGTCAGCAAACTTCAGTAGAAGGCAGACAGGAGGGAAAACGAATCCCAAGTGCCTGGAAAGGGGAGAGAAGTGAGAAAGTAGATTGACACTTGAAGGCTTAGGAACTGGGAGTGAAAGGTGTCTTAAAAACACAAATCCACTTTAAGCCTTCTTTCAGTGCTGCAGAAGACAATTGTAGGTTTAGTCTCTACAGAAGCTGAGCAAGAGCCTTTCCGTTCCATGACAGAGGACTGCAGAGAGATACACTGAATAGCAAAGAGTATTAATAAAACCTAGAATTAAGCTACTTCTAGGCATATAGTGGAGGAATCCTCCCAACAGAAGGGGAAGAAAGCCTCAGAAAAATGGTCTCTAATACTGAAAAGGGAAGGGGACAAAGCAGCTCAGGAGCTATTTTTTTTGTTAAAGCCCTTTTTGCTAGGAAGTTACCCTAGAGTGAAACCCATGCTGAACAAGCACCAACCTAATGCACAAAGCCTCCAATCAGCTTCTCAGAATAGCACTTTTCTACATGAATAAAACTTAGGGAAAGCTTAATAAATAAAACAGCTTAAAACAGGGAAAAGCTCAGAGGTCTCAAAAATAATCCTGTAATCATAATAAAAATCTCAGCAATGATATCCAGAGAAAAATAATAACATCACCTTTGCAAAACACTAAAAAATAAAAGTAACATTCTAAGAAATAAAAAGTGCAGAGTTTGGGGGGGAAAAGCAGAATAAACTATCTAAAATGGTAGAACAAAAAGGCGAATGATCAAAATGGGAGCAAAATAAGCAACTGGAGAAATCAAGTCTAAACATTTCAACATGCAACTAACAGGATATCTAAAAAGCAGAAAGGAATTATATTGACAGGGAGGAAATTAGCCAAATAACAGTATCAGAAATATTCCAGAACTGAAGAAAATGAGTCTTTAGTCTAAATGGGACCATAAATACCCATCACCAAACTATAAAATATTATAGATGATGAAAATGCTAAAAGCCCCAAGAAGATTTAAAACAAAAAAGTCACATTCAGAAGACATCAAGAATCAGAATGATATCAGACCTTTTGACAGTAAGAAGCCAAAAAGCAAAAGTAATGCCTTAAAAATTCTGGGAATCCATACCTAGCCATAACAATAACCGAACAAATTTTAAATATACATTACATCAAAGTTTATCCCCCATACATATTTCTTAAAGAAGCGATTTCAGAATGTGTTCTACAAAGCAAGGAAGAAAATCAAACAGGCAAACAGGGAATCTAAGAAAAAAGGAAAAGGTACAGGGAACATGTTGAGTGGGGGAAAAGACTTCCAGGCAGGCACAGGGTCCACCCAGCAGGAACAGGACAGAAGGATCCAGAGCAAGGGCATCTGAGTACTGAGAATTTATCTGGTGGGTAGGACTCAGTGTAAACTGGCGGTGATATCTGTTCAGCGGTGGTGGGTTTTTTATTTGTATATTTTATGACTTTGGGAAGAACAAACAAAAATTAAGAACATAGAAAAATAAAGTACGGATTACTAGGTTCTAAGAAAACAAAGTCATTCAAAAGGGAAGAAAATACAATCATGTATAACTTAGCTCAAACACTGAACACTGGGGCTGAGGCTGGGACTCAATGGTAGTACACTCACCTAGCATGTGTGAGGCATTGGATTCAATTTTCAGCACCGCATATAAAATGAATGAAATAAAAGTCCATCAACGTCCAAAAAATATTAAAAAAAAAAAAAAAACACTGAACACTGGCTAAACTAAAAATTACTATATAAACATATAGAAGAAGAAAGTGAAATTTTAGGTAGAGGAGAGAACAAAATTTCTGAAATCAATATATTTATTGGGGGGAGGGGCAGCAGTATAAGCACTTTATTTAGAACATTACAAGAAGTTTTAGAAAAGAACCAGCTGAAGGAGTAATGAGCAGCCTGCTCTGTGGAGGGGAAAGAAGGATAAGGACTGTGGATTCTTCCTTACAAACTCTGTACACAAAGCACATGCAGATGATTCCCAAAGCAAGAGGGAAACTCCAAGACAAATTCACCTCATACACATCCTAATTACATACTCATATTTAATGAAACACCAATTTATTCAATAGAACCCATTACCAGTTTTTGTAAAACTGGTAATTTTTAAAACATTCTCTATGGCTTCACCTAACAGGATATACAACAGTATTAAATAAACTAACACAACAATTATATAACAGATATGTGGTAATCTCCAATGATTCAGAATCAACAACATTCAGGGTTAAAAATTCTAAAGTTTTTCCAGAATTTTAATAATGCATAATTACAATTATTACCACAAAGATAGGAATGCATACTTTACTTTGCACCTTCATATATATCTAGCTAGCACTGGTTATGCCAGAAGTAAACTAACAAATACCCTTTGGATGCATGGAGGCATTTACATAGCTATATTTATGTACCTGTACATGTATACTATTTCTAGTTAAATAATTCTCAAAAAAAAAAAAAAAAAATCAAGAGATCACCTGGTCTACACTATAGATGCAAGTTTGGTTACGAGAAACTTTTTTCACAAAATAGGAAAAATGAAGCTAACAAGAAACTATTCTAAAACTTCAGGCAACTTTCCTTTCCATTCATCATTTTACAACTGTAAATCAAGTCTCTTGGCATCAAATTCTAATAATACCAATCATCATTTTTTCTGTAATAAATTATGAAGTACATTCATCATTTCTTAACTGGCTTCCAAACATGATTCTGAAAGCTAAGTATCAATGGATACTTACATTGACTAATCCAAAATAGTGCTCATTTACTGGAAACTGTTCTGGACCAATCTCTTTCTCTAATGCCGAGGCATTGGCGCCCTGTAAAATGAAAATTTTAAAAAAAATCTTAGTACTTACAGCATTTCCATAACCTTGTCCAATCATATAGGCATTACAGAGATATCCTTTAAAAGACTGCATCTATTCTCCTATCATACTAACCTCACATTATTGAAAGAAAATGAAGGATGATATTGAAGAGAAGAATAACGGTTTTTAATATGACTGAAAACTAGCTTACAGGAACTTTGCCATGAAACCAAAACCTCAGTCAAGGAATTTTATTCCTAATGTGTTCCTTTTCTCTAAGTATGAATGAAAGCTCCTACTGAATCATGTATTCAAACAGGAGCAGAATTTGATAGTAGCCATCTCAAGAGCTGAAACTTTGTGAAATGAAATAAGCACTTATGCAATGGGCTAGCAATTCTGTAGGCTAATAAGTTTTTAACTGAGAAGTTTTCACCCAGAGTCAAAGGTAGCAAGAATGTTGATTGCAATATCATTTATGACTCAAGAACTGACCATTGGGGAAAGAGATTTATAAGATCTGACAACATACTACATGGAAAAGCCAGAATTTAAAAAAAAATAGACTTACACAGACGTATATGAATAAATTTCAAGAATGTAATTAAATTTAAAAAATTAACAAAACACTATTCTATCTATCTACACACATTCAACACATCTGAGTGCGTGTTAGAAGAGGAATGGGACATGGAATTGGAGATGGAGGACAAGAAGGAAAAAATAAAATAAAATCCAATAAAAGAACCTTCCACAATGTGCCATGGCCTTAAAAGTAGGATCAACTCAGTTCTGTGCACCTGAGGTCCCCGAAGAACTTGTGAAAGTGAGAAGGAAGAACCAGGGCCAAGAGCACCAGTCTAGATAATCATACATATGAATACCACTACCTGGACTCTCAAAGAAGTTCGAAAGGGAAATGAAAGCAATTCTGAGAATGAGAAAACTCTAGATATATTTATCTTGAAAATTCCCAAGAAAGCATACTACCAGGTAAATACAAACCTACCCCCACCCCCACCCCGCAAAAAAAAAAAAAATTCTACAAATGACACCTGAAAGAGTTATACAGACTCAGCACACACAACCTGCCTTCTCCACTCACTGGGCATGGTTAACAACACATCAGTGCTCAGAATCTCACATCTGCTGCTTCCTTACTGAGCTTGCTCCTGAACCAGGGAAGCCCAAACCTTTGTTAGGCACCTGTCGTCAACTTCCTGACAGGTCCAGACTGAAAATAAGCATGGATTAAAGGTACCTGATGAGTTGGTGGTCAAGTCCCACCAAAATATTTCCTCTAATATCCTTCAGCTAACAGGCACTTGTTATATAAAAGGATAACATCTTAAATTTTGAATTTAGAAATTACTTTTGGTTTTACGTAAAATCTTGATGTTTTATGTAAAAATCTTGATATAATCACTAGTTAATGAATATAATTTATTTCTAAAACTGGGTATCAGTTCACATTTTATAACAACTACAATTATTAGAACCAACTTCAAAATGCACTGAGCAAAACTGGTGGAATGCTGTTAAGTCCTCCCCTTCCACTCCTGACAGCTCAAGCGCCTGCCACAAAACTTCCTAATGTATGTAGAAAATAATCAATAAACCCATGTTTTTACCACCTGTTCTTAAAAATTCAAATTGATAATATTATTCATTTGAATAAGTCAAACCCCTTCCCCACAAAAATAGAAGGAACTATCATATGAAATATACTTCAAAATGCACAGTGAATTTAACAAAATTATCTTATGTGTATATATAAATGCCCCAGGGCACTTCACCTTTATGGGTGTGTAGAAAGCACCAATCAAGAATGAATAATGGAGGAGCAAGAGGAGCAGTGGAGTGGAGGGGGTTAAGAGAGAGGAGACTGAAATGGAATGGGTCAGATTCCATGCATGTATGATTTTGTCAGGATAAACTCAGCTATTATGTATAACTATTATTACATAAAACATCAAGTATTAACTTCACTGTGCCTAATAAAATAAAATAATGAAAATAAATAAATAAAATACACCCTCAATCGCTCTAGAAAAACAAAATACCAGCACACACACTTTAGGAAAGCATTTCTGACCCTTAACCTATTATGTCCCACCATCTTAGATATAGGACACCTATAAAAACCTAAAAACTTTTATAAGACACCTATGAAATTGCTCAATTTAAGGTTTTATAGTGTCCCATACGTGGATGGGATATAATGGGTAAAAATGAAATAAGAACAGAATGACATGAACATTATTTCTCCAGCAACACATTCTGTATTCTAATCGCCCCAGATGTCCATTTGTACTTACATATACATGTACCTACATGTAATTTCATCCTTAACCTCACAGTTTCAACTATGGGTCAAGTATTAGTTTCACTGTGCCTCAGTTTCCCAGATATATAATCACACTAATAAATCTGATCTGCCCTATGTAAAAGCTTAAGAAATAACAGGAGACAAAAAAACAAAAAACAGAGGGGGGGGGGAATAGCCATAAAACAAACAAAAAAAATAAGACCCTTTCTTGGTTTGGCAAGCACTAGCATAGAGGTCCCAAAGTTATCATCACTGTACTGCCCCGAAATCCCAACAACAAAGCAGAACCATAAGCCAATTCAGAAGGCTGGAAAGAGAAAGCCAAGAATGCAAAAATAAAAACAGTTATAGATCACCATCATTTAATCTTTCTGGATTTAAGAATCTTTGGTGATTTTTCTAAACCCTCAGTTCCAAGTCTATCAGGTTTTCAAAAAAGCCTGTATACAAATTTAGATTTTCACAACTAAAACTATTCAGGAAATTAAAAGATTATGTCATTTTTTAAAAGTCCCTTCTAATCTAATATTCTGTTATTTTCCATCATATTTATCAATGCCTCTGAAGACGACTATAATGAACACAAAACTCTAGGGAAATCCTAGCCAATACATGCCAAGCAACACAATTCAACAGCTCATGAATTATAGTTATGGAGAGAGGGAGTACAGTAGATCAAAACAGAAAAAAAAATTGCCTTATTATAAATCTAAACTAAGTATATCACAGTAAACTACACCTTACTATGGTAATGTTGTTGCTATACAGATTTCTGCAAAGGCAAAGTATAATAGGGACCTTCTTAGAGGCTGCTTTTGCTAAAGTACCAACTGTTCACTCAGACCTAGAGATGTATGATGGTAACTAAAAGCAGGACAAAAGCTTAACATTTCTGCCTTCATTTTATCTGTCTCCTCTCTACCCTAACACAATTAATGTACACGTGCTAATCACTTAGAAGTCTCTAAAAACTGGTAACACAATGTTAACTAGTCCTAAATTTATCTAGCTTCTCTCATTCCTCTTCTAGATTGAAGACACTGAGACAAGTGTAACTAAGAAACTTTCAAGATTCCAAGAAAAGTGAGCCTTTCAGGCAAATCTCTCCATCATGGGAAACACCCCCCTAAATATTTCCCATCTCCTGATGGGAACCAGATTGCACCCTCAAGTGGTAATGACTCCCCTGGAGCCATTAGCCAGAAGCCATCAGGACTTCACAGAACCAGACCTGAAAAATTGTGAACCAGACCACAGTTTTGATAAAGACTGCTTAATTAGGGTGCACACTTCTTGGTCCCACTTTAGTTCCTTCCCCTTTTTAAATCCACCCCCAAAGACAGAGCTAAGGACACTTGGTCTACGCTTGTCTTTCCAGTGTGGCTATACTGAATGAACTCCTTCCCTACTTCATTACTTTTTAATTTGATTTCTAAGGCAAGTGGTCAGGCCTGGTCTGTTGGGACTTCCCAAAGTCAGAGTCCTCCCTGGCCCTGAACTCCAGAGACAAAAGAAGCATTCCCATGGAATATATTCAAGATTTTCTCTGCCAAAATAATCGTAATAACTCCTATTTCTAGCCTAACACTAATTGAAAGTGATTATGCTAAACAATCTGGTTTCTAATGAGTTTGTGTGGGGTTTTTTTTGGGGGGAGGCAGATACCAGAGATCGAACTCTGGGGCACTTGACCACTGAGCCACATCCCCAGCCCCATTTTTCCATTTTATTTACAGACAGGGTCTCACTAAGTTGCTTAGTTCCTCACAGTTGTTGATGCTGGCTTTGAACTCATGACCCTCCTGCATCAGACTCCTGAGCTGCTGGGATAACCGGCATGCGCCACCGTGCCCAGCCCAATGAGTGGTTTTCAAAAGTGTTTTTAACACTAAAATAGATATAGCTGCTAGAAATCAACTGCAAAACCAAACTTTCGCTGTATACTTTTTAACATCTTAGAAAAGTTTACAAACACAAATTCTTCAAGGATTTCACTTAAGGCTGACAAATTTCATCATGTCAAATAATGGCAATCAAGCACCCCTGGATTTAAAATGAGCGTAGAACAAATAAACATTCAACAGAAATGGCTCTGAATAATTTCCATCTCCACACTTAAAAATATGAATGACCCCACCAAAACTAACAACAGCTTATGAAATCTGCCATTCTTAACTGGGATAAAGGTTAAAAAATGGTGGTATGCAGAATCCCTGCTCTAGCAGGATTCCTTGGTTTTGTCTGAGAACATGACACAGAGAAGACATCTGTTTTTTTCTGATTGTTCTGCTCCTATTTTTGTAACTTAGGCAAAAGATAATTTTAGACTTAATACCTATTAGTGTTACAGAATTCATAGTGAAGAAGCAATTACATACTTCTGACCTCCTGATGAAAACAAAACATACAAAAACAAAATGAAACTTTGAAAAAAAAATAAGCCAGCAAAAGAAGGAATCCATAGAAACCAAAAAACAAAGTGATGGGAAACCAGGAGAAAGTAAGTAATCAGCAAATACAAATTTCACACTAAGAATATTTTTCAATGCCAGTGACTTTTAGTGTCTCTTTTAACAGCTGAATGGAATGAAGTACAGGAAACAGGTGCTAAAACATGAGGCCCACCCAAGACCTGGATCACAACAGGAAATCCCAGCATGGAACTGGGACTCTCACAAGTTATACCTTCAGTTTAAGAAAGAACAAGAAATAATCCAAGCAGATTTTTTTGGTTTTGTCATAAGATTGTGTTTTTTTCCTAGTGCTGAAGACAGAACAAGGCCTTGTGTGTGCTAAGCAAACACTCCACCACTGAACCACATCCCTGGCCTCTAAGCAGATTTTTTAAAAGAACCATAAAACATCTAAACATAAAGTCTCCAATAGTTAAGGTAAAAAATCAATGGTGTGCTTAAGAATTACAAGTTAATATTGGGAAGTATTTTTTTTTAGTCAATATTCCTGTCAATATAACATTACTACTGAAACTCAAGTTTCATTTTAAAAGGAAATGTCTAGGGGCTGGGATTGTGGCTCAGCGGTAGAGCGCTCGCCTAGCACGGGCAGGACCTGGGTTCGATCCTCAGCACCACATAAAAATAAAGGCATTGTGCTGTGTCCATCTACACCTAAAAAATACATATATATTTTTAAAATAAATAAGTAAATACATAAATAATTTTAAAAGGCGATGTCTAGCCAGGTGCTGCGGTGCACACCTGTATTCACAGGTACTTGAGAGGCTGCGGCACGAGGATTCCAAATTCAAGGCCAGCCTCAGTAATTCATCCACATCAAAATAAATTTTTAAAAAGGGCAGAGGATGTAGCATAGTGGCAGAATGCTTGCCTAGCATACATTAGGCCTCAGGTAACCAGGGAAGGAAAATGAAGATATGTTTTACCAAACAAAGATTCCATGACAGAACTGATCCATTATACAAGTGTTATATAGGGACGATAGTAACCTGGCAAAGCTACAGGCTTGAGTCTGGTCCTGGTCAGAACCTTGGTTTACTCAGACACACAACCTTATGTCTTACCATTCCCACATTGCCATCAAAATGTGAATCCATCAGCTCATCCCACCTCCTTAAAACATTAATAATAAAATGTTGGACAGTCTATTAAAGATAAAACATTAACAAGTCCTGAATGAAGTCAGGATACAGTATCACAGTGTTAGACACAGTCAGCCAACAGCAAGAACTGTGTAATGCTGTGTGTACCTCCTTAAATCTACCTAGTTTATGAATCATTGAAAACATAAAGTCCTGTTCTTCCCATACCAAGAATCACCAATCAAGTGAACTTGCAATTTGCAAGTTAAAACTGCAAGCATACCTTGGGTCTACTGTTTTGATAATTTAAAAATTACATATTAAATGTTGTTGGCAAACCTAAGACAATATCTGCAACTGGGAAAAAAGGAAGTAATATAGGAGACAGCTGTTCTCTCATAAATAATTTTTATATAGTCAAGCATGAAAAACATACAATGGACTAGCTTTAATTCTGCCACTTAAGATATAAATTATACCAAAGCAAACTAATAACCATGGATGTTTGCAAGAAAATAATTTACTTTGGAATTAACTTATTTCCTTAATTTAGCAATTTCCTGGCCTGCAAACATCCGCATCTAAAGAGAAATTTTTTTTAAAGGTAACCATGAGGACATATTTTGAAGTTAAGCGGGTTCAGTATATACTGTTTACGAATGTAGAAAATATACTTCAGTAAGAAATAAAAATGCTTAAAACAAAATAATGGGGCTGGGTGTAGCAGCAGTAGAGCACTTGCCTTGCATGTGTGAGGCATCTACAACTAAAAAAAAAAATGTTTTTAATGAACCTATAATATCTAGAAAATGAAATTATTAGTATATTTCCTCTTGTGTTGTATTAAAGTTATGACAAACTCTTACCAAAGAGTTTTTGTTGTTGTTTAATACAAATACATGAGATTCAATATATTTTTTCCACTGCCATTTTTCAAGTCACATTTTAGAAGCTGGAATTTGTCATTCCAAGTTGAATATTGATCAGGCAGGAACTCTTCCCAGAGGTGAGAAAAGCAAGAAACCTTGGTAAACTAAGAATTCTTCTGGAGTACAGGAAGCAGCCAATATGAGGGTATGAGGGCATAAACATCACAAAGAAGCAAATGCAGGTAGTAAAAGAGATGAATCCAAAGTATAAAAGACATTGCAAGAAATAAGGAAAAGGTGAAAATCAAAGAGAAGGCCTAACCCCCATATCTGTTATAGAAAATATATATGTGTACCCTGAAATATATGTGTGTATCCTGAAATATCAAAGTCGTCAACAACAACAAAAAACACTAAATGGGTGCTCCCACGCCCCCCTCCCCCCAAAAAAACATGTTTTTGACCTGTAAATATCCTCAATGAGACAATGAGCTACCTAATGGAGATTTCTCCTTTACCCTTGTCAGTAAGTACTAATAATATCAGGCTTACTAAAAATTACTCTGCCAACCCTTCACATCTGGCTTAAAATAACAGAAAATTCTCAACTATGACCAAACTTAGCATAACAAAACACTTAACAATTTGAGTGTGCACAATGAAATTTACAAATCCTGTTCTTCTATCAATACCAAAACCATTTTCCAAAAATATAATACTCTTATGGATAGCTAGTACCTGAAATGTATTGCTGGTACTTTACCTAGAGCAGAGAATGGGCAAGATTTTTGCAATACTGGGGACTGAACCCAGGGGCTTTTGCACATGCTAGGCAAGCACTCTACCTACTCAACAGAGATGAACAAGTTACAAGTAGTATTTCAGCATTTTTTTATATTTATTTTTTAGTGGTAGTTGGACACAATACCCTCATTTTTCTATTTATTCATTTTTTTATGTGGTGTGAGGTGAGCAGTCCACCGCTGAGCCACAACCCCAGCCCCAGCATTTCATCATTTTAACCTTTATAATCATATTTGACAGTTTGACCAAATAATGCTTCCACACCACAGAAAACAAGAATCCTGGATGGCTATCAGGCATACCCACTGGAAACCTGTCTGGGTTACTGACCTGACTGAGGATGCTCAATCAGAAAACCTGTGTTCAATTCTGTTCCACTTAAGAAAACATGAACATTTCTACTTTTCCCAACTCCTATAATGTATTCATAAAGTACCTCCCACTCCTGGAAAGAAAATAACTATACAAATACAAGGTATTATTATTAAGTTTAAGTGAAATCAAAAGTGGCAAAGTAAATTACTGACTGGCTTAGATTGCCAAATTCATACCCCAGATTCCAGAAGCTAATTCCAGGCCAATTAATTAAAGTGAAATTATCATTAAACTTATATACTGTTTTGTCAAATAATAAAAATATTCCACATGCTTCAAATACATAATGTATCACAATGCTGTCTCAGAAAGAGTTCTTAATTCTTACCACAATTTTTAAAAAATAGCTACTTTTGGCTCTTTTTTTTTTTTAGTATAGTAAACCAGAGTAAAGCAGAAAGAAAAAAAGAATCATCACTACCACTTCTGTTTGCCAGGTCTCAATTTCCTTGACCTATAAAATTTGGTTAACTCTTAACCATTTTTCCAGCTATACAACGGAAAGAACGGAAACCAACTTAAGTTCTGCACAAGTAAAGATGATTTTGAGCAACTACATGGTCAACATCCCAGAAACTGAGTGTCACTCTAAAGCTGTGCATCATTTTTGTGAAGGGTGCTAGGCAAGTCCTATGAGGGACTTCCCACAACAATGTAGTTTCAGTTCCTTGAAGAACAATCACACCACCACCACAGTTTCAAACAATGGTGGGGAAAGAGAAAAGAACTGACTGCAGTTGCCACCAAGTGTAGTCACATCCAAATAATTCAAGGCTGAAGTGATATCACAGAAAACAGAATAGGAAGCTCCAAAGGTCAGTTCCTACACCAAAACCATTAAGCTGAAAACATCATCAAAATCAGCTGTTCTGAACTCTGGAACTGAAGCACACACCAAACACCCAGAAGGGTGCTGAAGAAGGGAAAGGTAAGAGAGCATCTATACAAACCTGTTACCACCCCTACTCCTCTGTGCCACCACCCTACGGAGGTAGGGACAGGACTACCTCCTTGAGTGGCTGGCTGCCTAGAGCCAAGGAAATCGGCGAGGACCTTGCCCTCCAAAATCTAGGGTTTTGAACTTTGTTGTCTGGCAGTGGCCTGGAAAAACAGCATAGATGCCTGCCTAAGTTTCTAATATCCTGTGCTGCAACAACTTCTCTTTTGTTTGTCTTTCTTTTAGGGAGGTTGGGGGACAGGCATTTAAGTAAATCTTCATCAGGTCAGAAGATAATCAGGAATATTAAAACAGAAACTTCACTGACCACCCAAAACAAGGAATTCAAACTTTGCAAATTAGTTTGAAAAAGTCATTATACAAACAGGGAACTTCAACCCTCAAAAGCAATAACTGAGTAGGAAGACAGTCTGACTTCCAGAGTTACCACACTGTAATATCCAAACTGCCCAGTTCTCCAAATCACAAAACATATAAAGAAACAGCAAAATATAGTGTTTTCACGGGGGGGGGGGGGAGCGTTAATCTAATGAAAGTACCTCTGAAGGAAATCAGGAGAATGCCACATGAACATACAGGAAATGTCATATAGAGGTTACCAGAATTTCCAGGGAGGGAAGAATAAGGAGATACTACTGAATATCCTTTTAGGATAATGAAAAGCATTTTAGAAATAGATAACCTGATAAACTGTACTGGTTAACTGGCAAACTTACTTCACATATTTCACCACCAAAAAACCCCAAGAAACAAAAAACATGATAAAGGGTATTACACTGGGCTCCCAACACAAGAGCTGAACATACTTCCTCATCAACTGTTCTTCTGGAAAGCAACTCACGTGTTAAAACACAAAATTTCCTGGGTGAACACCACATGTGCAAGGTTCAAATGAGGTCAAGTCTTGCTACCACACCACAAGCTAAAAAAGATTAATCACTGGAACCAATATTTGAATTTTACTGCTTTGCTTCAGCAAACCATGACAATTCAAAACAAGCATATCAGGAAAATTCCAGAAGGCACCTACATAATGAGAAAAGATCAGTTCTCCACGGTAAGGAATAAGTATTCGCCTACCTATGAAAATAACATGGCCGAGTGATATCCAATGTCTCTGTGAGGCATTTTCAGATTGCAGTAACATCTGTGGTAAAATTCATTTTTAAATCGGGACACTGATTTCTTCCTACATTCTGGAATTTGTATTCAAGTCGAAGTTAAAAAAAAAAAACTAGTAAGACAGATTGCAGCTGTTTCAGGTCAGGAAAAGCCTGGAGCAGGAATAGAATCATTATGGAACAAGTGGCTGAGCGTGAAACAGGAGTATGCGTCCAAACTATCACCAATTCACAAATCACTTACTTTGGGCAAGTTACTCATCAGTCTTAAGTTTCTTCACTTTGTAATCTAGGAAAACAACTAAATTGCCTACCTCACACTGTTGTTATGGAAATCACATGATGAATGTGAAAGTACTATAAAATCTAAGACACTATGTAAAGGTATTACTAGAAATATTAGTCATTTAAAATTTTCTAAATGATCATTTTAACAAAACTGAGCAACACAAGGGAAAATTCCAGAAGATAGTAAAGTATCTTGTTGAACTGTGCTGTGTAGGTATAAAGCAAAGATTCTAAGAAATTCAGAAAATTAGACAAAGGAGAATGAAGGGCAGGGAAGGGGGACAGGAAAAGGAATGAATCTAAAATAATTTTCCTATGTACATATATGAATACAACAGTGAATTCCACCATCATGTACATCCACAAGAGTAGGTGCTAATTAAATAAGACATGTTTATAATTATATAAAAAATAGATTCAACTGTCATATAACTAAAAAGAACCAATAAAATAAAAAATAAAGAAGACTCTATCTTTAACCCATGTAAAAGTCTGAAATTAGCTCCCTGTCAACAGTTGTTATAAGTACTAGAACAAGACCTTATTTTGTATGCTTGTGTAAAACTTTATTTATATAAATACTGCAAACTAACAATCTAAAAATAATTCAAATCATTGACAGTATAAAGTTTAAAAATCAAAATATTATTCATCACTCCTTCCTTTAAAGGTCCTTTTCCCCTGAGACAACCTGGTTAATGGTTTTACTATAATTATTATAATAACTTTTAGCAGATTACACAACTCAGTCAACAGCTTTGTAAGGTGAGAAACTCAGTGCGTACACTTCCTACTCTCCTTTCCAGGCCACCTCGAAAATTTTATTAGGTATTACTGGGCACAGTATTGTTTGGGAATGTCTAGTGGCTACACATATAAATCTCTATCTAGATATACCAATTTTATACGGTATTAAGAAATCTCTTGTATGAAAAAAGGAAATGACCACATTCACCTTTTCTTCTACTAGTCCTAAAACTCCACCTCCGAATTACTTCTATATATATTCAGGAATTATAACATTTACATGTGAAATTGTCCATGCTGCATCTATAGGTTTAGTCAAAAACCAAATTTAGGCTCCCATTAATGCTCATAAGACTAGGATCATTAACAAAGATGTTGTGTCCGCCGAGAACTAAAATAAATAAATAAATATTTAAAAAAAAAAAAAGACTAGGATCAACTCTGAGGCTTACTGGTTTTCTTTCCTGCTGTAACTTTTTCTACTCTCACCTGTCTCCTTAATCCTATCTACTATTTCTCAGTCCCTTGAGAAGTTCTCGAAAATATCTGATCTGTTGATAGCATCATTCATTTCTAGCTCTGTTACACCATCCTCACCACTCTCCCACATCACATTTTCTGTTGTTTCCATGGAATTAATTTTACAAGATGCCGAGTGTACCTGCTTAGGTTGCCCTAGAATTAGGCTTATGTATAATTACATAAAATGCCTAAGGTTGCTTTTTAACATACTTCTTATAAAATATAAATAATTTTATAAAATTCTTATAAAATATGATCATTTAACAAGCAAAATATCACTTCATATTGTCTAAGTCATATAAATAAGTTTTTTTTTTTTAACAAATATCTCTAAGCTACAATTACAGAAGGAGTACCTGATGCTAAACCAATCTCATCAGAAACTCACCCCATAGCAAAGCTGGTTTCATTTTGATACTACTTCATGAAACAATTTCCAATACTTTCCAAAATATTACAAAAGAAATCTAAATATCAATTATCTATTTCAGATTCATTTCAAAATTTTGTTCTAAATTAAAGAATTAATTTTAATAGTTACATTATGATTGGAAAGTGTGCAGGGCAAGGTGGCATAAACCTGTAATCCCAGCAACTTGCAACTCTGAGGCAAGAGGATTAAAGTTTAAGGCTAGCCTCAGCAACTTAGTGAGACCCCTGTCTTAAAATAAAAATAAAAAGGGTTGCGGGTATATCTCAGTGGTAAAATGCCCCTGAGGTCAAATCCCCAATATTGGAGGGGGGAATATTATAAGTGTGACGTGGCTTAAGTCACTAAATCTGTGATAATATAAAGCATACAATAATAAGACAATAATCTATTTACTTATAAACACATGTTTTCTGGTAAGAAGATCCACATTTGCCATAATTTGTGTAGTATTATGCTACTATTACTTCCTTTGCTTAAATTTTAAAGACATATTAACTCTAGAGCTCTAGGATATGACAGAGAAATTCATGTCTACCCACTAACACGGTAACCAGATATTCCAATTTGCCTGAACAGTATGCACCAATTGCCACGACATAACTCAAAGCATGGCTTTGCATTCCCAAAGTGCCCCATTTTAGACAATAAATCACATGACCACTCAGTCTTATAATCATATCCTATATATTAACCATTATCTTTCTAGGCAACTTTATCCAGTTATTTTCAGTTTATTCCTATGGCATCCACTTCATAACCTATAAACATTTCAGAAACATTTTGTTGCACTTTTCCTAGATTTATGGTTTCTTTGGGCAAGAAGTTCAACATACAAATCAAGACACAATACCTAAGATGCAGAACCACCTATAAAGCTCTCTACATAGTCACAGCTTACCTTACGCTTAAAAGGAATGATTTCTTTCTATAATGCCAACATACTCTAATATGCCTGCAACTATTGTAAGTTTCCTACAACTTATGCTACATACTTATATAAAACTGCTTCTATAAATAGTTACTAATCAATTTGTAATACTTGACATTTCTTTAGAAAGAGTTCTACAGAAATTTCATGCATGCAAATCGCATCCAAAGCTCTTTCACAGAGGGGGAATATAAATAAATGCAGGTGAAGTCACATACAAGTGTTAAATGTTCTTGCCTAGACTGATTCACACATGTATTTTTAAAAAATTTTCTTACATGGCTTATATGTGCTAAGGACAGTTAAGACTTATCTTACAGGGGGGAAAAAAGGCAAGGAAACTATAATTCCATCTTTGTTGTTCGTAACTAAAGAACAGATGATAATGAACAGATATTCTTGCTCATCAAAAAAGGTCCAAGTGGTTACTCTGTAATAGATAAAATGCAAATTAAGCATATTCCCTATCTACAAAATACATGACTGGAATACTTACATTAAAAATCACAATATATAACATAATAAGCTATTTACAAAACCCATCTCAAGTTTCTTATCTAATGCAATTCTCATCTTGAAAACGGATTCTTTTACATTTTGGATAGGACATAATAGAGAAAAAATTAAAATAATGCACACACTGCCCTGTTACAGAAGATGGTGCATAGTGATGGGGAAAGCTTGAGGAGGGCTGATAATGTTCTGTTGTCACACACATTTACTTATTCAGAAAACTCATGAGGACTACTTATGTAAAATCTTCATTTTCAAATCAGTATAGTTATGAAAACACAAAGGAAGCCAAGTTTTAGAATATGATATTTTATTAATCAAACAATATTTTCATACTTATTATGATTATAAGCACAATATTCATTTTTAACAGAGTAAGTACCATTTATTAAGAATCTATGATGGGCCAAGGACTATACTGAGAACTTTACATGCATGATCTTAAAATTAAATAATTCTATCCTCAAAGTAATCTTTTCAGATAACAGCCAAATTTTATAGATATCAAAACTGAAGTCTTGTCTTTTTTTTTGGGGGGGGGGGGGATTGAACTCAAAGCACTCAACCACTGAGCTTGTATTATTTAGAGATTTTTTTTGGGGGGGGGGGGATTGAACTCAAAGCACTCAACCACTCAACTTGTATTATTTAGAGATTGAAGTCTTTTCTGTAACACTTTGAATCCCAATAAATTTGATTGTTAGTCCTTCTTCACATGTAAATAAAGCAATATCTAGATATACTAAATCCAAAGATTTTTTAACTTGAAATTCAAATTTTCAAACTGCAAATATTCATCTGCTCTTGAGATCATTATTCACAATTATATCTAAGCAGGCTGACAGCGTATCCTGCCAAAACAAACTAAAACTACACAGTATCACTAACTTCATTAATGCCACACGAAAATTTCTCTAAAGCTTTCTGTAGCTAGTCCAATTTAAAAAATAGAAGTTAATATTCAAAGAAGAAAAAAGGAAAAACACCTCTAACATTAATTCAATTTGCAACTATGGTGGTGAACTCACTTCAAAGGAAAAGAAAAAGTTCCTTGCTATGTCCACTAAAACAGCCTATTAACCATGATACCCCAATAGAAATGGGCACATCCAGAACAAGAAGTTAGGAAGTACTCAAAGAATGACAAGTGCCTGGCAAAGGGACAGGAACCAACTTGAAGTCTACTGACCAAGAATAATCTGAACATCAAAATTAATAACAATAATGGGTCGTAATCCACTGAACAAAATATAAGTCAATGTTGACATAAATAAATACATGCACAAATAAAGGAATAAATTTTTCTTTCAGTAATATATCAACTGAGACACAGAAACTCCTAAAACTAATAAATGAAATTTAATAAAGAACAGTATGTCGAATCAGACTCAGAAGTATCCCCTCGAAAATTCAAGTAAAATGTATCACTGCTTTAAAAAGAAAAACTAGGCATAACCTGACTCTAATCATGAAGAAACATCAGCCACACCTAACTTGAGAAACAGTATGCAAAATAACTGCCTTGAACACCTCCAGAAAGACCAGTTGACAAAGACAAGAACAGCTCAAAAATGGTTACAAAAGGACACTAAAAATGTGTCAAATACACTGCATAATAATCTTTCATTTGATTTTGGATATTACTGGGGAAACTGACTAAATTTAGAAATGGACTATGGATTAGATAATGGTATTGATTTTTTAAATAATACTGTTTATGAAAGAAAATATCCATGTTGCTTGAAAATACACGGTAAAGAATTTAGGAGTGTTTTTTTTTTTTTCTTCTTTAGTGCTGGGGCTTGAATTCAAGGTAAGGTGACATAGTTATCCAACTTACTCTCAAATGGTTCAAATAAAATCAAACATACATTTGCAAAGCAAAATGTAAACAACCAATGGATTCGGGCCAAGGATATTTGGGGATTTCTTTTTATTATCCTTCCAACATTTCTAAAAATCAAAATTAAATTAACAAAATTGTGGCAGAGTGGTAGAGCATTTGCCTAGCACCTGTGAAGCACTGGGTTCAATTCTCAGCACCATCTATAAATGAATAAATAAAATAACAGTCCATCAACAACTGAAAATATATTTTTTTAAAAAATTAACAAAATCATAGTAGCCAACTTGGAGGGGCTTCCACTCACAAAACCTGGAATAACTTGAGCATATACAAAGAATGATCATGGCCAGATGTGATGCCACATGCCTATAATCCTGGAAGGCTGGTGCAAGAGGATCTCAGTTCGAAGCCATACTGGATCCTGTCTCACAATAAAAAGAATTTTTTTTTAAAGGGCTGGGGAAGTGGCTCAGTAATAGAGCACCTGAATTCAATCCCTAGTACTACCAAAAAAAAAAAAAAAAAAAAAAAAAAGATTGTAACATGATTGAAATTATCAAACCAACTATAGTGGATTATAACACTTAAAAAAATAATAATCCAGCCAGGCATGGTAGTGCACACCAGTAATCCCAGTGACTCAGGAAGCTGAGGCAGGAGATATTAAATTCAAGGCCAACCTCAGAAACTAAGTGAGACCCTGTCTCAAAATAAATAATAGAGGCTGGGGATGTAGCACAGTGGTAAAGTCATGCTGGGTTCAAATCCCCAGTACCAAAAAAAAAAAAAAAATCTGGAACATTCAAAACAGAGAAGAGTAGAACAACAATAAAGGGGAAATCATTCACTCCAATGGTAGGGAGTATCAATCCCAATTCCTTGTTCCAAAAACTAGTAACTAGAGAATGAAATATTTAAGGTTAAATCCCAATTAACAAAGTTCTTTATGGAATAATGTCTACTAATAAATATGGAACAAATAACAGAGTAAGAAATATACCATTTTGCAAGACCAAATGAAAGAACTAAAAAATGCCCTAGTCATCAACAGGTGCACTGAGGAACAAGATATCAGCAAACTGACAAATCTCTTAGAATTCTTGGCAACTGCAAAGTATTTAACTTATAGTGAAGGTATCTGGTTGGTTCCACTTTAATTGAGTTAGCAAACTCAGCACCACATAGTGATACAACTGCCATTATGTTCCACAATCTGAAATTCACAGAATCACTTGACAAGTATTCTCAGACAATTATTTAACCTCAGCCTAATCAAGCCTTTAGACCTAATTTCTTTTACAGCATATAGAAGGATAAAGAAACAAAGTAGAAGACACTATAAGAAAGCATTCAGACAAGTTCAGATAGGTTTATTCCGAGATAACCAGTCCATCTGTTCAAAAAGTCACTGTTGTAGAGAAAACTTAAGAGGCTGCTCTATATTAAAAAAGAGACATCACAACCAGATGAAAAGCATGCATCTTGACTGGGCTGTGGTTCAAAGGAAAAACACCACAGAAGACTTTTTTTTTTTTTTTTACAATAACTGGGGCAACTGGAATATGGTCCGGATACTAAATGATATTAGTAAATTACTTTCTTTGACTAAGAAAATGGAATTGCTATATAGAAATATGCCCTTACTTTCAGATGACTCATCTAGGGACTACCCACCAATTCATTCCTTAGTATTCAATTCCCTCTTCAAATATATCTTTTAATCTAAAGGTTAAAATGTTTCATTGGAACAGAAGAAAAAGAGATAAGTAAATACAATTCAAAAATACAGAAAAGGCACTCAGTCCCCAGATAAAAATCTCTGGCATCAAGTGATACTGCTACCATACACTCCCATGTCCTCCCTTCTCCAAAACTGCCCTAAATTTTCACCCAGGATTTTTACCTTTACAAAGATGGTAGTATGTAGTAGTCAAATCAAGAAAGGTTAAGATGTTGTTAAACCTTCTGCTGATACAGGGAATTCAGTTTGTGATGATGGGTATGTAGTAAGCATGAAAATACAGGGTTCCTAGCAGAGAATTAAAGAGCTAAAGAAGGAAACTGACATTTACTAAACTGAACCCTTGCCTTGATAGAGCACTCATTTATTTATTCATCCCAATAACTCTTAAAGCATATTTTTGGACAATCAGCAGAGTATGACTGTTATATGTGAACACTCTAGATCCAGACCATAGGGATTCAAATCCTAGCTCTACGAGCTTAATCATCGTGTGACCTTACAGAAATTCCTATTTGTGCCTCAGTTTTCTTAAGTTATTTGTGTTAACCTCATAAGGTTGTTCTGGAGATAAAATGAGTTAATACATGTAATGGGCTTAGAACAATATCAAGTACACAGCAAGTACTACTCCACTGTTAGCAAATTTTATTTTTGACCCCTTTTACACATGAAACAAAATGATAACTAACAAATGGCAGAGGGAAATTTGAACACAGGTCTTGAAGTTGTGTGTCAAACACAGACCTTGTACTCTTCACTACACTTCCCTCCCTTCCTTCTCCTCAAATAACTACCAAAGTATGTCTTTCCTAGTGAACTTCCCTCTTGAAGGACATGTGGCAAAAGACATGAAATTCTGGGCCACATTTTCTCCTTATAGCAAGGGAAGCTCCTAAGAGTCAATTTCCCCCCATAAAAATGTTGAAGAAAGGGAATAATAGTGATAAAATATATCTCGTCCATTTGACAAAGGAGCTAAATTTAGATATTGTTTCTATGGAAAATGAGTAATAAGCTCAAAACAACAATCTTTGGAAGTCAACCTGTTAGCTGATGGCTTCCTGCATAACCATTTTTTTCCAAAGCTTGTTATTCTGGTTTGGTAGCTTTTCAAAAGGAAAGACAAATTAATAACTTAAACATAAACCAGCACCCACGTAACTTCAATCTAAATTACTAAGCTAAAAGAGTTCATTCAGAATCTGCTCATCACTCTGAAATAGTACCTCAGATTTAGTTCTCCTACAACACTTATTTGTCACTGAGGGCTAGTTGTCCCAAGATCCTTTAACAACAAAACTCTAATTCTAAAACGCTATATTTTTGTTATCAATTAACAAAATGAGAAACAATGAAAAAAAATGTCTTAGGTCCTAAGCAATTACAGAATCCACAAAAAGTGTCTGATTTTGAAAGTAATACCAATTACAATTTATTTAAATTATCTATAGATAATTTTAAAAATGGTAAAAAGAATATATAATGTTAAAAGAATATATAATGACCCAAATTCTGTTCTAAAAATTAGGCTTGCCATGTATGGAAAAGCTAAAAAGAATATACATAAAGGTTAAAAGTGACTGATTAAATACAGTCTTCTTCACACATTTCTATCATAAATATGCATTCCTTTGATAATAGTAAAACACTACAATTTCTTTAAAAGTATCCATGTAACTAGAAGAAAGTATCACACTGGAAAAAGGCTACAGGAAAGGTAGGGAAGGGAATGAGAAGTTAAGGAGAGGAGAAAAATCAACCAGTTAACTACATCCACTTCCAGAAAATGACAGTCATTGTAAGATTAATGCAAAATTAAGTGTAAATTCCACCACTGCTAAATTCCAATGCAAAATTTAAATTTGTTAAGCGGGTTGAGAGATATTTAAATGATTTAGTTTAAAAGTTACCTAAGATGGGCACAGCAGTGTGTGTCAGTAATCTCAGCTACTCAAGTGACTGAGGCAAGAGAATCACAAGTTCAAAGCCAGCCTGAGCAACTCAGCCATACCTGTCTCTAGGTACAATAAAAAAGGGCTGAGGATGTAACTCAGTAGGAAAACACTTGCTTACCATGTGCAAGGCCCTGGGTTTAATAGTCAGTAGCATAAAAATGAAAAGATACCTAAATAAACCAATTGCTACTCCCCTTGAAAAGGTAAAGTTCCTTAGTTCCCTACCCCATTTCTAAAAGGACTAACGATGGCAATATTACTTTAACCCATCTATTACAGGTGGAACTGTGCACCTGGCACTGGGAAATACATTGAGGTCCTCACCCACAAAACTTCACAATGTATCCGTTTCAGAATCTTCACAGACATAAACAAGTTAAAATGAGGCCAAAAGAGCGGATCCCAATCCAAGGCAACTGGTGGAAAACTAGGAAATCTGGACACAAACACACAAAGGAAGCCAAGACATAAGGCAGAAGATGACAGACCATCTAAAGCCAAGGAATGCCTGAGGCTTCTGAAACAATAGGAAAGGGCCTGAGCAGATCCTTCCCCAGCATCTTCAGAGATAACATAGCCAAGCCAACATCTGGGTTTTGGAATTTTCTGGCACCCAGGATTGAAGACAATAAATTTCTGTTATTCTAAGCCACCCAGTTTATGGTACCTTCAGGAAGCTCTAGGAAACCAATACACCACCACATAAACTCCATGCAGCCTGACACTTCAATAGCTACTATCTTTTGAAATAGCTAGCAGTGCCTATCACCTAAAGGCACAACAACCAACACATGAAAGGAATTCATACTACCACTTCATCTTAGTTGTTTTTTTTTTTTTTAATTTTCCTAAAAATGTCTTCTGTGTAAAGGTTTGTAATATTTAATTACAGCAATATATTTTCAGCTGAAACATTAAAAAAATTGAACTAATTTAATCGTCATGACTTATAAAGTTAATATGCTATAAATGAAACGTCGAAATAAAAAATACTTTCAATTGAAAAAGTACCAAAATTTAAGAATATATTTCATAAATACAGAGAACAAATAAGACATATGATAATAAAAATTTTAAGTCAAACAAGGAAAAAAAATGGCGAGGGAGGAGGGCAATGCTGAGGACAGAACTTAGGGCCTCTCTCATGTTAAGCATGTGCTCCACCATTGAGCTACACATCCTCAGCCCAAAAAGAAACTCTTGAAGGAAACAGGTCTATCATTTACAAAGGAACTCCAATAGGACAAAAGGCTGACTTCTTAGCAAAAACCAAGGTAGCTGGAAGGCAAAGTAGGATATTCCAAGTACTCAAAGAAACCTGTTAATCAAGGCTACTAATTCTGACAAAGATTTCAATCTAAATGTGAAATGAAGACTCTCCTGACCACTCCCCCTCCAAAAGAAAATAACTGACACATCTTACAAGAAATACTAAAGGAAACTGTTCAGGCCAGAAATAACTTCAATAATTCAAGTCCTCATGAAACAAAGAAACAAAAAAGAACACCTGCAGGTCATGGTTGGCACACCTGTAATCCCAGGGCCCAGCAGCTCAGGAGGCAAGGGCAGAAGGATTGTAAATTCAAATCCAGCCTCAGCAAAAGCAAGGCACTAAAGCAACTGAGTGAGACCCTGTCTCTAAATAAAATTACAAAATGGGTCTGGGGATGTGGCTCAGTCATGGATTGCCCCGAGTTCAATCCCCGTTACCACCATCCCCAAAAGAAAGAACACCTGTAACAACAAGTGTTTAATTATAAAGGACACCACATTTTTTTTCTCCTTTCTTTTCTTCACTGACTTAAAAAATCAAATGTATAATACAGATGCATATAATATTGAGACTATAACATACAGAATGTAGTATTAGTTACAGACTGTGCAACCCTAATTTGAATATCCAAAGCCCAAAGTGCTCCAAAATCCAAAACTTCTTTGAGCACTAACATGATTGAACAAGTAGGAAATTCTATACCTGACCCATATGATGAGTTCACAAGCAAAACATAAACACACTTAAAAAATACTGTATACCATTAACTTCAGAATGTGTGCATAAGGTGTATATGAAACATAAATGAATTCTATATTGGATTTGGGTCTCATCCTCCAAGATACCTCATTGTATAAATAGTAATATTTCAAGATTCAAAAAAAAAAATCAAAACTCTTATGTCTCAAGCATTTCAGATAAAGATTAAGTAATCTGTAAGATGTTTACCAATAATAGCACGAAGAGGTGGGTTATAGTGAGCACAGAAATAAAAATAGTGAAGTACTAATCACAAGAATGTACTATTAAGTTTATAACAGCAGATGTTATATGTTCAAGAACAATACCATTAAAAGGAGGGCAAAAGAATAAACCTATGTACTTACATACCACTAAAATTAAACTAGTATCTGAATGAATCTGTTTCAAATAAGTTAAAATGTATACAGTAAATTCTTACAGCAACCCCCTAAAAGATCACCTGAAAAAAGAAAATGGAATTCCAACAGCTCAGGAGGCTGAAGCAGGAGGATTGCAGATTCTACCAGCCTCAACAACTTAGCCAGGACCTAAGCAACTTAGTGAGATCCTGTCTCAAAATAAAAAAGCATGGGGATGTGACTCAGTGGTTAAGCACCCTGGGTTCAATCCCTGGTACGAAAAGAAAAGGAAAGAAAAGGAAAGGAAAGAAAATGGAGACCAGACATGATGGTATGATGGTGCATACCTATAATCCCAGCAACTCAGGAAGATGATGCAGGAGGATCTGATATTTGAGGCCAACCTGGGCAACTTAGGGAAACCCTGTCTCAAAATTTAAAAAGACATCTATAATCCCAGCGGCTTGGGAGGCTGCGACAGAAGGATCAGTAGTTCAAAGCCATCCTCAGCAACAGTGAGATGCTTATGAGAGCTTAGCAACTCTAAATTAAATAAAAAACAGGGCTGGGGATGTGGCTCAGTGGTTGAGTGCCCCTGAGTTCAATCCCTGGTACCAAAATAAAAGGAACTGGGGGTGTGGGTTTAGTGGTAAAACCCCCAGGTTTAATCCCCAGTACTGAGACAATTAAAAGACAACCCAATTTAAAAAGAGGCAAATATATAAATAGATTTTTTTCCATGGAAAGTAATACAAATGACCAATAATACATGAAAGGGTGTTCAACACCATTAATCATTAGGGAAATACAAATTAAAACCACAAAATACTATTTCATACCAAAGAGGATGGCTAGAATCAAAAGTCAGATAACAATAAACAATAAACACTTATAAGGATGTACAAAAAAACAAAATATGCATATTCTATTGACAGAAACTCTGTAGCTTCTTTGGAAAACAATCTGGCAGATCCTCAAATGATTGAATATAGAGTTACCATATGATCCAGCAATTCTAAGTACATACCCAAAAGAAAGAAAACCATTCACAGAAAAACTTGCACCCCAAGGTTCATGCCAGCATTATTCCCAATAACTAAAAGGTACAAATAACCCAAATGTTCATTAATGGACAAACAATTAAACAAAATGTAGTAAATATAGACCATAAAATATTGGTCCATTAACAGTGATGAAGTACTGATACATGTTACAACATAATGAACCTTGGAAACAACACACTAAATGAAAGCAAGAAGTCAGAAAATAAATACAGGGAAAATCTAAACGTGAAGTTTGTAAGTGGTTGCCTAGAGCAGGAAAGTAAAGGGAAAGAGGAAGGAGTACAGAAGAGATGATAGTCAAATGTTATAAAGTATCTTTTGATATGATAAAAATGTTCTAAAATTGACTCTTATCAATATACTAAAAACCATTAAAGTGTACCTTAAATGGGTGAACTGTATGATATATTAATTACATCTCAAGAAAGCAATTTTAAGAAAAAATATGTATGTCAACTTTGGGTTTCAGTTTTTTTATTTTTGTTTTGATGCTGTGAATTGAACCCAGGGGTACTTAGTCACTAAGCTACATCATCTTAAAACGGGATCTAAGTTGCTGAGGCTAGCTTCGAATTTGTGATTCTCCTGCCTCAGCCTGCGAAGTTGTTAAAATTACAGGCCTGCACAACCATGCCTGAACTTAGTCTCTTTTGATGTATTTTTGATGTTCAACATTTAAATATATAGTGTTCAAAGATAATATTCACTTTAAAGTCTTTGATATAAATTTACAGTTGTTTAACACAAAATGGATATCATACACACATGCATACAATTATATACAAAGTATCAAAATACTTTCTAGTCTCAAATAATAAATTCTGTAAATCTAAAAATGATAAACTATTCCAAAAATGGATAGGACAAGGTAAAGTACTAGGGAATGATACTGGTCCAATTATATCATATGTTGTGTGCGTATACAAATATATAACAATAAATCTCACCATTATGTACAACTATAGTGCACCAATTAAAAAAAAAAATGTGGAGGGGCTGGGGATATGGCTCAAGTATAGTAGCGCGCTTGCCTAGCATGCGTGAGGCACTGGGTTCGATCCTCAACACCACATAAAAATAAAGATATTGTGTCCACCTAAAGCTAAAAAATAAATATTAAAAAAAAAATGTGGAGGCCAGATATGGTGGCACACGCAATTCACTGTAATCATGGCAGTCGGAGGCTGAGGCAGAAGATCCTGATTTCAAAGCCAACCTCAGCAAAGGCGAGGTGCTAAGCAACTCAGTGAGATCCTCTTTCTAAAATAAAAATACAAAATAGGGCTTAGGATGTAGCTCAGTGGTCAAGTGCCCCTAAGTTCAATCTCCAATAACTCCCCTCCAAAAAAAAGTGAGGAAAAAAATGAGAATGACAAGACTGGATCCTTCACTTCTTTTAACAGTAAAAAGGTGTGCTACCATCCACTAATTAAAACATTAGATTACAAATCTTGCTAATGTTTGAGAATTAACTGTTCAACCTTTCCATTCCACAGACCACCCTCATGAAGCTCATACCCACACTTTTTGGGCACTGCTCACTGCTGGATGTGAATTTAAATCTCATTTCCCCAACATGTCCCAGTCAGCCTTAGGAACAAGAACCATTCTTGTTTACCCAGCACAGTTCAGACACTTGTCTCTTCTTTCTTAGCCTCTCCTGCTCTGTTGATTTTCTTCTAGACTCACAAGCAAATGAAAAAAATTAAAGTCTCTAAATGTCTGGCTTTATTTCTCCTAAGTTTACTGAGATTTCAAAATCTAATTATGACAGTTATTTAACAACTTACAAATAAATTTTTTTTAAGATTCCTCAAACTAAGGGTTTCTTCTAATATTATTTTTTTAAAGAGAGAGAGAAAATAATAAAAAATATTAAAATAAATTTTAATATTTATTTTTTAGTTTTTGGTGGACACAACATCTTTGTTTGTATGTGGTGCTGAGGATCGAAACCGGGCTGCAAGCAAGCATGCAAGGCAAGCACGCTACCGCTTGAGCCACATCCCCAGCCCCACTGATATTATTTTTAGTCAATATAATCTCTCCTGTCCCACAGCAATCTCCATATCTTCTATTTTGCATAGCTCAGGTACCCTTTCCTGTCCTTTCTTCCTTAGGAGGCATAATTTAAAGTCTCCTCTCTAAACCTCAAAGATTATATTTTAATGAAACCAAACTATCATTATGATTACTAAAATATGAAAGGTTTTGATCCAATCTTAAAATCTTAAAATTCTACATATTCTCTGTTGAACAAAAGCCATACAATATAGGTGTAACCCATTTATCCATTTTCATAACCTCTCATGCTACAAAGTCTGAATTTCCTTATTTATAAAAGTTACAGAAGAACTAGTAGCTAATTTTCCTGAAGATTCTGCTCCACTGCATCCCTACTTTCTCTCTTGTAATAACTGGTGGTGGTATGTTAATAGTACTTGAAGTAAAAGTTCCCACTGTATTACTCCTATAACTAGAACAGATCACTACCTCTTAACATTCACTTAGTGCAAAAGCCGCATGTTTACAAATCCACTCAACTTCCTCCCAGTACCTTCACTACAGCCCAAAATTCATTACAGGCAGATCAGGAATCAATTTTCCACATCAAATATGAGGTTGTTTCTTTGTTGAAGTTAAAAATGGTACACACATTGTGATAGTAGAAAAATAATACCACCCCCAAATGTCCACCTTCTAATCCCTAATGAATATGTTATGTTACATGGCAAACAGGAATTAAGGTTACAAAAGGAATTAAGGTTGCTAAAATCAAATGGCCTTGATTTGGGGCGATTATCCTGGATTATCCAGGTGGGCCCAATGTAATCACAAGGCTCTTGTAAGTTTAAGAGGGAGGCAAAAGAGTCACTGTCAGAGGTATTATCCTATTTCAGGAATACAACTATGAAAATATTCTGCAAATGCAAAATTTATATCTATAACTTCAAATATAATAATACATCTACATTTTTATTTTTTTTAAAAATAAAAACCTAAGGCTGAGATTGGGGCTCAGCGGAAGAGCGCTTGCCTCGCATGGGCAAGACCCTGAGTTCAATCCTCAGCACCACATAAAAATAAATAAGTGAAATAAAGGTATTATGTCCAATTACAACTAAAAAATAAATATTTAAATAAATAAATAAAAGTCTGAATGGGATGGACTCAAATTAAAAAGCTGCTTCTTATCAAAGAAAACAATAATGTGAGAAGAGAGCTTACAGATTGGGAGAAAATCTTTACCACATGCACCTCCAATAAACCATCAGCCTCTAGGATAGATAAAGAACTCAAAAAATTTAACATCAAAAAAACAAATAACCCAATCAATAAATGGGCTAAGGAACTGAACAGACACTTCAGAGAAGAAGAAATACAACTGATCAACAAATATATCAAAAAAGTGTTCAACGTCTATGGCAATTAGAGAAATGTTAAAATTTCATTTCACTCCAGTCAAAATGGCACTCATCAAGAATACAGGCAACAATAATGTTGACAAGGATGTGGGGGGGCGGGGTACACTCATACATTGCTGGCGGGACTGCAAACTGGTACAACCACTATGGAAAGCAGTATGGAGATTCCTTGGAAAACTTGGAATGGAACCACCATTTCACTCAGCCATCCCACTCCTCAGTTTATACCCAAAGGATTTAAAATCAGCATACTACAGTAATGCAGCCACATCAATATTTATAGCAGCTCAATTCACAATAACTAAACTATGGAACCAACCTAGATGTCCTTCAATAGAAGAAAGGATTAAAAAAAATGTGGTATATATACTCAATGGAACATTATTCAGCTTTAAAAGAAAGAAATTATGGCATCTGCCAGTAAATGGAGTTGGAGACTATCATGCTAAACAAAATAAGCCAATAAGCTAATCCCAAAAAACCAAAGGCTATTTTCTCTAATATGCAGATGCTAACTGACAATAAGGGAGGCTGGACACTAGAGAAGAGTTACCTTAGATTAGGTAGAGGGAAGTGATGGGAGAAGAGGGGAGGAATGTGGGGATAGGAAGGATAGTAGAGTGAAACAGACATTATTGCTTTATGTATATATGTGACTGCATGACCAATGATTCTACAACATGTATACTCAGAAAAATGAGAAATTATATTCCATCTATGTATACCAAAGTACATAAATGCATTCTACTGTCATGTATAACTACTTAAAACAAATTTAAAAATTTTAAATTTAAAATAAATAAAAACCTGGGCTGGGGTTGTGGCTCAGCAACAGTGTGCTTGCCTAGCATATGTAAGGCACTAGGTTTGATCCTTAGCACCAAATAAAAATAAATAAAATAATGGTATTGCATCCATCTACAACTATTCAAAAAATTGTTTAGTAAAATAAAATTTAAAAAAATAAAAACCTATAAAAGCAGTTATCTTGAACCACTAATGAAATACTGGATCTAGGCAATCATCATCAACAGCTGCAAAAAACCACTAGGTGAACCGCTGCCAGGGGCTGCCAGGGACGAAGTAATAGAAAAGACATACTGACAATGCCTGTCACCTTAACATTATAAAAAGAAGACATACTGCCATAATGTGATGCAATAGGGAATACACATCACCTGTTTTTTCACTACTACTGTTCCTCCTCTACCCCAAACAAACAAAAATCAAGGAATGTGGATTAAGTCTCTACCTCCACCAGTTTACACCAAATACACAGGAGGGAAGATGTTAAACTAAGGGATGAAATCAGCAACGTGCAGAAAATGGAAAAAACTATGGGACACTCTGATTTTTTCAAAAGATAAATGTAATAAAAGATGAGAGATTCTAGGGCTGTGGATGTGGTAGAGCACTTGTCTAAGCATGTGCAGGGTCCTGGATTTGATCCCCAATACTACAAAAAATAAAAAAGGAAAGAAAGAAGAAAGTAGAGACTAACCAACCAATACAATCTATTGATCTAATCAAGTAATTTCAACAAAGATGAAAAATCCAAGGGTATTAAGAAATTGTTTATGTGTAAGAAAGAGAAAAGGAAAGAGTGGGGAGAGAAAGAAACGAGGGAGGGAGGGACTGAAGTGGAGAATGAAATGAGTGAATGACACTGGTTTAGAAGTGTTTATATCTACATTAGCAGCCGTGTGGCCCAGTGGCAAAAGCACTATACCGAACACAGATTTCAGGCCAAATCCTAAACTCAATTTTTTCTATGTGTCCTCTTCTAGAAAATGGGCCCATTCCATAGATTTTGCACTTATCATTTGGAGTAAAAAATAATAAAGCAGTTTGAAACAAATCACATTGATTCGGTCACAGCAAGCACACTACAAAAATATATCCTGCATAAGTTATTTTTACTAATGAAATGACCCACAGTAATGATGTTTTGACTTTTTAAATACATTTTTTTGAAAACTACTTCCCTTTTCACTTGATAGATTTTAATATTAAGCTACAAAACATAAGTGCCCTAGTTGACACAGACTTAAGACTTTATAGACTGTCCCATTGATCGCTACTAAAACACTCAGGGTCACTCCAGGGGAACTGGGCTGCACGAAATAACCACACAAGAGAGAGATACCTTTTTCTTTGGGGGGTGCTGTAACGGCTCTTCTGACCTTAAGAGTCTACAAAAAGAGAGGAAGCATGTGCTGATCCCTTTTATTGAGCAGAAGCCATTCAAATGAGGCAAGGGGTCAGGTTTCAAGGGGCTGAGTCTAGCTGCAAGATATCTGTTGTCAGCAGGTTGATTGACATCTAGGAAGGCCACACCCAAGTGCAGAGTAAGAGAAGGGGACACACCAAGGGCATTTCCGTGGAACATTCTATCCCAAACTGGGCAAGAGGGTAGTATTACAAAGGAACAGGTAAACGTAGCTTGACGCACGGGGCTGTAGGAAGGCACGCCTATGCATGAAGACACATTTGGTTGCATTTTTACTGCTCTCAAGATCAGGACTACTGCCTTCAGCTACTTAAAAGTGGCCAGATCACCGGGGTGACAGACAGTGCCTCAAACCAATCAGGAGGGGAAAATGCTGGTCACATGTTGTGATGGCCTCCCACAATAGACCTTTTTCCCTGTGATTACTTTAGAAAGAAAAGTTGAGTATTTTAAAGCACTTTTCATTAACCCATTTTAGCAAAATCAGTTCTATAGGCTATCAATGTGAATTTTAAGAATACATTCCTCTTTTCAAATTGTCAGACCTTTATAGATTTTTGCTTAAGTGTAATTAACAAGTTTCAAAATTACCAAACACCAAACTACTTAAGTAATTTTAACTTTTTTTTCATGTTAGTTGTTTTAATTCACATTCTTACCTTCTCTCCAATGCCTTTCCCTTCCTCCTTTTCTGTCAAACTGCCTCTGAAATCGCAACAAGTTTTCCTTCCTACTTACTTCCACAAGCTTTCTCCCATTAATCTAGGCTTCATTCAAAAAAAAACGTCAGAATCCTTAGCATACTAAGTATGTATCACTGTTTACCTTAGTATGGATGAGTATGGTCTCCCAGACTACACTTCAAGCCATGTGAACTGAAAGTTAAATAGCTACACATCTATAATGTCTAGAACACAACCTACTTAATGAACAATCAATGATACTGACTGTAATAATGGACCTGACTGCTCCACTCATGTTAGAGAATTGTACCCCCTAATAAAGATAATTTGAAGAACTAACCCTCGGTACCTCAGAATATTTTATCCCAATTTTCCCAGAAATCTCCATATTGCTTTCCATATTGGCTGCACCAATTTGCAGTCCCACCAGCAATGTATGAGTGTACCTCAGAATGTTACTTTATTTGGAAACAGGGTCTTTACAAAGGTAATCAAGTTAAAATTAAATAAGTAGGTTTGGCTCTAACTCAATTTGACTGGTGTTTTTATAAAATGGAAAATTTGGACATAGACAATCCACTATACATTAAGTTTAAAAGGTAAATTGCAAATAAACCTGCAGAACTGATTTTATTTGGGGGGTAGGGAGGATAACACAAAACATAAAATGATGCATTTGTGTATGCACAGGTAATGTCTGGCAACCTATACATACCCCAACTTTTACTATCAATTACCTCTTGGAAAGGATTGCTCCTCACCTCTGTAGATGGATTTTTTTATTCCACACAATTTTGTACTGTCTAAAGTAAGTGAAGTACAAGGACACAGTGACACACACCTGTAGTACCAGTTACTTGGGAGGCTAAAGTGGGAGGATCACTTGAGTCCAAAAAATGATCAGACTAGGCAACACTGAGACCATGTTTCAAGTAAATAAATAAACTTTTTTAAATGTAGGATTAAAGCTGGGCATGGTAGTGCCAGCCTGTAATCCCAGCAACTAGGGAGGCTGAGGCAGGAAGATCACGAGTTCAAATGCAACTTCAGCAACTTAGCTTGGGCCCTAAGCAACTCAGTGAGTCCCCATCTCCAAGTAAAATATAATTTAAAAGGAGCTGAGGATATGGGTCAGTGTTTAAGCACCCCTGGTTTAATCTCTCATACAAAAACAGAAGTAGGATTAAAAATAAGTATTATTTCCAAGGTAATCAGATGTCACATGTTTATTTAATAATACAATGGATAATTTAATTGATTTTTTAATTCTACTCTACTTCTGAAACTGACCGTGTCATCATACAATTCCAGAGTTGATATTAAACATGGATTGTTCCCCAAAATGGCAGAGAGAAAATAAGAACATTTTGCAAATGCCACTCCATATGAACCAGGCATACAAATCTAGCATTTTACAAATGTTTTGTCATTAAAATTTTATCATTTAATTTCATCTCTCAACTCGTTCAGTCTTCTCTACAAATATCTAGTAACATGTATAGAGAACCTTGTTAATGTTGTTATCAAAAATGTACCCAAATAGTGGTGGCTCATGCCTATAATCCCAGCAGCTGAGAGGCTGAGGCAGGAGACCCATCGGTTCAAAGCCAGCCACAAAAACAGTGAGGCCCTAAACAATTCAGTGAGACTAAGTCTCTAAATAAAATAAAAAGGGCTGGGGTTGTAGTTCAGTGGTTGAACACCGCCCCCCCCCCCAGTTCAATCCCCAATACCCACCCCCCAAAAAAGAAAATGAATCCAAATATCCTCTCTTTTAATAATTCATTCTATAAATTTACCTAAGCCCAAATCTTTCTTTTTTAAAATAATTTTTTTAATTTATTTAACAGTGGAATGCATTAAAATTCTTATTCCACATATAGAGCACAATTTGTCACATCTCTGGTTGTATACAAAGTATATTCATGTATACAAAGTATATACATGTACTTTAAATAATAATGTCCATCACATTCCTCCATACCCCCTCCCTACCCCTCCCACCCCACCCTATCTAGAATTCATCTATTCCTTCCAGGTTCCCCCTCCCTACTCCACCATGAATCAGCCTCCTTATATCAGAGGAAACATTCCACATTTGATTTTCTGGGATTGGCTAACTTCACTTAGCATTATCTTCTCTAACTCCATCCATATATCTGCAAATGCCATGATTTTATTTTCTTTTATTGCTGAGTAATATTCCATTGTATATATATGCCACATTTTTTTTATCCACTCATCTATTGAAGGGCATCTAGGTTGGCCCTACAGTTTAGCTATTTTGAATTGTGCTGTTATACACATTGATGTAGCTGTGTCCATGGAGTATGCTATTTTTAAGTCCTTTGGGTATACACCGAGGAGAGGGATAGCTGGGTCAAATGGTGGTTCCATTCCCAATTTTCCCAGAAATCTCTATATTGCTTTCCATATTGGCTGCACCAATTTGCAGTCCCACCAGGAATGTATGAGTGTACCTTTTTCCCCACATCCTAGTAAACACTTATTATTGTTTGTATTCATAATAGCTGCCATTCTGATTGGAGATGGAATCTTAAGAGCAGTTTTGATTTGCATTTCTCTAATTGCTAGAGATGATGAACATTTATTGCTGAGTAACATTCCACTGTGTGTGTGTGTGTGTGTGTGTGTGTGTATATATATATACATATATATATACATATATATATATGCCAATATATATTTTGCTGAATTCATTTACTGATATGTTTGTTGATTGATTATATATCCTCTTCTGATAAGTGTCTATTCAGGTCCTTGGTCCGTTTATTATTGGGATATTTGCATTTTTGGTGTTTAGCTTTTTGAGTTCTTTATATACCCTAGAGATTAGTACTCTATCTGATGTGTGAGGGGTAAAGATTTGCTCCCAAGATGTAGGCTCTCTATTCACCACACAGATAGTTTCTTTTGCTGAGAAGAAACTTATTAGACGCAGGGTCTCTGGTTGTATTCCTAAGTCCTATACATTTTGAGTTGAGTTTTGTGCATGGTGAGAGATAGGGGTTTAATTTCATTTTGTTGCGTATGGATTTCCAGTTTTCCCAGCACCATTGGTTGAAGAGGCTATCTTTTCTCCAATGCATATTCTTGGCACCTTTGTCTAATACATGCTAATTATAGTTTTGTGGGTTAGTCTCTGTGTCCTCTATTCTGTACCATTGTTCTACCACTCTCTTTAGTGCCAATATCATGTTGTTTTTGTTACTATTGCTCTGTAGTATAGTTTAAGGTCTGGTATAGTGATGCCACCTGCTTCACTCTTCCTGTTAAGCATTGCTTTAGCTATTCTGGGTCTCTTATTTTTCCAAATGAACTTTATGATTGCTTTTTCTATTTCTATGAGGAATGTCATTGGAATTTTGATTGGAATTGCATTAAATCTGTACAGTACTTTTGGAAGGATGGTCATTTTGATAATATTAATTCTGCCTATCCAAGAGCAAAGTAGATCTTTCCATCTTCTAAGGTCTTTGATTTCTTTTTTTAGGGTTCTGTAATTTTCATTATATAGATCTTTCACCTCTTTTGTTAAATTGATTCCCAAGGGTTTTTGTTTTTTTTTTTGTTTTTTTTTTTTTGAGGCTATCATAAATGGGATAGTTTTCCTGTTTCCCTTTATGAGAATTTGTCACTGATATACAGAAATGCCTTTGATTTATGGGTGTTGATTTTATATCCTGCTATTTTGCTGAATTTATTTACTAGTTCCCGAAGTTTTCTGGTGGATCTTTAGGGTCTTCTAGGTATAGAATCATATCATCAGCAAATAGTGCCAATTTGAGTTCTTCTTTTCCTATGTGTATCCCTTTCATTTCTTTCATCTAATTGTGCTGGCCAGTGTTTCAAGAACTATATTAAATGAAATGGTTTAAGAGGGCAAATCCTTCTATGCCTTTATTTTGGACTATGTGAGATTTCAATGGGTGAAGTACTAGCAACAGTACCACCAAGTAACCACAATGTTAGATCCCTAAGTAGCTTGCAAAACCAAAAATTACAGAAGTTACATTCAACTTTATAAAATCAGTTAATGACAACATGAGTAATTAGCTTAAAAAAAAAAAAATCAAGAACATCACAATAAACCCAGACTATTAGCACTAAAGTGCTAAAATAACACAACCTGGGAAAGAAAGAAAGAAAAGGAAGGGAGGGAGGGAGGGAGGGAGGGAGGGGAAAAGAACAGAAGAAGCTATTAAGTCAACAAACATCTAGGGTGAAAAAAAAGTGTAACAAACACAAAAAAGACTTAAAGGATATAAGGCAATAATGACTCTTGAACAACAGAATGCTTAGAAGGAGCAGTAACCTGAGCAAGTCCTTAAAACACAATTCCTTAAATACTGACAATTGTATTTGGCAATTATACCTCAACAATAAGAAAATAATAATGAGAGGGAACAATAAGAAAGTAATAAACTACATAGAGAACAAAAATAGTTACAGATTACACTTACATCTTTTTAGCTAAAGGGCACCCTTGTGATGACTTCAAATAAGACAATGATGCAAATAAGCAAGTATGCTTTATCAGGATAAGGATTGGTTTTTATTGAGGGGAAAAAAACCCTAGAAGTTGAAAATTGCTTCTTTTCAGTCACAGGCAAAGTTGATTTGAAAGGATAAAAGAAATTGAAATTAAAATGTAAAGGACCAGGTTTTGTAAAGTTTCTAAGCTGCACTCAGAACCTGAAATTCCTGTGGCAGTTAAAACAATTCCCAGAACTGCCCATTAGATGTGTGTCGAAATCTCCCCTGACCACCTAGTTGCTTAACCACCCCCTCCCCGAGACCATGCAGTTCAGCATGTATACACCTTAGGGCTTAAACCAATCAGTTTGAATGTATACCCCTCCTTAGGACTGACCTATCACCCCCGCCCAACCTGTTCCCGCCAGTGAATGTACTAATCATGTGTAAGAGTTGTTATTTGATTTTCCCGCGGTGTACAGTGATTTGCTAAAGGAGGCTATGATGTATGAAGAGTCCCTGCCCTCTCCAAAGAATGTATATAAACTCTGCTTAAGTTGTTCTCGGGGCTCTTTGTTCTCTGCTCTTCTGAAGTGAGCTCTGAGCCCCAGCATGCTGGACCCCCAATAAACCCTTTGCTGTTGCATGAGACGGTCTCTTGGTGGTCTTTTCCTCTGACGTTCGCCCGGTCTTTTCAGATTAAGTCAAACCCCTTCTGTACTCAGTCATAGAACAGGGAAGGTCCTTGTTCAGTTGGGTTCCCTATGGGAGAGATAGAAGCCTCCTCCAATTTAAAAACGCAAAAAAAAAAACCCAAATGAGACTAATAATTTTTTTTAAAAAGTGAACTCTTTTTGAAGAAGCACATGCAAATCTAAAAAAATTGTCTAGCATAATCAAAAGACAATATTTTTGGCTTTGGTTACTTATGTCCAGTTTTGAGCCTCTGACATTTTCCAAAGTATTCCAAATTTTTTCACATTCCCTAAATAACCCTGATTACATCAGTTAGAGGAAATTATCAGTGTCACACCCTTAAGTCCATCAAATATTGAATGGTGAAAACATCTGATCCTAATTCCTTACTAGTTCTTAGAAGAACCAAGGCTTCTTCCTTAGGGCCATTAAATCTGAAACCTTCTAAAGGTAACATTGCTTCACAGAAAGAGAACGCCCTCCCAAGACATACTTCCTTATGCAAACTTCAAAGTACTAGCTGCTTCCTCCAAGGTATCATCCTTAATCATCCTGCAAATTAATATTTCCATAAAGCAAACTAAACACACACACACACACACACACACACACACAATCCTTGCAACCTCAGCAAAGAAAAACCATGGGAAAATATTCTGGGGGGGGGGGGGGAAATGACTTCTAAAAAGTTATAATGGCTAACTTTTAAAACTAAGATAATCGCATACAAAACATACTTTAATCTACAAAATCCAAAACTATATAAACATATTTTCCATTCCAAAGAACAGAAAGCTTTTATTCTCTCCTTGATCTTAGGACTTATTTTATTGCTTATTTATGCCTAGTAGGCCTTTTAATTTGAAAGAATTCGAAAGCTCTCTTTTCAAGGATCCCTAAAAATACCAGGCAGACCAATATTTCAAATATTAGCACAAATACTTACAGTTTTAGAGCTTCAAAAAAAAATTACTAGAATAAAAGTACATAGAGTTTGCTGACATCAGAAGTTAACTGCTTCCTCATAGCATAAACAATTTGGCAAAGAACTGTATATTAGAATGAGAACCAAACCAATAGATTGCTGACATCAGAAGTTAACTGCTTCCTCATAGCATAAACAATTTGGCAAAGAACTGTATATTAGAATGAGAACCAAACCAATAGATACCGTCCTTAAAAGGGAATTTTAAAAAAAAAAAGACAGTAGTTCTTTGAACCATAAATTCCTAACATAGCCAAAAAGATTTTTCTTAACCAGATGTAGTGGCACACACCTGTAATCCCAGTGACTCAGGAGGCTGAGGCAGAAGGATTACAAATTCAAGGCCAGCCTCACAACTTAGTGAGACCCTATCTCAATAATATAAAAAATAAAAAGGGCTGGGGATATAGTGAAGTAGTAGAGAACCCCTGGGTTCAGGTTCAGTCTCCAGTACTGGGGAGAGGTGTTTCTTTAAAGGATAATCTAAAACTTTGCTTTATCAAACTACCTGAGCATCTAAACCAGAATGATTAAAATACTCATATTTCAATCTTTAAATTGACTGACTACACTTTGTCAAAGATAACTTGTGAGTTGTTTTAGCTCCTACCATCCATGATATCTTAGCATGCCTCCAATCCTTCCCTTAAAAGGACAAGCAATTCTACCAATAATGATTAAAAAAAAAAAAAGGGGGGACTTTTACATAAATCATCTCACCCGATAATGGGAAAATTATCATTCAATAATTGAACTATGCAATTATAATGCTATGTATTATATTACGATATTTTTATATTACACATATTATATAGTTATATAATTACATATATGCTATGTATTTTACATGTATTACATTATAATAATGTGTATTATTTCATTATTCCATTTCATAAATGACCTACCAAAGAATAATTGGTAAGCGGAATGGGAATCAAAGAAAAACACACACACATACACACACACACACACACGGCTAAGTTAGGGATAAAAATTCCCAAATTCTCATTTATAAAGAAACAATTGGTGGCCAGGGTTGTGGCTCAGTAGTAGAGCACTTACATGGCATGTGTGAGGCACTGGGTTTGATTCTCAGCACAACATTTAAATAATTAAAATAAAGGCCCATTGACAACTAAAAAAATATTTAAAAAAAAAAAAAAAAAGAAACAACTGTATCTCAACCATCAAAGCTGCAACATTTTGGCCAGTAGATATCACAATGGATTTGAGAGTCAAGAAATATGGACCCTATCACTAGTTTATGTAAGGATGGCATTAACCTTGTTATTTCATTTTGTGAAAGTGAGACTAATAGTACCTAATTTGGCCAACTCTGAATAGAAAATAATATGTGTAGAGCCCACAAGAATATACACATAAGTCAGCTGTCATTGAGTAGGACTGGTAGAAAGGATCTCTGATCCACCCAGACACCACCTGGCTGCCCAGGGGCCAAGAGGATTACTTTCTCAGTACAAGTGTAACACATTCAGGGCACACTAAATGGTAAGCTCCTTAAGACTAGAGCTTATCATAGTCATTTTATATTCTCAGAACCTATATACACCCTGATATAAAGTAGGTCTCCACTAGTACTTCCTTAAATTCCTTACAGAAGAAAGGCACTCACTTCCAAAAAAGGAAAGGAAAAAAACAAACAAACAAAAAAAAACCACCAACAACAACAACAAAAAAAAAAACTACTGGCTAAAAATTCATCCCTCTCTATGAAAAATTACAGTCAACTGCTGTCGTTAGGCAGAGGCTTATTAATCACTGAAACAAGTAGCATTAAAATAAAATCAAAGACAACAACACTCCACTGGAAGTTGTGACAACTGAAACCACTGTTTACAAATAGAAAATGCATGTCCCTGCACCTATGAAGCATTTCAATAAGAACATCTGTCCATTTTCACAGAAACAAATGTCTACTTCTTTTAAGGTGGAAATAAATTTTCAGTGGTTGACAGCTTAAGACATATGGATCACTACAAATGGAGAATATAAGCAAATTTATATCTCACTTCTTTAGAGACACAATATATTTTAGAAAAAGCAATGGTTCTTCTTGTACAGAAACAACAGAAAAGCACAATCCAATGAAGGGAAGATTAAAAGGAGCTATAGCATCTACTAAAATCATGGTCAACATTAAATATCTTACCCTACATACTATTAAGTCTTCTGGATTGTCTTTTGTGAAATCAAAGATCTAATAGTTTTTCCTTCAAAACAAGTTATTTACATAAATTGTCTATTGTACCTCCTTCTAATACAAATTTATATGCATGAGATATTAAGTGAACAAATCTCACAAGCTTTTCCACAAGACTATGTCTTTCTGAGTTTTCAATTTAGCACCCCTTAATTCTTTGTATCTAACACATTTGTCTTCCAACACCTTAAGATGTATATAGTAGACGTTTAAATCACCCTCTTCCAACCCAGAAGACAGGAAGAGAGCAGTTTCTAGACAAGATATCTAAGAGCAGACTAAGGGTCTGTAAACCAACAAGATATTTATTCGAGGGCTGGAGTTGTGGCTCAGTGGTAGAGCACTTGCCTTGCACGCATGAGGCACTGGGTTCAATACTCAGCACTACATAAAAATAAATGAATAAAATAAAGATATTGTGTCCATCTACAACTAAAAAAAATAATTTTTTTAATGTTTATTCCAGTAAAGGATGGTGGATAGGGGAACAATAGGAATTAAGTCTACTAATAAGTCCACAATAAATACTGGGAAAATCTTAAAGGGAATAAAGTATGAAGCTAACTTAAACATACACACTTTTAGTTCTAATAATGACCAAAAAAACGGTGTGTACACTTAGTATAAAAAAATTAAGGACTGAGCATGTACCTCAGTGGCACAGCGAAAGCTAAAAACATTCACAAAACTCTGGGTTTAACCGCCAGCACAGGGAAAAATCATCATCAAATAAGACTTCTTCTAAAAGCAGTATTCCCAAATTGTCTAAACTTTTTTTCCCTTCAGGTTGTGGAGGACCCAACTCAGTGCTTTCTTGTACATACTAGGCAAGCACTCTGCCCACTGAGCTAAATCCCCAAACCCTAAACTTTCTTTTTTAAGTACTGGAGATTAAACCCAAGGGTGTTTTACCACTAAGCTACAACCTCAACCCCTTGTTAATTTTATTTTCAGACAGGGTTTTCTAAGTTACCCAAGCTGGCTTCCACCTTGCCAAGGCTGGCCTCAAACTTGGGATCCTTCTGCCTCGGCCGCCCAAGTGTCTAAGATTAAAGGCATATACTACCATTCCTGGGCTCCAAATTGTCTAATTTTTAAAATATGTTTGGGAATGTCATAAATTAGACCAGTTATATTTTGTTCCCAGAAAAATAAAGCAGATATCTTTCTACAAACTATCAAAACATAAAAAGATAATCAATTACACTCTTAGCTTTAATAATTTAATACTTAATTTCAAAATAAGTTAGTGCTTCCTCAGAGGTATATACTAATAAATTAATACTTCTTATAATAAAAATGAAGTGACATAATTATCTTATAAATAAAACAAATTTTGATTTTGGTTAGCATTTGTTGAGCCAGCAACTAACATCAAAAAAAGGAAACAAATCCAAAAAAGGAAACAAATGAATTCAGAAGAGTAATGATAATAAGATCCATGGGCCAACCCTATTAACTACATATTGTTTTATACCCATTTTACAGATAAGGCAACTGTGGCACAGAAAAGTAACTTGTCCATATTCACAGGGAGGGGAATAAAATATTGAATATCAAAACAGGAAACCAATTCAAATCTTTTTTTTTTCTTAAGTGGTATTAGCAAAAAAAAAAAAAAAAAAAAAAAGGCTGTCAAAACAAGTAAACAGCTATGTGTCTAGTCTTAGTGACTAAAATGATGATATCACCAACCCTCACTAAATGTTTTTAAAGGAAAATACATACATTCACTTTGGATTGTAATTTTCCAAAAATTCAATAACTTTAAAGAAACCGGGAAACTAGGCTTAATACACATTAACTATGTCTAATTCCATGCTCACTTTATATTATCTAAAACATATGAGTTCCCAAAATGAGAACAATATATTAATAATCATTTATAAACTTTCAAGGAATCAAGAACTGAATTTCATATCTAAAACAATAAAAGAACAGTAATTAAAGATTGTCTAGTTCAATCCCTGTATTTTACAAATGAGGAAAAACCAATTCAGTTTTAAAAGATTTTCCCAAATACATCTAAATATCAAAATCTGGACTAGAATTTATTTTCTGGTCCAACTGCTCTTTTTATTATACCATAAGGCAGGATACATAATAAAATACTATATTTAGCCAGGCATGGTGGTGCACGCCAGTAATCCCAGCAGCTCAGGAGGCTGAAGCAGGAGGAACAAGAGTTCAAAGCCAGCCTCAGCAACTTAGGCCCTAACCAACTCAGTAAGACCATGTCTCTAAATAAAATATGAAAAAGGGCTGGGGATGTAGCTCAGTGGTTAAGCACCTCTGGGTTCAATCCCAGGTTAAAAAAAAAAAAAAAAAAATCTAAGTTTCTGGAATAGGGTTACTGAAAGAAAAAAACAAAAACTAAAACAAAATGAAATTATTTAAATCTAAAAAATTAAAATTTTTGAAAAGGAATTATACAAAGTATACAAATGCTTAAAAAAAATCCATCCTGAGACAACACAAGGTTCAAGACAGCCAGAATAAATATGGTTTCACAGGCAAGAAGAAAAGGAATATGATCAGTGACAAAAAGTAGACTGGATCTTTAGGGACTTGCTCAAAAGCTTAGAATCAAACAAGTCAATAAGATATGTTGTGATAAAATCTGGCTAAAACTGGAGAACATGGATTTTTTTATAGATTTTTTTAATAATCTTTTCATCTATTATAAAAAGATTAGCCAGAGGTAGGAGAAAGTCAAAAAGTAAGTAAAGCTGGATGATATGAAGACTATGTTTATGCAGACTCCACATAACTGAGTATGACACTGAATACTGTAGTTTTTCAACAATTAAGTTTTAGATCCCAATAGTCTTACCTTTATTTGTGATAAATAAGTGCCTAAATAGGAAAAAACCCAGTATCTAATATTAAATTTCATTTCTACTAACTATATAACTTTACCCTCTAATAATTATAAACACATGACATGTCAATGACCTAGCTAGCACCCTAGCCCTATGCCTGAGTTGATAATCTTACCATATCATCATTTTATATTATCAAACTCTCCATGCTTATCTTAAAATTGAACAAATTTTAAAATGAACATGACAATCTCTTAAGGAGAAAACAATGTAAAACTGTTTCTAGGGTATAAACTCAATTAAGTGTTTTTAACAAAAAAAGTATACTGAAGGTAATAGGTGATTTTCGCACTGTTTATCCTATTATTTTGCTGGATTTTCTGTAATGAGATTTTTTTGGGGTGGGGGGCGAGTGCTGGAGGTTAGACCCAGAGGCACTTAACCACTGAGCCACATCCCAAGCCCTTTTTAATATTTTATTTAGAGACAGGGCCTCACTGAATTGCTGAGACTGGCTCTGAACTTGCAGTTCTCCTGCTTCAGCTTTCCAAGCCACTAGGATTACAGGCCTGTGCAACGACACCAGGCTTGTAATGAGAAATTTTAAGGACCCAAAGTGTATTTTAGCCAAAGCTAAAACATCAGAAGGCTTAAATGAAACATTTGCAATACTTTTTCTGAATGTTCTCCTTCCGCTAAGCCTCAGCATACTCAAATGTTCCTTTAACCAATCACTTAAATAACAGAAAACTCCCTATTTTTTTACAGTTTTTTTCCTTCTTAAATTAACATTTACAGGAAAAACAGCCAAAAATAGATAAAAAATAGATAAAATTTTATTATTTAATACAATATTCTGACTATAATAACAAGTGACTGAGAACCCCTTCATCTCCATACTCCCCTCCAACTAAACATGAGCATTGTTTCCACCTTTTCTTCTGGAATGATGCTAGACTGCACTGACCACAAAATCTCTTACCTGGTTGAGACTCAAGCAATAAGAAAAGGCAAATAGCCAGCTTAATCTGGGACTTCTTCAATAAGCAGTTTAAAATCACCTATAGGGTACTATGCTAGAAACAGGGAAATTTTCTTGTTTTTTGTTTTTTTTCCTCCAGAAATACAACTTGTCAAACTCACCTAACCTTGTGGCCTGGCCTCATTAACACCACAGTTCCTAATGGTCTATCTCACTGCCTTGTGACAAGGGGTGGGCCAGCTGGTGCCAATCTGACCAACCTCCTATAAGGAATTCTCATACTCAACTCCTTCCCCAACAAGTCCTTCCCAACCAGGACTCCAACAACCCAAAGCTGAAGAGACAACCAGAGCCAGAGATATCATCTATGGAGCTAATATGAAGCAGTATTGGTCTCCATGTAATAGCCATGATGGACAACCCACTGTCAAAGTCTATTCTACTACCTCCTCCTCAATTTCAAACCAGAGCCCCTCTTCACGTATTCTACCACTTTCCCATTCTTTCACAATTAAGTATAATACTAAATATTCGGTAGCTACTCTGAACCAGGCCCTGAAGTCTGAAACTACTTAAAAGGTAAAACAAACATTACATGAAACTGAATATATACTACCTCGTAGACATACAAAAGGCTTGTATGTCTATATATGTGAAGAGGTACCTTTACAAATTACACATTACAATCTAAACATAGTCACTTGTTTGGGTCAGGCTATAATAGTAAGTTAAGAAAAATGAGTTTTACTAATTTCACATGTAAGCAGAATACCAGTGATATAGAATAAGACACATCTCAAAAGCACTGGGGGTTGGGGGGCGGGTCTTGGTACTGGAGATTGAACCCAGGGGCGCTCTACCATGGAGCTTCGTATTGTGAGACAGGGTCTCAAGAAATTGCCCAGATAAATTGCTGGTGTCTAATTTGCAATTCTCCTGAGCATCTTCCCCAATCACTGGGATTACAGGGTGCACCACCACAGCCAGATAGACATTTATTTTTAAGTTACCTTATCCAATTAAGGTATTTATTGTAGACATGCCCTACACCTTATTTTGACAAATGAATAAATTACGTAAACTTTGATTATTTATAGAATTAAATTTCAACTCACCCTAAATGTTTTCACAGCTGCTGACTCTCTGAAAAGTATAATTTTGTTAAGCCCAGCTCTCTTCTCTATTCCACATGCTTACTCAATCTTACCCCTACTAATCATTCACTTTTGGATGTCAAAAAGTGAAATAAAGGATTTGGAGAACTTTTTTTCTTATATGCAAAAGGCAGTGCTCCTGATCAAATTGCAGAAAGAAATGACAGTCCTTTACTTTAAAACCCTAACAATCTAAGAGATAAGAAGCCAGGCTTGGTGGCACACGCCTATAGTTCCAGCTACATAGAAGACTGAAGTGAGAAGATCACTTGGGTTCACAAGGTCAAGTCAGGTCTGGGCAACACAGTGAGACCCATCTCAAAATAATAATAATAACAGTAATAATAATAACAGTAATAATAATAACAGGGCTGGGGATGTGGCTCAAGCGGTAGCCCGCTCGCCTGGCATGCGTGCGGCCCGGGTTTGATCCTCAGCACCACATACAAACAAAGATGTTGTATCCGCCGAAAACTAAAAAATAAATATTAAAAAAATTCTCTCCCTTTAAAAAAAAATAATAATAATAACAACAATAATAATAGAAAGAAGCAAAAAAAATCACAAGATTAAGTACGAAATTACAAAAGATAACTGTGAAACTACAGAGGCAGATAAATAGAGATAGAATTATTCAGGTAAGACAACCTGATGGAAAAAGACAGGTACAAACTGGCCAGCTAAGGAGGGGAAGTGTTCCAAGCCTAGCACAGAGCATCTACAAAGGAACAGAGTAATTATTTTTGCTTTTCTTGACTTTGTAATTCTTAGAAGATGGGATGGCAATTTTCTTTAGAAAATAACACTTCAAATTACCTTGAGATATTTAGCCATATTCTGGAAGTGCATTAGAATTTATTTAAATATGAAAGGATATAACCAATTTTAATAGTACCTTTGGAATGATCTCATTTGACCAGGCACAGACAATTCGGTATTGCCAGTGACAAAATACACATTGCATGCAATTAATTAATGCACCTGAGTGGAAGCCCTAGAAAGAGCTTCAGTCTGACATCCTTGAGATGAGAATCCCACTTATTCAGTGTGTGTCGTTGGCAAATCACTCTGTGCTTCCTTGTTCTAATCTGATTATATTTATTAACATATTTAAATATTGTTTGTCTCCTTCAACTAGAATGTAAACACTAAGAGCAGAAACTGCCTTAACCACCTCTGCATCAGTAGTCTGTGCCATTTTGTGGGAATACTTCATATCTTTGTGTAAGTGAATTAATAGTAAAGAATATCACCACTCCTAAAGCCCTAGACTTTGACAATGAACTATGTCTCATAAAGTCTGTGTAGCCCAGCAATCTGGCAAAATTATCACTGTTAAAAGATTTAATCATTACATCTGTTTCGAAATCAATAAAACTACCATTTCTAAAAATAATTAGCCCAATTCTGAGAAATTATTTTAGTAGAGTCCCCTTAATACCAATGTTTTCCTAAAATGTAAATTGTGAGAAAGAACAATCATCCACATGGGGAAATGGATTCTCAATGATTCATTCTTCTTTAATACTGTAGATTTTAAGCCCACCTGATTTCAGCCATTTTTAATATTGTTCCATAGCATGTCGTAGACAATCAGCTTTTAGCACACTTTTGCGATCTGAATCACCACTCCTTAAATATATAAAATGTACCACCCTCTGATGGAAAACTGCTTGGGGATCTCCTATATGAAACAGGGTGAAGAGAGATGAAAATGATTTCGGAAGTCTTAGGAACATAACACCAGGCCCACATTGCAAAGAATAACTTTTTGCTGGTGATGACTCAAATTACAATCCCTACATAAAAGATCTAATGAAAGGAATCTGTCACGTATGGAAAACAGTGATCGTCTGGCCAAGCACAAAAACAAGTTTTAAATCCACCCACACTTTGCTTAATTCGAAACTTTTAAGGAGCATTAATACTTTCCCCCTAAAGTCTGTTTAAAAGTCCTAAATAAAACAATACAATCGCCCTTACAGTCAGTCCCTCACACATAGGAGTCTGGTGTAGTCAAATAAACAAATGACAGGAAAGCTAACGCTGCTTTTCAAGATTAACGTGGATTTCCAATGACAAGACTGCCACCTGGACACAAGTTGGAAATCCGAGAGCTCGTTCCTTTCGGAGAGTAGAAAATAGAGAAAATTTCAACAGCACTAAAAGTTTCCACCTTCTCACACACCCCCTTCCCCCCAGCATGGGGTCGGGGGCTCCGCCTAGCCAGAGGCGCGTGGAGGAAATCTGCACTTGACTTCCGTCCCCTCCCCGGGTAGGAATGAGACCTTTCCTTCCTGCCCACAGACCCCCACACCCGCCAGGGGCAGCTCCCCGCGGGGCGCTCGGCCAGACGGAAATTAAGACACGCAGCTCGGCGTCCCTTCTCCAGCGACCCCAGCCCACGGCCGCGCTCCGACGGGCGCGCACACACACCGCGCCCCGCAGGCTGGTGCGCCGCGGGAAGGCTCGAGCGGTTTGGCCCGGAGCTCCCAAAGGCCAAGAGCCGGCCCCCGCCACGTCCAGCATGGTCTCCCCTCTTGGCCACGCGCGAGCCGCCCCGGCCGCCTCCCCTCCCCTCCCCCGCCGCGCGGGCCGCTCATCCCCCGCGCCGCCCGGGGCGCGCAGTCCAACCGCCCCCGCGCTAGGCCCTTCAGGCAGCGCCCGGAGTGTCAAGAACCCGGGTCGTCCGCCGCCGGACCGAGGGCTCCGCGCTACCCGCGCCGCCCTCCCGCCGCACCTACCATGGTACAGATGGAAGCGAATTTGGAGACTGTCATTAGGATTTCCATCCGCCCAGCGCCATCTTCCACCCAATCACAGCGGCGGCGGCGGGCGGGGGAGGAGGGCAGCCGGGCCCCCCACTCGCACCGCAACCCGCGGGCGGACCCCGAGCCGCCGCGGACCCACGCACAGAGCCTGCTGGGCCTCCGCTGCCGTCGTAGCCGCCGGCGCTCAGGCACTCTCGGCCTCGGCCCTAGCCCCCGCCTGCCGGCCGCCCGCCCCCGGCTCCGCCCCGGCGCAGGGCGCAGCCGCTGCCTCCGGGCCCGCGCCTGCCCGCGAAGCCGCTCGCCGCACACCCCGCCCAGCGCGCCGGGAAGCGGGCTCCGCGGAGGCCCTAAAGCCCGGCAGTTGCGCTGCACGGCAGCACTGCCCAACCCGCCCGTCGGCGCCCGCCTCCGCTGTTCTGTAGCTGCAGCCACAAAACTCCAGCCCCTCCCTGGCCAGCGTACGACCCCGCCCACTGCTCGGCGCCCGCCTCCCAGGCCTGGGTGCCCGAGCGGCGGAACTCTGGCCCGGCCCCACCCCTTTGCGTGTCGGGGGCGGTGCCGAGGATGGGCATTGGCTCACTCCCGCCCGCTGCGCGGTCCTAGAGTCTCCGCTCCCGCAGAGCTCTGGCTGCTGGAGGGGTTTTTGGAGTAGGCGCGTTGTGCTGCGGAGTACCGGTCGCTGCGACTAGGGGAAACCCTGGAAAGGACTGACTTGCAGCACCCTGCCATGAGCTAGGAGACCCTGCTCCCGAAACAAAGAACAGAGACCATGACCTGGATAATTCTGGGTGGGATGAGGGGAAATGTCCCAAGCACTTGGTTTCTTTCCTTTTACATAATTTGGGTGAACCATCTGAGTTAGATCCCCCAAACTTAGAAAAAGAGTAATCGAATGAAAAGGAAGAGCCAAACAATAATGTATATATGTTTACATTTTCGAAGTAGAAAAGTAATGGGATTGGAGGGGGAGGATGAATCCTGCATTCCTGCCTGCCTGCTGGTCATAAATTTAAAATAGCTGCAAAGTAAGAAAAAATCTTAACCAGCGCTGATAACGATGTTACTAGAGATGAGAAAAACGTCCTATGAGAATACCTAAGCAATGTTAGCTAGTAGATGCAGTTTGTTTTCTCTTTTACAAAATTCATCATTGCACCTTGTTTTTCATGTCTAGCAGCTCATCCTTTTTTTCTATTTGCAAAATAGTAGAGTAACTTCATAAGCCACTATATTAGAAACATGTTTTTGACTAATGAACTAGTGGTGGAGTGCTTTCCTGGGTCCCCCCCCCCCAACGCTTTTTTGTGGTCATTGTTGATGGACCTTTATTTGTTCATATGTGGTGCTGAGAATTTAACCTAGTGCCTCACACATGCAACACAAGCGCTTTACCACTGAGGTACAGTCCCAGCCGTGGATTCCCCCATTTCTATGGATTTGAGGGTCTAATTCAGACAAAGCTCCAAAACCAGGTATGCCTCACCTCATAGGTTCAAAGCATTCAAAAAAACAAAATATTCAAACAAAATTTGGATGACAAATAGATTTCTCATACATGAATGCTGTTTCCATAGTGATTCCATTATAATCTTGGCTGAGGAAAAAATACAGATTAAATATAGTGAAGTCACATGATGCTGCCTGGTCCTCCAGGTTCCTCCCCCCATAGAAGCCTGGAAGCCTGGGACCCTCCTCCTTTACCACTGAAACCAAGCCAGTAAGCTAGTACTCTAGTTTTCACCACTGTACTTTCAGGTCAATAGAGTGCTTGCTCCTTGTTTTCTTCTCTAGATTCACAAGCTTTACCCAACTAGAGTCTTTCTCATTCTTGTCTTCCTCCTGTTTGGACAAGGACTTCTACATCTAAGATTGCTATAGCCTACCTGGACTTGGTCCCAGTGTTTCTATGCTCTTCACTGACTCCTTTAGGATTTACATCAGGCTTTATCTACAAAATATACTCAAGTAGATATTTCTTTGTCTCTATTTCCTCATCTGGAAAAGAAGGGTAACAATTGTGTTAGAGGATAAATCATGGAGACATGTTTAGAATAGTGCCTGACACTAGTGCAAAGTGCAAAGCTTTGAATGGGCAAAGTCCACATTTTAAAAGTCAGGGAGGGCAAATACACTCTTCACATTGCCAGTTTGCTCCTTCAGAGCCCCTGCCATTTGCCAGGTTCCTAATCAGTCTCTTAGATACATAAATGTAACCCAAAAGATGACCTTAGATCTATCATTTCATGCTCATGTTATATGCAAAGGAGTATGACGTTCATCATTGCACTGCCCAAGAATACAGGGCCAGGATCCATACCCAGATACTCCAACTGTATAACTCATAGGCTCTTCCCTTCTCTACCCTGCCTCTTGAGAATTGAATGAATCAACCTTCTTTATTGCACTAATATCATCTAGCCATCCAGCAAATGTCAATCAAAACAGCAGTACTTTTTTGAATTGGTTTAAATCAATTTAGTAACATTTTATTGTATTTCATTTTATTTTTGGCAGGTGGGGGTCATGCTGGAGATTGAACTCATAGAAGCTCTACCAATGAGCTACATTCCAGTTCTTTTTATTTTTTATTTTGAGACATGTTCTTACGAAGTTGTTGGGGGTCTCACTTAAGCACTGAAACTAGCCTGGAACTTGCAATTTTCATACCTCAGCCACCTGGGTCACTAGGATGGTGGATACCACCATGCCAGGCTAGTTAACTTACTTTTTAAGGCTAGCTTAGTTCAGACAAGTAAAGTCAAGTCATCTGCACAAGAGATATATGCCTGACACAGGCTAGACAGGATGGCATATAGCCAATAAGCCCCAAATTTTGTCATTATTTAAACACAGATTTAAAAGAACAGAGCTGGGCCAGACATAGTAGCACAAACCTGTAATTCCAGCACCTTGGAAATTGAGGAGCAGGATCACACATTCGAGGACAGCCTGGGCAATCTGGTCTTGAGACTGTCCCAAAACAAAAATAACAAAAAACATAGGACATAACTCAGTGGTATAGCACCCCTGGATTCAACCCCCCAGTATTACAAAAATAAATAAATAAAAAGAAACAAAGAAAAGAAATAAAATATGAAAAAGAGAAGAAAAGGGCAGGGATGGGTACTGAGGTATAGTTCAGCCTTAAAGCACATGCTTAGCATGTATAAGGTCCAGAATTCAATCCCCCCCAGTGCAAAAAAAAAACACCAGAGTTTCATAGTTCACCTAAAGGAAGGTCAAGGACCCTCTTTTATACTGTATTTAATACTAAAACTAAAATGTGGTTTAAAAATACCTACTGATCATCTACTGATGAATAGAGAAATCTGTGCCCTCAGGAAGGACACCATCCACTCCACTCGGGCAGATTATTTTTATGGACAGTGAACTAAGAGCCATTTTATCTACCTTCAGACCTGTCCCTCAATTTTTATAATATCCCAGCAACTTGAGAGGCTGAGATAGGATGATTGCAAGTTCAAGGCCAGCCTCAGCAATTTAGTAAGGTCCTAAGCAACTTGGTGAGACGCTGTCTCAAAATAAAAAATAAAAAGAGCTGAAGATAACTGGTAGAGTATCCTTCAGTTCAATTCCCAGTAGCACAAAAAAGAGAAAATGAATGGAGAAAAAGAAGAACCAAGTACTGTCAGCTCTGAAAGAGGGGAAAACTATCTCTGCCTGCAAGACCAACTGGATGAGGACAGCTTCATAATCTGAAAGAACAGGATGAACGGTGGAGAGGGGGATCTTGTGATTTCCCAGAAGAAAGCAAGCTGCCTGCCAGAACCCAGATTGGAAGGAGTGTAGGATGTCTATGGCAGTATCACAGGGTGTCTTTCATGAAGTGTATGGACCTAAGTGTGGAAAATCAAGAGGACAATCTGATCCACAGCCACACAAGCAAAGATTATGGTCTCTGGGTCTCCACTGTCATATCCACCAGTAATAAGTGGAGGAATTTGCCTATCTTCAAACTCTTTCCTTGTATTTTGTTTTTTATAACAATCAGGAGTCCTAGTCTTGCAATTTGCTGAGATTAAACATTGCAGTGAATTTCAAAAAGATGTCAAAACAATAGGTCTATCACTGTGGAGATAACCTTGTTTCTCATGAGCATAAATATAAACTAGAATATTCTCTCTGTTATTTACCTCCTCACTAAGCAAAGTCTGCCTAAAGGAGACCAAAAAGATACTGATAAAGATAATGCAGTCATTTCAACTATCTAGAATAGGTTCAAAAGTGGCTGAATTTGCTAGATATGATGGTACACTAGCTCAAGGCTAGTGATCTCAAAAAGGGTTGGGATGTAGCTCAGTGGCAGAGCACTGCTGGGTTCAAGCTCCAATACCACAAAAGTGGCTGACCTTAGATTTGACCTTTTCAAATGCTTTCATTAGGCACTCTGAAAAAAAAATTAGGCACTGTTACAAGAGGGGAAGAGAGAGAAAGCCAAAACAGGTTGATAATCTTGACCACAAACTCAATTCTTGGGGGCCTCAATCATTCAGCAATGTAAATTAGAATTATATTTATTTAGTCTAATAGCAGCTGAGTGTCTCTGATACATGAAGGCTTTGTGGCAGACCCTTAAGGAACATGAGTCCTACCTTCAAAACTTTGTCAATTAGTTGAAAAGAGATGATGAGTACACAACTTGGAAGGGTCCTGTGACACCTTGGGGGTTTCCTGAGAGAGTCAAACTATTTAGTCAGTTGAGAGAAATTCAACTAGACGAGAGTCGGTTGTGTGATTTACAGTCATAATGCTGTGTGATGACTTATGAAAGGGTTCAGAGAAGATAGTAATTTTTTTCTAAAATTTTAGATCATCAAAAATACTACCACATCCTAGAGCATCTTACCCACCGTAACCACCACCCCTTCCTCCTTTTTTCCGTTTTACTAGTGCTGGGCATGGAACCCAGGGCCTGCACATACTAGGTAAGTATTCTGCCACTGAGAACACTCCCAGCCCTCCCCCTCCTCTCTCTCCCTCCACCTCTACTGCATACCCCTCTCCTCTCATCTACTATTCTTCAAATATCAGCAAGATGAGGGCACTTCTGAGCCTTTATACTGGATGTTCCTTCTTCCTGGAACACTCTCCAACTAGCCTGGTAGACATCCAACCTGGCCTGTTTGCCTGGTCCCCTTCCTAGGTGTAACCTCATGAGAACTGGGAGCTTGTCTTTTTGTTTACACAGCTCTGTGCCTGAAGTCTGGGAAAGAATACCAAATGCTCAATAAACACTTGTTACTGAATGAGGTCGAAATTGATAAACACCTACGCTGTAAGTATGTCCAACTACAGAGCAAATAAAATTTTTTTCTATATGCTTCAGCAGAGTTGAACCTTATGTTTGGCGTTCGTGTTATAGATTTTACCGGCATTTCACATTGAGATTTCATGTCAATACTCACAAGGCCTCCTGGCCACTTGACCTTCATCTGCCTACCTAGAGCATCTCATGAGGAGCAGTGTACTACCTTGGGGTTTCCTAAAATGTTCAAGCTCCATTCTCAGTTGTGAGAAATAGTCATGGCTCCCTTTTTTTTTTCTTTCAAAATACTCTATTGAAATAGAAAAGCATAGGGATACCAAACAAAAACAAAACTTCCAAAATATAGTTAGCAGACAGAAAACACTTTCAGAAATACGAGACGTTCCAAATGCTGATTTCCTGGAATCAAGCTTGTAGGAGTGGGTAAACTAGGAGACAAGATGCAAAGAAGAGTTTTTACTAGATTCTTTTTTATACTTTTTGAGTGTTGAACCATACATGTGAATGTATAACTCTTTTAAAGATTAGGTAAATGCAATATTTTTAAAAATTAAAAACCATATTTGGATGACAATATTTTAAAATTACTACTGGAAGCTTTTTGAATATAATTTTTTCTTTTTGAATATATCTTATCTATGTGAACCTAGTTTATATCTGATTTCCCTCTGCCTAAGTTGAACGTGAACTTGGACAGGAGTATTCCTTCTTTAGGACTCTTAGTGCTCTAATCTTCTGCCCTCGTTGGCTCTGACTCTCCTAGTAAAGAAAGACTGCAGTCTCTTTATACATGAATCAAGAGCAAGCATTGATTTGCCTCCTTTAAAAGGGTTATCATGGGTTATTTTTTCTTATGCTGCCAAAAGGAAGTAGTCATGGGGGAAGTGAAAGGTGGGAAGAAAGGAAGTGCACCCAGAAATTTCTCTTTATCCTCATTCTTTTAGTGCTTCATCCTCAAGATCCAATCAGAAAAGAGATTCAATGATCGCTAGTCCATCAGAAGATCATATGATCACATGCCCACCACCGGAACACAGAGCAGCCCTGTGTCTGCCTTTTTCTCAACAGAGGAAGAGCACTTGTCCTATAAACACTTCTCATCTTAACCTTTTCTTGATTATGGTTTTTATTTGTTTGTTTGTTTTTTTAGGGGAATTTGCTTTAGTCTTTCCCAATTTTCTCTGAAATTACTTAAAAAAAAAAAAACTTCAGTTACACACAGGAGCAGTTATATCTGCTTTCTGGCACAAACTTTGTGGAAACACAAATGATAGATTATACCAGGTTTTTTGTTTGTTGTTTGTTTGTTTGTTTTTAATAGAACTTTCAGGTAAAATCTCCACAGCTCAATTCCAGGGCTGCTTCTCCAAGTCACCTGCTGCAGACTGAGACACATGTACACATAGCCACTCCTCTTTGCAATATTCAAGATAACATGTAAGATAATAGGTATAATTTTACACCTGAAATTTGGAGGGTTATGAGTTTTACTGTTAATGATGATTATCTCTGAAGTGAAGAATATAGAGGTTAGGTTTTCCCTTTCTTTTTTGTTTTTCATTTTTGTTTAAAATTTCATATTGAAAATGTATTACTTTTATAATAAAAATAAAGCATTTAAAAGTTAAAGCCTATATTAGCTTTCCATCATCACAACAAAATTCCCGAGATAATCAACTTATAAGGGGGAAAGATTCACTTTAGCTCACAGATTCAGAGGTTTCAGATTACTTGGCCCTTTTGCTTTGGCCCTGTGGTAGCATGGGGTGGAGAAGGTCTGTTCACCTCACGTTTGTCAGGGTTCCTCAAGGGAAGAGGTAAGTACTGAACGCTGACCCCAGACCCTCCATTCTTCCCCAAGTAAAAATATTGCCTAGTAAAAACAAATCTCAAATTCTCACAAACCTGTTTCCTGAGTGCCCAAACTGACATGCTCTGTGAATAATTAAGTCACTTCTCAGTGTAACCTATATAAGCACAGACTCCTCCTTTGGCCAATGGCTCATTTTCCACCAGGAAAGTGGGTCCATCAGAGGCATGACTCCACTGCTGAATAAAGGCTGTGCTAATTCATGATGTTTGCACCCGGTTCACTCATTTGGTGCTAACATCTACGAACAACTTTGTAAAATGGTGAAACATGATCTAAATTGAGTCTCCTTGGGGTCTATTCTCGGCTCTCCCATTTATCATCACAGTGCCCTACTTAAAGACTTACCAACATGTAATATGTAAAAAGTGTAATAGGACTCATCAGTGAAAACTCCTTCATAAATAATTTTGCTGATGCTGTGTACCCATGGCACAGAGAGAGGCCAGGTCAGAGTGGGCCTCACAGAAATGTCAAGGGGTCCAGAGTCAGATTCTCAGTCATCAGACCTGAAGCTCAATTTTTCTTTTATCAAAAAAGCACATTTGTTACAAGGGAGACAGACTTAACTCTAATGAAAACTCACAAAGATCTACTCTGATGGCTATAGAATAATAACAGAAATAATAATAAAAATAATAATAATAATAAAAATAATTTTAAAAAAAACAGTTGTGAGGATAAAAGAAATGGAAATCCTTGTACATTGCTGGTGAAATGCAAAATGATGCACAATGGAAAACAGTATGATGATCCCCAAAATGTTAAATATAAAATTACCCAAATGCTCCAGCAATTCCATTTTGAGGGTATATTAAAAAAATTAAATGCAGAAAATTGAAGAGATATTTGTATAACCATAGTTGAAACAGCAATCTTCACAATAGTCAAAAGGTAGAAGCAACCCAAGTGTCTAGGGATGGATAACTGGATAAACAAAATGTGTTCTACCCATTCAGTACTTAAAAGAAATAACATTCTGGCACATGCCATGATAAATGAACCTGGAGAACATTATACTAAGTAAAATAAGACAGACACAGAAGGACTAATATTGTTTGATTGCACTTATACAAAAGAGCTAAAATAATCAAATTTAGGGTTGGGGTTGTGGCTTAGTGGTAGAGCATTTGCCTAGCATGTGTGAGGCATTGGATTCAATCCTCAGCACCACATAATAAATAAATAAATAAATAAATAAATAAATAAATAAATAAATAAATAAATAAATATTATTAAGCAATTTTTAAAAATAATCAAATTTATAAAGATGGAAAGTAGAATCCAGGTTACCAGAAGCTGAAGGGAGCATAGAGTGGGAAGTTCGTGTTTAGTCGGTACAGAATTTCTGTTGGGGATAATGGAGACTTCAGGGTGTAGATACTGGTTATGTTGCACAACATGGAGGATATATTTTAAACCACTGACTTTGTACATTGACAAGTAGATAAAATGATAAGTATTATGAAATTCTATTATAAAAAATAATAAAATCTCAAAAAACTCACAAGGGACTTGTAGACCAAATAGAATGCTAATTTATTAATTTATACTGTGTTTTATTCCTCCTCTGGGTACCCAGAACACCAATTACTTCCAGTACTTGGACTTGCTAATAGACCCACTTCTTCTATCACCTCAGTCTACTTCTCCCTTCTAGGAGCCACGTCTTTCTGATCCTTCCATGTATCTGTCCCTAACCCCTGCTTCATTCTGAATCATGGCTCTGTAGGTGCAGAAGATGTAAATACATGAGCTGTGTTTGTAAATCAACATAAAACCAGTCTTCAGATACCTGCTTCCCTGCCCATCTGCTCCCATATTTCTTGCTCCTGGACCTTCCTGCTCCCTGACAGACACCTTGACTCCTTCTTTTCCCTCAGGACTGACCCCTTCGATTAAGTGACTCAGTTTTTGAATTGACCACTTCCTTTCTGAAAGCTTCCTGCATCTGATCCCTGTCAACTCTCTGAGACAGCAGAACAGCTCAAGTCACTCTCTACTTGTCACCAGCTTAGAGGAAGAGGAGCAGAAGCCACCATGCTGGAAATTTTAGTATCATTCATTTCTTTTCTCCCTTCAGGTCCCCCTCTCTTTGTAGTCCAGTAGATTCCACCTCAGGGGACGTGGTGTATGCATTTCCTCTGAATTCTCACCTTCATAATGCTTGAGATCCACCCACCACCACCCCATGACCCATTGCATAAGCCTCTTGCCTGGTGCTCCTCTCTAGTCCTGTAGAGCTATTGTCCCCAAGTGCAAATCTGGTCATGGTTCCCCCTCCCTTCAAAAATCCTCCACAGGTCCCCATTGCCCGAGGACCATTGCCAGCCAGAATAGTTCCCCACCCCCCACTCCAGCCTCACTCCTCCTCCTATGCACCATGCTCCTCAATCCAGCACACTGGAGGTCTGGTCTTCCCTAGGTGCTTCCACCTTTCTCCACCTGTCTCCATATTATTCTGCCAAGAGTGATCATGTGACTTGGTTTGCCCAAAACGGTATGTTACCTGTTATCCAGTATAATTATTAATAGTTCCTTTCTCTCTCCAGAGTGTTTTAGTTTGAGAAAGAGGTTACATGATCAAGTTGTATTTGCCCCATTCTTCACTTGGCAAATCTCTGCTCATCTTTCACAATATGCTCTAATGTTAGAAGTTCTAGAAATCTTTGACATGTCCTTCAGGGAAAACAATTTGTACCTTCTGAGTTCCCTCAGCCTTTATATATATAATTTCATGACAGTGCACTGTTAGACATTTGTTTACTTATCTTATGTTCTTCCCTACTAGACTTTTTTTTTTCTTTTTCTGATACTGGGGATTGAGCCCAGGGGTGCTCTATCACCCTTTAGCTCTTTTTATTTTTTTATTTTGAGACAGGGTCTCAGTTCAACTTGTGATCCTCCTGCCTCAGCCACCTGAGTCACTGGGATCACAAGCATGCACTACTGTATCCAACTCCTGCTAGATTTGTTGAGCTTTACATATTTTTTGTATCTCCAATACTCAGAAGAATTCCTGACATGTAGTAGACACTCACTCATTGAATATTTGCTAAAAATGAATGAAAAACAAAATGAATCTATAAATACTTTATTAAGTCGGAACAGGTACTAGCACAAAGTTCTTGGGAAATAGGTGAACAAATTCTCATGGAGTTTACATTTAAGTGAGGGAAAGAGAAGTTTATTTCTGAACATACCACTGGTAAAGATTCAGGAAGGGGTTTCCTTGAAGGGTCAGCTCCTTCAAGGCAGGAGGCTGTTTGGGGGATGAGGGCCACCCAAGCACATCAAATTTTCTGTTGTAAGGAAGAATCAAGAAATGGATGCTGGGTAACAATGTTCATTTGAGGTAGGATGGGGAAGCTATTCACATCCAGGTCAGAGCTGCCTCTGGTAATGTGTTCTTTCAACCAGTCAGAGTATCTTTGTGATATGAAAGAAATGTGAAAGTTGTCAGAATTTAAATAGAGTCACTTGTGTCAACCATAACAAAACAAAACAAACAAACAAAAAGTAAGTAAGGTTAGAAAGGTGTGGAGGGAGAGTTCTAACTCATGATTATATGGTAATAACTATCACAAAAGACTGCCAGACCACAAGCTCACATACAAGCCCCCATCACCTTATATAAAAGTACTTCTACAAGGATATTTGCCAACTACTGTCAGTTAAGGCTGGGATTGATGCCGTTCTTGCTATTAATAATGGTCCAGGATTATTGTTTCAAATTATCTGGTGAGCTGGACATCATGGTCCATGCCTATAATCCTAGTCAGTTGGGATGCTGAGGCAGGAAGATCTCAAGTTCAAGGCCACCTTGGGCAACTTAGTGAGACCCTAAGTCAGAATAAAAAAATTAAAAGGCTAGGAGCTGAGCACGATGGTACACATCTGTAATCCCAGCAGTGTGGGAGGTTCAGACAGGAGGATCACAAGTTCAAAGCCAGCCCCAGCAAAAGCTGGGTGCTAAACAACCGAATGAAACCCTATCTCTAAATAAAATACAAAAAAAAAATGGGGCTGGGATGGGGCTTAGTGGTTGAGTGCCCCTGAGTTCAATCTCTGGTACACCCCCTCCAAAAAAAAGGGCTGGGGATATAGCTCAATAGTAACATTTGCTTACCATGTGCAAGACCCTTGCTTCAATTTTCAATAACACACACACACACACAAATTATGTGATGTAATCATCTTCATTTTTTTTTGTCTTCAAAATCTTCCCTTTGCCCCAATCCCTTTGAATGCACCCATACTTTAAAATGGCACATGTGTTTCCATGGCCAGTGCTCTGGTATTCCCATTGCAATGTTATTCCTAAATAAACACCATTATTCTTTGGGGAACCTCTCCTCTGATTGTTTTTTCTAGGTTGACACACGTCAACCCCCATTTGAACCTAACCTGGGATGTAATTCACACCACCTTGGAGTCGGTTGTCTGTATTTATATACCGTCAAGGTCAATCAGCCTTCCCATGGAAATTCTCTTAACTTTTATACCAACTGCCACTAATAACGATTTTTTTTAGTCACCATGATATCAAATATACAGAAAAACTACATATATAATAAATACATATTAAAATAAAAACAGAACTCTATAGATTTGAAAATGGCAATATGGTATGTTCCATGGACATAGTTCTGACAGAAGCAGAACACTAATCTCCTTGCTAGATTTCTTAGCAAGTAGGTCCCGCCCTGGAGAGCTCTAAATACCTTTGCTTCTGGGTGTATTGTTAAGAAGTCCCAGAAAGTCTCAAACTTATAACCAAAAGTACATCAAAGAAAATTTCTCCTTGTCATTTTTTTCCCTCAAGAGACAGATGATGGAATAGTGAGCCAATGGATAAAAATATCAAGTGGGCACCTTCTGATGCTAACAATGAAGTTGGTTGGAGAAAATGGGAATTGGACTGGAAAAAAGTGGAATGAATTCTTTTGTGCTCTCTTCTTTTACTGCCTGGGTCAACTGAACTGAGCCCCTTTTCTGTGATGCTGGGTTTAGTGTTCTGAAGAGGCAGAACCTTACTGTTTTAGCCTCAAAACTGTCACTCTTAATCTGTCTCTTTTTATTCCAGGCCACCACTGTAATTTAAATAATTTTCCTGTTTTCAAGATTGCAATAGATTTCTTCCCTGCTCTCTTTCTTTCTTTCTTTTATTTTTTATTATGGAAATTTTCAGGCATATAAAAAATTGGAGAATAATAAAATAAACCCAATCTATCAATCATGCAGTTTTTCTACATAAAATTCATAGTTTTTTTATAATTGCATATAGCTTTTTTAAAAAAATATTTTAAATAATTTTTTTTAAAGAGAGAGAGAGAATTTTAATATTTATTTTTTAGTTTTGGGCGGACACAACATCTTTGTTTGTATGTGGTGCTGAGGATTGAACCCAGGCCATACACATGCCAGGCAATGCGCTACTGCTTGAGCCACATCCCCAGCCCCTGTATATAGTTTTTAAACTGCCACTCCCAGATAACATAGAGAACAATTTCATCATCATTAACATTCCTTTGCCACTCCCCAGACTGAGCATGTATCCTTATGTAGCAGTCTTTTTCTGTCCTTACCTCACAACCCCCAAGATGATATCAAAGCAAATCCAGACATCCAGTTAGTCTTTCTATAGATATTTCCTTATATTTCTCTAAAAGATAACCAAAATATTATTATCACACTGAAATAAACCACATTGTCAAATATGCAATCCCTATGTACATTTTCCTAATTCTTTTAATGGATTTGTAATCTGTTTCTTCCACTTTGATCTATCTTATTGATTTTGAAGAACAGCAGGTTACTATTTCCAATGCACTATTATGATTATCAATTAACTGACTACTTCTTAGTCTAGAATAATCTTGACTCATTGTAATTTTCCAGTTTAAATTTATTTTTTTAATGGTTTATTTTTAGTTGAGTTGGACGCAATACCTGTATTTTATTTTTATGTGGTGCTGAGGATTGAACCTAGGGCCTCGCATGTGCTAGACGTGCACTCTACCGCTGAGACACGACTCCAGCCCCCTCCAGTTTAAATTTCTAAATGTTCCTCTTTTAAGTGCTTACCCATTGGCAAGAGTCAGCTAGCTTGTTTCGTTTCGTTTCGTTTCTTTCTTTCTTTCTTTCTACTGGGGATTGAATTCAGGGACACTAGGCCACTGAGCCACATCCCCAGCCCTATTTTGTATTTTATTTAGAGACAAGGTCTCACGAGTTGCTTAGCTCCTCACTTTTGCTGAGGCTGGCTTTGAACTCTCAATCCTCCTTGCCTCAGCCTCCCAAACTGCTGGGATTAAAGGCGTGTCCCACCATTCCCAGCTCAATGAGCTTTTGTATGAATAACCTTGTTTCTTTATCTCTGAGAATTTAGTTATTTTGTCTCTTCCCTCTACCCTGCTCACAAATGTTCATTAAATAAATATCTATGGAACACCTACTAGGAACCAGAAGTAGGTACTCAGGGAGATTTTGGCATTATCCCTTCTCTACCTGTTGGAATTCCATTTACTTAAGAAGAAGTTCAAATGTCAGCTGTACTAAGTACTCCTTGATATCTGCGTGCAGAAATATTCTCTTGTTCCTCCAAGACTCCTGCTTTTCTTTGCTTGCAAATGTTCCCATAGTATGTACCACATAGGGATTTGAACATAGGACACATAGAATAACTTCATCTCTCTAAGGCCCTCAACATTTAATGGAAACAGTGAATGAATGGATTTTTATTATTTTTTATTATTTATTATTTTTAAAAGCCACACCATAATTGTACATATTTTAAGGTACATTGTGATATTTTAATACATGCACACAATATGCAATGATAAAATCAAGGCAATGGCATATCTATCACCTCAAACATTTATCATTTCTTTGTGTTAGGAACATTCAAAATCCTTCCTTTAGCTATTTTGAAGTATGCAATAAATTATTGTTAATTGCAATCACACTTCTGTGCTATAGAATATCAGATCCCAGATGAATGAATAATTTAAAAGCTGTTATCAAGGAAAAAAAATTACCCACTGACTGCCAAACCTGATCCAACAGTTAAAAAACAATTCTTATATCAATATAAGTGATTGTGGTACACTGAGAAGACTTGAAGGAAAAAACCCATTTATGGAGCAATTAAAAATTGATCTGTAGATTAAAAGACCTTGAAATCTTTTCCTTCTTTTGGTTATCTTGTTTCTTTATGGCATGCTACTGAATTTGGCAGGACAAATAAAAAACTGATTTCCTGAAGTCAGAATTTCTTAAAAATATTTCTGTGCCATTATAAAAATATGAAAACATAAAAAGATATACAGAAGAAAGTTAGAGTCACCCATAACCCACCGTTCAGACAAAAATCACTGAATGTTTTGGTGCACTTCCTTCCCATCTTTGTTCTCTGCATAGAAAAGGGCTGCTAGTCCAGCATGGCGGTACCCGCCTGTCATCACAGCTACTCAGGAGGCTTAGGCAGGAGAATTGCAAATTCCACATCAGCTTCGCAATTTAGCAAGATCCTCTCTCAATATATAAAGTAAAAAATGGGGGCTGGATTGTGGCTCAGTGGTAGAGCACTTGCCTAGCATGTGTGAAGCATTGGATTCAATCTTCAGCACCACATATAAATAAATAAAATAGAGGTCCATTGACAACTAAAAAAAAAGTAAAAAGTGTTAGATTTGTAGCTCAGTAGTAAAGCCTTTGCCTAGCATGCGTGAGGTCCTGGGTTCAATGTGTAGGATAAGAAAGGAAGGAAGGAAGGAAGGAAGGAAGGAAGGAAGGAAGGAAGGGAGGAAGGAAGGAAGGGAGGGAGGGAGGGAAAAGAAAAGAAAAGAGAGTCTGCTCCAAAGAACTGGGTTTCATGGTAGATCTGAGCTTACATTGACCTCCATACTGTAATTTTTTTTTATTATTATTATTAAGGTTGTGTGTTCTTGGGGCTGGGGATGTGGCTCAAGCGGTAGCGCACTCGCCTGGCGTGCGTGCGGCCCGGGTTCGATCCTCAACACCACATACAAACAAAGATGTTGTGTCCGCTGAAAACTAAAAAAAATAAATATTAAGAATTCTCTCTCTCAAAAAAAAAAAAAAGTTTGTGTGTTCTTTCCTCCTCTCTGTTTGCCTTTCCTCAATGATGACCCTCACTCTCTCTTTTTTCTTCTTGTTTTGTTCTAGCCCTTTCTCCCTAAAACCCGGATTTCTGGTCTTGTGACTTCAACTTGAGTTTTCACTTCCATTTCTGATCACAACATCACATCTCTGATCAGAATTCCCAAGGCGCATCACCTTACACCCATTTACCTAGTCTCCTTGATTCTGAAGGCAAGTTCTTCCACCAGACCTGAAGTTTGTTCTTTTGTTTTGAGATATTAGGGATTGAACCAAAGTCCTCACACATGCTAGGCAAGCACTGTACTACAGAGCCATATCTCCAGCCTATTTATTTATTTATTTTTTAATTTCTGAGACAGGATCTCACTAAGTTGCTGAGGCTGGCCTTGAACTTGTAATCTTCCTATGTCAGCCTCCTGAATTGCTGGGATTACAGGCATGCGCCACCATGCCTGGCAATATGGTGCATTTTTAAGATATACATATATATATATTTTTTAATTGACTTATAATAATCATATATATTTATGGCTACAGTGTGACATTTCAGTACACACTATGCAATGAATAGATCCGGGTAATTGGATATCTCTTATATCAAGGATATATCGTGTGTGTGTGTGTGCGTGTGTGTGTGCTGGGAACATTCAAAACCATCCCTACTAACTACTTGGAAATATTTCATTAATTGTTGTCAACTGTAATTATCCTACTGGAGCATGATAATATTGATGACAGGGAATAGACACAGCAGTGAGAACATAAGTTAAGGGAATAATTCTACAAACTGGGCCAACTGTGCTACCCCCACAGGCTTCCTCTTTTAAAAAGCAATTTACCTGCAGCCCTGCCTGGCTTAAGTTGACAGGACGTGTTACATTCCTCAGCAAACAACCTGTTATCTGCAGGAGAAATGAAGGATGAAATGCTGATAAAAAGAATGCAAGTTATCCTGAAGTGGGGGAACTTTGTGACCCTTACACAGAACAGATCCCAGAACTTAAGGAGATAAGAATAACTACCCTTAACCATAGCATCTGTAAGAGCTGGTTCCAATTAGAACCAGTCAGCATGGGCCAAAGTGACTGTGAGTTGTGAGTTGTTACGGGGATTTGAATCTCTGATGTCATCCTGCTGTCAGTCAAAAATCAAGAGGTGGTGGACCTGGACAGTACTATCTGGTAACTTCCCTGGGGCATCGTCCCCCCAATAAAACTGGAAAGCAGGAGGGGCACATAGTCCTGTTCCTCTCTGAGGGAACCCACTCTCTCCCTTGAGAGTGTCCCCTTCCCCCTTTCCCATCTATTCTAATAAAATCATGCCTGTTTCTCTGAACTAAGTATCTGAAATCTTTCTGGCATGATTGCAAGAACTGGGGTGAAGGGGGTCCTTCATGTTGCCTCAGTTTCGTGGCAGGCCTCTGTCCTGTAATGGTGACAAACTGAAATGTTTTCCCTGTGATCAAGGACAAAGACAGATGTCCACTCACATCACTTCTCATCAACAGTGTGTTATTTTTTAAATTTTGCTAATATGTTTAAAACCACTCTGCATTTTCAATTTGCATTTCTTTGCTTGTGAGAGTAACTTTTATGTTTATTAGCAATTTGCACTTCCTCTTGTGAGAAATGCATGTCTGTAATCTTTGCTCATGCTTCTGTTGTCCTAGGGTTTTTTAATTTCTGTGAGCTATTTTTGTCTTAAATATTTCTGCAAATTTATAGTTTGCCTTTTCTTTTTGGTATGCCAAGATTTTGCCATAGAGGTTTATTTTTAGCTTCTGTAAACAAAACTATTTTGTCTCTTTTAAAATTGCTTTTATTCTTAACTGTTTCTTCCACCCCATCCCCCATACTGGGAATTGAACTGAGGGCTTGCTAGGAAGGTGCTTTACCACTGAGCTACATCCCAGCCCTTGTGTGTGTGTGTGTGTGTGTGCATTTTGGGGGTATTGAACCCAGGGCCCTGCATATGCTAGGCAAGTGCTCAAACATTGGCCCATACCCCAGTCCCAACCCTTTATTTATATATATATATATATATATATATATATATATATATATATATATATATATATATATTTAGTTGTATATGGACATGATAACTTTAATTAATTAATTAATTAATTTTTATGTAATGCTGAGAATCTAAACCTGTGCCTCACATGTGCTAGACAAGAGCTCTACTACTGAACTACAACCCCAGACCCTGGCCCTTTTGGTTTTAATTTTTATTTTGAGACAGGGTTCTTACTAAATTGTCTAGGCTTGCCTCAAGCTTGCAATCCTCAGTCTCCGGAGTAGAAAAAAAAATTTTTTCTTATAGTATTTTATAGTACTATAGAAACTATCTATCTAGATTCTATATTTAAGAACTAGTTGAGGAGTTCATAACCTATCATTTGTGCAACTTATAGTCCTATAAAGATGGTTCTTATACCTTGAAACTGGTGCTGTTTGTGTTCTCACAAAGCATCAATAAGAAAAAAAAATGACTCAGAATCTAATTTGCAATATTGGTTCAAAGTTATAATATGTAGGATTTAGACTAGGTTCTGAGTCATATTTCCATCCATAAGACAAAATTAAAAGGATGATGAGACTGATATTTGAGAATCACATAGAAACAAAAATTTATGATGGATACTCAGGGAAAGATAGTCTAATTTGGACAGTGTTTAAAAATAACTAAAAAGTAAAGAGGATAAGAGTTGTTTCTATGGCCATCAGCAGTTTTTATTGAGTATTAAATTTTCTAAAGGCTTTTGGGATTCCTAAAAAGGGATGATTTTTTAATGTTAGCCTATTATTTAGGAAAGTGATGTTTGAAAAAAATCTTTTAATCATTTAACTTTATTTATAGCCATAATACCTTCAGATGTTATATGATAAATTACTATATTTTTTATTATACTGCATATCCCTTTGTTTCATAATGAGTTTGGATGTGAGTCAATAAGACAAGATGTACCTCAGTATAACTGCTTTCCAGAATTAGTATAAGCCTGTGAGAATGAGATTGTTATGGTACCAAAAATTGTCAACATAAAATGAAGGGAAAGTTCAGATGAAGCAATTTAAAAGAATAATTTAGACAAAAGTAAAAAAAAAAAAAAGAGTTCTGGATTACTGAACTTCAAAAAGAATTCAATTATCAATCACAATAAAAAAAAAAGAGGAAAAGTGGACCAACCATCACTGAAAGGTGCTGGGAACGGGCAAGATCCTTACTACTTCATGTGCTTTCTCTGTGCTCCATTCAGCCAGCCTTTCTCAAATTTGCTTTCTGTACCTTTGCAGTACCTGCACATAGTAGGGACTCAGTATTGCTATCATTAATGCCTTTTCAATAGGTCTTTGGGGAACAGGATCAGTGTCCAATAAGAGTTACACTGTGGACAGGCATGGTAGTGCACATCTGTAATCCCAGCTACTCAGGAGGCTGAGGCAAGAAGATTGCAAATTCAAGGCCAACCTCAGCAATTTAATAAGACATTGTATCAGAATAAAAAATAAAAAGACCTAGGGGTATAGCTAGGTGGTACAGCACACTTGAGTTCAAACCCCAGTCCCCTCCCACCCTCAAAAAAAAGTTAGTGTGGTCTCAGGAGGGTGAGCACTGGAGTCAGCTACCCCTGATGCAAATTCTGAATCTGCTATTGACTCTGTGACCTTGAACATGTGACTTGACCTCTAAGAGCAGTTCATCCATCATTTAAGATGGAAACAAAGCCAAAGCCAGTGGCCCATACCTGTAATCCCAGTGACTGGAGACTGAAGCAGGAGGATTTCAAATTTAAGGCCAGCCTCAGCAATTTAGAGAGGTCCTAAGCAACTGAGAAAAACTGTCTCAAAATAAAAAACAAAAAGTACTGGGGATATAGTTTAGTGGTAAAGAGCCCCTGGGTTAAATCCCTGTTTTTTTAAAAAAATGATATCATAGGTTTATGTCAAGGTTTAGTAAGAGAAGGCAGAAAGAGTACTTGGTAGAATTTGGTCTACTTCAGCTATTCATACACAGAGGAAAGAGAAGCATAACCAGATAGGTATTCATATCTTTATCATCCTAGCATGTAAAACAAAACTTCATTGAATCAGTTAGGATTGAGTTTAGCTGCATGAAAAACAAATACTCACCTACCACACATTCACTCTTTCTTTCTCTCTCTCTCTGTCACACACACACACCAAATCTTCCAACCTCCAGCAGTTTAGAAAAACAGAAATTTCTTTTGCACATAAAGGAAGTCACAAAGTGGGCAGTCCAGGGCTACTATCATGGGTACATGATAATCTGGACCCGGGTTCCTTTCCATTGTTCTATTCATTGCCCCTTCTGCATCTGCCTCTTAGTGCTGGACTGCTATAGTCCTGCCCTTTACCAGGTGGTAAAAAGGAGAATTGTGGCCTGGTGCATTGGAGCATGCCTGTAATCCCAGCAGTTTGGGAGGCTGAGGCAAAAGGATCATAACAAATTTGAGGCCAGCCTCAGCAACTTACAAGGTTCTAAGCAACTTAGGAAGACCAAGTCTCAAAACAAAAAATAAAAAGAGTTGCGGATGTGGCTCAGTAGTTAGGTGCCCTGGGTATAATCCCCTGTACACACACACATACACACACATACACACAAAGAGAGATTGTGCAAAAATGGGCCTTTTCAAATAACTTGTGATTATGTCCAACACTTCCATTAACATTCCACTGGCCTCATAGTCATATCCAGCAATGGGGTGGGTAGGAACTAGTCTTTGATCTGGGTGGTCATGTGACCAGCTAATAATTGGGTGTCTAGAACAAAGGAGAGCATAGATATTAGGGAAGAAAACAGCATTCCTCAACACAGCCTAGTGGACTATAAACTGGCTCTGAGCCAGAAACACTATACAGTTCAAAGACTTGAGGGCAACCCCAGATTTCTTTATTTGTTTGCTAAGGCAGACTTTCCAACTATTTTTCTTACTGTGTTTTTGAGAATCATAGAAAGGATTATGTCCCCAGCTCTTCTGAAATGCCCAGCTGAGTCTGTTTCCCATTCTGATAGTTGTGGCTTAAAGATAATGTAAGGGACTTGAGAAAGATTTCAAAGAAAAGCCACTAGGATGACTAATAGTTCCAAACAATCACCATTCAGGAACAGGCATGAGTCAGCCAGGGAAAGAAATGGATGGAGGGTGACTAAATAATGATCTCCTGCTACAGAAAGGACTCCGTCACAGAGGGAGGGGGGAGGAGGAGAAGCAGGAGGCACATCAACTGTTATCCCCAGTAGGAACTAAGAGAAGGAAAAGTGAAGTGGAAGAGAAGAGTGTGGACTAGTGAGAGTGCACAGGTAGAGCCTGCAGGAGGCCCTGGGGTCCATCCCCAATGTTGCAAAAAAAGAGAAAAAGAAAAAAAAGTGACTTAGGTAACATGGAAAGACAAATGTGCTGGTGGGGTTGGCTGTTAAAATACTGCATAGCACAGCTATTCCATGAGGGAAATTGAGCCAAGGAACGAAAACCATAGATCTCCAGGTTGTTCTTCCCACGCCTGCGCCCTGCCCCTACAATCCCCTAGGGAGGAGAGCACATTCAGAGATGTTTTTTGGCACCGGGTAACTGTGCTTCGAAGTTTATATATTGGTTTGAAAGGTAAGTTTGGGGTTTGTATGTGTACAGAAAATAATAACCAAACAATGGCCGCACATCGCAGAAGAGATCCTATGAGTAGAGAGGAATGCATTTTCTATCTCATGATTTTTTTTTAATTATAAAAGTAATAGAGTGCCCTTCCAGTCAAGATGACATTTCATCTGCTGTAAACATGAAGCAGTGCCAAGCAAAATTTAAAAAGTGCTTTGATTTGAATGTAGTTCGTTCTTGCCAAAACTCATATGGAGGCTTCATTCTCCAATGTAATGGTATGAGGTAGTGGGACTTTAAGGGAGATAATTCGGACTTGGGGCACTGCCTGGGAAAGGAATAATTTCCATCTTGGGGAAGTGAGTTAGGTCTCCTGGGACAGAATTTGTTACCATTGGATCCAGTCGCTATAAAGCGAGGTTGGCTTTCAGGATTTCTCTCTCAATTCTTCCCTTTCCATATGATCTCTTTTGCACTTGCTCCCACTATGTAATGCCGTCTGCCATGTTATGATGCAGCCAGTAGTGCCTCACCAGAGGCTGACTAGATGGGGCTTGGACTTTTAGCCTTCAAAACTAAGTAACCTCCTTTCTTTGTAAAGTATACAGGTGTGGATAATTTGTTATAGTAACACAAAATAAACTAAGACACGAAGAGAAAACAGAAAAGATACGTCATGACTCAAACAAGATAATTACTATGAGGACCTAAGACAAAACAGAAGCAGAAAGAGCCAAGTGAGGCAGAAACTGGAATGTATGGCTGTGAGTCTCAAAATAGGCAGGGCTAGCTGAGAGTCTGGCTTCTTTAGGGTAAATGGTGACTCACTGGAGAAGCCAGAGACTGTGTAGCTGAAAGCTCGGTCCTTGTCCCTGATGCCAATCCAATAATGAAGACACAGTTTTTAGAAAAAGGAAAAAGAAGGTTTATTGCTTTGCTAGCAAAGGAGAAACATAGGGGACTCCTGTCCCAAAGGCTGTGATTCTGCATATCATCAGGAACAGCGGGCTTCACAAGAGGTGACTCTAAGGCTACATTCCTCAGGTTCTCTGTTGGAGTGGTAATTCACTTGTTAATTTGGGAGATAGTCATTTATTTTTGGTTGTAGATGGACACAATACCTTTATTTTTTAAACTCTTATGTGGTACTGAGAATCAAACCCAATGCCTCACATGTGCTAGGTGAGCACTCTACCACTGAGCCCCAGCCTCAGCCCCAGCCCCAGCCCCTGGGAGATAGTCATTTCTGAGATCTACTAGTACCATCCCCAAAGTCTGGATTAATTCATTCCTATGGTGGGTGTGTACTCAAAGACAGATATCTCTGCCTCAGGATGGAGAAAAAAGGCAATCCTGTTTTGAAAGGAAAGAGAGGAACTGGGAGAAATGAAAGATGGAGACCAGGCAGAGATACACACAAGAGTTTGTCAGAGCTGACAAATAAAGGCCATCTCTCCATACAGGGAGAGAGGCAAAACAGGCTTGGGGTTGGGGACTTTTATGGGGCAGACTCAGGGATTAAAGTCCGGAGGGCCCCAATGTTGTCAGTTAAGGGTGGGGTTAGTATGAGGGAGTGGTGAGCCTTTCTCAGAAATGTCCTTGGGCAGGAAAGTGAAATTTTTCTTAAAATGGCACCTGTCACTTAAGATGGCCATCCAGATGCTAAACATGGACCTTACAGGTCTCCCCTGAGATTAGGGAGGAGGAGAGCTTAGGGAGGAGCAGGGAGTGAGGAAGAGAAAGAAATATGCCCATTTAAAAAATAAGTTGTAATAATAAATAAATAAATAAAAGTTGTAGTGGCAGAGTGGCAAGTGTTATTTTCAAAGCATAAAGTGGACCACTGTTACAGCTGGACATTTGTTTTGCTTTTGGTATCAGAGATTGAACCCAGGGGGCTTAACCACTGAGCCACATCCCCAACCCTGGTTATTTTTTTATTTTGAGACAAGGTCTTACTAAATTTCTTAGGGCCTTACTAAATTGCTGAGACTGGCCTTGAGCTTTAGATCCTTCTGCCTCAGCCTCCTGAGCTGCTGGGATTACAGTCATGTACCACCACAACCAGCCAGGGGCTGGGTCATAAAACTCCTTCCTTCTATACAAACCCCACTTCCCAGGGATAACCACTCCCCCTGCTTGGTTTTCCAGATGGCCTCTGTAGGAGGAGGACATTGTGGCATCTTCAGGGCTTTCCACCTCTCTTCCCCTTTCTCTATTTCCATTCAATTCTGCCACTGCTCTTGCATCGTCATTCTGTTCTTTAACTATAATTAAGTCTGTTGTGCTTTGTCCATGAGTTTGTTGCAGAAAGTGATGTGACTGAAACCATAGAAAAGGGAAAGTATTCTATGTTATTAAGGCTGTGTCATGATTAAATAGAACATTTTTTCTAAGTTCTATATTTAACTCAACATAATATGGTTTTATTTAGCTTCAGATTCTGACTTTCTTACAGGGCATTTGTTTTCCCCAGAGTTTCTGGTTCCGTGGGGGGGCGGCGGGGAGAAGAGAATTTGTATGTATCTTCTCCTGTGACAATACTATACTCTCACAATGCTTTTGACACCAAGCAGGTCTCCCTCAGACACCAGCTGTATGTCCAGGACTAATTCAATTCTGACACCATCTAGCTGGGGTCAGAGTCAAATCCCACAAGTTGAAAGGTTCAGTCCCACAGGTCTGCCCCTCCTTCAGACACCAGCAGCTACGGGTGTCATCTATATTTCTGACCAACTAGCTGCAAATAGGGAGTCCCACGAATGCTAGGAAAGCTCACAGAACTCAGAGAAACACATTTATTGATTTATTATAAAGGATATGACAAAGGATGAGCAGCCATGTGAAGAACGCATGGAGGAAGGGCTGTGAGAGGTGGCTTGGGCTTCCTTCCATGCACCCTCCAGGAACCTCCATGCATTCTATAGCCTGGAAGCTCATCAAATCTATTTTTTTAAGTTGTAGATGGACCCAATACCTTTATTATATTTATGTATTTTCATATGGTATTGAAGATCAAAGCCAGTGCCTCACACATGCTTAGGCAAACACTGTACCACTGAGCTACAGCCCCAACCCTCATCAAATCTTGTTGTCCAAGAGTTTTTATATAACTGATCTCCAGGCTCCCACACCCTTTCCTGGAGTTTGATGTGTGGAGCTGAAAGTCACAACCCTCTAATCCTCAATCACTTGATCTTTCTAATGACGGGCCTCACACTGAAGCCATCTAGAGGGCCCACGCTTAGTCACCTTATTAGAGTAAACTCAGGTGTTATCAAAGGTTTTATTAACACTTTAGCTGGTGTGGTGACACGTCTCTAGTCCCAGTGGCCCAGGAGGCTGAGGCAGGAGGATCACCAGCTCCATAATTTAGTGAGGTCCTAAGCCACTTAGTGAGATCCTGTCTCAAAATAAAAAATAAAAAGGGGGGCTGGGGATATAGCTCAGTTGGTAGAGTGCTTGCCTTGCATGCACAAGATCCCAGGTTTGCTCCCCAGCACCACAAAAATAAAATAAAATAAATAAAAAGGGCTCGGAATGTAGTTCAGTAGCAAAGTGCCCCTGGGTTCAATTTCCAGTACCAAAAGAAAAGAAAAAATAATAATACTTCACCCTCCTTTTAGCCTCCTATCATTCAGAAAACTCCAAGTGTTTCAGAAGCTCCATGACAAGAACAGGGACAAAGACCAAAAATATTCTATATCATATTCCCCCGCACACACACACACACAAAGGGTATCTAAGCTAAGATCTGAAGAATGAACTGGTAGTACACTGGGGGAAGAGGAGGTGTGTGTATAGAACCGGAAGGAGGAGGAAGAGCATTCCAGTTTGAGGGAGAAACACATGAAAGTGTGCTGTTCCTGGGCAGGTGAGAGTGGGAACCTGAACTTCCTCATGACTCCTGGAGCAGGACTGACAAGGAACAAGTGGAAGAGAGGCCCAAACAAGCTGCCTCTGAAAGCTGACACCCTGTTCACCAGAGACTTTCCCTCCACTGTCACTTTTGTTTCCAAGGATGTGGGAGTCATCATGTGAAAGGACTTCTGCTGGAAATGCCTACATATAATACCTTCCTTAATTTTCCCAGAACACCTCAGAGATAAGGATTAGTTAAGAAGAGAGGAAATTGGAGCTCAGAGAGGTTAAGGCAAGGTCACACAACTTTTTTTTTTTTTAATTTTTTAATGTGGGTTGTTCAAAACATTACAAATTTCTTGACATATCATATTCCACAATTTGATTCAAGTGGGTTATGAACTCCCACCTTCACCCCATACACAGATTGCAGAATCACATCAGTTACACATCCATTGATTTACAAATTGCCATACCAGTGTCTGTTGTGCTCCGCTGCCTTTCCCATCCTCCCCCCTCCCCCCTCCCCACCTCTCCCCTCCCCTCCCCTCCTCTCCCCTCCCCTCCCCTCCTCTCTCTCTACCTCCTCCACTGTATAACCCTGAGGGTCTCCTTCCATTACCATGCAATTTCCCTTCTCTCTCCCTTTCCCTCCCACCTCTCATCCCTGTTAAATGTTAATCTTCTTCTCCTGCTCTTCGTCCCTACTCTGTTCTTAGTTACTCTCCTTATATCAAAGAAGACATTTGGCATTTGTTTTTTAGGGATTGGCTAGCTTCACTTAGCATAATCTGCTCTAATGCCATCCATTTCCCTGTAAATTCTATGATTTTGTCATTTTTTAATGCAGAGTAATACTCCATTGTGTATAAATGCCACATTTTTTTTATCCATTCGTCTATTGAAGGGCATCTAGGTTGGTTCCACAGTCTTGCTATTGTGAACTGTGCTGCTATGAACATCGATGTAGCAGTGTCCCTGTAGCATGCTCTTTTTAGGTCTTTAGGGAATAGACCAAGAAGGGGAATAGCTGGGTCAAATGGTGGCTCCATTCCCAGCTTTCCAAGAAATCTCCATACTGCTTTCCAAATTGGCTGCACCAATCTGCAGTCCCACCAGCAATGTACAAGTGTACCCTTTTCCCCACATCCTCGCCAGCACTTGTTGTTGTTTGACTTCCTAATGGCTGCCAATCTTACTGGAGTGAGATGGTATCTTAGGGTGGTTTTGATTTGCATTTCTCTGACAGCTAGAGATGTTGAGCATTTTTTCATGTACTTGTTGATTGACTGTATGTCCTCCTCTGAGAAGTGTCTGTTCAGGTCCTTGGCCCATTTGTTGATTGGGTTGTTTGTTCTCTTATTGTCTAATTTTTTGAGTTCTTTGTATACTCTGGATATTAGGGCTCTATCTGAAGTGTGAGGAGTAAAGATTTGTTCCCAGGGTGTAGGCTCCCTATTTACCTCTCTTATTGTTTCTTTTGCTGAGAAAAAACTTTTTAGTTTGAGTAAGTCCCATTTGTTGATTCTAGTTATTAACTTTTGTGCTATGGGTGTCCTATTGAGGAATTTGGAGCCCGACCCCACCGACTGTAGATCGTAGCCAACTTTTTCTTCTATCAGACGGCGCGTCTCTGATTTGATATCAAGCTCCTTGATCCATTTTGAATTCACTTTGGTGCATGGCGAGAGAAAGGGATTCAGTTTCATTTTGTTGCATATGGATTTCCAGTTTTCCCAGCACCATTTGTTGAAGATGCTATCCTTCCTCCATTGCATGCTTTTAGCCCCTTTATCAAATATAAGATAGTTGTAGTTTTGTGGATTGGTTTCTGTGTCCTCTATTCTGTACCATTGGTCCATCTGCCTGTTTTGGTACCAGTACCATGCTGTTTTTGTTACTATTGCTCTGTAGTATAGTTTGAAGTCTGGTATCGCTATACCGCCTGATTCACACTTCCTGCTTAGCATTGTTTTTGCTATTCTGGGTCTTTTATTTTTCCATATGAATTTCATGATTGCTTTCTCTATTTCTACAAGAAATGCCGTTGGGATTTTGATTGGCATTGCATTAAACCTATAGAGAACTTTTGGTAATATCGCCATTTTGATGATGTTAATTCTGCCTATCCATGAACAGGGTATATTTTTCCATCTTCTAAGATCTTCTTCTATTTCTCTCTTTAGGGTTCTGTAGTTTTCATTGTATAGATCTTTCACCTCTTTTGTTAGGTTGATTCCCAAGTATTTTATTTTATTTTTTGAAGATATTGTGAATGGAGTGGTTGTCCTCATTTCCATTTCAGAGGATTTGTCGCTGATATACAGGAATGCCTTTGATTTATGTGTGTTGATTTTATATCCTGCCACTTTGCTGAATTCATTTATTAGCTGTAATAGTTTCTTTGTAGACCCTTTTGGGTCTGCTAGGTATAGAATCATATCTTCTGCAAATAGTGATAATTTAAGTTCTTCTTTTCCTATTTTTATGCCTTTAATTTCTTTCGTCTGTCTAATTGCTCTGGCCAGTGTTTCGAGAACTATGTTGAACAAAAGTGGTGAGAGAGGGCATCCCTGTCTTGTTCCAGATTTCAGAGGGAATGCCTTCAATTTTTCTCCATTCAGAATGATGCTAGCCTGAGGCTTAGCATAGATTGCTTTTACAATATTGAGGTATGTTCCTGTTATCCCTAGTTTTTCTAGAGTTTTGAACATAAAGGGATGCTGTACTTTGTCGAATGCTTTTTCTGCATCTATCGAGATGATCATATGGTTCTTATTTTTAAGTCTATTGATGTGGTGAATAACATTTATTGATTTCCGTATATTGAACCAGCCTTGCATCCCAGGGATGAATCCTACTTGATCATGGTGCACAATTTTTTTGATATGTTCTTGTATCCGATTCGCCAGAATTTTATTGAGGATTTTTGCATCTAGGTTCATTAGAGATATTGGTCTGTAGTTTTCTTTCTTTGAAGTGTCTTTGTCTGGTTTAGGTATCAGGGTGATGTTGGCCTCATAGAATGAATTTGGAAGTTCTCCCTCCTTTTCTATTTCCTGAAGTAGCTTGAAAAGTATTGGTATTAGTTCTTCTTTAAAGGTTTTGTAAAATTCTGCTGTATACCCATCCGGACCTGGGCTTTTCTTAGTTGGTAGTCTTTTTATGCTTTCTTCTATTTCCTCAATTGATATTGGTCTGTTTAGGTTTTCTATATCCTCCTGACTTAATCTGGGCAGATCATATGACTTAAGAAATTTATCTATGCCTTCACTATCTTCTAATTTATTGGAGTATAAGGATTCAAAATAGTTTTTGATTATCTTCTGTATTTCTGAAGTGTCTGTTGTGATATTGCCTTTTTCATCCCGTATGCTAGTAATTTGAGTTCTCTCTCTTCTTCTCTTCGCTAGCATCGCTAAGGGTCTGTCGATTTTGTTTATTTTTTCAAAGAACCAACTTTTAGTTTTGTCAATTTTTTCAATTGTTTCTTTTGTTTCGATTTCATTAATTTCAGCTCTGATTTTAATTATTTCTTGCCTTCTACTTCTTTTGCTGTTGTTTTGCTCTTCTTTTTCAAGGATTTTGAGATGAAGTATGAGATCATTTATTTGTTGGTTTTTTCTTTTTTTAAGGAATGAACTCCAAGCAATGAATTTTCCTCTTAGAACTGCTTTCAATGTGTCCCATAGATTCCGATATGTTGTGTCTGTGTTTTCATTTATCTCTAAGAATTTTTTAATTTCCTTCTTGATGTCTTCTATAACCCATTGATCATTCAGTAACCTATTGTTCATTCTCCAAGTGATGTATGCTTTTTCCTTCCTTCTTTTATCGTTGATTTTCAGTTTCATTCCATTATGATCAGATAAGATGCATGGTATTATCTCTACTCCTTTATATTGTCTAAGAGTTGCCCTGTGACATAATATATGATCTATTTTTGAGAAGGATCCATGTGCTGCTGAGAAAAAAGTGTAACTGCTTGATGTTGGGTGGTGTACTCTATATATGTCAATTAGGTCTAGGTTATTAATAGTGTTATTGAGTTCTATAGTTTCCTTATTCAACTTTTGTTTGGAAGATCTGTCCAGTGGCGAGAGAGGTGTGTTGAAGTCTCCCATGATTATGGTATGGTGGTCTATTAGACTCTTGAACTTGAGAAGAGTTTGTTTGACGAACATAGCTGCACCATTGTTTGGGGCATAAATATTTATGATTGTTATGTCTTGTTGGTGTATGGTTCCCTTAAGCAGTATGTAGTGTCCCTCTTTATCTCTTTTGATTAACTTTGGCTTGAAATCTATTTTATTTGATATGAGTATGGACACGCCTGCTTGTTTCCAAAGTCCATATGAGTGATATGATTTTTCCCAACCTTTCACCTTCAGCCTATGTATGTCTTTTCCTATCAAATGCGTCTCCTGTAGGCAGCATATTGTTGGGTCTTGTTTTGTGATCCATTCTACTAGCCTGTGTCTCTTAATTGGTGAGTTTAAGCCATTAACATTTAGGGTTATTATTGAGATATGGGTTGTTCTTCCAGCCATATTTGTTTATTTCTGTTACTAAACATGGTTTGTTTTCCTCTTTGATTATTCCCCCCCCCTTTACTGTCCTACCTCCCACTGTTGGTTTTCATTGTTATTTTCCATTTCCTCTTCCTGTAATGCTTTGGCGAGGATGTTTTGAAGAGATGGTTTTCTAGCTGCGAATTCTTTAAACTTTTGTTTATCGTGGAACGTTTTAATTTCATCCTCCATCCTGAAGCTTAATTTCGCTGGATACACAATTCTTGGTTGGAACCCATTTTCTTTCAGTGTTTGAAATATGTTATTCCAGGATCTTCTAGCTTTCAGAGTCTGTGTTGAAAGATCAGCTGTTATCCTGATTGGCTTACCCCTAAATGTAATCTGCTTCCTTTCTCTTGTAGCTTTTAAAATTCTCTCCTTATTCTGTATGTTGGGCATCTTCATTATAATGTGTCTAGGTATGGATCTCTTATGATTTTGCACATTCGGCGTCCTGTAGGCTTCTAGGATTTGGGATTCTGTCTCATTCTTCAAGTCTGGGAAGTTTTCTTGTATTATTTCATTGAATAGACTGCTCATTCCTTTGGTTTGGAGCTCTGTACCTTCCTGTATCCCAATGACTCTTAAGTTTGGTCTCTTAATGTTATCCCATATTTCTTGGATGTTCTTCTCATGGTTTCTTAACAGTCTTGCTGAGCTGTCTATGTTCTTTTCCAGTTGAAATACTTTGTCTTCATTGTCTGATGTTCTATCTTCTAAGTGTTCTACTCTGCTGGTAGTATTCTCCATTGAGTTTTTAAGTTGGTTTATTGCTTCCTGCATTTCTAGGATTTCTGATTGCTTGTTTTTTATAACCTCTATCTCCCTGTATAGTTGATCCTTTGCTTCCTGGATTTGTTTGCGTAATTCGTTGTCGAAGTGATCTTTCAATGTCTGATTTTGCTGTTTAATGTCTTCCTTGATACTCCAGATCATCTGAAGCATGTATATCCTGAATTCTTTATCTGACATTCCATCTGCTGCAGCTGTTACCTCTTCTAAAGTTGCGTTGACCTGCATTGCTTGTGGTCCTTTCTTTCCTTGTCTTTTCATACTGCTTGCGTATCTTTCCTGCAGGTGCGGGCGGCGGCTCTGCTCTCTCCTTATTCCAATTGGGGTGTCGTGGCTACCACGCCGGCAGGTCACTGGGCTTGTTCTGGGAGCTGGCGGCGGCTCTGTTCTGCCCCTACTCCAATTGGGGTGACGAGCGTACCACGCCGGCAGGCCACCGGGCCTGATCCGCCGGTCGGTTGCAGGTTTGCCTACCCTGCAGGCGCGGGCGGCGGCTCTACTCTGCCCCTACTCCAAATGGGGTGACGTGTCTGTCGTACCGGCAGGCCACTGGGCCTGTCCCGCTGGTCGGTCGCAGATCTGCCCACCTTTCGGGCACGGGTGGAGGCTCTGCTCTGTCACTACTCCAATTAGGGTGGTGTTTGTACCACACCGGCAGGCTCCTGGGCCTGATCCGCCGGTCTGTTGTAGGTCTGCCTACCTTGGAGGCGCGGGCGGCGGATCTGCCCTGCCCCTCCTACCACGCCTGCGGACCCCTGGGCCTGATCTGCAGGTTGATCACTGGTCTGCTCACCCTGCGGGCACGGGTGGCGGTTCCGCTCCGCCCCCACTCCAATTGGGGTCACGTGACCACCACACCGGCAGGGCCTGATCCGGGCGTGGGAGAAGGATCTGCTCTGCCCCTACTCCAGTTGGGGTGACGTGTGTACCACACTGGCAGGCCACTGGGCCTGACCCGCCAGGCTGTCACAGGTCTGTTTACCTTGCAAGCGCAAAGGGCGGCTCTGCCCTGCCCCTCCTACCACGCCCATGTACCACTGGGTCGCGGGTCTGCCCACCTTGCGGGTGTGGGTGGCGGCTCCGCTCCGCCCCCTCTCCAATTGGGGTCACGCAGTCACCACGCTGGCAAGCCGCTGGGCCTGCTCCGGGCGCTGGCGGCGGCCCGGCTCCTCCCCTCTGGCTTGAGGACAAATTGAGGAGACTCGGGTGACTGTGCCTCACCCCCCCCTACCAGGAGACCAACTGCTTATGTCACCGCTGGTATTGATGAAGTTCTCTCCTCCGCCGCTTTCTGCTGACATCAGATCTCTGCCATGTTGGTATCGTATGCGAATGGCAGCATTTCGTTCTCCTTGCCGGGCAACCAAAGCAACGGGTGAGTCCTGACCGGCCTTCAGCAGGACCCGGACCGAGACGCAGTTTCCGCGGGCTCCTAGCCCCGGTCCAGGGAAGTTCCGGGAGCCGGAACTCGGCCGCTCTGTGCTCGGTGTAAGCTCCTATAAGTGTAAGCTCCAAGAAGCAGTCCCCGCGGGCTCAGTTCCGGGAGCCGGAATTCGGCTGCTTCAAGGTCACACAACTTGAGAGTGGTAATGCTGGGGTTTTAATCTGGGCATGTCCAGAGCCCAACTTGTTTTCCAACAGGAAGCACCCACATGGTAACAGCCATAGGGGATTCACCATTTTGTCCTATGCCACCAGGTTCTGGATTAGTTTCCTTTGCAAATTGGCCCAAGTAAAGTTAATCCTTGTTCCCCTCCCCTTAGCCAACATTGCAATTCTAAACAAAATGACCTTTCAATGACTGACATACTAACTGCTGGAGACATCTATTGTAGGAAAAGAAATGAGGAAACACTGGTCCTAAGACCTCCTAACCCATAATCTTTCTTCAATTTTTCAGAACCTGGAACATCTGATGGTCTTCAGATAACATCAAAGTATGGGCCAAGGACTTGCTAATCCTGTTCTTTAATTAAAAGTGGAATAATATTTAACTTGCAGGAAAGTGTGTTTGTCCAAAGAATGATAGGAACTGATCTAGGAAGCGAAGGTAATTGTTACCACAAGGATGTTCCAGAAAAAGAAAGAAAAACATCCCCTGAGTGATGGAGATGGCTTTCCAGTCTAGGTATGAGACTCAGCAGACTCTCTTCCTCTGTATTACCCCATTAACCTCTTTTCTTCTCCATAAAAGCCCATTTGTGTATCTGAGCTCCTTATGATGATAACCCTCTGAGATAATATCCCCCCATCTTCTCAGGATGCTTCCCCTTGAATAAAGCTGATTTCCTTCCCACTCTTATCTCTCAAGTATTTGCTTTTGAGAGATAAGCAGACTTGAGTCTAGGAAGAGTATCTCTTTCTCTCTCATTTTTCCATTTATTTACTTTTATTTATTTATTGGAATGGGAATTGAACCCAGGAGTTGTTAACCACTGAATCACATCTCCAGTTCTTCTATATTGTATTTACAGATAGGGTCTTCTGAGTCACATGCTGAGGCTGGCTTTGAATTTGTAATCCTCCTGCCTCAGCCTCCCAAGCCACTGAAATTACAGGCATTTGCCACAGTGCCCGACACATTTTTCCATTTTATTATTATGGTTTGGATATAAGATGTTCTCTGAGAGCTCATGTGGTAATGCAGGAATGTTCAGAGATGAAATTATAAGAGCTGTAACCTAATCAGTGGATTAATCCACTTAATGGATTAATAACTTGAATGAATTACTGCGTGGTAACTCTAGGCAGGTGGGCCATGGCTGGAGGAAATAGGTCACTGGGGGCATGCCCTTGGGGATTATATTTTATCTCTGGATTCACTTGCTGTTTTCTACATGCCATAAGCTAAGCAGTTCCTCCACCATGCCCTTTTGCCATGATGTTCTGCCTTACTCAGGCCTAAAGCAATGGAACTTGACGACCAGGGACTGAACCTGTAAGCCCAGAATAAACTTTCCTCTTCTGAATTGTTCTCCACAGCATTGGAGAATGAACACAGATACATTTATTTATTCGTTTATTTATTTATTAAATATGCTATGTTAATACTAGCATGGTGGCGTTTTCCATTTGTATGTCCTGACTAATCTCCACCTTCTACATTTGCTTTGTGTCCCATAGGCTGAACTGAAGAATTGACTTCCAGCTGGGTTTGGTTAATTGCAAGTACCAGAAAGAAACTGAAAGGTGGTAAACAAGAGAGACTATGTGTTTATTACTCTGGATTTCTCTCGGTTGGGATACTGAGGGTTGGTTGCTCTAAAGGCAACACTTTCTGGCACCTAGTTTGCAGCTAATGACCTAGAAAATGCTTTTACTATCCCCTCTATCAGCAAGAATAACTAAAGGAAGTTTGCCTTCATGTGTCAAGGACAACAATATATCTTAACTGTCATGCCTCAGGGCTAAATCAACTCCTTCTGTCATAATATAATTTGGAGGAGCATTTGTTTATCTTGATATTTTACAATCACACTGGTCCATTATGCTGCTGGCCTTATGCTAATTGGATCTAGTGAGCAGGAAGGACCATGTATCTTAGGTCCATTGGTAAAGCACACACATGCCAAAGAGGTCCTACATTGAGGACATTTCTTGAGGTCCAGTGATCTGTGGGGATCTCTTTCTAAAAGTGGGGCACCTTTCCCCACCTATCATGTAGGAGGCATGATGTTTACTGGGTTTCTTTGAATTTTAGAGGCAACTTAAACCATATTTTGGTTGCTGCTCCAACTTGATTCCAGGGCAATTTACAGGGCCATTTTTGAGTGGCATAGAGTACAAAGAGGCTTTGAAACAGGTCCAGACTGCATCACATGCAAGTCGACCAAAAGAACCCATAGGGTAGAAGAGTCTGGGAAACAGAAGTGCTTTATAGGAATGCTGGCAAGATCTAATGTAATCAAACAAAGCTATGAGCTCTTCTCTGGTTAACTTTTTTCCACTTGAAAAGCAGCCCTGGGTTGTTAGAGGACTTAACAGAGTCTGAATATCTGACCCTAAGCCACAAATGACTGGCTGACATAAACTACCCATCGTGACTTGGACATACTCAGCAACATTCATTGTAAAGTATGAATGATATTGTAGGGAGAAAAAGAAGTATCTTTCCCTCACCCATCACAAGGTTCATGGCTGAGGCCTTTACAATGAAAGATAGATTAACAACAGAAAAACATACAGATTTACTTAAGTTTTTTTTTTTTTTTTTGCAGAGTTAGGGGTGTTGTGGGCCAGCCATGGGCTGTGCGTGTGAGCTATGGGCACTTGAGCATATGGGAGGACTGGCCTGGTGTTGTGTGCTCTTTGGGTCATGCAACATGTGAGTCCTCTTTCCTCTTGCTCTGCCTGTGTTCCCACACAGCTCCTGAGATGGGTGTGACTTGCCAAGATGTCAATCAATCTACTGACCATAAAACATCATGAAGTTAGATTCAACTCCCTGAAATCTGATACCTTGCCTTATTTGGAACGAATATTCCATTGAACCTCACTTTGCATCTCCACTCTATAAAAATAAAGAATTCAGGTGGCTCTCTCTCTCTTTCCAACGAACCTCTAAGGTCAAAGTCATCCCAGATTTTGAAAAGGTTTTTCTGTGTGCTTCTTTGCCATTTTCTTAAGTCATTGGTGCAGCCAGCTTTTGTGAACCTAGCATAGGTCCCCAGCCCAGCTAGCTGGTGATGGGGGGTGGGTACCAAGGATTGAATTTAGGGGCACTCAACTACTGAGCCACATCCACAGTCCTATTTTCTATCTTATTTAGAGACAGGGTCTCACTGAGTTGCTTGGCACCTCGCTGTTGCTGAGACTGGCTTTGAATTAATGATCTTCCTGTCTTAGCCTCTTGAGCCACTGGGATTACAATGTGTGCGCCACCATTCCAGGCTTTATGTAACATTTAATTTCTGCAGAAATAAGAACCCAAGGGCTGGGGGTATAGCTTAGTTGCTAGAGTGCTTGCCTCACATGGCCAAGGCCCTGGGTTCAAACCCCAGCACCACTTAAAAAAAAATGGTAAGTTAGTTAAGTGTATGGACACTTCAGGAGAGAAGGGGCAAGGAAAATTCTTCAGTTTCTGTGGTTGCTTCTTCTGTTTCTGCAAATGCCAAGGTGCCATATTTGGGGTAGTGTTTCCCTTAGTGTGATTCAAATCACAGTTTTCATCTTTATAGTGATACAAAAGCAATATACATTTAGTAGACACTGTAGTTGGAATTCAGTATTTGGATCTTTTCCAAGGCTACTGCTATGTGGTCCCATCCTCTTTTACCATTCTGGCCAGCAGCAGTGACCACAGCTCCCATAACCACAGCTCCCAGTCAGACCTGCAATCATGAATGCATCTAAACAACGTTCTGTAGTGTGATATGTTGCTGAACTGTGATGCTCCGTAGGTTGTTTAGTTGGATTAACTGCATTTTTCACTTATATTTTTGACTTAAGATGGACTAGTCAGGATGTGATAAGGAACACCTGTGATGAGACCAAGCTCTGGCAGGTCTGGAAACCACAAACTTCAGGAGCAGGTGGTTTAGGCTCCATAGTACCTTCCTGCTGTTTCATTGCTCCTCCCTCAACGTACACCTGGGGAGCAGAATTTCAGGTATTATGGTTTCATCAAAGTAAACCTGGAACAGAGACTGCAAGAGGTGAGGCAAAGAGGAAGTTCCTTACCATTTTGAGACCTATCTTCTGTATCACCCTGCCTGACAATGATGATCATGACCTCCACCGTGTACCCTTTTCTAACCAGAACTTGGCAGTCTCAACTCACTTGATCTCTTCCTGAAGGTAGCACCTCTCTTACTCTCCTACCAAGGAGTTGTAATACAATGGGCTGTTAATGTTATTATTTTTTTTTGTACCAGGGATTGAACCCAGGAGCATATAAGCACTAAGCTACATTCCCCACCCTTTTTATTTTCAGACAGGGTTGTTGCTTAGGGCCTCATTAAGTTTCTGAGTCTGGATTTGAACTTATGGCTCCTCTTGCCTCAGCCACCCAAGTTGCAGTATTACAAGTGTGTGCCACTGGCTCAGATTTTTTTTTTTTTTTTTTGGTGCTGGGTATCAAACCCAAGCCTTCATGTATGCTAGGTAAGCACTCTACCATTGAGCCACACCTCCAGTCCCACTGTTAACATTTAATAAGTTTGCTTTTCCTGATCTTTATCAGACTAAGAGTCTACGGAAATGGAGATGGCAGAGGACCATATTAAATAACATCATAGAGTTAGAATCAGCAAAATCCAAACTATGGTTTATTTCACAAATAAGTTTCAAGAAAGCAAAAGGTTTTGAAGAAACCTATAGATTAAAAGAGATCTAAAACACAGATAAAAATAATCACAGGACAAGTGAAATGTGATCAGTAACTGAATATTTGACAATACTAAAGGAACTTTTGTTAAATTTTTAAATTGTCAAAATGGCCAGTTACTTGGGAGGCTGAGGCTGAAGGACTACAAGTTCTAGGCCAGTCTCAGCAACTTGAGACCCTGTCTCAATACAAAAAAAATAAATAAATAAGAAGGGCTGGGGATGTAGCTCAGTGCTTGCCTAACATGTGGGATGCCCTGGGTTCCATCCCAGTGCCCACCCACCCACAAGAAAAAAGGGTCTGGGGATGTAGCTCAGAGGTAGAATACTCTTGGGTTTAATCTCCAGTATTCCACCCCCAAATTGTCATACTGATATTTTGGTTGTTTTAAGAGATACACACAAAAATATATATAGATGGAATGAGCTGATAACTGGAATTTGCTTTAGAATAATTTAGAAGAGGAGGAAGTGGGTGCCGGCATAGATGAAATAACCATAAATGGTAGTTACTAAAGCTGGGTCATTAGTACATGTATGTTGTACTGGTCTAATTTATATGTGTTTGAAGTTTTCTGTAATTAAAAAAAAAAAGTTTAGAAAGCAAGTAGTATGAGAGTCTGAAGCGTTGGGACTTGAAAATGGGTTCAGAGCAAAGTCCTGTGACGAGATGCAGGATGCAGTGCAGAAGGACAGAATGCTCACCACTTCACTCTTGGTCAGGATTAAGTGGAAAAACTATTCCCAGTGGGAGACAGATGTTCAATTATTTCACTATGACTGGATCTACCCAAATGGTGATTTGAGCTGCTTCCAGGCTAAAGCTCGAATAAGAATCTTAAAGAGAAAAACGGGGGGGGGGGGGGGGGGGGGGGCTGGAGATATGGCTCAGTGGGAGAGTATTTGCCTAACACATACAAGACCCTGGGTTCAATCCTATCACAAAAAAGAATGAAAAAGGGCGGGGGAATAGACCTATCTCCAAATGTACTGAAGTGCCACACAGGATAAAAAGCAACTCTGACTATCCAGTGTTTCTCAGACTTTAATTATGCATACACATCTCCTGGGGACTTTGCTAAACTGCAGGTTCTGATTCAGTACGTCCAGCTTGTGGTCAAGATTCTGAATTCTAACAACTTTCAGGTAATGCTGTCTTCTAGCCCCACTTTTGAATATATAGAACTGTGTTTCACAAACTTCTTATACTTTAAAATCAATTATCTGGGGCCTTTAAAAAATTCTAATGGCTAAGCCCCTCTCCCAGATTTTCTGAATTCAGTTTAACTGGGGTGTGGGTATCATTTTTCAAAAATCTTCCAGATAGTGCTAATGATTCCTTGGAGGAATATTTTTAGGATCAAGTGACATAGTCAATTATTTCCAATTCATTAATGATGCATTAAATCGATCATTTATTCAATCATTCATTTGTTCAATTTTAACCCAATTGAATAGTCTATTTTAGAGAAATCATGTCTATGAATTCTCCATTTTTCAGTTTTTAGCATCTTCTAGAAATTTCTACCTTCTTTCTGCTGAGTTTTCACTGGGATACTTCATAATAAAATGAAACTCTGAATAGCATCCTTCCCACAAACTTCACACTATGTTGCTCCTTTTGGAACTAGACAATCACAAAGGAGAACAAAATTAAGTAGTCTAGACAAGGAAGAAAAAAGTCTATTTTCAGTTTATATTTTATTAGAGGTGACTTGCCAGTCAGATGATATGTTAAAATTATCCAGAATAAAAAAAGAATGAGTAGTTATTTAAACTCTATTCTTTCTCAAGTACTTCACAAGGAAATAATTCATATAACTAAACTCCTAGATGACTTCAGCAAAGGGCCAAAGATGTAGACCTTTGCACCCAATATTTTTAGAAAGGGTAGAAAAACAAAATTTCTGTCTTGTTATGAATGTCCTCATAGATGTCTCCTTATCCACATGTGTGGAAGTTGTAGGGTACATGCAAGTGGACTTGTTGGGTTATTGGCTGTAAGAGTGCACTACTACACAAGATTCTCAGCCAAATCTGATGAGATGGGTATCAGATGCTACTGTCCCTTTATTGGGTGATACCACACACAACTCCATCCTTGGTACAGATATCAGCAAAAATAGCTGAGTAGAGATCTTCAAAATCTTGTATCTCTACAAAAGCAATGAATAAGCTTGTAAAAATGGTCAAGTTCAGAACTTTTTCAGAACTCTAGAATCTAAGTCAAAACTTACAACAGCCAAAGGAAAGCTTAATGTAGAGAAAAAGCTAAATTTCTATAAGAGAGCTCTGTGGCATTTTAATTTATCTAGTTACTATTTCTAGTTGAACAACTCAGCGGCAGACTTGAAGACAGAAGCCCACTTTTCTGGTTCAGGGACAACACAGATCTTATTCTCAAGGTATTATGGTTCTGTGTTTTGACCTGACAACTCTATGAAGGATGTGTTCAAGGGCTTTCATTTGTCTTGGTTCTTTCCCAGGGTTGAGGCCACTTTCAGGGTGACAATTGTCAAAAACATGTAGAGGCAAATGTATTACCTACTGCTTCCTGTGGCAAAGGAATACAGTTGGACAAAGAATAAACACACTAAAAATCCAGGGAAGAAAAAGGCTAGAGAAGGACATATTTCAGGGAAGAAATGTTTTGAAAGGCTCCCTTGTATTCCAGGGAATCTAGAAGCCATGTGCATGCCTTGAGCTGGACACATGCTCAGAAAACACCCAAGAAGACCCTGAGCTCTCACTGATGGCTGACCTCCAGGCCCTACTAGCAGGAAGTAAATGACCTGGCTATGTCCTGGTGTACCCCAACACAGGACCAGTTTGAAAAGAGGATGTGTTTGTCTTTTGGACTTTTTGTTTTGTTTAGCTCCAAACATTTAAGGAAATCAGTGCCAAACCACTAGATGATCACTAAGCTAATGGACTAGAGACTTCAGTGGACACATATAACAAAGAATACACTTTAAATTAACTGAGCCACATCTCCAGCACTATTTTGTATTTTATTTAGAGACAGAGTCTCACTGAGTTCCTTAGCACTTCACTTTTGCTGAGGCTGGCTTTGAACTCATGATCCTCCTGCCTAAGTCTCCCGAGCTGCTGGGATTATAGGCATGCGCCACTGTGCCCAGCTATATTACCATATGTATCTCAATTAATCAAATCTCCTTTTGATTTATACGAACTTATTTATACTATCTATGTATATTACAAACCCAGCAATACATCATTTTAAAATTATTGCTTTATATAATTTTATGTCTTTTAAAGAAGCTTAGCGAGGAAAAGGTATAAATACATATACACACACTTGCATATATTTTATAATATTTGTCATGTTACCATCTTTTTTTTACCATTTCTAGTTTTCCTCACTAGTTCATGTGGACTTCTGTTTCCACCTGGTGTAATTTCTTTAGTTCAATATATCTTTGCCCCCACACACTTCCTTTATGCTGTTATTAACCAATATGCATTTCTGTGGGTAGCCCTTTCAATACAACTGTATAATATTCTTTTAAATTAATCAAGTAGAAGAAATAGGCATTTACCTATAATTACCTAATTATATTTACCACTATTTATGTATGTGTGTATAAATTTGAATTACTCTTAGGGTCACTTTCTTTCAGTCTAAAGAACTTTCTTCAGTATTATTATAAGGTGGATCTGCTAACAATTCTCTCAGTTTTTGTTTACCTTGGGAACGACTTTATTTGGCCTTTATTTTTAAAAAGTTTCGCTAGACATACAACTCTTGTTTAGCAGTATTTTCTTGTGAACACCTTGAATATACTATCTCACTGTTTTCTTGCCTCCATTGTTTTTGTATAATGAACAAAAAAAGTAAGCTTCAGTAATAGTTGGAGATTTCAATACACCAATCTCAATAACAGAATGATTAGACCAAAGATCCCCCAATAAACAAAAAAAACTTAAACACCACCCTATTCTTACTCGACCTGACATCTATAGAACACTCCATCTCCAAAAAGAAAATACATTCTTCTCAAGTGTATATGAAACATTCCTCAAGACAGACCATAGGTTAGGCCACAAAACAATTACAAAATTAAAAATTTTTGAAATCAAACGTATCCTCACTGACTACGATGGACTGAAACTAGAAATAAATGACAGAAAAAAGTCTGGAAAGTAATATGCGAAAATTAAACAATACACTCTGAAACACTGAATGGGTCAATGAATAAATCACAAGAGAAACTAGAAAATACTTTGAGGTGAATGGAAATGAAAACACAACACTCTAAAACTTATGTGATGCTGCTAAATAATCCTCAGAGGAAAATTTATAGCTACAAATGCCTATATTAAAAAAGAAGACCTCTATAATTATTTTAAGATGCTAAAAAAATAAAGATCTCAAATCAATAACCTAACTATATACCTTTGGAAACTAGATAAATGAAAGCAAACTAAACAAAAGCTGAAAGATGGAATAGTAAAGATTAGAGCGGAGATAAACAAAATGGAAAAAACACCAGTGAATCAAGGAAACCAATTTGGCTCTTGGAAAAGATGAAAAAAAAAAAGAATAAACTTTCATGTAAATAACCAAGATAAAAAGAAAGTAGGCTCAAATTAATAAAATCAGACATAAAAGTGGGGGCATTACTACAATACCATAGAAATTTTTAAAAAATTATAAGCGAACCTAGACAAAACATGGTAATTCTTTGAAATACAAAAAGTAACAAAATTGGCTCAAGAAGAAATAGAAAGTTTTAATAAATCTAATAAGTAAAGAAATTTGATTGCTGTTTGAAAATACCCCAAAAAGGTGAGGAACAGATAGCTGCACTGGTGAATTATATCAAAGGTTTAAAAAAAGAATTAACACTAATCATTTTCAAACTCTTCCAAAAAATAAGAGCAGAATGGAATACATCCTAATTCATTCTCTAAGGAATGGTGGTACATGCCTATAATCCCAGCAAATCTAGAGGCTGAGGCAGGAAGATCACAAGTTCAAAGCCAGCGTCAGCAACTTAGTAAGGCCCTAAGCAACTTAGAGAGACCCTGTCTCAAAATAAAATATAATTTTAAAAGGGCTGGGCATGTGGCTCGGTGGTAAGTGCCCCTGGGTTCAATCTATGGTACAAAAAAAAAAAAAAAAAAAAGAAAGCAGATAAACAAAAAGGACATAGTATGATTCCATTCATATTAAAAATTCAGAATAGGCAAACCAAAAGAGACAGAAAGCACATAGGTGGTTTCAGGGGTTTGGGAGCGTGAGGACAGTAGAGAATGACTGCTTAATGGGTACAGGGTTTCCTTTTGGGGTGATATAAATGTTTTGTAACTAGATAGTCGTGATGATTGCACAAATTTGTGAACGTACAAACTACAAAACTATACACTTAAAATAGTTCTAGGGCAGATTACAGGTACAATAGGGTGTAACTGTAATCCTAGCTATCAGGGAGGCTGAGGCAGAAGGATCAGGAGTTCAAGCCCAATCTAGGAAAGAGAGTGAAACCCCTTCTCAAAGCAAACAAAACCCAATTATATAAAATGGTTTCTATAGTGAATTTTATGTCATGTGAGTTTTATCGCAATTAAAAAGGAAGAACTAAAGCAGGAAATTCACCCATTTGAAAAGGATTCCAGGATTAGTACTTTTCTTAGTCTGTTTTTTGTTGCTATAACAGAATACCTGAGACTGGGTAATTTATGAAGAATGAATTCTGCTGGGTACAGTGGTATAATCCCAGCAATTTGGGAGTCTGAGGCAGGAGGATTGCAAGTCTGAGGCCAGTCTCAGCAACTTAGCAAGGCCCTAAGTAACTTAGTGAGAATTTATCTTAAAATAAAATAAAGTAAAAAAGGCTGGAATGCCATCCTCTGGGTTCAACCCCTGGTAAACCCCACTCCCCCCAAAATAATAAATTCCTTGTAATTCTAGAGATTGGGAAATCCAAGATCAAGGAGCCTCACCTCAGGAAGACCTTCTTGCTGTCCAGAGCAAATTCTGCAGGGCATCACACGGTAAGAGAGAGTAAACTTGCCAAGAGAACATGCTTGTATAACAAAGCCACTCCTTGATGATCCATTAGTCCATTAGCCCCTGAGTGGATTAATTCATTCATGAGGACAGAGCCCTCCCTCCAAAGGCCCCACTTCCAAATACCATTAACATATGACTTTGGGGATTAAGTTTCCAACCCATGAATCCTGTTGGACAAACATTTAAACCACAGCAGTACTTTTGTAGGTTACACATTTATCCAACCAACAAACAAAACCCTAATTTGTACCTATTCTGAATGTCTGAATGATTATTTCTTCTTCTTCTTCTTCTTCATCATCATCATCACCATCATCATCATTATAATTTTGTAGTTCTAGGCATCAAACCGAGGGCCTCACACATGCTATGCAAGTGTACTATCACTGAGCTATGTCTCCAGCCTGACTTAGTATCAAAGGGCATAAAGAAGTATAGTGTGGTTCATGTTGAACGGAAAGATATATTTTCCTTAGTTTATGGTTCTATATTTCATTCTAAACATAGTCAAGCACATGAACATATACACAAATAGGAAATGTATACATTAAAATGGTGTCATACCTACCAGTAAGAATAAAAGATGATTGACCACATCAGAAAAACCATAGGATCCCAGTGTGGCAAATCCCAGTTGTGGCTTTAGTCTTTTCTGACATCATGGAGAGACCACACCCTCATGGAGGGAACCACTGGCTTGGCTTAATGGGTCTTTGGTTATGCCTGTCCTTTTTTCTTTAGCATTGTCCCTAACTTCTAATGGTATTTGGGGACAGTGAACCGCAGATTGGATAGCAATTCACCCTTTATCTTCTGCTAAGTACAGTGATTCTACATTCAGAGAGTAAGTCACACAGCTTTTGCTTAACTCCCTGGTTTTGTTGTTTTTTACTTCTGATAGTTGGAATTTTGTATTCAAGAGGTTCAATTTTTGTCAGCTTATGAATGGGCCACTTTCCTGAATTGATTGCCTGAATTTTGGTACCATTGTTCTCAGGAGAGTCTCTCTTGGTCCATCTCGTGTTCCCTTGTTTTATGAACATTTAGGTCCCAGGTTTTGAGACAACTGCTGCGTAAAATAGGATGAAACAATCCTGATGGTGTTGTTTGTGAAAAGAATTTGCCAAATGCCTTCACCAGAAGCTGTGGAGTCTGCAGTTGTTATTCACTGATGAAGTAGCAAGCAAAGACATTATGGTAGTTGTCTACTATTATAGTTCAGTGATTCCTTGAACATATCGCTGAACTCCAAGATGAATTATGTCTGTACTGGGTTTAATGAAGTTTCTGTTGTTGATGGAAAAAAAAAAGATGATCGACAACCTAGAAATTTTTTTATTACTAAAACTGAAAGTTATCTTTTATTATTTATATAAAAATTTCTTTTAAAAAATCTGCCTGTGTTTTATAGAAATTTCTTTTTTTCCTATTCCACATATCATTGATCAATAAGAATAACTTGACCAGCCTCAGCAATGGCGAGAAACTAAGCAACTCAGTGAGACCCTGTCTCTAATAAAATACAAAATTGGGCTCGGGATGTGGCTCAGTAGTTGAGTGCCCCGAGTTTAGTCCCCAGTACCACCCCCACCCCCCAAAAAGAAAAACTTGACAATTTTTTAAAAACATTTTTTTAGTTGTTGATGGACCTTTATTTGCTTATTTATAAGTGGAGCTGGGAATGGAATGCTACCTCACAGATACAAGCTCTACTGCTGAGCTATAACTCTAGCCCCTAACTTGACAATTAAAAACAATTTTTTTTTGAAGTTCTAGATGGACAGAATGCCTATATTTTTTATTTTTATGTGGTGCTGAGGATCAAACCCAGTGCCTCACACATGCTAGGCAAGCACTCTACCTCTGAGCTACAATCCCAGGCCAACTTGACAATTTTATATTCTCCAATAAATGAATACTGTTCATGGATATGGATGTAATCATCTATTCCAGGAAACAATTCAAAATCTATCGGCTCTGTGTGCCCTATGCTCTTCTCTTTCTCTCCTTGTTTGATGCCTCCAATTCTGGGAAGTCTTTCCTGACCTCCTTGATTAAAGATCATGTTACTGATGGTCTCAGAGCCACATTGGTCCTTCACGGCTCACATGAAAAGTATTGTTAAATAATCTTCTAATTACTAGGTTAGGATCTGTCTCCCTGGAGATGATGTTATTTCCTTATAGGAGTGGACTTTGTTCTTATCTCAGGAATGGGTCCTGGTATCAAGGAGACAGGCAATGAATTGCTTAATAAAAGGTTAATGAATAAATGTTACACATAGAGCTTTTTGTGAAGAAAAAAATCTTTTTTTTTTCTTGTTTTTAAATGGTCATGTTTCTGGTTTCTATAGAGAACAGGGTCAATCCTTATTCCTGTCTCATCCTAGCTTTTGACAACTACAAATCTACTTCCTGGTCTGTATGTTTATCTACTCCAGTTTTTCATAGAAGTAGAATCATACAGTATTTATTTTGTGTCTAGCTTCTTTCACTAGCATAACATTTCTGAGGTTCATTTATACATCTCTGTACTTCATTACTTTCTCTGTCAAATAATATTGCATTATATGGATGTACTACATTTTGTTTGTCCATTCACCAATTGATTGACATTTGAGTAGCTTCCACTTTTTGCCTATTGTGAATGTTGCTGCTCTTAACGTTCATATAAAAATCTTTGTGTAAGGTGCAGGGGTGCATGCCTAAATCCTGACTCTGGAGGCTTAGGCATGAGGATTTCAAGTTCAAGGCCAGCCTCAGCAACTGAGACCCGTCAAAAAATAAAAAGGAGGGCTGGGGCTGGGGCTCAGTGATAGAGCACTTGCCTAACTCGCATGAGGCACTGGGTTCAATAAAATAAAATAAAAGGTAAAATAAAATACATAAATAAAGATATTATATTTACCTACAACTAATATATATATATATATATATATATATATATATTTATTTATTTAAAAAAATAAAAAGGGATGTAGCTGTACTTCAGTGATAGAGTGCCCCTGGGTTCAATCCCTAGTTAAAAAACAAAAACAAAAAACCTTATCTAGGAGTGAGACTGCTATGTCATATGTTAGCTACCATTTAACCTTTTCACAAATTGCCGAAGCATTTTCCAAATTGGCTGCGTGATTTTACATTCTCACCAGCAGCATATGAGGGCTCCATTTTCTCTACACCCTTGCAAACATTTATTGTTGTCTTTTTGACATAATGTCACTATTGCTAAAGTGGTATCTTACTGTGGTTTTTGACTTTTTCCTTAGTTATTCATAAAGTTAGGCATCTTTTCATCTTTTCACTGGTCATTTGTATATCTTTTATAAAAGTCTTTTGCCCGTTTAATTTTGTTGTTGTTGTTGTTTGTGGTACCAGGGATTGAATCCAAGGGCACTCTACCACTGAATTACATCCCGGGCCCTTTTTAGTTTTTATTTTGAGACAAGGTCTCACCAAGTTGTCAGTGCTAGCCTTGAACTTTCGATCTTCCTGCCTCAGCATCCTGAGTAGCTGGAATTACAGGTGTGATCTACCACACCCTGCCTATTACTGTATTTATTATTTGTCTTTCCTCACTAGAACATAAACTTCAAGAATACAGTGATATTTTTCCCTGTGTATCTCCAGCACTAGATCACTGACTGTCACCTACTAGCTGATCAATAAGTGCTAAGCCTATGACAGAATTCCTATCCTTATGAAACCTGCCGTATAATTTTTTGAGATTCACTTTGCCAAAGTAATCTAACCACAGCCCCAGAAGTTTCCTATCATTTCCTTCCCAGTTTCAATCATCTTCAAGATAACTACAATAAAATTCTAGCAATTTTAATTAAACCTTGACAATCTCATGCACATGAATCAATTTCAGATAGTAAAGAAACTAAATTTGAAGCACCAAAAATATTTGAAAACCAGTTTGAAGAGAACAGTTGGCAGTAGAGTTGCATCTATAGAACTTGGAAGCATAGTACAAATTAGCAGCATTAATATCTAACACATGTTCTTCACATTATATTTTATGTATCAGCTACAAATCCCAGTGCTAAAACTTTTTTTTTTTTTTGGTACCAGGGATTGAACTCAGGGACACTCAACCACTGAGCCACATCCCCAGCCCTACTTTGTATTTTATTTAGAGACAGGGTCTCACTGAGTTGATTAGCACCTCGCCACTGCTGAGGCTAGCTTTGAAATCACAGTCCTTTTGTCTCAGCCTCTTGAGCTGCTATGATTATAGTCGTGCGCCACCAAGCCAGGTGCTAAAACTTTTAAAAGCATTTTATATCAAATATTTTGCAGAAATATTTTGATGTCATTATGATTCATTATAACGGTTATTGTCAAGTTTCCCCAAAAAAGATCTATTTTATTATTATTTTTTTAGTTGTCAATGAACCTTTATTTTATTTATTGATATGCGGTGCTGAGAATCGAACCAGTGCCTCACACATACTAGGCAAGTTCTCTGCCACTGAGCCACAATCCCAGCCCCCCAAAAAAGATCTATTTTAAAAAATTCTGGCATATATGAAACTTCAGCCAGAGCAATTTTCCTAATGGCTAAAATGGTTTTAGTCTTTTATCAGCAAGTACTATAGTCCAACTATTTCAACTATAAATTGTTCTTATTCTGTCGGAGTATAGCCAAATACCTGAATGATAGCTCAGAGGTAGAGACAAGATACAGGACCAGTCAGCAGAAATTTTATAATATACTCAGATAGAAGCTTAATTGCTCACCTATTTCATTTGACTATTTTGAGGACACTTTTTGTGAATCTTATTTAAAAACTGCTCCTGAGATAAATTTTAACAAGCATTGATAAATGCTAGTTCCTTATCTGATTCCCCATAAAATTTGACCTGGTTGGTTTATAAGCAGTTTTACTAAAAATCTCAGAACATGACAGAATAATATTGAAGAAAAATCAGCAATAATAACAGGACAAATCAAAGGAGAAAATTCAAAACCTTAATCCTGAGGTAATCCAGCAAAGTTATAGTATGACTTATCCTGAATTCACAAAGGAAAATGGAAATAATCCTGAGCCCATATTCATAGAAAATTTTGCAAAAGCCAAGATCACTATGGGAACATGGTATTTTGGTCAAGGACTCATCCAAATAGTAAATTAGTCAAAAGTTTTCTAAAAAAAAGGGGGGCGGGGCAGAGAACATCTCAAGAATAACCAATGGCATCCCTGGCTTTGCTCTAGGAGAGTCAAGTAAAATAGTAGTGGCACTAGAATGTAGACCAGTGCAGTGTTTTTCAGCTTTTTAGTCTTGGGACCCCTTTAGCTCTTAAAAATTATTGATAATCAGTAAGAATTTTTGTTTATATGGGCTTATCTATCAATATTTATTGTATTTAAAATTAAAATGAAGGGCTTTTAGAAATACTCATGCACTGGGTGTGGTGGCACATGCCTGTAATCCCAGAGATTTGGGAGGCTCCGAGTTCAAAGCCAGCCTCAGCAATTTAATGAGGCACTTAGCAACTCAGAGACCCTGTCTGTAAATAAAACACAAAAGAGGGCTGGGTCTGGAGGAAATGGAGCAACTATTAGAAATGTAATAAAAGACAAGTAGCCAGCCGGCTGCCTGTTGGGGATAAAATTCTCAGAAGTCACTATAGACATCTTCTTGGCCACAATCTTTTAAGACTTACCATCCTCAAAGTGAAAACAGTTTCTGCAGTACAAGTAAGGGAATGGGGATTCCTTTAAACAGCTTTCCCCACCTTCAGATTGGTCGACTCTCCTGAGCATCACTTGTAGATAAGGGAGGCCTATAAGAGCAAACCTGGAAGCTTGACTCACCTTGTAGGCAAGAAAGCAGCACACCATTCCAATCAGGAGACTAAAGCAGCTACAACCAGAGACTCTAGAAGGTCACATTCAGGTTTATAGGAAGAAAGCCTTATGTTCGGTAGAGCATAAGAGGTCCCTGAGACATCACCAAGGAGCTGAGTTGTCCCCTTCTAAATTGGAACACACATTGTCCCATCCTGGTTGGATTTTTACACATCATTGACTTATGAACTTGAAGTTTCCTCAAGTTTTTGGCTTAATAAATGGAGTGAATATATTTAGTAATAACACCTACCTGAAACAATACATCTTGGAGCTTTTAATCTAAATCACATGGTTTTTTCTTAAGTACTACTTTCGAAATAAATATTTATATAACTATTCTGACTGAAAAAGATAAAAGGGCTGGGGATGTAGTTCAGTGGTTAAGGACCCCTGGGTTCAATCCCTGGTACCAAAAGAAAAAATTTTATATAAAACTAATAAACCCTCTCATTAACATATTTTATGACAAATAACTATATCTTCCAAAAAACTCTAGGAAGTGTGGTGTTGTTTTACATTTTCCCCGAAGTCCTTCATGTCTAGCTAACTAAAGACAGCTGGGTACTCATGCCTGCTTCTGTACCAAACTTACTGCCATATGCTGTTAGGTTGAATGAAATCTATGAAGAAAATTCAACCTCATGGACATGTTATAAAAGGGAGAGTATTTTAAAACCTTTTCAGATGATGTGGTTATTTAATACTGTCTCAAGACTCCAGTGACATATCTTTAAAAGGTAGGTTGCGATGTGAAATCTGAAGGTCTAACAATGAAGTTTTCATACTCTGTAATACTAAACTCTATTGGTTTATCTTACACTTCAAATGAGTCTTTTCCCACTCATTATTTTGTAATGTTGCAAGTTGGTCACTTGGAAAATATGGTTTACTTAGTTATATAAATCTTTCAAATGCTGACACATTTCTTTATTCAATATAAAACAAACCACATTTGTTAATATCATCTAATCTGATCAGAAAAGTTTTGGGGAGCTACCAAGTGGTGAATACAAGTTTTCCAAAAATTTAATTTTCAATTAGAGGCTCCAATTTTCATTGGTGGAAAACACTATCAGTTGTTTTCATGGAAGGAGCAGTTTTGTTAGGTTTTTTTTTTTTTCCCTCCAGAAATACCTACCAAATCCTGTACCCAGGTCTGAATAACTAAATAGTTTGCTCTTTCAAGGAAAAAAAATGTCCAGTAGAATAACATAGGGGTTAGTTAAGCTTTCAACTCAAAAGTAAAGTGCTTTTCCCAGGAATTGTCATTCTGGTTAGGTAGCACTATGCTTTATATATATTCCCCATTTTGTCACACACTCTACATAAAAGCAATATGTACTCAAGGATGAAAATTAAAGGCAAATGAGGGCCAAGCACAGTGGTACATGCCTGGAATCCCAGCGGCTCAGGAGGCTGAGACAGGAGGATTGAAAGTTCAAAGCCAGACTCAGAAACTTGATGGGGCCCTAAGCAACTCAGTGAGCTCCTATCTCTAAGTAAAAAATTTTAAAAAGGGGTAGGGATATGGCTCAGCAGTTAAGTGCCCCAGGGTTCAATCCCTGGTACCATAAACAAATAAATAAATAGAGTCAAATGAGGTATTTTTTTTTCAGTTGCAAATGAGGTCTTAACATGAAAATTGTGTGAATGTGGTACTGGGACAGAACTCAGGGCCTCCTTCATTTTAAGCATGTGCTCTATCAGTGACTTGCACTCCCAGTTCCATGAAAAAGGTTTGGAACTCAAAGATCCCTTCCAAGGGTCTCAAAGACATCCAGGGTCCTACAGGCGGACTAGGAAAAGAAAAGCTGTAAAAGAGAGCAAGGAACATTTTCCTGATATGCTTTGTATCTACCAGGTTCTAGAAATTCTACAAAGTGGAAAAGATGTCTTACATCCATTATTTTACATAGTACTGTAAACAGAAGATCCTCTTAAACATGTATTAGTGCTTTTGTTTTAAAAACTAAGAAACACAAGCTTATAGGAAGTGACAGAAGAGATTTGGGACAGTGTCTGTTTCCAAAACTCATTACTTTTTATTTCCCACAGTGGAAGTTACTTTCTCCTTTACTACCGTGGATAGAGAAACCCCTATCTTCTATAGTACCCATAAATGTTTTTTTCTGCTATCTCCTAGCTTGTTTTCATTTCTGTGCAGGCTCCATCTTTGAGTGAAATTATTTCTACTACCAGTTGTTTAAGTCAGAGGTGACAAAAATATCACCTGTGAAGGTAAGCTTTTCTTGCTGTCAGCTCACTTTAGGTATTGTGTTTAATTTTCAGTGAGTCTGGAATTAATTAGCCTCCGAAACTTTTCAACTTAGGCCCAGTTAGCCATAATCAATCCATTCATCAATCAGGGATAACAGAAGTGAAATTTCTCAGTCCTCATCTCAGTCAACATGAAATAAATGTGTATGGAATCAGAGGGTAAGCCTCTTTCTTTCTTCTTCAAAAATTCAAAAGAGTAACTTTGCCAGGAAGATGGGTACATAGCTCCGGGTGCTGGTGTAACCTAGGAAAATCAACATAATCATGAGAAGTGAGCCGTGGTGACTGTTACTGACCAACTGGTCTTGAAGTTATTACAAGTCTACTAGGTGCTTCCCACCCACGTCAAATCTCTAACATATTTGTCTCCATGTTTCTAAACAGTGTTTTACTCTCTAAGCAGAACCAGGAACTGTAAATAAAGGCAATGGCTTTTTCAATTCTCCTTATCACTTCTATGCATTTCCTGTCTCAACATATTTGATAATTTTTGCGTAAGCACTGCCTCATATGGTCCCTGCCTTACAGTTTATGGCAGTTAAAATGTTTTAGGAACTGCAAAAAAAAAAAAAAAAGCAGGATTCAGGAAAAGAAAAGTCCAGATGCAGATAATGAGATAATTGCATACCCAATTATAGGTTACAGACCTGGTTGTGCCTCCCTGTGTTCATATAGAGAATCAGATTTCAGAAGAGTACAATCTTTGCCAAACTGTATCTCATCTGGTTCATTTTCCTTCTTTCTGGAATCTCAACTTAAAAGTTTGGTGGGAAAAAAGATTAATTATTTCATGTAATTATTCTTAGTGATATATTTTTCAATTATTCATATTTCTATCCTTCATTACTTTAGCTGTCATTACAGTGACATTTTTCTAGAGACAAGAATTCTCATTATATACTTTCTTTACTAGAAACTCCCCATCAGTTCTTGTTTGAAACTGTTCTCCTATCAATCTACCAGACAAGGGGTAAACTACAAATGAGAGGTGAGATGCTCAAACAGGCACCTAACTAGAGCTTCACAGAGATGACAGAACCGTGTTTCCTTTCAGCTTGGAAATTTGTCCTCTTGAAGTTAAACTGCCAAAGTGTTCTTAAAACCAGAAAGAGACAACATATGTACTTTATTAAAATTCTTTCACAGGAGAAAACACAAACATAAAAACACTGTAACATAGAGGTGAGTTTAGTTTCATGACGAAAAGCTGGGTCTTATCTAGTCTTTTACTCGAGTCCAGTACAAAACAAGTTTCTTTCATTTCAATTTTTTTAAATTTTTAATTTGTTATATAGACAGCAGAATGCATTACAATTCAAATTACACAGAATAAATTTCCTTCATTTTATAGGTCACATTCTTGCTTATTTGTTGATCTTATTTTCTAAAACTATTGGTCTTAAATTTCTCTGAGTTCTTTAACTTGTCATCCATCTTTCTGCCTTTACATAAGCTGTTCCTTCTGCCTAAAATACCCTCTGCCTAAAATACTCTCACTTTTCATTTTTCTGGTCAAAGTGCTGTTCTTTCAAACAGCTAGATCTCCTCTCTGATGCTTCCTCTTTTGCCCAGGGTTTTTCTCTCTTCTGACCACTTTCCTTCAATCCAGAGGCAAGGGTTTCCACCACAGAACCCCTAAACCATTCATACTTGGGCATCTTCTACTAAGCCATTTAGGATGCTGTAATGAACTCTCCTTTCTCCCCCCACCTGGCTCTCTGTAGGTTCCTTGAGGGCAAGGAGCATGTTTTATTCATGTTTATCATCTCATCACTTAGTACAGTACCTGATTTAATCTAGATTCTCATAAATAGTAAATGAATTTTGAGTTCTACTACTTTCTACATTTAATTTATTTCACATTTCTTTTAAAGTTTCAATACTTTTCTCATTCTCTGAACATTAATGACCTCAAACTAGAGACAAATTGACCATTAGAGACTCAGGAAACCACTTTGATTTTAAGATCTGTATAATGGAGCTAGTGACACAGCTATTTTAAAAGCCTGTAGAGCAGAAGGGTGTAATTCAGTGATAGAGCACTTGTATGCATGAGGCCCTGGGTTTGACTGTCAGCACTGTGAATAAAAGAGAAGAAAAACAGAAAAGCAGGTGATAAAAATAAATGCCTATCTGGACACAGCGGTGTGTGCTACAGTCCAGCTACTGGGGAGGCTGAAGCAGGATGATCACTTGAGCCTAGGAGCTCAAGGTCAACCTGGGCAACATAGTGAGACCTTGCCTCAGTAAAACATAAGTAAAGAGAAAAATGCTAAACAAATAAATTGAGAGCTGGATGCAATGGTGTACACTTGTAATCCTAGCTACTCAGGAGGCTGAGGTCAGAGAACCACAAGTACAAGGCCAGCATGGTTAACTCAGTGAGACTTTGTCTCAACATAAAATATTAATAAAACAAAGGACTGGGGCTGGAAACAGTGGTATGCATCTATAATCTCGCTGACTCAGGAGGCTGAGCCAGGAGGATTCCAAGTTTGAGTCAAACACTGGCAACTTAGCAAGACCATTTCAAAATTTAAAAAAAAGTTTTAAATGTCTGGGGATGTAGAGTGCCCCTGGGTTCAATCCCTGATGAAAGGAAGGAAGGACGGAAGGAAGGAAGGGAGGAAGGAAGGGAGGGAGGGAGGGAGGGAAGGGAAGGGCAGGGCAGGGCAGGGCAAGGCAGGAAGGCAGGCAGAAAGGAAGGCAGGAAGGAAGGAAGGAAGGAAGGAAGAAAGAAAGAAAAATTGGAGATGTAGCTTAGTGCTTACCTAGCATGTGTAATGTCCTGGGTTCAAGTCACAGTACTATACATAAATACATAAAATTTTAAAACCATTAAGCCAAACAAAAACGGCCAGAGAAAAGAGGACATATTGTATGGTAGCATTTATATGAAATTCAAGAATAGGCAAAACTAACTTATGGCTATAGAAATCAGAATATGGGGGGCTGGAGGTATAGCTCAGCGACAAAACACCTAACACCAGATCCCCAGCACCAGAATCAATCAATCAATCAATCAATCAATGAAACCAGAATATTGTATGGTTCTAATGAGAAGAGATTGACTAGAAAGGAGTACCAGGGAACTTTCCAGGAGGATAACAATGTATCTTGATTAGGGGCACTGGTTATAAGGCTGCATACATCATTCAAAAATCATCCAATCGTACCCTAGGATCTGTGTGTCTTATTTAAAAAATCTCTATCAATCTCGCTCTCTCTACATATGTATATACATACACATATGTACATATATATACATGTGCATACAGATGTACATGTATATACACACAAATGTTTACACTAAGACTATAAGAGCAATGTGCAAAGTGTAAGATAGTGGACCACAGCAAGAACACACTTAATCTTGTAATTCATCTTTAGTATACTATCATTTTTATTTCCTTACTTGTACTTTGTTTCTTTGGTACCAGGGAAAGAACCCAGGAGTGCTTTACCACTGAGCCACATCCCGAGCCCCTTTTTATAACTTTTTATTTGAGTTGCTTAGGGCCTCACTAAATGGTTGGCTTTAAACTTCTGATTCTCCTGCCTCAGCCTTCCAAGCTACTGGGATTATAGGCATGTGCCACGATGCCTGGCTCTTAATTGTACTTTTCTTAGGATAACAGTAATATCATTTTGGTTACACATAGCTCAGATCAACTGAGTGAGATAAATGTTAAAAGGAAAAAAACTGCTTGGGAATTAAAATCTTGCTAATAACAAAGATAAAAAATTGTTAATTAAAATAAAATAATAAATACTTTCATCATGAATATTTAGATTTGCTCAATAATTGAAACCATGTATTAAATTCCTGGCTATTCAAAGTTTTTCACCCACTGTAGATAAATTCTGCAATGTTACTACAGAGTCTTGAGTTAAGGCCATCTTCTAGTCCAAATAATTGGAGATTATTTGTTTCAAGTAACAATCTTACCCTGATTGACTTAATCAAAAGTCATGCAATGATGCATGCCTGTAATCCCACTGACTAGGGAGGCTGAGGAAGGAGGATGGCAAATTCAAGGCCAGCTCTGGCAACTCAGCAAGACCCTGTTTCAAAATAAAAAATACGAAAACTAATAATAATAAATATTAAAAAACTTTCTGGGGCTGGGGATGTGACTCAAGCAGTAGTGTGCTCGCCTGGCATGTGTGCGGCCTGGGTTCAATCCTCAGCACCACATACAAACAAAGATGTTGTGTCCGCCGAAAACTAAAAAAACCAAATAAATAAATAAATATCAAAATAAAAAATAACAAGGATGGGGATGTAGCTCCGTGGTAGGAGCAGCCCTGAGTTCAATCTAGAGTACTTCAAGGAAAAAAAGTCACTTTCAGAATTCAAGAATAATCAAGAACTGGGCTTATAATAAGCAGAAGCAGGCCAAAGGAACTGAAGATTTTTGGTAACAGGAAGTCTGATAAGTATAACCCTGCCACAATCAGCAGCCTCTAGATGTTACTTATGTCCTTGCATCATTCATTCCAGAACCTAAAGATGAAACATACACACATTCAGGTTTCAGATGTTTTTGAGTTAGGTCAATGTCTGCCTCAGGACTGTATGGGAACAGGAAGAGAGAGTCTGGTCCCTTTGGTTTTGATGTAGGTGGGGATTACATTTTCCTAAAAAATATATATACATTTATATATACATATCCCCATATACACATACGGCAGGAATTAGTTCCCCAAAGTAAACAGAGGGGCTCTTGGGAAGGGGGAATGAATCTGAACAGCTGAAAAACAACAATGTCCACTTCTCAATCCAACTCCTCATCTAGTACTGGAACTCTCAACAGCCAGTTCAGTTAAGACAATAAATGGGTTAACCTGATTATTAGAAATTCTGCTTCTAAATAATTCATCCTAGAAATTTCCAGACTGATTAAATGCCTTCATCTAATTTTCTTCTCTCCTGAAACTCCATTACAGGTATGTGTGTGTGTGTGTGTGTCTGTCTGTCTGTCTTTCCCTATCTGTCTCTCTGCCTGCCTGCGTATCTATGGGAAAAATGCAAAAAAGACAGCAATGATACTTTAATGCTAAAAAACAGAAGGACAAATATCAATTACTGATTTGTGAAAGTTGAATGCCAAATCAGTAATGGAAAAAGCTGAAAAGCAATCCTTTTTATATTTTACAATCTTTCCAAGGTATAGGAACAGGTGGTACCAGTTACCTTGTAGGATTGTTGTGAAGATTAAATTAGATTTACATTTGTAAAAACTTACAGGCACACAATAAGTAAATATTAGTTATCACCTCTACCATCATCATCAAGTTTTGTTAAAACTTGTCATGGATCCTGGAAGATTCAACAGCACTATATTAAGCACCTTCACAGTCTACTTTTCCAGCTTCTCATTGTTTTTTTTGTCTTGCACCAGCAATGCCACACTGCTTGAACTTACCTGTGCATACCATGTTGCTTCTACTTGGAATGTTGTTTGAATTTTCATTTAGCTCCCACTCATTTTTCATCTGATAGGCATCACTTCTTTTAGGAAGCAAAGCAATGAGATAGATCTATTTGAAGGGCAAAGGGAAGAGAATGCATAAAGATCCCAAAGCTAGAAAGAGCTTGAAATGATTATGAAATTGAAGAAGATAGTGGTATTTCAATTCATGAGGCAGAAAGTGGGAGATACCATGTGAACCTGAAGAGAGAGGCAAGAACCAGTTTATGCAGGATTGTGTAAACCAAGGAAAGCAGTTTATATTTTTATTGTAAGGGCAACAGAAAGTCTTTGGAGGGCTTTAAACCATTTTAAAATACATTTTAAAATATGACTATGGGGACTGTATATAAAACTAGGACGAGAGAAAAGCATGAACATAAATGCATACTGCTGTGGTTCAGAATGAAATACCAGTGGTGGTATTGACAAGAGATGCAAAGAGGTAGGCCAACTGCTGGTATATTTTACAGGTGGTACTGGAAAAAAATTGCTGATGGATTCAATTTGGAGGTGATAAGGGACAATTTAAAAATGAAAACAAGGTTTCTAGTTTATATCTTTTACTGACATGGAAAATATTGGAGCAAAAACAGACTTGGGGTAGGAATAGGAAGTTTTATTTTGGATATGTTAACTTTTAAATGATAAATGTTATTCAAGAATAGATGTCACTAAACTTAAGTGTTGAGGAGATGCCCAAATTAAAGAAATAAATTTGGTAGTAAGCAGCATGGAGAAGAAATTTTAAATTATGGGAGAAAACAGAATTACCTAGGAAGATAATGCAGAAAGAGAAGAGCAGGGGATTTAGTTCCAATACACAAAAGGAAAGAGAGAAGGAAAAACAGCAAAAATAGATTAGAGAGGTCAGAAAGGGCAGTATTTTAAGAAGCAAGAAGTGCTCAATAGAGTCCAATGTTTCTGAGCAATCAAGACAGATAAGAACAAGAAATGTCTTTGGTCAACATAGAAACTGTTGTTGCTTTGATAAGAGCAGTTTTTGTAGTGACTGGGGGGAAAGTTAAATTAAATAGAAAACAGAATGGGAGATGGGAAAGAGATGATAATGTTCATTTTTTAGGTTTAGTCATATGACTTTGCTGAAATTGGCCTTTTTTTCTCTTTTGGCAGTGCTAAAGATTGGACCCAGGGCCTCACATGTGCTCTACCACAATGCCAGCTACATTTTGATGTTCAAAACCAATAATTTCATGATTTTTTTTAAAGTTTGATGGACAAAGTTTGGAGCTGATGCAGTTTTTTAGAAAATTCAGAAGCATCAGGAGAACGAGTTAAAGAAATGAAAATTTCAAAAACAATGGGATATTATTTATATTCAATCAGATAAGATTTTTATGTTATTTGGCTCATTTTTTAACAAATGCATCCTAAACATCATACATGAAACCATGAGAAAAACAGCAAATTCCAATATTGGGCATACCATAAAAATACTAGGCCAGTAGTTCTCAAAACTGTCTTAAGTCATTAAAAATGAGGAAAGTCTGAGGAACTTCCACAGTCAAAGGTACAAAAGGAGACATAACTATACAGAAAAGAGAATATTAGGTTCTAAAAATCTAAGACAATATAAATTATGAACTTTAGTTAAAAACAGTGTTCAGTACTGGTTTATTAATTTCAAAAAATGTACAATAATAATGCCAGATATTACTAATAGGGGAAACTGGATGCAGGGCACATGGCAATTCTCTGGATTATATTTTCAATTTTTTGTTACATATCTAAAACAACCATAAGAATATGGTAATACATACTTTAATAAGGTTTAATTAAGGAAATGGTAATCACCCATTTATCCAAAACCCAGCTTAATGGTCAAAACTGTTACAGCCTCCTTTTGTAGTTTTCTCCCTATAGACATGACCACTTTTCTAAACTTGATTTTCATTTCCTTGCATTTTTTATTACCCTAAGCAATATATAGTACTGTTGAAATTAAGTTGGCATACTATTTATTTCTACAGCTTCCTCTTTTGCCTCATCATATTTCAGAGTTCAGTCTTGTTTTACTAGCATATAACATTCCATCTTGTTAGCGATCCAGTGTATTCATTCTTTGATAGATGTTCCGCATTTCTTGCTTCTATCCACACTATAGTTACTACACTTTTGTCCACATATCAAAATTTCTATAAGTCATACACTTAGGAGTAGAATTCTAGGGTTTAGAATTGTAAAATCTTCAATTTTAACAGATTTTGCATAATTGCTTTCAGAGTGGTTCTAACCTACCAGCAGGTGCGTTCAGACGTGTAGAGGGGGGTAACAACTCTAGAAAAGACTTACTTATAAACCAGGTAGCTTTTTGTTTTTAAGTAGTAGGATTGGACCCAGAGCCGGTTTACCACTAAGCTACATCCCCAGTTCTTTTTATTTCTTATTTTGATACAGGATCTCACTAAATTGCTGAGGTTGTCATCGGACTCACGATCCTCCTGCCTCAGCCTCCCCAGACGCTGGGATTACAGCCCTACGCCACCGCGCCCGGCCAGGTAATATTTTTGATTCACTCTAAAATGGGTTTGGGGTCCACGTAATCATTTCAGCAACAAACCAACATCAACTACTAGCACTTTAAAAGGTACTGACGCCGCTAACCTCGACACAACCTAGCCCGGGAGATTCCGACACACAGCTCCCTTCCGACGTAAGCGTGACGCGGCGACGGACGTCCACACGCTCGGGACGACGCGACTTGTTTGACGCCCTTGAAGGCCCCTTTCCGGGCTGCCTAACGCGACACAAGTGTCAGCTTGTGTTAACTGAATGCCTATTGTTTGCGTAAGGAGAAAATATTCCCACATAGTCTCCTTGTTCTCAGGGCCAATCCGCTTCCCTGGAAGAGCCTCTTTCGGCTGGCTTTTTCTTCAGGCAGCGCCGCGGGCAGCCCGCAGGCCCTTGTGTTGCGCGCGCAGCGACACCGCCTCCTTCTTTTCGGCCGGAACCGCCATCTTTCAGGTAAGGACTGCTCGTGGCTCCCGGGACCCTGCGTTCCTTAGGCTCGAATTGCGACCCTGCGGCCTCAGATGACATGCACTGGGATACTAGAGAGTCTGTTTACCCAATCTGGGGTCCACTGTCCTGGGCGGTTGGGTCTGTGTCCTGCCAGACCCGGAGCAGCATGCGCTGTGTTAGGGCCTGGGCATTGGGCTGAGGACCCGACCTGCGGTGCCATGGCCCTGAGCTGCTACGGTTAGGAAGACGAAGCCGACTCACTGGGGACGAAGTGAGTTAATCTGCGGTTAATCTGACTAGGATTCAGCCTCTCATATCTCTGTGACTTCGGTCGCGGAGTCCTGGGCCCTCGTAGGCTGTGCGGGGCCGCGTGGCCTGATGCTTTTCTAACTCTTTTCAATGTAACGTGGACGGGTAGGCACTTCCGGGTCTTAAGAACGGGTTTAAAACAAGTCTTGGATTTGATCTCCAGTGAGCCTAAGTGTCTGAATTTCTGGCTTCGTGGTTGGGTAACGAAGTGGCTGCCCGCCGAGTCAAATCTGGTTAATGAGTCTCAGATCACTCTTGGATTGTGCGTGAATTGATAGCCTGTTGCTTTTAGTTTTGGCTCGGGATTGCGAGTGGATGAAGGGAATATATGTTAAGGTTGCCTTACCAGTGCTCATATATCAAGAGGGGAAGATGTGTGTTGAGTGAAAGCATTCCACAACAGCAATATGTCCGATTTAGGAGTTTAGGGGTGAATTTTAATAATTATTTAACAAACTGCTGGCTTCACCCCACATAGCGATTCTAGTTGGCAAATTTGATACCATTGTAGGCTTCAGGCATCATTGGTTTGCATGGGTAAGGTATCGTTTTGGAAAACTGGTTCAGTTTTGTGTGTGTTAGGTCTAGGCATAAAATAGATGCCAGGAAAATGAGTTTAGAGGAGAAGAACTTACTGATTTTGACTGTGGCTCCACAGTCCTTTTATCTAGAGAGGTTCATCCCTAGTTTATGAACTTAATTCAAGTTTACAAGTTTATACAGATGTAGAGATTTGATTATTATAACAATTGCTTAGTTGCCTTTTTGTAAAAAATTAAAGTCTTCCTTTATAATTGGCCTTGTGGATAGGGGTAATTGCCCTGGATGGCCCAGTGTTCAAAAATGTGTTTTGGCCCTTGAGGGAGCCCAGGAAAGGTTCAAATCTGAATGTTTATAGGTGAATTTTTAGATGGTAAATTAGCTTTCAGTTCAGTTATGCTGTACTTGTGCTAAGAATTGCTTAGTGCTCTGTAAACATTACTTCAATGAATTATAAAAGTGTTTTTTAAAAGAGGGAAGAGAAAAAGGATCTTATCTACTGTATAAAAATGCATGGTTGAGTTTTATTGGGTTCTCCAATAAATTATCCTTTAGATACTAATTTCCAATGCTCTTGGCATTGTTCTAGCATGGATTGTACAGATAAAGTGAGGTAGAAGTCCTGTTAATGTTTTTATAAACTGTTGGAAAAAAGTAGTGATCGCTCATCTGATTTATCTGACTAATTTTATGCTTTCTTCTTTTAGTAATTCGCCAAAATGACAAACACAAAGGGAAAGAGGAGAGGAACCCGATATATGTTCTCCAGGCCTTTTAGAAAACATGGTAAGTTTGTTTACTTGAAGCCAAGCTTGGCGTACATTTGGATTTTTATTAGTGTTTGTTGTGGTTCATAAATAGCATATTTTAAAAATCTGGCATATTTTGTAATAGATAAATAGAAAGTATGAATTTTATGTAGTTTCATAACTAAATATCTGTGCAGGATTAAAACTTTGGAGAGAAGGTGTGTAGTAGACTGATTTTTTGCTTTCAGGAGAAATTTTCAAAAATAGTATGATATTTTTATTTTAGACTTGTCTTGAGACTGACTACTGAAATTTTTTTGCAGGAGTTGTTCCTTTGGCCACATATATGCGAATCTACAAAAAGGGTGATATTGTAGACATCAAGGTAAATTATAAAATTGAGGAATAACACTATAGATGTTAGAAAAGTTGGAATTAATGGAGTGCTGGGTTTTAGGTACCAGTATTTATTACGTCTATTGGATCCTTTTACTCTGAGTTTTATGGGAGGAAATCTGCTTGAGTTCATAAGAGTAAAGAACAGGTTTTGTGGGGGGGGGTATTGGGGATTGAACTCAGTGGCACTTAGTTGCTTAGTGTCTCCCTTTTTGCTGAGGCTGGCTTTGAACTTGGGATCCTCCTGAGCTGCTGGGATTACAGGCGGTTGGCACTGTGCCTGGCCAGACTGGTTTTTGTTGTTGTTGTTTTTTGTTTTGTTGTTGTTTTTTTAGTATTTAAGTATTTTGTAGTAGATGAACACAGTACCTTTATTTTTATGTGGTGCTGAGGGGATCGGATTGGACCCAGTGCCTCACATGTGCAAGGCAAGAAGAGCTCTACCAATTGAGCTATAACCCCAACCCTGGACTGAGTGTTTATATCAAAGTGAAAAGGAATGCCTTAGTATAAAATTTATTAAAATGGAGATTATTGTTTTTATGGAAACTCCAGTGAGAACTGTGTTCTTTTGTGATCAGTATTTAAATATGTCCTGGCTCTTGAGCTTAATGATGATTGTCTTTTTGATTGCTTGAAGCAATGTGAAAAACACATTTCACCGGCTCTGAAAGCTCAAGATGCCATTTAAAGGAAATTTTACGACATCTTATTTACTTCAATAAAAAATTAAAGTTTAAGAGTAAGGAGGAGTTGGCTGGAATAACATTTGTCTCCTTTCCTATCCAGGGAATGGGTACTGTTCAAAAAGGAATGCCCCACAAATGTTATCATGGCAAAACTGGGAGAGTCTACAATGTTACCCAGCATGCTGTTGGCATTGTTGTGAATAAGCAAGTTAAGTAAGTAATGAATGGTATAGTTCTTTGTGATTAAGTCATATTCATATACCCCCACCCCTTTCACTTTGCCAATTGGACTTAATGTCTTTATTGGTCATTCAAGAGGGGCAAAGGAAGTATCCTCTTAAAACTCAGGCAGACTGAGTGTCTGTCATGTAACCTGTCAGAGGAAACAAATTGAAATAGATTTCCTGGAAGGTCCTACACAATCTGGTATTAAAGCAGTTCTAGTTTTATAACATAAAAAGTTAATTAAGTTTTAAATTGTACTAGTGATTTGATTTTGGTTCAACTAGTGGTTCAGAGGCTGTCACCTCATCACAACAGCTGCAAAGTAGGGGTGGTTAGAGGAAAAAGAATACCAGTAAAGGAAGGAGAATAAGGTGAGGGAGGTGGGGTAGGAAATGAGCAGGGCACCTGGGACTGATTGGAGTAAATAAATTCAATACATACAATTTTAATGTACTGATAAAAGAAAACAAAAGGATTGTTTACTTCAAGGCCTCTTCCAAGTAGATCAATAATTGAAAAACTAATCAAGCCATCATAACCTTGTTGGTTTATTCGGAGTAAAAGATTCATGATTTATCTAATAAGTGGAATTGTCAAAACCATTTTCTGCATTGCTGTTGTGTTTTTGATGAAACACTTATGAGAATTTCTGCTCTCACCAGGGGCAAGATTCTTGCCAAGAGAATTAATGTGCGTATTGAGCATATTAAGCACTCGAAGAGCCGAGACAGCTTCCTGAAACGTGTGAAGGAAAATGATCAGAAAAAGAAGGAAGCCAAAGAGAAAGGTACCTGGGTTCAGCTGAAGCGCCAGGTGAGATCTTGACTTGGCAGGGTTTATTGGTGTTAATCTTGGGGAACTATTAAAACTGTTGCTCAGATATTTTTTATTGGAGTTTAAGAGTTGAATTATATTTAAAGTTTATTTCCTCTTTTCCCCTTCAATAGCCTGCCCCACCCAGAGAAGCACATTTTGTGAGAACAAATGGAAAGGAGCCTGAACTGCTGGAACCTATTCCCTATGAATTCATGGCATAATAAATGTAAAAAAATAAATAAAGGCTCGTGGACTACAAAAATGATTTTTTTTAATTGAGCAGAAGTGTATATTTAATTGTGTCCCAGTTTGTTTGTTGTTTCTCTGCCGTTCAAATTTAGTATTTTTATTGCAGAATAATGTGAAGTGACTTATGGTGGTGCATCAAGTATATACTCAATTGGTTAAGAAATGGCCAAAGATTACTTATTAAATGTAGTTGCTTGGTCTCTAAGTTACCTTGAAGAAAGATACACAAAATAAGTGAAAGGAAAACTGTGTAATTACAGTTAAGGTTAGGAAAAGTTGATTGGTTATAATTATAAAGAGCTTGATTTTAAGGATTATGAATTTACCTTTGAAGCCAACTTCCTTTAAAAAATAGTACCCTGTTCTTTGGGTGTTACTAGTTCTGAATCACTTTGAACAATAGTGTAAAAACATTTGTCTTTCTCCTACTGTAACAAAATAATACAGACTTTACTAATTTTGTAAACAAATTTTTTCAGAGTTTTAGAGACTGGGAAGTCCAAGTCCAGATGCTGACAGGTTTTGTGTTTAAGGGCCTGGTCTGCACTTAAGTTTTCTTTCTTTTTTTTTTTTTTCCTCTTGGTCTGCACTTGAAGATGGTTTCTTTTTGCTGTTATTCTCCTGGGGGGACAAGTCCAGAAGAGAAAAATTAGTAGCCAGTGGGGTTGGGCTAGTTAACTGGGTTTGTGTGTTTTTACTTCATTTAAAAAAATTAACAGCCTTAGTCTTCATCCTTGAAATATTAGTATTCCTGAATTGTTTTTTCTTGCCCCAGTCTGTTTTATTTCTAACTAGGTTTTCCACGTTTCTAGTTCTGCTAATGTAGTTTGTACTTAACTGTGTGTGTAGCTGCTTTTAATTTTATTCCATTATGATCTGATGGAATGCAGGGTATTATTTGCATTTGTAACTGCTTTTAAGTAGTGTTCTGTACATGCTTCCAGACTTGACCATCTTCCTTTTTGTAGCCTATTTAGCAAATGCTGTGGTTGGAGAAAAGAGCCTAATTGGTGGCCTGTAGTTTTCTCTCAGGATAGGAAATAGATACTGCTTTTGTCTAAGCAGACCTGGACTTGGATCTCTCTGAATGCTTAACATAATAGCTATTAACTATCCTGGAGCGGGGGAATTCACTTTCTAGAGGGTTGCCTTTAAGTGGATGATTATTGTATTTGAAATTCGTTTTTCACCACCACTTCCAAAAGCAACAAAACTTGGATCAACTGGAGTTCCTGTCTTATATTTTCTGATGGGTCCTACTTAGTGGGCTACTGTGCACCAAACTGAAGTCAGCTTAAATTTACCTGTCCCCCACTTTGTATATTTTAAAATTGAATATCTTTCATACCTATTTATTTCTGGCCCTGTTCATCTAGTCATTCTTCCATCAGCTACCAAGTTCAGAAGTTACTGTTATATGCTGCAAATTACTTGACCTGTGTGACTTTGTTTTCTTTTTGTAAAAGGAATTATTAAAGGATTAGATGGGAATAATTTATAATGCACTTAACATGCTCTTACAATCAGTAAATGCCAGCTTTTTATTATCTGCATATTCATATTTTTCACTGCAACTGAGTAGAGAAATATAGTTTTTAAGGATACACATGATCCCCCCCCCACCCCTTTTTATATATTCTTAGGATTGAGTACTATATGAAGTTGAAATTTTTATTTTATTTTTTTTTAGCTAGCAATACTGGGGTGCTATACTGTGAACCTCATCCCCAGCTCTTTTTAGTTTTTATTTATATTCAGTGGGACACTTAAAGGGCTCATGACAGCTGCCTTAATGATAGGTTTGAGAAGGGATTACCATGTTTTATTCATTAAAAAAAATGACTCAGGGAGTTCAGACATGTAGAAACCCTTACACTACCATAAGTCTAATCCTTTGTAACAGTTCCTACTAAATTGTTTTCCTTTTAATTTCCAGTTATAATTTTTCTACTTTATGCCTTATCTCTTAAGAAAAACTTGGTTTTTCAAGTTCCTTTGCACATGTGCTTGCCTTTTCCTTGCTTCAATGATGAATTCCTGCTTGTTCAATATAGCTTAAGTGTTATAGGTGTTAGCATCCCTGATGCAAGAAGAGAAATGAACAAAGTACTTGGGATCAGAGAAAGACTAGCTCTTAAAGGCTCCCACAACATTATTCCCATGTTAGAGGTTTTGCTACTTATCTTCCCTTTGCCTTGGTTAAATTCTGTCATTCAACTTTGCATTCTTAGTTCCTAGCTCGTTGCGTATTCAATAAATGCTCTTTAAATTAGAGGAGTAATAGGAAACACTATTTTTAAAAATGAATAGGTATTTTAATTCTAGTTTCTGTGTGCTTAATTTTATTTTCATATGGATTTAAGAAAACAAGCGTTTCCTTAAATTTTGAGGTTCAGGTAAATACTTGCTTCATGAGTAATTGGGATTATTCAGTCACCTGTGTTATGTGGAAGCATCAGGAGACAAATTACTTTGTTCATTGCCCAGCGAATCATATTACTCTCATTAGAGGTTCTTTATGTCCTTAAGGGCTATGATTCTGTTTTACCACAATCTCATGAAAAGAAGTATAATTGTGACTTTTCAAAAAGGAAATGAGGGCTGGGAGTGTCGCTCAGTTTCAACGCTTGGACCCTGGGTTCAATCCCTAGTACTACACAACAAAGGAAACGGAATATAATACCTCAGTTTAAGAGGACTGGTGAAGCTGGATGTGGAAGAAGAAAGGAAGGGTGACGGCTTAGAGAGCCACTATCGTTTGGGCACATATTCAGAAAATAAGAATGTGTTTATGTACAGCACCACTATTTTTTAAAACATCAGTGGAAATGCTATGAATTTGTGTTTTTAGTGTTTTTGAATTAAACGGTTTCTCACAAGCACAGCACAACATTTAAAAATACGTGTACCTTATAGGTTGTTGATTGGTTTTGATAAATTGATTTCATAAAGTGTTGTACAGAGTGCATTCAATCTTAAGTGCATGAAAATGCTTGTCTCAGCACTCTCATAAAGCATTGATTATTATAGACTTTGCTAATTTGGTTGGAGAAAATGTGACATTTCTTTATTACTGGGTTTGGCTTCAATTGGTTTCTTGAACACTTTCCTGGTTTCATTTTATCTACTCTTTGCAAGCTTTCTTAGGTCTTTCTGACCTCTCTCAATATTGAATGCTTTTATATTCTGGGTGGTATTCAGCCTCATTGTTTGAACAATGATGCTGCCCTACAAAACACTCCATCTTCTGGCTGTGGCAGCCTCTTTGACTTGTACAACATTCTGCCCCAAAGGATGATTCAATCACACTTAGCCTTCTTGCTGTGCCTTTGCTATGCCAAGCACATTTTTGCTTCAGAGGTTTTGTACTTGGATGTTTCCTCTGTAGGGAATGCTTCAGAGGTCCCCATGGTTTCGTCCTAGTATTCAGCTTTTGCTCAGATTTTATCAAGTCTGTCTCTTTGTATCCTATATATTATTTTCTATCCCTTGTTATCCTTATAGTATTTACCATGACCCAATATATGTTTTGTTGGGAAGGGGGTCTGAGTTTTTATGAGATTATAGATACTTGTAGCACATTAGGGAATATTTACTGGTACTTACTCTACTGGGGAAGATGGGCAGAAGAACAACAGCATAAAGCACCATTTTTTAAAAATGTATTTACTGTAATTTGTTATAAATGACAGCAGAATGCATTTCAACTCATAGTACACATAGAGCACAGTTTTTCATGTCTGGTTGTTTACATAGAGTCATCATTCTTGTCTGTATACATGTACTTGGGGTAATTATGTCCATCTCATTCCACCATCTTTCCTATCCCCATGCCTCCTCCCTTCCCTCTTCCTCCACTTTGCCCTATCTAAAGTTCTTCCATTCTTCCCAAGCTCCCCCCCCAACCATCCCCATTATGAATCAACATCCACATTATCAGAGAAAACATTCAGCTTTTGGGTTTTTTAGGATTGGCTTACTCAGCATAATGTTCTCCAACTCTATCCACTTAACTTGGAAGTGCCATGATTTTGTTCTTTTTTAATGCTGAGTAATAGTCCATTGTGTATATATACCACATTTTTCTTTATCCATCTACTGAAGGGTATCTAGGTTGGTTTCACAGTTCAGCTATTGTGAATTGTGCTGCTATAAACTGTGAAGTGGCTGCTTCCCTGTAGTATGCTGTTTTTAAGTTCTTTGGGTATAGTTTAAGTTTTTAAGTTCTTGTGGGATAGCTAGGTCAAATGGTTGTTCCATTCCAAGTTTTTTTCCATACTGCTTTCCAGATTGGCTGCATCAGTTTGTAGTACCATGAGCAATGTATGAGTGTGCCTTTTCCCCACATCCTCACATTTATTTATTTTTGGTACCAGGGATTGAACTCAGGATACTTGACCACTGAGCCACATCCCCAGCCCTATTTTGTATTTTATTTAGAGACAATGTCTCACTGAGTTGCTTAGTGACTAAAGATGCTGAGGCTGGTTTTGAATTTGTGATTCTCCTATCTCAGCCTCTCAAGTTGCTGGGATTACAGGCAGGCACCACCGGTGCCCAGCTGTTTGTATTCTTAATAGCTGCCATTCTGGTTGGAGTGAGATAAAATCTTAGAGTACTTTTGATTTGCATTTCTCTAATTGCTAGAGATGTTGAATTTTTTTTTTTTTGTATATTTTTTGATTGATTGTATATATCATGTTCGAGAAGAATCTGTCAGTTCCTTGGCCCATATACTGATTTGGTTGTTTCTTTTGGTGTTAAGTTTTTTGAGTTGTTGATATATTCTAAAGATAAGTGCTCTATCTGATGTGCATGTGGTAAAAATTTGCTCCCATTCTGTAGGCACTCTATTCACCTCACTGGATTGTTTTTTATCTCAACATTGTAAAAACTATGATAAGCCCCAGGCTAACATCATTCTAAATGGAGAAAAATTGAAAGCATTCCTTCTAAAAACTAGAACAAAACGGGGATTCCCTTTTTCATCACTTCTATTTAACATAGTTCTTGAAACTCTAGCCGAAGCAATTTGACGACGAAATTAAAGGGATACAGATAGGAAAAGAAAAATTCAAACTATCACTATTTACCGATGATGATTCTATACCTAGAGGATCCAAAAAATTCCACCAGAAAACTTCTAGAACCTAATAAATGAATTCAACAAAGTAGCAGGATATAAAATCCAAACATAAGCTTGGGAATCAATTTAGTGAAAGAGGGGAAAGACCTCTACAATGAAAACTACAGAATGCTAAAGAAAGAAATTAAAGAAGATCTTAGAAAATGGAAAGATCTCCCTTGTTCTTGGGTAGGCAGAATATATATTATCAAAATGACCGTACAGATTTAATGCAATCCCAATCAAAATTCCAGTGACATTCCTCAGAGAAAAAGCAGTCATGAAATTCATCTGGAAAAATAAGAGACCCAGAATAGCCAAAGCAATCTTTGGCAACAAGAGTGGAGTAGGTGGCATCATTATACCAGACCTTAAACTATACTATTGAGCAATAGTAACAAAAATGGCATGGTATTGGCACCAAAATAGACTTGTAGACCAATGGTACAGAATAGAGACCACAGAGAAAAACCCACATAAATACGGTTATCTCATACTTACTAGACAAAGGAATCCAAAACACATATTGGAGAAAAGATAGCCTCTTAAACAAATGGTGCTGGGAAAACTGGAAATCCATATGCAGCAAAATTGAAATTAAGCCCCTATCTCTTACCATGCACAAAACTCAAAGTGAATCAAGGACCTAGGAATTAAACCAGAGGCCCTGCACCTAATAGAAGAAAAAGTAGTTCCAAATCTTCATCTTGTCGGAGTTGGCTCTGCCTGCCTTGAATAAGACTCCTACAGCGCAATAAATGGGATTGATTCAAACTGAAAGGTTCTTAGCAAAATAAGGCACCATTCTTAAGGAGGTGACAATATAGAGGAACAGAAAGACATGAATACTTACACAAAACAAGCCAGAAGTTATTGGGGGAGTGTAAAAGGGGAATGGAAGTGGGGAGTCAGTGTCCACAGGGCTCTTGTTTTTGTCCTCTTCTTGATAACTCATTTCTGTCTTCATTGACTTAAGCCAACAGACTCAGAAAACTAGCAAATCAACCAAGCAGTCTCCTGTGCTTTCCTGGTCTCTTTCCTAATTAAATTTCCTGGTTGCCTGTGACAAATTTGGTTTCCACCTCCACCACTCTGATGCAACTGTATTCTCAGAACTTGTTAGTTAAAAAACTTGGAGACCTTTTTCCAGTTTAATCTGCAGCTCCCTAATATTAAACCAGACCAACAAATTTTCCTTTTCTACCAGAGGATTCTATCATCTTTATTCAGGTTCTTCTACCCATTTGGCACCTCCTTGATGTTCCACATTTGCTACTGTCTTCCTTCTCTATAAGTTCTTTCTGGATGATCTAAGCCAGTGGTTCTCAAAGTATGGTCCCCTACCTAGCTGCACCAGCATTATCTGGGTAAAGTTGATAAAAGTGCAGATGGAGGGCTGGTAAAGTTGTTCAGTGCCACAGTGCTTGCCTGCATGCCAGAGGCCCTGGATTCAATCCCCAGCACAGAAGGTGGGAGGGAGCAGATCTACCCCTACTGAATTTGAAATTCTGGGGATAGGGCCCAGCATGGCAATATAATAAGCTCTCTGGCTAATTAAGTAACATGCTTAAGTTTGAGAACCACCTATCTTTGTCTTTAACTTTCTCTGATACACTTGAGTAACAGAGCTCACATTTGCTGAAGCTTACACTCTCTCCCTGTGAATGTCCTACAAATATTATACAATTAATTTAGAAAGTTGTGTAAAAGGAGAGACGAATTAAAAATCTGAGATTTGAGCAATGTGTGTTTATGTGTGCTGACAAAATTATGTGTCTGCCTTGAAATGCAAGTTTTTAAAATATTGAGCAACCACCACAAATTGTGAATTTATAAGTTCACCTCTTACCAGACAATTCCCTTTTGTTAAGAAAAATATTCTAACTATAAAACTTCTCACCTATTTTTTTTTAAGCCTGTTAGAGCCATGACACTAAATGAGACTGCATATCCCCTTGAAATATTGAATTCTGTCTCTTTATCTGGCCTGGTATCTTCTGAGGTCTTCTGTTTTTGTTCAGTTGAACCCAATCCCAAACTTATATTCTTTGAAGTTTTCCTCTATTGTGGCAAAAACAAAGAAACAGGTTCAGGGGCTGGGGATGTGGCTCAAGCGGTAGCGCACTCGCCTGGCATGCGTGCTGCCTGGGTTCGATCCTCAGCACCACATACAAATAAAGATGTTGTGTCTGCAGAAAACTAAAAAAAATAAATATTAAAAAATCCACCCCCTCTCTCTCTCTTAAAAAAAAAGGGGTTCATATCTCTTCCATATTCCCACTAGTATAGCATTAACAATTTCTCTGTATTGGGATAGAAAAATGCTAAAATATTATAAAGAAATTCCTAAAATTTAGTGATAGAATTGGTAAAATACAAACAAGGTGGACTTATTCTTTTCTGAGCACAAGAATAATCATTTGAAACTGGGTTTACTTGCAATGAGTGTTTATGCCATATTTCTCCATTCCCAGCCCTACTTAAGGGGAGAAAATTGTATTATGCATGCAAAAAACTCAGCACAAAAATCTATTAGGTTCCTAGTTTTTCATTACAATAGGCAGAATCTGCAGCTGTTATGCTAAGGTGGAAAATGTGTATAGAGAAATGAATAAACAACTGAGATTCTGTATTGTGTTTCTTTCCAAATAGTGAAAAGTGTGTGGTGAGGGAGCACCAGACAGACCATCTCATAAGCCATTAATGGAAAGGGCTCAGAGAAATTGCTCTCATACTTTTCCATCAAGATTAGAGCTTTATGAAATTATTTGGGTTGGAAAATAAATCCAGTGGGGTACTCTTTAGTTAGTCTCTGGAAAATGAGGTGATAGCTCAATTCAAGATGCAATTGGATTTTTACTTTTGCTCCACCTGAGCAGGAAAAGAAAATTAATTGCTCATGGGAGATGAGTAAGTAAATTGTTTTAAAATCCTTGAGAAGAGAATCCATATCTGTTCTTTGTAGCTCCTAGCGTTAACACTGTTGCCTGTGAAAAGTCGCCCTTTGCAAGAACATTCAATACCTTTTCAGAGCTTCCTGGTAAACTTCTTAGCAAGGTGCATGTTGCGATCCACAGGCTGGCCCCCAATCCTGTGGTCCCCACCATGTCTCTCCTCTATGAGACTACTCATATTTCCTCAAACTTGCCATTTACCTTCTTACCTTTTTGCACATACTCTTCACTCAACTTCATATGTCTTTACCCTCCCTCTGAGCCTCCACCTATCAAATACTACTCAGGCTTGGAAATCAGTTGTTCTTTCCCTGTAACTCCCTGATATCTCCCTCATCTCAGATTTGATCTCCCTGTAGTTGTCCTATTGGAGCTTACACCTGATCTGCTTTGTCCTTGCATTTACCTGTCCAGAGTATTCTTCATCCTGCTCTCCACACCAGTGGAAAGGGGCAGATTTACAGTCAGAGGGCTTAGGGTCTCTACTACTAAATGTAGCTTGTCTGAACCCTAATTTAGAAGTTGTTTGTTTTTTTTTTAACCTGTTACACAGGTTTGATAAAGACTTAAATGTTAAGAATTGAGATAATATTTGAGAATATTTTTTTGCTAAATTCAATAATTTATAAATGATAATTAATTTCACTACAACAGGGATGTCTGTGAAGGCAGGCAGGAGTGTCTGGTACTTTGTATGTTTAATAATATAAAGTTAGCTGTTCTTTGTGTTCTGTACTAGAGCCTTGCAGACAGTAGATTTTCAACAGTTTTGACTATTGTTAAAATAATATAGGGAATTAGTAGAGGACAGAAGCATCATTCCTATTCTAGGGAAAGTACCTCAAAAGCAGAGTCTGAGGCACCAGAAACTCATTATCGATGGATTTAGGATACACGGTAAAGATAGTTGATATTGGGTTATGGATGGTAGGGTGCGCGATGTTCATGAATTAGAGGAGGACCCTTTTTCCCAAGGGCTAGAATTCAAGCTCTTGTTGGACTGGTAAAGAGTTAATAATTTCCCAAGTCTGATGTTATTTGTGTATTACTAAATTCTGACCTTCATACTCATTCTAAACACCCACAGATTTGTGTATTTGAGTCTTTGCCTACGCATTTCTATTATCTTTTTAAAACTACTTCAGCATGCCTGTGTTATATTGGTTGCACCACAATTTTACATAACTCTGGACACAAAGAAATCTAAAATGAAATAGCAGAACACAAGCAGCAACACTTGAGAAATGCTATTTATAATTCTTCATTTCAGTAGCTAATTATCTCTACAAGGTCACAGATTATCTGTATTTGTAAATGAAAGGAGGATAGAATAACATTTTGAGTTCTTCTAAGCAAAGTGCAGGGTAAGTGCGAAATGGAGCATAATTGCCACTGAGCAAAGCATAGTCTTAGGAATCTTCACTGTTGGGTGATCTTAAACTAAAATAATCTTATTCCAGAGAGGGGATGTAAAGTAGGGAATGAGGTAAACAGATATGCTCAAGATTTAATAAAAAATGACTCATTTTTTTTCTCTTGAAAGTTCTGCATTTTCACCCCAGAAAAGTGAAGTGGGTTTGTGGCAGATCCCCTTAGCTGCTACCCAGCAGCCATGCTGTCTTCTATTTCTTAATTTTGAATGGGAGCAGCACTGTGTCCATCCTCCGGGAGTACCCATGATCACCTAAGCTAGTCATGGCAATCCCAACCTTCATGGATCATCTCTTTCTTGATTTCTTTGCTCTGGCCCATGAAATGTAAGGGAAAATCGATTGAGTTCTTGTGAGAATTGTTTTATTTCACAATAAAAGAGACAAAGCAAGATAATCCTTCCCTTTCTGTTTGGGTGAAAACTCAGTGCTGAAGAGCCATCTTGTAAACAGTGCCAGACCCCATCACGGAATTACCCAACAACTCCTAACAGCTTCACAGTGGCTTCCTAAACAGTTTTTTCCTTTTTAGTGCCTCTTCCTCTGTCAGGGAGGAAGGTGCCCTGTTTCAGGTCTTTCCTGTTAAACTGAAGTATAATGGAAGAAGATTGCCTTGTGAACAGCCAAAAGTCAGTACAACTTAAATAGGGCCAGTTACCTCAGATGTTTCCTGGTATGCTTCCTCCTGAGAGCAAGTTGCTTACAAATGCAAGGGATGATGGTCATAAGTATGACTTCTGTTTTTTCTAGTTCCTACAGTGAAGCCATCATTCATCCATTTATTCATTCAGAAAGTCAGCCAATAAACAAACATTGATTGAGGTCTTTGTCCCAGGTACCACTACATGCTGGGCACTAGCGATAGAAGTAAGCTAGGGTTCTTACCCTCTACAGACAGACATGAAACAAATATTCCACCAGAAAGTAATGACAGTTGTGATCAATGCTGCCAAGGGTGCCCTGAGAGTGAGTAACTAATTGCAAGATAGGGGTGGGCAGTGATCAGAGAAGACTCTGCAACAAGTAAACTGAATTACCATTTATTCTAGTCTATTTCATGATTATTCAGAATTCTTCAGTTGAAAAATGAGAAGAGCAATAAAGATGGAAAAGAGGAGACAGCAAGAAACATGGCAGTAGAAATAATAGAATGTGGTGATTAACCGATAATGTGAGAGGGTGAGAGGTTGAGGTCAAGGACAGCTCCACAGGCCTGCTTGGGCTGCTGGGTGCATGGAGGCACCTTCATCAGTGTGTTCAATTCCAAAAATGGATCCCATTCTCTATTGCTTTCTGTCCTAGCTATTTCAAATGCAAATTTGCTGCTGCTTCCATAAAGATGTGGAGTGTATTTCCTCACCCCTTGAATTTGTGCTGACCTCATGACTTACTTTGGCTGGCAGAAGGCAACAGAAGTGATTTTTTTTTCTTTGGAGCCAAGGCTTCAAGAGGTCTTGTCCACTTCCACTCACTCGGTTGGAACTCGCCACATAAGAATAAGCCTTCCAAACTGCTGGGTATAACACGTGATTTTGTCACTGCTCCTCCCCCATTATTGCCTTTAGCCAGTTGTCAGACTTGAGCGATGCAGGAGCACAGTAGCCAGCTCTCTGCCTCTCCCAAGACCAGGAACTCTGTTAGTGCAGCAAAGAGCTCAGCCAAGATCTGCAGAGCCTGGCCTAGATTAAATGACTCACCCACTGACCGTATAGCCTTGCGAGCAATAGCAAGCAGTGATTGTTGTCCTATAGCTATTAAATTTTGTGTGGTTTGTCAAGCAGCAAAAACTGATAAAGCCAGGATAGAGCAAGGGAATGAATAGGGTGGGGCTAATAGGCAGTTGGACAGAAGAGTTTGGAAAACAGCAGATCAAAAGCATGAGGTCTTTATTAGGCTCCTGCCTTACTATGGTGGGCTCCTGAATTCCAAGAACTAGGCCATTTTTCTCTTTCTGTGTCCTCTTCCTCCCTTTCCCCCGCCCCCTCTCTAAACTCCACCGTGTATCTAGAAGTAAATACTTGAACAATGAAGTAAATCCATGACTCAAGTGCGTAAACAGAATTAATGATGGAGAATTAGTCCAGAACCAGAGCTCTCAGCAGGTGGAATGCTCATTGTTTACCAATGAGTCAATTCAGCCTGCGCCAGCAGGGCAGGGGCTGCCAGGGTTTGGATGCTGAGCTGCAAACGACTGCCCCCAAGGGGACTTCACATGTAAGTGACTGTAGTTACCTCGAGTGATACTTGGAGGGGTTGAGGGGAGGGTGGCTCTTGCCTCCTCCGTCCCTTTTTCCAAAAGAATGTCACCTCTCAGCACCTTTTGAAAATAAAAAGCAGCATTCCACAGGAATCTATCCCTTCCATTGTTGCAGAAATATCCGACCAATTGCACTTTTCCCTTTTTCTTTCCTGCATTATCTCTAATCTCAGGTTGACCTACAGAGCTAGTGACCCAAACTGGCCACTGTGGGGCGGAGGGGGCCGGGGAAGTGCCAGATACAGCCTGAAAGCCAGGATGATGGTCTCTATGGCTGGTGGCCGTATTTCCAGGGTTCGCGAGCTCAGAGCCGTGCAGGTTCCCTAGCACTGCGCGTCAGACTGCGAAATGGTGCGCACGCTCGCGGTGACGGTCCCCTTGGATCACCCTGCTCCCGCCCCAGCTCGCCGCTACGGGAAGGGGCGGGGAATAGGAGGAGCTGGAGGCGGCCACTGCGCTCCCCCGCAAGCCGAGCGCTTTTAAAGCCGCGGAACTTGACAGCTAGGCTGGCCTCCGCCACAGTCCTGGCGCCCGGTGTTCCCGCGCTCTCCGCTCGAGAGCCGATTCCAGGTGCGGTCGAGGCCGGGACCGCTCGGCTTGCGCGCTTCTCTGCCCGACGCGCTCCATGCTGCCACTCAACATGTCGGGGCACTTTCTGCTGGCTCCCATTCCTGAGTGCTCCTCCGACTACCTCCTACCCAAAGACATCAAGCTAGCGGTGTTGGGAGCCGGGCGTGTAGGAAAGAGCGGTGAGTGGCGGAGACCTGCAGCGACAACTGGAGGTCCACCAGGGAGGGAGCTTTGGTGGAGGTTGGAGGGCTGGGGACGGATGAATCTGGCCGTTTTGGTGCTAAGAGGGTCTCCCTTCAATCCCGGCCCCTTTACGCCCGCCTGCTTCTTCTGGGCGCATACTCCAAGACTTTGGCTGGGGTGGACGCCTGTTTGAGAATGGGGTTGCCGGAGGAAGTGTCCCTCCAGTATGTCCCTTCATAAAAGCTGAGGGAGACCAACTTATGGCACCTCCGGTCTTGCAGAACCTTGGGCTTCAGGGCGTGCATGCGGCTCAGAGGCCCGTCGCTGTTGTCTTCTACTCTTTGAATTGATTTTGCCTATTTCCTTTTCAGCAATGATTGTGCGCTTCCTCACCAAGAGATTCATTGGCGACTATGAGCCGAATACAGGTTAAAATAATTTTATAATCAATATTTTTGTGCCTTCATGTTTCTTTTTGCTGATCTGAGTGTGGGAATTTAAAAGCAAACTCTCTTTCCTTCTCTAGGCAAGTTGTATTCACGTCTCGTCTATGTGGAGGGAGACCAGCTATCTCTGCAGATCCAGGACACTCCTGGGGGCATCCAGGTAAAGACTGCCAGAAGCAAAGAGCCCCTGCTAGAACATTCTGGGGTGGGGGATGGAAGTGGGGCCAGGGTGGGGGTGAGGGGAGACCAGCATATAGCTGGTCAGAGGCTGTGCTATGGGTCCCAGTGACATGCTAAAGGTATACATTTAAATGTAAGAGTCAACCGTCTACAAGTGTGGGACTGGAAATTGTAGTGTTGGAAGTCCTCCAAGGTGAGGTTGGTTAGAAGTAGCTTCCTCTTAGCTCCCTGACACTTCTCTCTGCTGCCCTGGCAGACTATCACTACTTAGGTGGGTCTTACCAGTTTCAGAGATCAACCATGAAACAATTAAAAAAGCAAACCCAGCCTCAGGCTATAGCTCAGTGGTAAAGAATGTGCTTAGCATGTATGAAGTCCTGGGTTCCATCCCCAGCATCACATAAAACAAAATAAAACAGAAAAACTGGTGGATTCTGGTGGGAGAGGGTCTTTCGGTTCGCAAGTTCTTCTGGAGTGCTTCTGTTACTGGCTGTTCCCCCAAGTCAGTAATTGCAATCAGATAACCCCTTGGCCAGTTCTGGAATGTAACTTAACTAACAAGTTACTAATTGCTAATCCCTTCTAGGGAGGAGAAGAACCCAAAGAGAGGAATTTGTTTCTGTAACATTCTCAAGAAGTTGCTTGCTAAAAATATTTTCATAGATTTGGGAATAGATATTTATCTTGGCTTCTTTTCAAAGTTTTGTTTATTATGAATTAGTTCCCTAAAAATTGAGCCATTCTGGTTTGAAGTAATTCTTCAGTCAGCCAGGGTTCACCAGAGATTGCCTGTCAAGCAGAGGGTTTAAAAATATCCCATGGATATCAGCAAATAAAATAAGCCAAGCAAGGAGTTTAAGAATTTGCACTCTCCCTGTCAAAAGTCTCCTTTAGCAGAAGCTGGGTAGAACCTGTAAACTATATTTAGTGTTTTTCTTTTCCCAGTGTTTCTTCAAGGGTTACTTTGATGTTATAATTGAGCTTGCCTCTCATCGAGGGCTTCCTTGACCGATCTCATTTTGATCTTCCTCAGGCCCAAGACAACCTCAGCCAGGCCATTGATTCTCTATCCAAGTGCGTGCAGTGGGCCGAGGGCTTTCTTCTTGTCTATTCCATCACAGACTATGACAGCTACCAGTCCATCCGGCCCCTTTATCAGCATATCCGGAAGGTTCATCCTGATTCTAAAGCCCCTGTCATCATAGTGGGCAATAAGGGGGACCTTCTGCATGCCCGGCAGGTACAAACGCATGATGGTATTCAGCTAGCCAATGAGCTAGGCAGCCTATTCCTTGAAATTTCCACTAGTGAAAACTACGAAGACGTCTGTGATGTGTTTCAGCATCTTTGCAAAGAAGTGAGCAAGCTGCACAGCCTCAGTGGGGAGCGGAGAAGGGCCTCCATCATCCCCCGGCCTCGCTCTCCCAACATGCAGGACCTGAAGAGACGCTTCAAGCAGGCTCTGTCTTCCAAAGTAAAAGCACCCTCCACCTTGGGGTAAAACATCTCAGACAGACTGACGTCCTTTTTATTATGCATTTGTGCAGCTACAAAGACTGGACCTCTCCCTTTTTAATCACACATTCAGAGTTTATTTTTATAAAGACTTTATTGGTTTCCAAGTGTATGTGTGTTACTAAAAATTCAAACTGATTGCCTAGAAGTTGGGTAGTTTTTTTAAATAAAAGATTTTTTTTTTTAACTGTAACTGCTAGCCACTTTTCCATTAAAGGCAAAATGGCAACATTGCTCCTTATTTTCTAATGTCTTTTTATAGAAATCATACTTGCACCAGAGCCCAGAACTGCTCAATGCTTGCCTTGAGTTTGAACTCTGATTGGTGTCTTTCAGTAGGGAGTGGGTTATGTAGAGGGAGTCTGCTGTGGGAGAAAGAAAGTATGTGGAGGAGGAAAGGGATTTGAATAACTGCAGGATAGCTTTAATTAGTGCACTTTGCCACAGTCATGAAATTGACACTGTGATTTTCACAGGAAGGGGTACATTGTGAGCTGATGCTAAAAAGTTACAAATCATGAATATTATTATTTATTGGTGCAAATACAAGTACAGTCTTTCTACTCATTAAAAAGAAAAAACAACAGCAATTAAAAAAAATCTAGAATTCCTTAAGTCAGTAAGTGGGCCTTACCATCCAGGAGTTGACTCAAAATTTTCCTTCCCTTCCTGTCTCCTTGACCCTCTGTTGAATATGGTGGAAATAAGGAGATGATCAAAATATGGTTTCATGAATTACTGTATATTGTATCTAAAGAAAATTTTTCTTAAGTTTACAATGCTTAAGGAAATAATGTGAACTATCCTTCCAAGGAACAGCTTCCATAGATGAGGTACATTAATCCACAGTGAGTGAGCTCCACAATTGTTGGAGTCCCATTGCTCGACTAGAATGGAAACAGGCCTGTATGGAAAGAAAAGTCTAATTAAAGTTTGAGGTGAATCCTTTTTCAGAGGAGGGTAATGGCGATTGCATCCAAGGCCTAGCACTCTACCACTGAACTATATGTCCAGCCCCTGAGGTGTGTGTCTTTATACAATTATCTGGAGCAGCTGTTTAACTAATGAAGTGGAGTACAAGACATGTGAGGTCTCTCAATCTAGAGGGAGGTGCAGGTGTTGGTGGGTGTGATAGGTTTTCCTCACTATGACCAAAATACTGGACAAGAACAACACAGAATAGGCCAAGTTCATTTTAGCTCATGGTTTCAAGGGTGGGCTGAGTCCATATCTCTAGGCCCAAGATGAGGCCGAACATCATGGCAGCAGAGTGTGGTGGAGCAGCACTTCTTCAATCATGCAGGGCCAGGAAACAGAGATAGTAAGAGGAAGGGGCCAGGAAAAGATGCAACCTTTCAGGACATGCCCTCAGTGACCCACCTCCTCTAGCCACACCCCACCTACCTACAGTTAGCACCTAGTCCATTCAAACTAGGACTGATTAGGTTACAGGTCTCAAAATATGATCATTTCTCCTCTGAATATTTCTGAATTGTTACAGGAGCTTTCAGTGGACACCTTATGTTGAGAGCCACAGCCAAAGGGGCCCCAGCAAACTTCCAGCTGCCAGCAAACTTCCAGCTGCTGGCTGATGATTGGCTCACAGCGGCCCCAGCAACATCTAGCTGATTGGCTCCTCTGCGGTGATGCTCATTGGACTGTTTCCCTGCCCTTTCAGACCACGGAGCTGCTCATTGGGGGACTTTTTTGGCTCCGCCCACGTGACCCAGCCAATCGGCCTCAAGAGCAGGAGGATTGTGGGAGGTGGAGAGAAGCTTGTGTGGGAGAGAGAGGCTTGGGGAAAGCCGGTGGTGGCAGTTGAGGCTCTGAGGGTTTTTCCTGAGAGACTATTTTGTTTGTCGTGTGTGGTTCTAAAAATAAAGTTAGTTTCTTTTGACAAGTGGCTCCTGATTGTGCCCAGCCAGACTGCGGCAACCTTACATCCAGACCACAGCAGTGGGTAAGGCTTTGGAAACTCCCTCCAATGTTAATAGGGTATCACCCTATTACAGCCTGAGCTCTAGGTTTTCAGAGAAGCAGCCTGCAGACTGTAGCCTTGCCATTGCATGTCAAGCTTTTGTGTATATGTATTTCAAAGTCCAGTAATTGAGGTCAGTAACTAGGACAGTAACTCACATATGGTGTCTGATAAGGTTGGATATCACATTCCCTAGGGAAGAGGGAGTTTCCTCCAAGTTCTCCCATGTGGGTTCTGGTATGATGTTGTACTTTCAAAGACAAGAGGAATACACTCCAAAAAGAGACCTGGCAGAACAAGCTGTGTAAGTGTTTGGAATCATTTCAAAGCTGTATATCACCCTCACATCCATCCAGCCTCCAGTTCTGTCAGTCTCTCTCCTGTTTTTCTCTAAAGACTCCTCTGCCTTAATATGGGTTCTTGTAGCTCTTGTCTAGACTGGGAGGCAAGCAGCTAAGCAAGCCTCTGTTTTCTTGGCTTCCAGCATGATATCCCTCCAATTCTTTTCTTTCTTTTTTTTTTTTTTTTGTGGTACTGGGGATTGAACCCAGAGGCACTTAAACACTGAGCCACATGCCCAGCCCTTTTTTGTATTTTATTTAGAGACAGGATCTCACTGAGTTGCTTAGACCCTTGCTAAATTGCTGAGGCCGGCTTTGAATTTGCAATCCTTCTGCCTTAGCCTCCCGAGCTGCCGGGATTACAGGCCCTCCAATTCTTTCTTCACACCAGAACAACCTTACCTATACCAACCCTAATAATTTTGTTTTCATGATTGAAAAAAAATATTCAGCTGGCTTCCCTATCTATAAAATACATATGAGATGTGGCATCAGAATTTTTATCACCTCTCCAAAAGCAAACACACATACCCAACAAACACTCCATACCAACAGAACTGTCTTCCTTTCTTAGTGCATACCAGTCTCTTTTACACTTCCTACCTTGGCATAAACGAACCTATTGGCAGACCTATGCCACAAACGAACACAATATTTTTTTTCCTGTTCTACACCTTAGGTCTGGCTAACTCATCTTCAAGACTAAAGTCACATGCTAGATTCAGCTCCAGGATGCCTTCTTTAATTGTCCCTCTCTACCCCTGCATTTGTATTATAACCCAACTATGTCACATAGTTATTTGTTACCCCACTATGTAGGGAGTATCCCTTGAGAGCAATAACTTCATTTTATGACTTTGTATTCCCAGCTTCTAGTCCAGGGCTTATGAATAGAGTGGTCATTTTTCAGTAAACATGATGAATAAATAAATGAACTATTTTTTTGGTGCTAAGGGACAATAATAGGAGATTATAGTGAAATAAATTATTACTTTGCAAAATAAAGACTCTAGGGCTTTTTTTATATTTATTTTTGTAGTTGTAGTTGAACACAATAACTATTTTTATGTGGTGCTAAGGATTGAACTCAGGACCTTGCACGGGTGAGGTGAGCGCTCTACCACTGAGCCATAACCCCAGGCCCAACTCTAGGGTTTTTGCATAAAGACTTTTCACTAGCAGTGACAGAATGGAACTGATTGATATCACAGCTTGTGGCGATTGCAGATCATTACCTTTCCATCCAAGGACACCTCTGTCCCTACCTGTGGTATTGAGGGGAGCTCACCTATACAAAATGGCACAAAGGTTTAAAAAAATTAAATAATATATCTAAAGGAGTGTCAAAATACTTAAAAATATAATTTTTGGGATTCTATCATCTTTTAAATAGGGCCTTCTCTTTGTTGGTTTGCATGATCTCAGAACAAAAGGAGTTCTATCATTATCCATTGTAGCTTCCTGCCATGCATTCTAACATAGACAAAAGAACAACTGATTCTCCGATTCATGGCTGCAGTCTAAAGGTGTCCAGATTACTAGCTGGTGCCAGAGGCTTCTCTGCTCTCAAGGATCTGAGATCAAATATCCCATGGGGAAAATTTAAATCATAATGTAAAAGCTAAACAATGCACAAGTCGTCTCAGGCAGCCTCTGATCAAGTTTCCAGGAGTGAATGGTAAGAACAGAAAGTCCTCTGACCTGAGAGATCAGAAGTTGAGTCCCAGGGCAGCCTCTGTGGGCTCAGATGAGCAGATGGGCCTAGCAGAAAGTGCTGTCTTCAGGCCAGAATCCACCGAGCACAAAAGCTGCTGGCCGGTGCTGGTCCCAGAGGGAGCTTGTTGCCTGCTGTCTCTTTTTCTCAGCCTCCTGCTGATTGGCAGTGAAGTCTCTTGGGGATAATGGTACTTAGGGAACATCTGGAAGGCTCTTGGGATGGTAGCCTTGAAAGTGGAAGATATAAACATGCAGTTATCAGGAAACAGAACAGGAAGTGGTTGGATTTGTGTGTAAAGAAGAGGACCCTTTGAGGGGAAGCTAAACGCTAAGCCAACTCAACCCCTCCCCTCAAAAGTGGAGAGAGAAGCACATGCGTGTGATCCCTGATACTTGGGAGGCTGAGGCAGGAGGACGGCAAATTCAAGGCCAACCTGGGTAATTTAATGAGACCCTGTCTCAAAGTAAAACAAAAAGGGCTGGGGGTGTAGCTCAGTGGTAGAGTGTTTGCCTAGCATGCATGAGGCCCTGAGTTCAACTCCAGTGCCCAACTATACCCCAAAAATGGAAAGGGAAGAACCATTAAAGATTTGGGTGTCATCATTTTCCTCTGAAGCACTGGAAAGAAACATTGGCAACTTGGGTGCATGTGGAAAGGACAGTGCCCGTACATTTTTTACCCATAGATCTTCCTGGCCTCTGAGGTATTATATCTGGGGTGAGAATCATCTCCATCTTCAGGAGGCAGGTGGAACCACAGCCTCTCTTGGTCTCTGCTATAGTTTGGATCTGGAATGTTTACCAAAAGCGAAAAGGCGTAAAAGGATTTGTCCTCAGCTTGGCACTATTGGGAGGTGGTGGAACATTTAAGAGGTGGGAGAAACCTTCAGGTCATTGAGGTATGACCTCAAAGGGTCTGGTGGGACCCTAAATTCTTTACATTCCTTTTTTGGGTCCCTGCGAGTAGGGGAGCAATATTCCTCTGCCACATGCTTCTTCTGTGATGTGCTGTGTCACCACAGGCCAAAAAAGTAATGGGTCCAGCTGACCATAGACTGAAACCTCTGTGAGTCCAAATAAACCTTTTCTCTTTATAAGTTGATTAGAATAACCAAAAGCTGACTGACATAGAACTTCTTTACTTCCCAGCCGTCTCTGCCTCAGTAATAAGAATTGTATGTGTGCACGTGTGTGACGCTGGGGACAGAATCCAGGGCCTCTCACATGTTAGGCAAGTGCTATACTCTGCAGTTACACTCCCAGCCCCTCTGTCTTTGATATTTCCACTCACTCGTCTTTCTCTGGTCAAACCTCAGTTAATAATTTTGCTCTAAACCCCTCTGCATGATTTAATTAATGTTGCAACCAGTGTAGTCCCAGAGAAATGGACGAAAGCCAAATGGCTAGATTGTACATCCTGCAAACATTCTGTACTTCACATGCAACTCAAGAGAAGCAAACTGGAATAACGGAAAAATAAATCAATCATAACAGAAGAAAACAAATTTGTTTTGCTTATGTCGAGGTGAAGGGCACAACGGAAGTTCTAAAGTTTAATAATATGTGTTTAGAGAAAGGAATTAAATAAACATCTGTGGAAGGCGGAGGGAAATAATAGAGTGAGTAGGAAAGATGAGGCGACTATTTAGTCATTAATTTTGGGCTTAAATGGCTTTTTTGCTCCTTGCATACGTTACAATTGGAACATCTCATTGTGCAAAGTTACTAATTCAAATTTACAATGCAAAGATATTGTGTGCAATGAATAAGCTGTTCTTACCATTTGATCGCTCTCTAAAAGGTGGAATGTTTTTGAAGGCCTTTGTTAAAATTAGTCTCAAGCTGCTTTGAAAGATGTCATAATGGGAAAAAAAGATTATTTTCTAAACACTGTGCAGTTAGTGAAGGGCTGTAGGAAAAATTAATCTATGTAAGTGATGATTTGTTTGCAATAGCAGGATAGTTTACAGCATAAGAGTAGAAATGTGCCTATCCCAAACAGAATAGAGTCAGCTCTTATGCCTGGATGCCATTGCGTACTTTGGCCAGGTAGGACGTCTGCTCCATTATGGTTGAGACAGGTCGTTATTCATCCTTGACTTCATAGCACCTGCTGGAGTGTCAAATACACAACAGGATTCTTGAAAATATTTGCTAAGCTGAACCATTAGAAAAAATTAGAGTCCCTGAAGTTATTTTTGGATCACTTATGAATTCAGACATATAAACCTACATTCTGAGTTCCTTCCATTGAATTATCCAAGACAGCTCCTCTTCCCTTCTTGCGTTGGAGAGCAAACATTCTCCAGAGATGGGCTACTTGAACACAAAGGGTGCCTTCAATTTTCTAGAAAGACCACTAAAATTGTGATTTGCATGATTTCAAATCACATTCATGGAACACCTGCTTCATGCATTGGTGTGTGCTTGGCATTGCTGTGGTCAAGACAACCCTACTTTCCCAGGAACTCAGTTCAGTGGAGATCTGGGGGCCCAGCTCTGAGGGTGTGACTCTGTGGGGTAAGATGTGAATTTAAGACTCTGACCCCCATCTGAGGGTGTTGGCAAAATCCATGAAGAGTACAGATCACTGAGCTGCATGGGGAGTGAGAATACCCCAGAGTGTGAAATTACTCTTAGTAAAGCCTTATTTTCTTTAAGGCATATGGTCAGTGAAAATTAATGAATTGACATAATCCTATGTCTTATCTTCATTCTCGATGTAAATTAGGAAAAAATATATATTTTGTATTGGGATGGAACTCAGGGGTACTTTAGCACTTGAGCCACATCCCCAGCCCTTTTAATTTTGTATTTTGAGATAGGGTCTCACTAAGTTGCTTAGGGCCTCACTTAGTTGCCCAGGCTGTTCTGTAACTTGTGATCTTCCTGCCTCAGCCTCTCGGATTGTGGGAATTAGGTGTGCACCACCACACCCAGTATTGTTATTTTTTAATAAAACTATTTTTATTCTTTTTTAAACTTTTAATGAATAAGTTTTAACTTAAACTTTTATTCTTTTTTTTTTAACTTAAAAACTTTAGAATTCTTTTTAAACTTAAGATATAGCCTATTTTTATTAGAGTATATTTATTATACCAAACAATGGATTTAATATGTGCCTATAACATATTTCAATCATTTTTACTCCTCCTGTTACCCTCCCCTCTTGATCCCTTTCTTTCCTAATAGGCTCCCTTCTACTTCCACTTAATTTTTCGTATTCTAGACTCCTTGTGTGAGAGAAAACACATACTACCTGTCTTTCTAAATCAGGTTTATTTTTCTTAACATGATGATCTTCCAACCATTTTCCTACAAATGAGTTTTCCTTACTTTAAAGTGGATGTAATACTGTCCATCAGGTAGAATTCTTGGTAAAAACCTGACACAGATGGTGCTCAGTAAGTTGTGGCTGTATATATTTTTAAAGACATATGAGTTTGGCTGGGGATGTGGCTCAAGAGGTAACGTACTCGCCTGGCATGCACGAGGTGCTGGGTTTGATCCTCAGCACCACATAAAAATAAAATAAAGATGTTGTGTCCACCGAAAACTGAAAAATAAATATTAAAAAATTCTCTCTCTCTCTCTCTCTCTCCTCTCTCTCTCTCTCTTAAAAAAAAAAGACATGAGTACATTATGAAGCTCTTGTTGAAAAAAGAATGCTTCTTGGTCTTGTTTCTATGTCTAAAACATGCAGTACTTGCTTAGAGAGATGATTTTTCCCAATTTTTATCTGGGTTGAGGAAGGTTTTCAGGGTAGCAGGAGCAGTTATTTCTTCAATAATAATACCTAACAATTATTGACTTTTTACTATATGCTGGTGACTGGGTCCATTTTCTGTTGCTATTGCCACAGGCGGAGTGGTTTATAAGAAAAAGGCACTTATATAGCTCATAGATCTGAGCGCTGGGAAGTTCAAGACCAGGCAGCCATGTCTGAAGGTCTTCTTTTTATTTATTTATTTAGCAGTGCTGGGGATGAAACTTAGGGTCTCCAGCATGTTAGGCAAGCACTCTACCATTGAGCCACACTCCTAGCTAGGTGAGGGACTTCTTCATGCTGGTGAGGACTCGCTCTCTCTCTTTTTTCTTATGCCAGGGATTGAACTTAGGGGTGCTTAATCACTGAGCCACATCCTCAGTCCTTTTTTATATTATATTTAGAGACAGGGTCTTGCTGAGTTGCTCAGGGCCTTGCTAAGTTGCTGAACTGGCTTTGAACTAGAGATCCTCCTGCCTCAGCCTTCCAAGCCTCTGGGCACCACCGTGCTGGGCTAGTGGGGAACTCTCTTTAGAGTTCTATAATGGTACAGGGACCATGTCCTAGCTCAGGTCTCTCCTCTTCTTATAAAACAACAGGCCCCCTGGATCAGGGCCCCACCCATGCCTCATTTAGCCTTAACCTCTACCAAATTTCTCACCTCCAGATGCCATGGTAGATTAAGTTTCCACCCTTTTAAAACCTCACAATGGGGATTAAATTTCAACATGAGTTTTGATGGAGATGTTCAAACCATAGCAACCAGGCCCTTACATTTTTCTGTATGTTCACTGAGACAGAATTATTATCACTCTCACATTTCAGTTGAGGAAACTGGGGCTCAGAAAGGTCAAGTAATGATCTAAAGTCACAGAAGTCAAGAAACCAGAAGATGTGGCTCCAGGGTGGGACAAGAATTCCCTTTAGCTCAGGCCTGTTTCTTCTAGCCAGATCTCTGTGCATGCTAGGATCTTTTGAGAAACTTGTTAAAAGGCAATTCTGGGGTTCGATCCCAGGGATTCTGTTGCTGTGTGTCTCAGCCTTGGGGGAGAAATCTGTTCTAAGAGCTCTGGGTGTCTTAAGTTTGAAATTGCCAGCAAAATCGCAGCATGGATGCATCCCAGGCTCCCTGTTTACCCAGGGGAGCAGCTAGACTAAGAAGGAAGCAAAATCCTTGATGAGAGGACATGTGCGCATGGTCCAGTGTGCTTCTGAAGCTGGGCACTCGTGCTTTGACCTCGTGGAGCTGTGTCCAGTCTTTCTCGGCACCACCCATCAGAGCTGTGTCCCTCTCTGTGAACCTGAGACACCACTTTGAGAGTCATGTTGGGGTGAGGACAGTAGGTGGGAGATGGAGGTGGTGGGCATTAAGTCAGCATGTCCCAGGGACACCCTCCGGCTTGCCTCATTCTGTCCTTAGACTCTCCTATGACCTGAGAAGCAGACCCTGTGATTCATATGTGGGGAGATAGCATGTTAGCACCCTGTGGGGGAGGAGGAGGATGACTGAATGTAACCCCGGAGTCCCGGGGCTGTGGGAGTGAATGGTTTACTACAGAGGAGGATCAAGGTCAGAAGCAGAAATTCACAGTGCATATTCAGGAACTAAGTCCATCTCCTGCCACCAGTCTAGTCCAGAGCTGTCTTTAGGAATTGCATGCCTGTGTGTGTGTGTGTATGTGTGTGTACGCATCTGTACATACGCTGGGAGAGTAAAGAAAGGCCAGCAAATTTCCCCACATTTGGAGGCGGCACAATATTTGAGAGGCCCTAGCTGGGGCCTGTGTGCTGGTCCCATCCTTGTAACATAATAATAAAGCTAACAACAATAATCTGTTACCATAGTTACTAAGCATGCACTCTTGGTTCATGTGATAATTGTATCAATGAGAACTCTCCAGAGAAACAGAGTACAGACACACACACACATATGTATATATGTATGTGTATATAATATCCATATATATATATATCTTCACCTAGACCTAGACCCAAATCAGTATTAGGTATACACGGACCTACATAGAGATTTACTGTAAGGAATTAGCTCATGTGATCATGCAGGGTGACAAGTCTCAAGGTCTGCCCATCAGCAAGCTGGAGACTAGGAGAGTGGATGGTGAGTCCAAAGGCATCTGCTGGCAGAAGTCTGTGTTTCTTGGGGGAGGTCAACCTTTTGTTCTATTCAGGCCTCTGAAAGATTGGAAGAAGTCCACCCACTTTCCAGAGGGCAATCTGCTTTACTTAAGTCTGATTCAAAATGTTAATGTCATCCAAAAACACCTCCCCAACAGACAAACTCAGAATGGTGTTTGAACAAATATCTGGGTACCATGTGGCCCAATTATGTTGATGTATAACATGAATCATCACATATCATAAGAGAGTTTTAGATGTATTATCTTATTTAAATTTCTCAATACGTCTATCAAGTAGCTTATCTTTTTTTTTTTTTGTCTGTATGTGTGTGGTACTGGGGTTTGAACCTAGGAACATTATACCACTGAGCTACTTCCTCAGTCCTTTTATTTTTAATTTTGAGGCAAGATCTTGCAAACTTTCCCAGACTGGCCTGGAACTTGTGATCCTTCTGCCTCAGTATCATTATCATCACCATTTGACAGATAAGGCAGTGAGAGGTTAATTAGCTTTCTCATGGTCTCTCAGCTAGTAAAGTGGCATAGCTAAGAATCATACCTGAGTGTTTGTGATTTGAAAGCCACTATACTGCATTGGTTCTGTTGTCCCACCATACCCACCCTCCTGGGCCATATGGCTCCTCCCTCCTAATGACCCATTTGCCTTGAACACTACACACTATTCATCAAGGGTGTCATTTGTAAGCAGTAGGATACCCTGTCTTACTTAGTAAAAAGTGTTTTATTAACTCATGGGATCACTGAAAAGCGTTGGAGAACCACAATTGGAGCTGAGTAGCTGTGGGGGAAGCTGAGTAAATGAGCATCTGGCATGTTCAGCCTCTGTAGGGTTCAGGGGTCCTTCGTCTCATGCAGACTCTCCAGGCAAAGGCTTACTCCAGGTGTTTGAAGGGCTTTGGATACTGAGAGTAGCCAGAAAAAAATGGCCATGACTTTTGCACACATTCAGTGAGGAGTGACTGATGGGAGACGGCTTCTACCTTCAAAACTAAACATGATAGTGCAAAGTCCAGGTCCAAGGTGTGTCCCAGGGACTTCCACTGGGGAAACTGAAGTTCTAAGCTACTAGGTTAATGTCCCAAATCTGTTTGTAAGGAGAGTTGGTATGACGGGTTGAATTGTGTTTTTTTTTTTTTTTTCCCCCAAATAGCTTTGTTGGATTCGACCCACAGTACTCAAATGTGAGCTCATCTGGAGATGGGTCTTCACAGAGGTAATCAAGTTACAAAGAGATAATGGCTTAATTCAGAAGAGCAAAGCTATGGAACCAACCTAGGCGCCCTTCAACAGATGAATGGATAAAGAAAATGTATTATATATACATAATGGAATATTACTCAGCCATAAAGCAGAATGAAGTTATGGCATTTGCCAGTAAATGGATAGAACTGGAGACTATCATACTAGGTGAAATTAGCCAATCCCCCAAAACCAAAGGTTGAATGTTCTCTGTGATATGTGAATACTAACACATAATAAGAGGGGTGGGGAGGGAAGAATAGAAGTTCATTGGATCAGACAAGGGGGAATGAAGGGAAGTGGGGGATGGATGGGAATAGGAAAGACAGTAGGATGAATTGGACATGACTTTTCTATGTTCATGTATGGATACACAACCAGTGTAACTCCATATCATGTACAATCATAAGAATGGGATCCTAATTAGAACAAATTATACTCCATGTATGTATAATATGGCAAAATACACTCTATTGTCATGTATATCTAAAAAGAAAAACAAAAAAAGAGGTTAGTGGGTTGGGTTGTAATCAATGTGTAATCAATATGAGTCACATTCTCATAAAAAAAGGGAGACTGAGGCACAGAGACAAAGGGAAGGCTAAGTGAGACCAGGGAGAATGCCAGACAAGTCTGAAGGTGGAGATTGGGTGATGTACCTACAGGCCAAGCGGCTACCAAAAGTCAAAGAATGGCCTGGACTAGTCCCTTCCCTTGAGCCAACAGGGAGAATGCAGTCCTCAATCACTCCATCTCAGACTTCCAGTCTCCAGAAAGAGCAAACAATGAATTTCTGTCCTTTAATCCACTCAGGCTGTGGTACTTTGTTATACAGCCATAGCCAATTGAGATTAGCACAGAGTGCACAATCAAACCCAAGTCTGTCTGGACCCAAAGCCAATGCACTATCCACTGTCCACACTGCTGCCTCTTGTGGGTAGCCCAGGGTGGAAGAAAATAAGATACTGGACCAGCTGGGAATCTAACCCAGGACCTTGTGCATGCTAAGCAGAGGCTGTACCTCTGGGTACACTCCTAGTCTGTATTGAATTCATGAATTTTGAATTAGGAGGGAGCTTTAGCTGATATAAAATCCAAATGGCTTAAATATGGGACAAGTGACTTTCTCCCATGTGCACAGTTCAGGTGGGGCCTTATGGCTCTGCTCTTCTTAGAGAAAAATCCCTTTGCAGGGGTGCAAGAGCCCCCTCTCTGTTTTTTGCCATTCCCAGGAAACATCCTGCTTCCTGGGGTCTGATTCTTGGCCATGTCCATGTTCCAGAAAGAAGAAAGGGGGCAAGGGAGTGAAGGTCCCTTTCTTTTCAGGCTGGGGCCCTGAGACTGGCCACATCCTTTCTGTTCACATTCTATGATGTGCCTGAAAAATGAAGTCCTTATTTAGGCACCTTGTGTCCCACTAAAACTTCTACTACTATTATTTATGTGAGGAGGAGACCATATCGTGATAGGTTTCCTGGGGTTTACAGATTGATAGGAGATGAGGAAGAGAAAGGGAGCTTTTTCTTCAAGTCTGGCTGTGGGAGGAAGAGGAAGTTAGTTCCCAGATGGTTCTGCTGTGTGTAGTCCCAGTGGCTTCTCCATTCCTGGTGTCTGAGAAGCCCGGAGATGCCAGGGAGTCTGTCTGAGCTCCTCTTGCGTTACCCTCACAAATCACAATGATGTCTTCTTCCTTGGCTGCCTCTGGTCAGACTGGAGGGCAAATCTGGTGATCAAGGTCATCCTTATTTATGAACTTGAGGAGTCTTGGGATGGAGGAAATGAAAGAAGTGGCAATTCATAGGTTTGCTCCTCTAACTTCTGGATATGATGGCTAAAGCTGAGCTTCCTACTTGTGCCAGTTCTGTGGCTCTGGTACCCTCCAGGGTGCCCAGGAGGTAAAAGCACCCCTGGATAGGGAAGATATCTAAAAAATCAAACTTAGTTGGCACTGCTTAGCCTTGATCAAGCTAATAAATGAGTAATGGTAGACTATATAGTGAAACGTGAAAGTCCTTGAGAGATTTGAGTTGCATTAGTAGTTCCCAGAATCTAGCAAATGATGGAATTGTCTGGGTCTACTCCTTGAAAATGTGGCCCCATTCTTAGAGACTCTGACACAGCAATTCCAGGTGGTGCCCACAAATAAGAACACCTGCAATCTATCAAGCACTTGATCGCATATCATTCTCAAAGAGTGTTTTGTGGATTCATTCATTTTATCCTGTAATAATCCTATAAGGGCTGTACTATTATTCTTCCCATGTTACAGGTAATGTAAATTGAAGCACATGGTAACTACACGACTTTTCCCAGGTCACACAATTCAGGAACAGCAGAGCTGAGAAATGGGACCAGCAACCTTGGGGGCCAATCCCGTGTTCTTGGCTACTGTTTGAACAAGAGGCTGTCATCCATGATCAGCTAGCCTTTCTGCTGGATGCACAAATCAATAGTTGCCCTTCTGGAATTTAGTAAAGAAGCTAATTTGAACACCCAAATCATGGAATATATGACAAATGCATAGAAGCTGCAAGAAGGGGATTAGAGACGGAAATCCAGTTCTTCTGGCAGGAGCATCCCAGAAGCACTTCATGTGGCCCTGACAATGAGGAGCTGTCATTGGTGAGGGCAGCAGCAACTTCCAGGCTGAGGGTGTGGCCCTAGCACAGAGGACCAGGTACTCAGGTGACTGGGCCTTTGCTTGGCCTGCCTGTGGGAGCACATGTAAGAGAGGGGTCCATGGGAAGCAGAGCAGTTCTGCAGGAACATCGATGTTCCTCCAAGGCAGGAGGGAGGCAGGCTTCATTTTCAGGTGGTGGGAACCTCAGAGGTAGTTTGAGGGATCTGTTTTAGTTAGCCTTTTCTCTGCTGCAACTGAAAGACCCTTCAGAACAACTGTAGAGAAGGAAAGGTTTATTTAGGGGCTTAAGGTTTCAGAGGTCTCATAAGTGGCTGGCTGCATTCCTTGGGGCTCAAGGTGAGGTGGGACATCATGGCGGAAGAATGTGGCAGAGGGAAGCAGCAGCTTACATGGTGATCAGGAAGCAGAGAGAGAGACTCCACTCTCCAGGTACAAAATATATACCCCATAGCCACGACTCCAGTTTCCACCTCCTCCAGCCACATCCCACCTGCCTCCAGTTACCACTCAGTTAATCTCATCAGGGATTAGTTCACTGATTAGGTTAAGGCTACAACCCAATTACTTCTCCTCTAAACCTTGCATTGTCTCACATGTGAGCGTTTGGGGGGTACCACATCTAAACCATAACAGGACCACAGGCTGCAGGTGTAGGACATGTTAGGGGATGAGGACACTGCAGCCATTTCAACAGTTCCCTGGACCAGGACAGCATCAGAGGGGACAGACGGGACATGGCAGATGCAGGAACAACAGTTCGAAGACAAAGTTCAAAGGAAAGAGGGGTCTGGACCTGGAGGTTCAGAGTGAAGGGACAGAGATGTCCAAGGTGACTCAGACTCTTCAGTGTGGGAGAATTGGGTGAAGAGAAAGAAATGTTCTTTACCCAAGGAGGAAACCCCAGCAGAGGGCGGGGCTGAGGATGTCACATCAAAGAAATACGAGATGCCTCAATTTAGAGGATAAGCCTGGTGGGAGGAGATTGTGGAGGTGCAGGGAGGTGTGAAGAGAGTACTTTTGAAGTCCTTTGAATGAAGGTAATTGCTCTGTAATGTGACACTCCTTCTTCTGAAGGAGAACGCAAATGCCTTAGAATTTAACATGAATTTTTTTTCCTATAAAGTTGCTTCATTTCATAATATTAACAATACAGCCTTAAAAGAGGAGAATATGCATTTTGTTAAGACTCTGCTTTTCTCAGCCAAAGGAATAGGCACACAAAACAAAAAGTGGTGTTTTTGTTTTGCTTCCAATTCTAGAAACAATTTCTGCATTTTCTGGGTACCACCACCTAGAGGTGGCACAGCGTGTTTGTTTTCCATGATGCGTATTTATCGAGCATATTCCAGTTGCTCAGTACATTCTCTATTTTGTTACTGCTCTGCCTCTAAATCCTTGAATTTCTTCCAAGTAGCTTGTGGGCCCCTGTTGTGAAGAGGCTGCCTCTTCTTTAATACTAGCACATCATTCTTTTAAGTTTTCTCTGGACATTCCCTACAATAAATTGTTGGTTTTCTTTTCTCCCTGATTTCTCTGCCTGGGATTCTTATGTGGGGAGGAGAAATGGAGAATGGAAGGAGAAAGTCTCCAGGGACCAGGGCACGAATGGCCTTGCTTGCTCATTTTTTGTTAAGTCTTAGTCTCTTTAAAAATTTTTGCTTTAATTTAAGAATAATTTTAGATTTAAAGAACAATTACAAAGATACTAACAAGGCTTCCCATGTGGTCTTCACCCAAGTCCTCTTATTGTTATCCTTGTAGATAACCATGGTGCGTTTAGGAAGATAATGCCATTGTGTTTGTTCTCCACGACTACTATGACACATTACTACGACCTTGGTGGTTTCAAAGAGTGTGAACGTATTTCACCACTCTGGAGGTAAGGAATCTGAAATAGGTCTCATGACTCAAATCAAGATGTAAGCACAGGGGTGAGGGATGCTGGCCTATGGCAGAGCGTTTGCTTAACCTATGTGAGGCCCTGTAAGCCAGGTTCTTCCTGGGGTCTCTTAGGAAGAACCTGTTTCCTCATCTTCTCCACCTTCTAGAGGCCACCTTCTTTTCTTGGCTTGGGATTTCTTCATTGTCCCTTGCCCCAGCCTACTTGAGGAAGTCAATTTGTTCACCTGTGATTCTCTTTTATAGAATCTGGCAGTAGGCGCTAACTTCCATCTGGGGCACCATCTTGAGATGCAGTAGAAGCTTCTTTGACTCCCACCATCCGTGCCTGAAAGGAAGTATTTGCATAAGCAATAAGACTCATCCTGTGAATGGTATACAAACAAAACCACTCAACCCCAGCAGATTTGGATGCTCAGAAATAGGCATCAGTCAAGTGACTTTTCCATACTGACATGCAAATCTGAACACCCACTCCCATGGCTTGAATCAAGAGCAACTAGAAGATAGCAGCTGGTAGTCATCACTGTATCCTTCCTCTCTACATCCTTTCACCGGAAGAAAGAGAGATCTGCTACCCTCCCCATTCTTCCTCTCCCTTTCTTTGGGCTCTGTAGATTGATTTCAAGCCTCTCAGAGGCAAAGCACAGGTGAAATGGAGTCCTCCCTTGTAGGCACAGTTCTCACCTACACATCCAGATCAGCTCATGCATTCCTGACAACAGTTGTTTTTCAGTTCCTATGAGACGTTAGCTGCTTGTCAACCATAAATAGGGTTTGTCTTTTGTGTTTGCTGGCTTTTATTCATGCCATTCCTTCACCCAGAATTCCTTCACCCACCAGAGTCTTAGTCTGTCTGCAAAGGCAAATTAAATGTCACTTCCTCCATGCAGCCTCCTGTGATCTCTCTGCCCCTTCCTTGAGCACCCAATACATAGTCGGTACTTGAGCAACCTGTGTTCAATGAGTGAATGAATGAAAAAGGGAAGTGAAAAACATTTGCAGCCTCTGTTGTTCTCACTGACACTAATTTATTAGCCTCACAGAATGTTAGGGTATTAGTAGCCTTGGGGCGCATGCAGTCCCAAGGAGGTGGCTGGATTCTGAGTCAGGGCAAGAGTGCTAATGGTTCTAGTCAGAGGTCAAACTGGATTAATTTGAACTATTTACATTTTCTTATTCCGTCTGTGCTAGGAAGCTGGGGACAGAGCTATGCCTCACAGGGCTCTAGTAGCTGTGACTCTTCTGTCTCACGTAGATGACAGTGGCCTTGCTGACCCAGGGTTTGTTCAAGGAACCAGAAGTCTGATGTTTGTAGATATTCCTCTCAATGGAAGCAGTAAAGCGCTGACATTGTTTGTTTAAGTTCTTCTTGAAGGGGCAGAGAGCCCAAGTACAACATGACTATGGTAGGGATCAAAATCAGAGTTCTCAGACTGAGGAGTACCCTGCCTTGTGTGATGAGCATACGGGCCAGCTATACCTACCTCCTGCTTCCCCTCCTCCAGCCCCCTACCCGACATCCCTGCCCTGGGGGCTCAGAGAAGCTGCTCTGGGTTAAGTCCTAATTGCTCTAAGTTTCCATAACTGTGGATAATTCTATTGGGCACCTATAGCATTTATGTGGGTTTCTTCTCCAGAAAAGGTGCCTTCTGTTATGTGCTGAATTGTGTCCCCACAAACTCATATCCTGAAGTCCTAACTCTCGGTATCTCAGAATGTGACTATACTTAAAGACTGGGTCTTTCAAGAGATGATTAAGTTAAATAATTATAATGAACGTGGTCCTAATCCAATATGACTACTATTCTTATAAGAAAAAGAGATCAAAAAAGAGACACACAGGGTGAAGACACTGGGAGAAGATGACCATCTACTACCAAGGAGGGGGACCTCAGAAGAAACCTGCTCTGCCAACACTTTGGTCTTGGTCTTCTAGTCTCCAGAATTGAGACAATCAATATCTGTTGTTTAAGCCTCTCATCTGTGGCACTTTGTCATGGCAGGCTAAGCAGTCCTTTAAAAAAATTATTTATTTTTTATGTAGTGCTGAGGATTGAACCCGATGCCTCACACATGCTGGGCAAGTCCTCTACCAACTGGGCTACAACCCCAGCCCCCCAATGTCCTTCTTATTAGGACTGCTGTGGAGAGCTCTGTGACAGCCATTTCCTCCTCCCCAGCCTCCAGGATGCAGCGTAGGGCACGCTGGGTGCATTTCCCCCTGATAGAATGGATGCCAGAGTTCTGTTTCCGCTCTGAAATGAAGAGGGACTGTAGATTTTGTCATTAAACCTTTAATAATGGCCATGTGTTTTCTTTATGCAGTTTTTTATTTGCTCAATGCCTTTGTTCCACTGAAAATTACAGATGTGTGCTTCTCTAGCTCCACCCACTCAGCTCCCACATCCTCAGCGAAGTGTCCCTGGCCACCCTGTCTTTGCTGGCTTTTCTCATCGCTCCAACATGTGCACTCGCACACACACTGCCACCTTTGAGGGCACAGGATGTTGACTTGCCTTGGCATGGCTCCCCCTTAGAAGCCAAAGGAACTGCAGGTTGATGATCACGGTTTGCATTCTAGAATGCTCAAACATTTCTCACGTTACTCCATTCAGTCATCCAAAAAATCTTGAAACTTAGGCAGAGCACAGCCACTACAGCATTTTCATTCATAGGAGGAACTGAGGCTCAGAGAGATTATGTGTTCAGGGTCACCTAACTAGAATGTGGTGGCTCAGAGATGAGCCTTCTTTTAATTACCGTTCCAATGCTCTCTCCACCCCACTACACTGACTTGTGCAAACATTAGGAACTTTGTGTCATAGACTGTTCTTAATTGAATGGAATCAACTTATCCGGTGATAATGAAAATAGCAAACACTAATGTTGTGCCAGGCCCTGTTCTAAGTAAGTGCTGGGCATGGATTAATGTCTCACACCCTTGTGAGGCAGGTCCTGTTACTCTCACTCACACTTTACAGATGTGAAGACTGAGGTACAGGAATTCAATAATATGCGCAAAGTCATATAACTGGCAAGAGGCAGGTTCCAAATTCAAACTCAGGTGATTCGGCTCCAGGCTCACCATTCTTAGCTACTCTGCCATAACTGGCTCTCACCAAGAGGCCTTGTAAATGTGATCAGTACTATATGGAGACCGGGAAGGTCATCACCTGCCATGTGAACTGAATGCTGTGTGTCTCCCACTCCAAATTTATATGTCAAGCCCCCCCACGCCCACCTATATGACATAGTAGGAGGTGAGGGTTTGGGAAGTGATTAGCATTAGATGGATCCTCAGGGTCATGACAGTGGGGTCCTCATGATGGGATTAGTGTCCCTATAGGACAGACACCAGAGTTTGAGTCCTCTATCTGCCATATGAGGAGAGAGGAAGGCATTATCCATGAACCAGGAACCAGTTCATCAAATCTGCTGGCTTCTTGATGTTAGACTTCTCAGTCCTGGAAATATAATGGAAATTTCCTGTTGTTTAAGCCACCCAGTCTATGGCATTCTGTTACAGCAGCTGAGCTAAGAAACCTGCTACCTCCTCTACCCAGTGAGTGCTGTGTCCAGAACCAAGCCCGGCCTCCTTGCTCTCATCCTCCTTCTGCAAGCACCGGCTATTCTTAGTGTCCCTCCATCTGGTGTGGCTGAGTGTTCCCCACACAGTGGGCACTGGGTCAGCACCAGCAGAAACAGGCAGCCCGATCTTCCTGCTTCCTCTCACTCCCTGAGCAATCTGGTCCTGAGGCTGGGAACAAAATCTTCTGATGCTGAGGAAATGACCTGCTGACAAGGAGTGATTCAGGCTGAGTCCCTTGAGCTTCAGAACAGCTCTGAGTGTGTCTTGATGGTTCTGCCTACTCCTCCTTTGTGTGTGTCAGAAACTGCTGTTCTGCTAAAGAGGTTTTCTCAAGCTCCCAGAAACTGTAATTGTGTGTCTGGCAGCACTCAGGGGAGGGGGCAGGCTCTCAGGAGGTGAGTGAGCCCCTGGGGTGCCAGGAGAGCTTCCGTGAAACATGCAGCCACGTATGGAAGCGACTGCAGAGAGAAGGACTATTTCTGGATTTTGCTTCTCACCAGCTCCATGACCCTCAATAGCAGTAATTACAGTAGCATGCCCAGGACACTCATTATGGGCTGGACTCTGTGCTATAAGCTTTAATAATTTTTTTTTCCACATGGGGATTAAACCCAGTGGTGCTCTATCATTGAGCTACATCCCTAGTCCTTTTTATTTTTTTCTTTTGTGACAGGGTCTTACTAAGATGTCCAGGCTGGCCTTAAACTTGTGATCCTACTGCCTTAGCCTCTTGGTAGTCAGGTTTTTCTTTTTTTTGTTTGTTTGTTTTTTGCTGCTGAAGCTAAAAGACCCAACCAGAACAACTGTAGAGGAGGAAAAGTTTACTTGAGGGCTCACAGTTTCAGAGGTCTCAGTCCCTAGAAGCCTGGCTCCATTCCTCAGGGTTCAAGATGAGGCAGAACATCATGGAGGAAGAGTATTAGCAGAGGGAAGCTGCTCACATGATGATCAAGAAACAGAGAGAGGGGCTGGGGATGTGGCTCAAGCGGTAGTGTGCTCGCCTGGCATGTGTGCAGCTCAGGTTCGATCCTCAGCACCACATCCAAATAAAGATGTTGTGTCTGCCGATAACTAAAAAATAAATATTAAAAAATTCTCTCTCTCTCTCTTAAAAAAAAACAAAGAAAGAAACAGAGAGAGAGCAGGGGTTGTGGCTCAGCAGTAGAGCGCTCGCCTAGCATGTGCAAGGCCCTGGGTTCCATCCTCAGCACCACATAAAAATAAATAAATAAGATAAAGGTATTGTGTCCAATTACAATTGAAAAATAAATATTTTTAAAAAAGAAACAGAGAGAAAGAGGGATCTTCCCTTGCCAAATACAAATATATACTCCCAAAGCCATGCCCCCAGTACCCCACCCCCTCCAGTCACACACCCCACCTGCCTTCAGTTACCACTCAATCCCATCTGGTGATTAATTCACTGATTGGGTTAAGGCTCTCATAATCCAATCATTTCTTCTCTGAGTCTTCTTGCACTGTCTCACACGGGAGCTTTTGGGGGACACCTCACGTCCTGTCAGGAGTGGCAAATGAATCCTAGTCCTTGAGTTGTCCGGAAACAGAGGCAGTGCCCTGCCTGGGAACTCCCAGAGCAAAAGGGTTGATTTGAAACTGCCCAGCTGCTGTGGTGATGCCCTGTTCAAAGGGAAATTCTGTGCCAGCCACAGATTTATCAATTCTTCACCTTGGATTTACATGCCATCTGTAGAGAATTATGGATGCAAGCTGATAGTTCTAATTGGGCTGTTTATACCCTCAACTTCGATTCTGTTTATCTTGAAGAAACTTTCTCAATAAGTCCTTTTGGTGTTAAAACCTACGTAATAAACATGCAGAGCTTGTTCACGGTCCCTGCTTCCCTGCCAGGGCTGTTAATGAGCCACCGGGACCCAGCTTTTTCTCTATGTGTGTGTCTGTTTGTCTTTTCTTCATCCCCCGCACCAACGGGTTTGTTACCTGAATTAATGGCCATGCAGGTCACGGCAGCCTCCCAAGGCACTGTGATGACAGGTCTATGCCACCATACCCAGCTATGTTAAACTTGTATAAATCATCTCATTCTTCCCTCACAACAAGCCTGAGAGGGCACCTTGTTCTGCAGATGAGGACACTGAGGCTCTGTGGGGCAGGGAGCTGAGTGATAGGCCTGGGTCATACACTGAGTTAATAGCCGGGGTTGACCAGGGTTGTTTCTTTATTCTTTCTCTCCCTTCCATCTTTCTGTCTTTCCTCCTTTCTTTTTTCTCTTTCTTCCTCTTGGCAGATATTAGAGCCCATAACACAAGTCAGGGGCTCTATAAGCTAGGGTAGAACAGTGAGCATGACATGTTCTGTGGTCTCCCAGCGAGCTCCACATGGAGACGGCTGCCCCTGGAGACCCTCAGGTTTTTCCTTTGGTTTTTTGGAGGTGAGCTTGTTTAGACTGAGCTATCAGGTCTCTTAGGTATATCTATCTGAAACTTGGGGACAAATTTGAGAGCCAGCCTTTGGGAGTGAAGGATATTGTCCAAATTGAGGAATGTGGTGGGAAGACAAACTCAGGATAGACCAGAGTGGGTGGCAGGACTGTGGGAATGATGGGGACAAAGAAGAGAGAGCCCATGATAGGGCTGTGGAGGAGCATCAGTGGGGGAGGGGCAGAACCAAAGAGAGGGCTGTCCTGGAAGTCAAGGAAGGTTGGGGTGCCAGGCCGCAGGGTGTGGTTCACAGCATCGAGGTCAGCCTGAGAAGTCACCGGATCTTCAGCAGCATTTTTTCCCCTGATACGTAGAATTCCTCCTTTTATTTCTTTTTGATAGAGTGAAAGGCAAGACATTCTCTTAGTTTTGACTCTAACCACCAGGACTCACACCCCAGAGCCAATCCTCTTTTACCAGGTCCCTGTGACACAGTCAGGGGCACCATCCAATGAACCCCTCAGGACTAAGACAGCCTTGTTAGCTCCGCCTTACTGGAAAATTAGGAGTTAAAGGTGCACCAGTCTTCAAGCCTGTGGGAGTAAGAGATCACACACCAGGAGACAGGAGACTGGGAAAGTCCACTCAGCCTCTTTGAGATTATGTGCTCAGTAGAAAATGCCAACCAAAGCCAGACAAAGTAGGGTCTGCCTTATTCAGAAAATAATAATATTAGGGACTTTCCCAGAAGACAAGGGTAAACTCCAGGTGGTATACAATAGACACAAAAGTGACCTATGGTGGCCTTTACCTAATTAACACAGTAAAATGTGCACCACTAGGTGGAGACTTCAGATGGTAATGAGACGTGCAGCACGTGGGGAAGCATACAGAAGAGTGCAGGCACAGCTAAAACCCCACCTTTGTCTTGTGCTGGAACCAGGCTGACACTCTGGATCAGTGCTGGGTCATCCTTCTGGCTCCAACAGAGACTCTCTTTGCCCCCAATAAAGAGCTTTGCTCCTATGAGTCTGTGCTTCTGTCTGATTCTTCTGGTAAAGAGCACAAGAAGCCATTGAGCTGGTGACGTAAGTGCTGACCACGAAGGGACATCCCCCTTGAGGAGTTTCCATAGGTGAATGCTGATAGTGGAGATAGTTGACCTGGACTTTCCTTGTGATTGACTAACGCAGCTGCCTGATCACTTGTTTTTGAGTATTCACATAGGTGGGTCTGCACCCCTAGCTGTCCCCTGGGACGGCTCCCTCTCTACCCTCCCTTTGTTCTTCGGCCTCTGATTTCCACCCCTTTCCTTCTGTTTTTTTTCCCCTTCTGACTAATAGGACACAATCTCAATCTATCTGCTCAAGTTAGGGGTCCCCTCTTTGGATGGTGGCTGAGAACTTCTGAATCATGTGTATTCAAGTGGCTGGTGGGCAGGGAGAGACATCACTCTCAAGATTTGGTGGAGACCCAGATCTCCAGTGTCATCCAAATCTCAACTGGTCTTTCCTCTCCCTTCATTTTTTTCCTTCTCTCTTCTTTCAATCTGGGAAGTGAAAACAGTGCTTATAACTAATGTTCTGCCCCGTCCTGTCTCTTGGATGTCCGAGATGGCTGGGGAACAAACTAGTCAGACTTTGAACCTCTTGCCTGGACTATTCTTATCTTTTCAGAATGATTCACAGTGTTAGGATATCCAGATCTTCACAGGGTGTGTTAGTCAACTTTTTCATCACTGTGATCAAAATTCCTAACAACTTAATAAGGAAAAGCTGATTTTGGGTTTATAGTTTCAGAGGTTTAGTCCACAGTCAGCTGACTGACTCCATTACTCTGGGCCTGAGGTGAGACGGAGCATCATGGCAGAAGGGTGTGGCAGAGGAAAGTTGCCGAACTCATACCAGCCAGCAAGCAAAGAGACAAAGACAAGATATAGTCCCCAAGAGCACGCCCCCAGTGACCTACTTCCTCTATCCATGCCCCACCTGCCTCCTATAGTTACCACCCAGTAATCCATCCAAATTAGTAATCCACCAAATGGATTCATCCACTGATTAGGTTACAACTCTCATAATCAATGATTTCACATCTGAACAGTCCTGCATTGGTGAACATGAATTTTCTGGGGTTCACCTCCATGCAAACCATAATATAGGGTTAGAATCCCCAGGTCTTCATAGAATTAGAGTTCCCAGAGGAAAAGTCAAACCTTCTGAGGTTGAAATTCCCAGAGAAGTTATATAACATCCACCCTTGGATGTCCCAAGTTCATGGACATTATTGCCATCTGGGGTTAGAATTCTGGACTACAGAATTTGTAGTCTAAGGTTTTCTTGGAGTTAGGAGCCCCAAAAGTGACACCTTGGATTAGGGGTTGAGGGTTAGAGTCCCCCTTCTCTTTCTTTCTGGCTGGCCATCTGTCCTTTCCACTCAAACCTTCTCGCTCCAAGCCCACGCGCATGCTTGGAGTTCCAATTCAAGCCAACAACACGGAGGAGGTCCGAGGTACCTACAGACTTCCTTGTGGACTCTGAACAGTAACTCTGGAAGAGCCGTGGCCAGTAAGAGAATCACATTTTGGTTTAACATGGGAGCTGCCGGCTCGGTCTTAACTCATTCTAAACCGCCCCTCTCCAAACTTGATCGCACTGAGACTGGGATGGAAAACAAGCCCAAAGGAAGGCCATTTACCCTCCCTGTGAAATGTGACACTGTCTGCCTTCGGTTGCCCCATGTTTTTCTATATGTTTCGATTGTCTCTTGTGAACACCTTTGAGACGATTCTTACACTGCAGTTACAGGGTTAACTCCGGAGGCTTTTAGCTCCCTCTTTGCCTTTTTTCTCCTCTCTCTTCTGCTATTTTTACTAAGATAATTTTATCATTCAGGCTTGCTGTGCCCTCTTCCCAGTGTTCACAAGATGGCTCACTTGAATTCCTTCCCCAGGGAGGTATTCTTTTTATGATGGCAGCTTTCAACATTTGAACAAAGTCGAAACACACAAGTACTTTAACAGGCGTTATTGCCGTCCACGAGAGCAGGGCATGGCCTCGCCATCCCAGCAGGGAACAGACCTGCCATTTCCACCTTCCATCTTCTCCCAGGTCCCCAGGGAAGCCTCAGGCTTTCACTCTCCCCCCTTCTCCTGGACCCTGCACGGGGCTTTCTGCATGGGGCAGGGGGTGGGGTGGGGTGGGGGGTAAGAGCCAAGAGGCTTGAGCCAGTTCTCAAAATGTTTTTTTTTTTTGAAATATGTATATTTTTATATGATTTGGCAATTTTAATAATACACACTATTGAAATAATGTACTGCCCTACCTAAGTGTGCACAATTAGTGTTAATGAACATTTTTTTTAATGTTTAAGGAGACAGAAATGCTAATTACTTTGATTTAATCATTACATATTTATACAAATATTGAATTCACACTCTACCTCATAAATATGTACAATTAAAGTATTGGTAATTGATGAAAATATAAAAAGGTATAAAATAAAAATCTTCACATCAATCTCCATGTCCATCTGCCCAATTTGTACCCCCTTCCCCATGTATCCCAAAGTAACCACTTGTACTAGTTTCCAGGTTAAGTACTATAATAGCCTGTTCTCCATGGATCAATGTCTAATTCTCCCTGGGCATCCCATCTCTCCTTTCTCCAACTCCCTTAATTATTTTACTGTGCCTTTGAAAGAGCCCTTATTCTAGCGTACACTGTATTATAATCAAGTAAGTTGTTTTCTTACATGTCTTAAAAGCAAGGATGAACAAATGTTTCCCATGAAGGACTAGATAGTAAATAATTAGCTTCTGTAGGGTGAGAGGCAAAATGGAGGATTTTATGTAGATATTTATATAATAAAAGAGAAAAAGATTTATGCACACTTTTACTGATTAAATTCAAAATATAACAACAATAATTGAATATAATGTTTTTGTAATACAGGCCAATTAATGAGGAGAATACCATTAATATGTATAGACATTGAAATTGGAATTCCATGTACTTTCACATGAAACAAAATATTCTTTTTTATTAAAAATATTTTAATATATAAAAATCTCAGCTCACAGTTTATACAAAAACAGAGAGTGACCAAATTTGTCCTACAAACTCGGTTTGCTGACTCCTGTTCTACTGTGTGTGACCATCTCCTCTGGCTTCTTTACCTTAGCACCTTATGACACCAGTATGGTTTAAATGTTCTCCACAGGTTCATATGCTAAAGATTTGCCCGGCAGCCCATGGCACTATTGAGAAGAAAGTTGAGTCACTTGGATTGTGTCCTTGAAGGGATTATTGGGACATACTGGGACCCTCACCCTTTCCTCTCTTTCTCTCTCTGCTTTCCATGAAGTGAACAGCTTTGTTCCACCACACACTCCCACTTTTGGTGTGCTGCCTCACCACAGGCCCAAAAGTTAAAGAGCCAGCCAACCAAGGATTGAAACCTCTGAAACTGTGAGACCAAATAAACCTTTCCTCTTTTTAAGTTATTTATCTCAGGTATTTTGTCACAGTGTCAGAAAGCTGACTAACACAGGTACCTTGCAGAGTCTTAGTGTTTGTTGAATGGATTACTCTACCCATCAGCATAGGATTTCATCCATCAAGTAATAATGGCTTAAATTAGTGAGCCTAATTTTGCCAGACACGGAACTGAGAACTTTACATTTGCTTGGTAGCTCACCACTTTACATTTGTTTACTAGCCTACTAGTAAGACTGCACTAGTATTATCCTTATAGTATAGATAAGGAAACTGAGGAACAAGGAGTGTACTGTTTCTTGCCATGAAGAAATTAAGCAGGAGGGCTTTGTCTGATGCCCAATCTTCTGACCCCTGTGGCCCAGTTCCTGCAAGCCCTCAGATGGCTTTGGATAGCAGCAGATTTCCAGAACTGTGAGCATTCTCTTAGAGCAGAGAACTCACGGCAGGGCGAAGACTGGTTTTAGGAAGGGAGGGATCCTCTGAGCATAAGCAGGAAGGGGAGGGCTTTCCAGTGGCAGCACCTTCTAGAAAGCTCTTGACTATATATATATTTATAGTTTTTACCAGCCCCACATTTGAACAGGGGCAAGAGCAGTCCAGGAGTTTTGACTGATTTATCATTGAATCAGGTCATTGTTCTCTTTCACGTAACAGAATTTTATTTCACATGTTGCTAGGTGCATGCCAAAAATGTGGATCAGAACTATCAAAAGGATGGTACAGGAGATAATTTAGTAACATGGGGAAATGTTGCTAAAGAGGAACAGTAGGTTCAAAGTAATATGAACACCATGATCTTGTTTATTTCTTTTTTCAATCTTTATATTCTTAGCTTGTTTTTGCAGTGCTGGGAAGGGAACCCAGGGCCTTGTGTGTTTTAGGCAAATGCTTGACCACTGAACTTCCCCCGGTTCCTCCCGCTCTTCAAAACATGTTAATAAAATTCATTTGTGTAAGCATTCAGATACTTTCATGTGGGAAAGATGATATGCAGATTCCACTACAAGTGCAACAGGAAATCATATTGGAAAGGACGGTACATCTGGCACAGACCCACAGAGGCATGATTCCAAAGAAATGTTGGTCAAGAGCCGTCCATCTGGGAAAAACTAAAAATAATGATTTATAGCTTCATGGGTGCAAGAAATTGTTCAAATTTAAAACACTAAAAAGTAGCACTATTTATGAAATATGGAAATCAACTTCTAATTGTGCCAAAGGACGTATAGGGCAAACAAGAGGAAAGTTTTCATTTGTTGAGGGACAAATATATGTGGTCCATCAGATTTAAATGCTAATTATTATTAACAGCAAGCCCTCCAAAGAGAAAATAAAATCCAAATCATTAATCATGTAATTTCAAACAGGTAATAAAGGCAATAAAATTGAATCCAGTCGTGGCCTATCAAATATTTACCTGACAGACATTCTTTACAGGAGCACTCGACCCATTTGTAACCCTGCTTCTATTCTATACTCTTTCTTAAAGGAAAAAAAAAAAGGACTAGTTTTGTAAAATGATAATTTGAAAAGAAACTATAGTGGTTCTTCCCTTATCCACAAGTGGTACGTTCTAGTGGATGTCTAAAACTGCAGAGAGCAAGGAAACTTAGTACATGATGATTTTTCCTAAACATATGTGCCCATAATAGTTTACAAATTAATCACAGGAAGAGATTAACCATGATGACTAATAGAACAATGATAATAATACACTGTACCACAGGTTATGTGAATATGGTCTCTAGTTTTCTCTCTCAGAACATTGTACTGTACTGTGCTCACCAGATGTTCACTGAGGGTGGGTGAAACCCTGGACAGGAGGGACGGAGGTGCTGCCCAGGGCTACCTGTGCTGCTATGGCCCTCTCCTCTGTGAACTGGGTGTGTTTGCTCCTGTGTGTGCTTGTTGATTATCTCAAATGTATTACATTCAGACCATGCTTGATTTGAGGACTTCTTTTGTTTTCTTTTTTTTTCTTTTCTGGACTATGGTTTTATTTGGCCACATCAAATACTTAGTGAGGAAAAACACCCATGTTGAGGCTGTTTCAACTTTGAATTGCTTTGCACATACATCCAAGATGTTATTGTAAACTCTGAGAGTAGCATTTTTGTGTCGGTATAATTATAGAATCGGGATCCTCTTTCTCCTCTATGGAGAGAGCAGCTCCAAACTATTCATTGTGTTCAAAGGACCTTGTGAACAAACTAAATTCACCCAAGGAAGGAAGGATGACTCAGAGTTCTTGAGTCAGCATCTTGAGGACTTTCCCCAATAGCTAATCTTCCTATTGGGTTGCAATTTTTTTTTTTTTTCGCAATAGGGCAATTTTGCTGTGTGTGTTAAGATTTCAGTAAAAGGCAGAATGAAATATGGAGTATGAAGTTCCCAGCAGGTTTGAGTCAGGGCATCACTCACTGCTCTAATGCAAAACCAAAACTGCAAGACACACAGTGATAGTGAGGGTTGGTGGGCAAACTGGTGATCTTGGCCCCAGATCAATGCCTGTGTCAGGAGTCCCTCAGACTAATTTAATTTTGGTGATATAGTTTGAGATCTGAGGTATCACTCATAAGTTACTAATTTTTATTAAGCAAACAGTTCAGGACTTGTGTATCCAAGCGAGTTTTGTCCTCTAAAGTAGTTCCTATGACGAAATCCACTTCCCAAAGATGTTTATATTCTCCTGGTGTGTTTTTGAAACCTTTCTTTTTAATTGATCCCTGGGCCAGTTTACAAACTCTATCAGAAAACCAGACTCTTTACTTAATATGTATGCAAAAATATATAAGTCACAATGGCTTTTCCCTATCTGGGAATAACATTGTTATATTCCTATTCATATGTTATATAGAGCAAAATAAAAAAGGAATAATAAACATTTTAAAAATTAAAAACATGAAAGCATGACAAAGAAATTGTGAGAGGAAATTGTTTCAGAAATTTTAGAATGAGGAAGATCTTTCTAAGTATTACACAGAACATGTATCTGTTGGGGTTTGCCAAGGAAACAGAATCAATAGGAGAGCTATCAATCTATTGATCTATCTACCTGTGTGTCTGTCTATCTATCTATCTATCTATCTATCTATCTATCTATCTATCTATCTATCTATCCATACATTCATCCACCTGGATGAGATTCAGATGTAAGAGTGGACACCATAGTATTGAGTCAGAAGGCTGGAAAAAATTCAGATAGGGTTTACATGTGACATTCTTGAGGTTGATGCCTTCTTCTTTGGGAAGTCTCAGTTCTGCTTTTAAGGCTTTTGCTATAGTTTGGATCTTGACTATTCTCCAAAGGTCTGTGAGTTTAAGGCTTAGTCCCCAAGATGGCTTTATTAGGAGGTGGTGGAACCTTAAGAAGGTAGAACCTAGAAGGAAGTCATCAAGTCATTGGAGGCTGCCATTGAAGGAGACAGTGGGATCCCAGCCCCTTCCTCTCCCTCTCTTTTGCTTCCTGGCCACGAGGTGAGTACTTTTGCTCTGACATGCAATCCTGCCATGATGTGCTGCCTCGCCACAGGCCCAACGATATGGGACCAACTGATCATAGACTGGAACATTTGCAACTGTGAGCCAAAATAAGCCTTTTATCTTATAAGTTAATTATCTCAGGTATTTTGTTATAGTGATGGAAAGCTGACTAATAGCCTTCCCCCAATTGGCTTTACTCAAAGTCTATTGATTTAATTGCTAATCACACCTAAAAAGGACCTTAAGAGCAATATCTAGATTTAATCTATTTTTCTAAACATTGTATTACAGCCTAGTCAACTATGTAAAAGAAAAAGTTGACAAAACTGACTGCAAATACAAAAGGGTGGCAACCCTGTTCCTATAGGGATTGCATTCTTGTGACATTGCTGTCAGTAATCTGCTGGTCCACTCTGCCTCTATCCTTTTAAGTGAGAGTTTGATCTAAGTGAAATGAACTGCCACTCTTTTTTTCTAAACATGCATTTAAAGAGAAATTTAAAGTAGGAATTATTAGGCTGAGAATAGAACTTGAACCCTTCATCATGGGTGACATGATTAACGTCTTCCACACATGGAAAAACTCGTTGCTATGTTTTATTCCTTGGTTGTGTTTTTGTTTGGGGAAATTTTTTGAATGAGAAATTTCTGTTAGTCTAGATGTCACTTTGTATTTGACATTAACTTCTCACACTGATTTAAAATTGGTGTCTCTTAATTAAAATAATTTTTAAAGAAAAATTTTAATGAGGGAAAAACCCTGCATTGTGTGACTTTCAATTAGAATGAAGGAGTTTTGGGGATTTCCATTGGGTACTTGTTGCTGTTTATGATTTAAAAACTTACAACAACAAAACAATAGCAAATATAAAAGTGATCATCATCGTGGTTTCAATCCATGAAACATCTGAGGAGATGGTCAGTGAAGTTTATTTTTTATGAGTGAGATTTAATTTCTCGAAGAAGTTTGAACACTTACTATAGACCTGAGAACACCTTTATCTTTTAAAATTCCCAACTTCCCATGAAGATTCTAGGTAGGGGCAGAGGAATGTCTCACACTTAACAGATGTGGAGAATGTGGAAGAAGTCAGTCGGCTTCACCAAAGTCACGCAGAACTGGCAGCCAAGGCCCAAAACATAGGGACTGTGACTCTGTGCTCATGATATTTTCCCCTAGTTCAGAGTTGGACCTTATTGGATAATTGATTCTTCAAAAGAACCTCCATTATAAGGTTCTATGAGTATTAATCCCTGGGATAAAAATAACAGCAATTCGATTTTTTTAAAAAAATGAGGTGGAAATTTGTTATATGATTGCCTTTTTTTCCCCCCAGGGAGGAACATTGATTGACTTAGTTCTCTTTGTGAAGTATAATTTTCTTTTTGGATTATTCAGTTTTACAAAGGAAAAATTTCAATGGGGCTAGTCCTGCCTGGAAAAAATAGCAAAAACAGGTGAGAAAAAAAAATAATACACAAAATGTACTACAAACATAGCAGGAAAAAAATAGATTGTAAGAACACTTCCTTGCTGAAGGTAATGTCTAGCTGCAATAAAGGCCATGAATTCAGGACAAAAAGGCTTTAGCTCGCAGAGTGGAAAACCATGTGGAATGGCAGCACAAACGGCTGGCCAGTACTAAGGTCATCAGCATGCCACAGAAGTCGGGGAGCAAGAGGTGCTTATTGTGTGTGTGTGTGCGCACGCCAAGTGTGTTCATAAGTGTGTGCTCTTCCACCTCTCCCATCCCTGCATAGATTGTCAGCGAGAAGATCAGGAAGAGACTGTCTTGTCTGAATCGTTTGGTTCATGTGAAATCTTCTCTTTTTCTTTCTTTCACTCCAGGGTCTAAATACCCTTGGTTAGGCAAGGACACCAAGGATACTTCCCCAACTGAGCCCTTCGTCAACTCTCATTTTGTAGTTGTGTATGAATAAGTACTTTGAAGTGCCAGCCCCTTGGCTTACTTCAAAGACCAGCATTAGCAGGTGTTGGGTGTCCTTCACAAAGGGAGAACGAATTTTCTCGTATCAATACAAAAGTTTCATCTTTGAGCCTTGATGGTGGCAGAGCCACTCAACAGGATGGGATAGATATCATTTACATTCAGAAAAGTCATCGGGAATGAAGTTGCCTGGGTGGAAGAGGAGGAATGGAAATCATCAGGGATAGGAAATAGGTGGTTTTTTTTTTTTTCCTTCATCAGTTCTCAGAGTCAGAGATGGTGGAATTTATGGCTCTGGCATCATCGAGGCTTGAAGCCTTATTTGGATGGTTTGACCACTCCAAATCAGCATCAGTTTCTGCATTTTCATTAAAGTCTGGAAGAAGCTATTTGAACTTTTCCCCACTGTCAGTTTCAGACATTCTGATTCATTAGTTGAGCTTCCTAACAACCACCACCCATGGTTCTGATGCTGGAGGCCTCCAGGACATTGAAGAACATCACCAGAGCAGACAGTCAAGCAGAGTGACACTGAACCAGGGAGGTTTCTGCCTCTCTGGGGCCCCCTGGCTGATTCTAGTCACTTGGGGGCCTGCTCATCCTGACTTAATGTAGGTCTCTGGGAGACAAGTCTGTTTTGAAGTTCCTGCTCTATCATTTACCCCATGAACTTGAGCTTGTGCCTTGGTTTACATATTTTTCAGGTGAGGATTATGTGAGATGACACCAAAAGGGCAGAGCAAGTTGTGTGACATAAACTACGTGTCCAATAAACTCGAGTTGTTATTACCATTGTTGAGATCACCTCTTAATGACTCTGGTTGTCTTCATATCTCTTGTTAATAGCTATAACATGTGTTTGGACAAAAGTTCATAAGTTGGCCATCCAAGTCTGGCTCAGTAGCACATGTCTATGATTCCAGCAACTGGGGAGGTTGAGGCAGGAGGGATGGCAAGCCTGGGCAACTTAGAACTTGTCTCAAAAGAAAAAAGGGTTGAAGATATAGCTCAGGGGCAGAGTGCCTGCCTAGCATGTCCAAGGTCCTGGGTTCCATCCCTCCTGTTGAAAAAAAAAAATGACCATCCCATAGAACCCCATCCTATAGTACAACATGGATCAATGTTTGAGATTTCCTCCCAAGAGAATCTGCTCTCATGTGGCACTGTTTTACTCCTTGCTGATAAAAGTCTTGCCAAGGTTTTACCAATGTCCATTTTCCAAAATATCTCACCTCTTGTTTTCCTTGCCTCGGATTGTTGTGAGCTCTTCATATTGACATGCTGCTGGCACGAGGATGATAGAGGTTATACAGCATTGGCCACCAGATGTGAATGCAGGTCTGAGAGGAAAGTAGACCAAGTGCATGCTGGACTCAGCAAACTGACATTCGCGGTAGAGCAGAGACGGGTATGAGGTTTGGATTGGAGTGAAATGAGGTTCAAAAAGTGAGAATCAGATAGAGATGGGACCAGAGAGGCCAGTAAAAGTCAGAATAGAGGGCAGGGGTTGTGGCTCAGTGGTAGAGCGCTCCCCTAGCATGCATGAAGCACTGGGTTTGATCCTCAGCACCACATAAAAATAAAATAAAGATATTGTGTCCACCTAATAATAATAATAATAATAGAATACACAGAGAGGGCATCTCACACACACCAGGAGGGAACGTTGGAGGTAGCTGCTGCCAGTCAGAGCTGGGGAGGTCCTCAGGGTGTGCAGGGTTAGGAGATGTGAGTTTACAAAGAAATCAGGACCTCCAGCACCTAGGAGGGTCTCAATATGGGAGATAGGCCCTTGGTTAGGCAAGGATACCAAGGATACTTCCCCTAGTGACAGGAACCATTAGAAACAATTAGACGGGGGCCAAGGAGGAGAAGAAGTGGGCATACATGCCAAGTGAGAAGGCCACCAGAGGAGGGCAGGAGCTGGTGTCCCTAACGTGCAGCTAGAGAGTGATTCTGACACAGCTGCAAGGACCAGGACCCGGGAGTCATTTGCCCAGGGCCTTGCACACAGTGTACTTTTAAGACACCGGAAGAAAGATCCTTAATCCATTTCACATCCTGCAAAGCACACGGGGGCTGAGTTACAGACACTGTTCAGATTAACCCCTCTGCCAGTCCTCATCCAGCAAGGAAACACTCGGGGCCTCTCCACGGGGCCCTTCTTTTCCCTTGACTCACTTCCCCCCACCCCAGGGTGAGGAATTCAGGTTGGGAAAAACCAGTGATTTTTCTGAAAGGAAGTGATTTGTCCTGGTTGTACTTTGACATAATGGAGCCCTCAGGTCCTCAGGCAAAGGGAAGCAGAAGCTTGCGGTTTCATCATGGGGTTTCTGGAAACCTTCTCTCCCCAGTGGCCATTCTTATTAACCTGGGTTTCAGTATTCAGCAATGAGCTCCCCCTCACACAGGACCCTGCAGATGTGGGGAAAGACAGCAGGGAGGAGCACAGGGGATCCTGGGCCTCACCAGTCTTTCTGCACAGAAGTGTGCTGTTAGGAGTGATTTTGGCTGCAATTTGTAGAAACTCCAAAATAAAAGTGGCTTAAGCAAGATGGGGGTTTTCTCTAACATGAAAAGTTCAGGATTGAAAACTTGTGTGTCCATAAAAACATACACACAATTAATTATGGTTTAGATGTGAGGTAGCCCTCAAAGCTCATGTGTTAGATAATGCAAGAATGTCCAGAGGTGAAATGATTCCATTATTAGAGGTGTAACCTAATCAGTGGATTAATCCACTGATACGGATTAACTGAGCAGTGACTGTAGGCAGGTAGGGTGTGGCTGGAGGAGGTAAATCACTGCCTTTGGGATTGATATTTTGTCCCTGGTGAGCGTTGCTTTCTAATCCTGATTTGCATGTCCTCATCTGCTTTCCTTCATCACACCCTTCCACCATGATGCCTGTCTTACCTTGTGCCCAGACTATGGAGGTGGCCGTCTATGGACTGAGACCTCTGAAACCATGAGCCAAATAAACCTTTCCTTCTCTAATTGTTCTTGTCGGGTCTTTTGGTCACAGCAATGAAAAGCTGACTAAAACACAAATGTTTCTGGGAATTTTATTCATAATGACCCATACTTGGAAGCAACCAAGATGTCCCTCAGTAGGTGAATGGATAAAGGAACTGTGATACATCCAGTCAATTTAATATTATTCACAGCTGAAAAGAAACAAGCTATCAAGCTACAAAGAGACCTGAAAGAAAATTAAGTGTATACTACAAATGGAAGAAGCCAGTCTGAAAAACCTCCATGCTGTACAGTTCCAAGCACATGACATTCTGGGAAAGGGAAAACTATGCAGACAGTAAGAAGATCAATGGTTGTGAAGAATACCAGGAGAAGGAGAGAGATGAATATGTAGAATACAGAGGACTTTTAGTTCTGCAAGACACATTATCATGGTGAATACATGTCATTATACATGTGTCAAACTAGTGAACTATACTAATGTATAACACAAAGAGTGAAACTTAATGTCAAATGTAGACTTTAGTTAATAAAAATGTATCCATATTCATTCATTGATTATAGCAAAAGTAACACAACAATGTAATTTGTTAAATATAGAGGGAGCTTTGGGGGGGTGCTAAGAGCCACAGCCAAGTAATATGATGCATGGCATTTTTGGTTGAAAGGTGACGCCAGCAAGCCATTGAGATGATATGATTTTGTTAAGATCTGCATTCATATGGATATTGGACTCCTGCTGTCCACCTTGGTCTGCTACGGGACTCCTGGAGAGTTACCATTGGTTGGGGAAGTGCGGTAGGAGGGAATTCTGGAGGAGGGACTTCCTGTTGGGGTCCGGGAGAACACGGCGTAGGTCGGTCAGCAATTTCCCGGGAGCATAAGGGGCATTGGCGGCAGTTTCAAAAATAAAGTTTGTTCCTGCTTGAGTGGCTTGTGATTTTGTGCCCAGCCAGACTGCGGCAGGGGGTATACTGAGAAGGTATATGGTAGCTCTTTGTTCTCTCCACTTCGCTTTTCTGTAAACCTAAAAAGGATCCAAAAACTCAATTAATTAATTTTAAAAATTAATTAAAAACAATGTCTAGGATAGGCAATCTCAGCCTGGAACGATAGCTTCACAGTGATCTGAGACCCACGAACCTGTTGTCTTTCTGCCCTCCTAGCTAGTGTGGCTTCCATTCTCTACGCTCAGAATGCCAAGTGGAATATCCACTATCAGTGGTTCAGGAAGCAGGAAAGAACACTGCACATGAGTCCACATTTATTAAGTAACCTTTGTGGGAAGTGCTTTGCAACATTTGCAGGTATGTATCACTACTCATGTGGCTCCACGTAGCTGCGAGGGAAGCTGGGTGCTGTGGTTTGGAATTGAAGTATCCCTCACAGGTTCCTGTGTTAAAGGCTTGGTTGCCAGCCTACAGCCCTGGGCCTGGTGAAAAGAAGTTACGCCACAGGGCATGCCCGGGACGGGGATATTGGGACACCGGCTCCTTCCTTTCTCTCTCTTTGCTTCCTGGCTGCCATGTGGTGAGCAGCTTTGCTCCGCCACATGATCCCTACCATGGTGCCTTGCCACAGGTTCCAAAACTATCAACACAACCAACCAGGGACTGAAACCATGAGCCAAAATAGATGTTTCCTCCCTTAAAAAATTGATAAATTAATTAATTTTATAGTAGAATGCATTTTGACACATTGTACACAAATGGAGCCCAGCTTCTCCTTCCTCTGGTTGACCATGGTTCAGGGCCACCCCAGTAGTGTGATCATCCATGTACATAGGCTACTAATGACATGTTTCCTCCTTTTAAGTTGATTTGTCTCAGGGATTTGCTGTGATGGAAAGCTGACAAACAGGCGGGGGGAGTAGTCTTTTGCTCTGGGTAAATCGCCACCCTAGTGATTCTCTTACTAAGGGAAAATAGGGGAATGGGTGTTGGGCATTGTCTACCTCAGGAAGGCACTGCTGCTCTTGGAAGCATAGGACTTGGCCTTTTAAAGAAGCCTTGCAATTTCTCAGTGACACTGCTTAGTTTTCCCCATCCCAGAGACCTTCCAGAGGAATTCCTGGCTGGTGGGGAGGTATGTGTTGATTGTTCAATGGAGTCAGGCACTGAGGAGGAATCTTACCACTTACCCCTTCAATTGAAGGCTCACTAGGCAGCTTGCTGACCTCACTTTTCTACCCTGATATTGGGATGGAAGTGGGACTGCCCCAACAATGACCAGTGTAGTGACATTAATGGCATCGTTGAAGCACAGCACATCTCCTTTCAACCAGGGAAGAGCTTGCTTGTGTACAGGCTGGGTGGCATTCAGGAGCAGGGACAGCAAGATATAATCCACTTGCTTTCTGCCCAGCAGGAAGCAGAAGTCTCTAAAGAGCAAATATACCAATGATACCTCCAGAATAAACAGCTGTCACAGGGTCCCAACTCCTTACGCCAGGCTGGGGGACCTTCCGCATAAAAGAATCACCCCAAGCCCTCTCAGGGCAGAGCGGGAGCACTCATGCAGAACTGACGCAGCTTCTGTCTGAGGATACATGGGGGGCCTTCTGGGGGCAGCGGATGCTTTGCTCATGCCTTTAAATGACTTCATAAGCACCAGAGGGCAGAGAATCCGTCAAGGCTAGACAGGGAAAGTAGAGTGGATGAAAGCCACGGGGACACCAGGTCACGGCCAACTCCTGACGTCGGTGTTGCGTCTTTCCTCCTGCAGTTTGTTAATGGGGTTATAGGCTTCTGCAACTACCCATTAATACTCATAGCTGTCAGCTCTGGCTGGCAGCGCCTCTGAAACACCAGCCTCAGGGCCGGGGAGCACATGCGTGTGGCTTGCACACAGAGCAGCTAAGCTGTCCAGTAAGTGGGGCCCTGCTCCTGGTCTGCCTCTCCCCTTGGCTGGTCAGATAACTAGAGGCTCCTTGGACTATAGGAACCAGACACCAGAGAATTAAGGTTGAAGATTTTTTGTTTTTCCCCTTTGGGATGAAAACATGTTGTTCTAAAACCACTGTACACCTGCTTAAATATAATGTTTGCCAACAGGGAAAGCGTCAGAGTTTCTTAGAAGCACATTTCTGCCAAAGTCCAAGATTTGAAAACTTCAGGGAGCAGAGGAAATTTAGTAAGCAGACCAGTTTGTATTTCTTAGTAACCATTTTGTGTTTATATATCAAATGAGAGAAAGAAACTTGGTAGAAAGAGGTCAGTTCCAAAAAGTCACTCCCCACCCCCCAAACTCACTGTTGCACAATATATATATTTTTTCATTTACTTCATTTAAAATGTATTGAATGAACATTTGCTTTGTGCCAGGAATTTTGTTGTTTTGCCAATAAGAGAGGGAAAGTAAAAGGAGTTGGCTTTGAGGTCATTGGATCACCAGTGACCTGCCTACTCTGGGTTCTGTGGAGATGGCCATCCTTGTGGAAAGCCTGGCCTCCGAACTTTCTGGTCAGGCTGGAAATACCATCTTTCAGAAAAACTGTCTGAGCCATCTGCCATTTCCTCCCCAGGGTCCAGCTGCTACTCCACCCCCACCCCCACCCACAGACCAGACAGCCTGTGGCTCCACTGTCCCCTCTTCCCTTCTTCCCAGCCCGAGGGACTAGTCTAGAGATGAAAGATAACCAAACTCACCACAACCCAATTTCTCCCAAAGAGCTTTTGTATTCCCCAAGTCCTCTCCCCATTGTCAATATGCAACATATATGCTTCTGACTAGGACATTTTACCTATATACAGAGTCTTCTAGAAGCCTTTAAGAGCCTTGGTGTTGGCAGCACTAAGCCAAAAGATGCATGTGTTGGCTCTGCTTTCTGCTGTTTGTTTTTCCAAAGGCAGTGAAGACAGATACCGACGACAGTGTGATGAAGTCTCAAAGTGGCACAAGTGGCATTCCCTTTGAATCATTGAAAGAGTGCTTTGTTGCAATCAGAACACTTTGAAACATCCTGCAGAAAAAGGGAAAACAGAATGGAAGGAAATTTTGAAATGAATGAGAACTAAATTGCAAGATCCCCAGCAAACGTACCAGCTGTCAAGGCAGCCACTGCACCTGAGATTTTTCTCTTGACAAACTATCCCCCTCTCTATCACCCCAAGCTGTCAATTTTATCATCCGGTGTTCACTGTAAACACAGACTGGACAGTAGGCTCTGCATTTTTGCATTTATCAGATACAGAAAGCTGCATTTTATATTGTCTTTTTGAAGGTTTCTGCTGGGAGCCATTAGCCAAGTAGGTATGACAATTTCCTCGCCAGCGTACCCCATGTTGCTGACATGTTGCAGTGACATTGAATGTAAGTGACCTTGCTCAAGGACCAAGGCAGATTAGGGTGTTCCCGGTTTTAAGATAATCTTGTTTAGGGCGTTCCCAGTTTAGGTTCCAGGTTTAAGGTTTAAGATTATTCCTGCTGGGAATAGGGCGTATCCTGCTGCCTGAGTTCCCCTTGAGTTCTCACGGGATTCAGACAGTATATTTTGGAAATAGAAGCCCAGTGGAGGCGGATTTGGGCAGAGAACGTGGATTTGGGCAGAGAACGTGGATTTCCCCAGAACGTGATTGTAGACGGCTGGTGTGAGTTCTGGAATAAAGAGTTGCTGTTTGAATCTACAAGCTGTGTGGTGGCTCGTGATTGTGTGCCCAGCCAGACTGCGGCATTTGTGCCCAGCCAGACTGCGGCAGGTTTCCATGAGGATGACACCACTTTAGGGTGGTATTCTGTCAGTCTTGTGATAAGAGTACTGTCCATCCTTAATGATTAAAACAAAAGTTTACAATTTCATTTAGTTAAAAAAAATTAAAATAGAACAATTTTAGGTTCACAGAAAAAAAATGAGCAGAAAATATAGAGTTTCCATATACTCTCTTTCCTTGCACATGAATAGCCTCCCCCACTATCGACTTCCTGCACAGGATAGCACTTTTGCTATAATGGATAAACCTACATTTATATGCAATTATAATTTTTCAAAGTCCATAATTAGCATTAGGGTCTACTGCTGATGTTGCTCATTCTACAGGTTTTGACAAAGGTATAAGGTCATGCATCCTCCATTATAGAATCATACAGAATCATGTCATTCACCTAAAAATCTTCTACACTTCACATATCCACCCCTCCCTCAGCTTAACTGCTGGAAATCACTCATGTTTTCAGTTTTTTTTTTCCGAAACTTCATATAGTTGTGTAAGAAATATGCTCACCTGTCCAAATCCAAGGAATGAACTAAGAGACACAAGGTACAGCAAAAAGCAAGGCTTTACTTTAATGGGTGTGTCTTGCAAGATGGGGTGTGTTGGGGGAGCAGGCACACAGAGATTGGGCAACCAGCATTTTATCCCTTAGAGTGCAAGGTCCCTCTCCTGGCTCCTCATTGGCTGAGTACTATGGGGTGTACAGACTTCCTGAATGTCACCTAGGTTTTACTCTCTCCTATTGGGTTATTTAAAGAAATACACCTTTAGTTGTTCCCACCCCTCTTTGTTCTCTTGTGGTGAGATAGTCTTCTTGGGGTGAATGCACTCTGACACATACGCAGCTCTTACTTCTTTACCTTAGTTACTATTTCTTAACAGAGAGCTGTTTCTATCTCGGTTAGGCCCTCCTGTTTGTGAAGGGGCTGTTCAGGTGCATGGATCTGCCACATCCATAGGTTAGGGTGCTATTGTGTAACTTTCCCTTCTGCTCCATTTCCCCTCTGACTGTCTTTCTCCCATCCAAGTACTAACCAGGCCCAACCCTGCCTTGCTTCTAAGATCCGACAAGATTGTGTGTGTTCAGGGTGGTATGGCCATAGACTCAACTGTCTTTCTTACATCCCAACTTTACACCTAAGGCTAAACACTATATTCTGAAAATGAACCATCAGACTTTCCATTTCTCATAGTTGGAACCACAGAGTAGGTATCCATTTCAGATTATCAGCTTTCATGTAGTAACCTGCATTTAGGTTTCCTCCATGTCTTTTTGTGGTTTGGGCTCATTTCTTTCTACTGTTGGGTAAGACCCTCTTGTCTGGATGTACCAAGCTTCTTCATCCATTCACCTACTGAAGGCCATCTTGATTGCTTCCCTGTTCTGGTGGTGGCTTTTTTCTCATTCTCTTGATATTATCTTTTATAGAAATTCTTAATTTTAACAAAGTTGGATTTATCAATTCTTCCATGAATTGTGCCTTTGCTGTTCTATCTAAAAAGCCATTGCCAAACCCAAGGTTGTCTGGATTTCTTCCTTCTAGGAGTTTTATTTATTTGTTTATGGTACTGGGGATAGAACCCAGGGACTTGCACTGCTAGAAATGCTCTACCATTGAGCTACGTTCCCAGACTTCTTATAGGCGTTTTACAGTCTTGCATGTTTGGATTTAAGTCTGTTTTATTTTAGTTTTTATAAGTTTTTATTAGTTTTTATAATCTAGACCTGTGTCTAGATTAATTTTTTGCATGCAGATGTCCTGTTGTTCCAGCACCATTGTTAGTTTAAGAGACTATTTTTATTGAAAAGACTCTTGCTTTGGCACCTTTGTCAAAGCTAAAGTGACTATACTATGTGGGTTTATTTCTAGGTTCTCTGTTGTGTCCCATTGACCCATTTCTATTATTTCCCCAACATCACACTAAATTTTTTCTTGAATATTCTTTTTCTTATTGATTTGTAGTTCTTTTTACATTTAGAACACAAGTGCTTTGTTGATCATGCAAACTCTTTTCCCAATTTGTTTTCTTTTTGCTCTGTTAATAGTGTTTTTGATGAACAAAATTCTTCATGTTAATGTAGTTACTCATTATTTTTTCTATTATTATTATTATTATTACCTTTGTTCCTTATTTAAGAAATCTTTGCCTTCTCCAAAATCATGAAGAAGTTCCCCTCAAAATTGTTTTTAATATCCCAGTCTATGGTGAAATTCTGGTGGAGAAATGAGATGGAACATTGACTAAATATAAATAAACTAGGAATTATTTCATGCAAAATCACTTAGAGCAAGAACTACATCATAGCTTCCCAGCATGGAATACTGCAAGTTTAGTCACAGAAGATTAGTTGCAGAAGGTTTCCCAAAGAAGGGTAACTTAGCCCCAGAATGAAAGAAACTCCTGGAATTCAGTACAGTGGGAAATACAGGGCCAGGCTCCAGTTGAAGAACAAGGCTGGGACATGAGGGAGCAGGAGGAGCGATAGCGCTGATAGGTACTAGGGATCGAACCCTGGGGTGATCTACCACTGAGCTATATCCCCAGCCCTTTTTAACTTTTGTTTTGAGACAGTGTCTCACTCAGCTGTTGACGCTGACCTAGAACTTTAGATCCTCCTATCTCAGCCTCTGGAGCTGCTGGGATTATGGGAGTGCATCATGCCACCCTGCCCCTTGGAATTTTCAAATGTTTGTTCCTTTTTCATAGACATGAACCTAGCATAGGATATGCCAGGTTTGACTACAGAGTACTCAGCATTCTAATGTTTCTTAAATATGTTCACATTGGAAACATTCTACCACAATAAGTCGAAATAAGACATCAATACGGGATATAAATGCTGAATGTAGTGAGACTCCTCTGAGAGTAGGGAATTATTGTCTAAGATGATTTTGTGTAGCATATTCATTCATAAATAGGAAGGAGACCAGAAAATAGTGATCAATCTACTAAAAGGACCAGACATCATATTAAATAAGAAACGACAAAAGGAACAGAGAATGATGAACTTAGAAGAGTGAGAAACTTGGGGTAAGAATGTTGGGAGATAGGAAATGGGACAAAGGGGACCTGCTCATATTTGCAAGCATTTGAGGAGGTATGTGGAAAGGAAACTAGACTTCTTGTGTGTTTCTCCAGAATCCGGGACAATGAGCCATAGGTAGAAATGATAGGGAACAGGTTTCACTCAATGGAAGAAAGACTTTTCAAAAGAAAAGCAAACCATGGAGGGGTGTTCTCATAGGGCAGTGGTCTCCTTCACATTTCCTGTCCTCAAGTTACTGGGTGTCCACCTGGCAGGGCACAGATGGGCATCTACTTACAGGTCTTTCCTGCTTCTGAAAGTAATTGACTAACTGATGGATTAGTTGCAGAAGATTTCCCAAAGAACGGTAACTTAGCTCCAGAATGAAAGAAACTCCTGGAACTCAGTACAGTGGGGAATACAGGGCCAGGCTCCAGTTGAAGAACAAGCCGGGGACATGAGGGAGCAGGGGGAGTGTTAGCGCTTATAGTTAGAAAAGGGTCACATGGAGAGAACTAACATTGATGTCCAGAAAAAAAAATCAGTTGTCAGAAATAGGGCTGTGTGCAAAGATGGATATACTTATTAACTTACCCATCTATTCCATAATGACTTATTTGGTGTTGTATTTATAGGATGGAATGATACACAGTAGTTAAAAATAAATGAACTACAGCTGTGTACATCAACTTGGATGTATTTAAAAAGCATAATGCTGAGTAAAAAAAAATCAAGCCATAGAAAGTATAGAGAATTATGATTCCAATAATATAAAGTAAAAAAATTAGGCAAAATTAAATAAGATGTTATATAGAAATGCATACAGTTATTGTAATCCATTCAAGATTAAACAAGGAGGGGCTGGGGAAGCAGCACAGAAACATAATAAGACAAAGGGACAAGGAAATGATTGATGTAAAGTTCAGTTGTGTGGCAGGAAGAGAGGGCTGGGTTCAGGGAAGAGCATACAAGTGCTTCCTAGATAGTAGTGAAAGTTTATTTCTTAAGCTGGTTGGTGGATACATAGGCATTTCTTTTATTACTCTTAAATCTGCACACATATAGTTCATGCACTCTTGAATATAGGATGTAGTCACAAAAATCAAAAGAAAATCCAAGAAGAGGTGGACATTTAGATTGAAGGAGTGCACCAAGTCTTAAGTAGAAGAGAGAGAAATAAATCCATGCATAGGCATAGCAAAGAATAGCAGTAAACAAAAAAATATAGAAAAAACTGTCAAAACCACTAGAAAGATAAGTACTTAAAAGCAATCCTTTAACTGACAGGCGATTTATCAGCAATAATGGATACCTACAAGTACCTGCATGGTATCTTCAAACTGCTGAGGGAAAACAACTATATAAAGCAGAATTCCTTACCCATGAATTACACCCAAGATTTAGAGTGAAATACAATCATTTTTAGACATAGAGACCAAAGAGTTTAGCCCTCACAAACCTCAGTAGACAAGCTACCAAGGATATTTTCCAGCAAAAGGAAATTCAATCCACAAGGAATGAATGGGAATCAAAAATCCAGGGTTAATAAAAAAACTGGTCAACATTCTGGAAAATCTACAATAGCCTTAGCTATAAACACACACAAGAAAGCTAATTCAGAGGTTGCTATGGTTCAGATGAAGTTGCCTAAAGTCTCATGTGATAAAAGGTTGGTTCCCAGCTCTGCACTATGGGGAGTGGAAAGTTAAATAGGTAAAGCCTACGTCGGGGTGTGCCCTTGTAGTTACGTTGTATCCTATTGCAGAGCTGGGTGCAAAGAGTTAACACTAATGCATTATTTCAAAAATGCTAGAAAAGAGGATATATATATACACAATATCTTTATTTACTAATTTTCATGTGGTACTGAGGATTGAACCCAGTGCCTCACACATCACACATGCGGGGCAAACGCTCTATCGCTGAGCTACATCCCAACCCCCTGGAAGAAAGGATTTTGAATGTTTTCATGATGAAGAAATGATAAATGTTGGGGGAGATAGACATGATGATCATCTTGATTTGATCATTACCCAATGTATGCATGAATAGAAACTTCACATGGTACCCCAGAAATATGTGCAATTATTATGCATCCCATTAAAAAATAATGATTAAGGAAAGCTGGTCCAGCAGGGTTCATACAGAGTTGGAAACCTTTCAGGATGATGATCTGTGGTGGGGGAAAACAAGGCCTAATTGAGGAAATGATGTGAGATTTGAGTAGGAAATGACAGGGCGAGCCAGCCATGTGCAGTTTTTCAGGCAGAACATTCCACAGTCCCAAGAGCAGAAGTTTGGCATGTGTGAGGAACAGAAAGTTCAGCAAACCTGAAAGTGTAAGAAACAGCTCATGGAGGAGCTTGAAGGCCACAGAAGGATACTTGCATTTTGTTTTTACTGCCATAAAGAACAATTGGAGAGTTTCTTGCAGGTGAGTTACACAATCTGTCTTTATAAAGAGAATTTTGGCTGCTGTGTGAGCTGAAGGGGGGTACAGCTCTGTGGGGGAGTATGCAGTTAGCATGAATGAGGCCCCAGATTCCATCCCCAGCATCCCAACATTCCCACTCATCATATGTCATTCTGGCTGTTGTGTGCAGAATGAATGCATTATCAGGGAGTTGGAAGCAAGAGGGAAACAGGAAGCTCTTTGGGGGCAAGTGCAGTTACTCAAGTGAGAGAAAGGTCTGACTTGATCCAGCGGTTTGAAGTGGACAGACAGAGGCATGGACAGGTTGGAAATATATCTGGGCTGTTCAGCCAACAGGAAGTGCTCTTATATGAACTCTTATATTGGATAAGAGTTCATGAAAGGGAGATATGGAGGCTGACTCTCAGACAAGGGGTTTGAGCAATGGCAGTGAGATGCGGAAGTTTGAGGAGCTTCAGATCAGGTGGGTGTTGCAATCAACAATTCTGTTTAAGTTTGAGACGACTATTAGCTATAAAAGCTGAATTGTCAAGCAGGTAGTTAGACACTTCAGGGTGGAGGTTGGCACAAAGTTCTGCATGACAGATATAAATTGAGAGCTGTCAGAATATAGATTGGACTGGGTACACTCACTTAAGGAGTGAGTATAGATGGAGAAGATGTCTAGGTGGAGGCTTGAGATTAGGGTTTCTAGAATTAGCAAATAAAAATAGAAGATACTAAGTTGAATTTGCATCTCAGATAAGAAATTAACACTTAAAAAATATGTTCCATAAATATGTTTAAAAATCATTTGTTGTTTAGGATATGCATATGCTTAAAAATCATTTGCTGCTTATCTGAAACTCTCATTTTATTGAGCATCATTGTAATTTATTTGGCAACTCTATCTAAGGTATTTCTGTGTTTAGATGACAAGCAGAGAAGGAAAAGAAAAGGCAATGTGTGGCTGTGTAGCCAATTTCTCCAGAACGCAGCCTCATAAAATAATGCCTTATTATGCTCACAGATTCTGTGGGTCAGGAATCTGAACAGGGCGTAGTAGGTATGGCTTGCCTCTGCTCCATGATGTCTGGGGCCTCAGTGAGAAGACTGGGAAGCTGGACACTAGAGTCATCTGGATATTTGTGGACGCACATGTATGATGATGGATGCTGGGCAGTTGGTTGTCATTTTAGTTAGGGCCATCAGCTGGAGCCTCTCCATGTGGCCTCTGTATGTGACCTGGGCTTTCTTCCAATATGGTGGATGGTTTCCAAGGGTGAAAAAGAAAAGTCCAGGGAGGGGGGGCGGGAGGGAGAGAGAGAGAAGAAAGAAGAAAGGGGAGGATGGAGAGAATGACCCAATCAGGTAGAAACTGTATCATTTTTATGACCTAGCCTCCAAAGTCCCATAACACTACTTCTACCATACCCCATTGGTCAGTGCAGGCACAAGTTCAAGAGGAGGGAAAATCTTTACATCCTTGACAGGAAGCAGTAAACTTCCAGGAGAGCTTTTGAGGCTTCTATACTTCCTGTGTTCAGTCTTCTGATCCCAAAGCACTCTGCCTCAGGCCAGTGCAGTAGGAAAAAATCAGGAGAGTGAAAGCTAAGAGGAGACACTGTCTCAAGAAGGAGGGAATGGGGAGCTGAGGAAAGGATGCCCAGTGCGTGGATGCACGTGTGTGCACCCCCTGTGGCTTGTGGGGGTGACAGGCAAGGTCTGGAGAGGGTGGGTGTGAATGAGGAGGATACACGTGTGCTTGTCTTGGTCAGTGTAAGAGAAAGCTTGCTAATGAGAAATATAGTGAGAAGAGAGATTGCACCTGTGGCCAGGCTGGCGCAGCGACGGTGGAGAGAGCAAAGCCCGGCAGGGTATGGGGGCTTGGTGAAGACTGGCAGGGAGAGGAAATGGAAAAGGAATGGCTGAGTGGCAAGGAAAATGGAAGCACAGAACCCATTGAGGAGTGTCTTTGAAATGTGTTTCATGGGGCCTTAAGATAATTATTCTAAGGAAATATTCCTAAGAATGAATAATGCCCCACTGGCACCAAGGCCAAATTTGGGGGCCAACAGAGGTGAGGCAAAGAACCTCACCCCCCCCACTGGTGCATAGACCTATCCACAAGTATGGCTGTATGCTGGACCGGTAGTCAGTGACGGGTATGATTCAATTGCAGTGGTATCAACCTAAGACAGGAGGCTGACGCCTAAAGGTCAGTTTTTCCCATGACGGGTAAGAACCATATGTTGAATTGGACAACCTACCAGGCACGGTCCTTAAGCCACATTGCTTGTTGTTTAATTAATCAGAAGGGGGGAGATGCTGGGAGCCATTAGCCAAGTAGGTATGACAATTTCCTTGCCAGCGTACCCCATGTTGCTGACATGTTGCAGTGACATTGAATGTAAGTGACCTTGCTCAAGGACCAAGGCAGATTAGGGTGTTCCCGGTTTTAAGATAATCTTGTTTAGGGCGTTCCCAGTTTAGGTTCCAGGTTTAAGGTTTAAGATTATTCCTGCTGGGAATAGGGCGTATCCTGCTGCCTGAGTTCCCCTTGAGTTCTCACGGGATTTAGACAGTATATTTTGGAGATAGAAGCCCAGTGGAGGTGAATTTGGGCAGAGAACGTGGATTTGAGAGAGAACGTGGATTTCCCCAGAACGTGATTGTAGACGGCTGGTGTGAGTTCGGGAATAAAGAGTTGCTGTTTGAATCTACAAAAAAAAAAAAAAAAAAAAAAAAGAATGAATAATGCTAACATTTTGTGGCGCTAAGAGGGAAAAAGTGCTCTGAATGCTCCCTAAGTTTTCCATTATCTTTTAAAAAATGTTCCCAAGCCTAGGGAATAATGCTACACAGCATGTTTTTCTTCCTCTTGGCCTTGAGAAGTAATTTTCAATGTTGGCTGATGTGTTTTGCGGTGTAATTGGTCCTCACATGCAGCTTGTGGCATCAAATTCAAGGTCCCCAGGAATACAGCTTAAAGAAGGGAGCTAAGGTGAGTGAGCCCTGCCCACGTGGAGAGGGGACCATGTGCCCCATGGCCCTGGCTGGAGGGGGAGGATGTTGGTCCTCAGGTCACCATGACAACCAACCTACATCTTTCAATACATTCATGGTGATCAAAACACCAGGGAAGCCATAATGGGCCAGTTTATAGTCTGATGGACTCTTTCCCCTTTAGGATAACCTCCGTGCCCAACAAAATGGGCAGCATCTACCACTGTGTCCCCTATGTGGGTTAGCAGGATAAGAAGGAAATGCTATGGGGAAATGGCTTAATGGACTCCCTCTCCTCCCTGAGTACCAACATGTAGGAAAAATATTTCTGGTCTATCAAATGTTACTTAGAAATTGAAAAAGAAAAAAAAAAAACCCTGCTAGTTAATTTTTTTCTTCCAGTGGTGTGACCGGCTAAGCAAGTGGAAAGTAAATTGTGTTTGGGCATACAGACTAAGTCACAGGAAATAAAGGGCCTTACCTGAGGTAACCGGCCAAGTCAGGAGATATTGTCGCTCGAGGCTCCTGATTTCAGATAACTTAACCCATTAATGAAGAAGCTCCACTAGGTCTTGGTATATGCTCTGGACCATAAGGAGGGATAGGAAGAAAGCAAGGATTCACTTGTCACATCTTTATGGACCTGGACATGGAATAACTAAGGGGCTTAGTCATGTCTCTGCCCTTGAACACCTCCTGTGTGGGTGGATGTGTGCAGGCAGAAGCAGGCAGGGGGCTCCAGGGAGTCAAGGCTGGGGCATCCCAGTCAAAGCCAGTCCTGGCTTTAAGGGGAAGAGAGGCAAAAATGCATGCTATTTTAAATAATTTATAGTGAATAATTTAGTCCTTTTCCATTACCGTAACATAATGCCACAGCCTGGATAATTTACAAAGAAAAGAGATTTGCTTCTTACATTCTGGTAGGCTACGAAGTCTAAAGTTGAGGGGATGCACTTGGTGAGGGCCTTCATGCTATAGCACAGCATAGTGCAGGGTGTCACTGGCTAGAGACAGAGCAAGTGCCAGCTGAGGTCTCTTTCTTCTTATAAAGCCACTAATCTCATCATAGGGATCCACTCTCATGACCTCATCTAACCCTAGTTACCTCCTAAGGCCCCATCTCCAAATCCTATCGACCTATGAATGCCAATAGGATTTTCCACTCTCTTAATTCCATAACAACGTCAACCAAATCTCAACCCATAAATTTTGTGGGTGGGGCACATTCAAATTATCACAGTGATTAAGGAGCAGACCAACCAGGGTGAAGGAGACCATGAGAGCAGTGGGTTCCAGGAAGTGGAGCAGTTGTCATGGGTTGGATTAGTTTGAAAAGGCTTTGTGCAGAAGAAGCAGTTTGAGCTGGGCTTTCTGAGAGGAGGATTTGAATGGGGATCATCTGCCTGAGCAGAAGCAACCCATAGACCTCCCCATCCTAAAAAGAACACGGTCCACATTTAGAATCCTAGTAACAGCATCAATTTCCTTGGAGTAAAGAGAAGTTAACCTTCAATTACTTACTACATGTTTTCATTCAGCTTTGTTAGGCACATACTAAAAGTTCTATGTTTTTTTCTTCTCTTTTCTAATGTAGAAATTCTGGGAGTGAATTTGTCTTAGCTTTTAGTCTGGAGATATTTGTTCAAGGAATAATGTAGACATTCACCCTACAATGTTGTGACCCTGTATGAGTGACAGATTGTCAGAGGAGCCCAGCATCCTCTCAGGTCATGGTTACATGGGAGCACCATGGAAAAGGCTCCTGGGATCTCTTAGCATCCTTTTTACTTTAGAAGAAGTAATGGAAAATGATGGCTCCTTGATATAAAAGGCACCTCAGCAACAGGCCGGAGTTTCTGAATATTGACTCTGAACCACAGGGGCATCACCCCACAAAAGGCATTCCTAAACTTCCACATTTTCACTCTTAAAAATTTCAAAAGTTCAAGAGAATAAAAAGAAAAGCCACAAACTTGGGATAAGGTATGTTCACAACACATATCTGATCAAAGCCTGCTATCCAAAGCATGCAAAACTCTAGTTGATAAGAAACAACCCAACTAAAAGTGAACCAAGGCCTTTAACAGATTCTTCACCAAAAAAGATACACAAGATGGCAAGTAAGCATATGAAAAGATGCCCCATATAACATGTTATCAGGGAAATGCAAATTAAAACAATGAGGTACCACTGCACTTGAATTAAACGGCCCAAATCCAAAACAATGACAACACTGAATGCTGTCTAGGATTCGTGACAGCAGGAACTCTCACTCATTGCTGGTGGGAATTTAATGATCTAGCCATGTTAGAAGGCAGTTTGGCCGTTTCTTACTTACAAAACAAAACATGCCCTTAGCATACAGTCCAGCATTTGTGCTCCTTGATATTTCCCCAAAGGAGTTAAATACTTAGGTCAACACAAATACTCACCCTGGAGTGCTTACAGTGGCTTTATTCATCACTGTCAAAGGTTGCAAGCAATTAAGATGTTCTTCAGTAGGTGAATGGATAAACAAACTGTGGCACAGCCCGACAATGGAATATTTTCAGCACAAAACAGAGGGGTTGGGGGGAAGAGAGCGCACTATCAAGTCACAAAAAGACATAACGGGACCTTTAAATGCCTATTATTAAATGAAAGAAACCAATCTGAAAAGGCTACATACTGTATGATTTCAACTATATGACATTCTGGAAAAGGCAAAACTATGGGAATAGATCAGTATAAATATCAGTGGCTGTCAGGGGTTAGGAGGAGGAGGAGGAAGGGATGAAAAGACAGAGCACAGAGAATTTTTAGGGCAGTGAAAATACTCTGTGTGATATCGTTATGGTGGATACATGCCATCATACATTTGTCCAAACCCAAGAGACGCCACCAAGAGTGCACCCTGAGGTTAACAACCGACTCTGGATGATGGTGATGTATTAATGTAAGTTCATCAACTGTAATAAATATACACCTATGGTGGGGAATGTTAAAAATGGAGAAGGCTATTCATGTGTGGGGCAGGAGGTGTATGGAAAAATCTCTGTACCTTTCTTTTAATTTTCATGTGAACTTGAAATGTCTCTAAAAAACATGTCTTAAAAAATGTAAAAGTATAGAATCAAGATTGAATGTGTAGCTTACTGGTAGAGCACTTGGCTGGCATACACAAGGACCTGGGTTCAATCTCCAGTACTGAAATAAGGAAAAAGTCCAGAATTATTGAAAGCCCAGTACAATGAACCCTTGTACTCCCTCTACCCAGATTGCATTGCTTTGACTTTCGACACATTTATGTGTCTTTGGGTAGAGAAGAAATTGAGTTATAGACACCATGACACATCTGTTTATATTTTGAAAAGCGTCTCCTAACTATAAATACACTGTCCTACATAACTGCAAGAGAATTTTAAAAATTCCTCAGTGTGACCTAGTATCCAGTCCATGTTTAAATTCCTGCAGCTGTCCCCAAAATGTCTTTCTTAGATGTTCATTTTCTTTGAATCCAGATCCAGTCTCTCCCGTTGTGCCTGGCTATTATGATTCTTTAAGTTTTTTAAACCTGTACACTTTTGCCTTTTTTTTTTTTTCATGACACATTTTGTTTTAAAAATCAACAATGTTGAGATATAATCAAAATACAATAAAATGCAGGCATTTTCATATGTTCATAAGTGTATATATAATTGTATAAACCAATGTAACCATCATCCCTGGCAAGATAATTTCTGTCACCCTGAAAGCTCATGGGTATCTCTCTACAGTCTCTCTCTGCTCCTGGTCCCAAGAAACCATTGATCTGCTTTCACATTATCATATTGATTTTCTGTAGATTGGTTGGCTTTTCTTGTAGAACATCTTACATGTCCAATTGTTTCCTTGTAGTGTCATTAACCTGACACTCTAGCTATTGTATTTTCTGTGCACTGGATGTTAAGTCTAAACGTTTGGCTAATTGCAAGTAAAATGCACATGGAAAAGAAGACTTCATAGGTGATACCAAATACCTCTTGTGGCATCACACTGGGAGGCATATGAAACCAGGGTGTGCCATTGGTAGGGACACTCAGCTTGCTCCCTTGGGTGAGCTATTGATCATTAGGTTTTTCTTTGTAAAAGTATATTGTTATCTTGAAATGAGTAAGTAGTTTTCCCTTATCTGGGGCGTTGCTTTCTATGGTTTCATTTTCCTGAAGGCAACCATGGTCTAAAAACATTAAATGGAAAATTCCAGAAATAAACAATTCATAAGTTTTAAGTGACATTAAATTGTTATAATTATTGTATTTTATTATTGTTGTTGTGCCTAGTTCATAACTTAAACTTTATCATAGCTATGGATATATATTTTTAAAAACCCCATTGCATGTCTAGGATAGGGTACTATCTACAGTTTCAGACATCTTTTGTTTTAGGAATCCAAGGAACATTATGGAACAAATACCCCCAGATTAGGGGGGACTACTGTATGTCAGTGTGTTAGTTGGCTTTCTGTCATTGACAAAATACCAGAGAAAATCAACTTACGGGAAGAAAGACTGATTTTGGCTCATAGTTTCAGAGGTCTCAGTCCACACTCAGCCAAGTCCATTGCTTTGGGCCTGAGCTGAGGCAGAACATCATGGCAGAAAGTGACAGAGCCAAGCTGCTCAGCTCATAGTAGCCAGGAAACACAGAGAGATGAGGTGGGTTAGGAACAACACACAGGCCCAAGGTTTCACCCACAAGGCCCTATTCCCTCCAACAAGGTTTCGAATCCTACAATTTCCACCACCTCCCAGTTGTCCATTTAGCTGTGAACCTGTCAGTGAATTGATGGGTTAACTGGCAGCCTAGCAAAAGAGTTTCTTGATTTTTCAATTATGTAGGATCATTCATTTGAGTTTTAGTTAAGTGATAAAATTTCAAAAAACCTGTTGGGCTGCTATGGCCTTATGGGATTTATAAAATAATAGCATCCTGTTCAAAATTGGAACTATACTCCAAGCATCCTAAAACAATTAAAGGGCACAAGGTCAATTCAGAATGTTACATGGATTATTTTAGAAATTACCTTATTCATGTATTTCAGGATATTTACAATGTAATTATAATTCATTTATGCACTAAATATTCTGCCCTTGAAATCCTGTCATCAAGGGATCCATAGTTAAAGAATTAATGTAACCACTTGCACTGCCCAGAGAGAGGACCACATTTTGCATGCTTTATTCTAGGTGACTCCCAATAAAAATGGACCCTGTTCCCTCAGCATTAGCTCTTTATGAACATGCATGGTGAGGCCAAGGATGGATGACTATTTAATGATACTGAGTTTTACATGAGGGCACTGGAGTCAGAAACAGTTGCAAAATAGGGGAAGGAAGTAGCCTGGGGCTCCGTCTTCCAGAAAACACCAAAATACACCTGAAGAACTTCAGATGTTCCAAGTTCTCTTTGTGCTGTATTGTGAGTGAGTCCCAAGGAAAGGTCAGCTATAATTTGAAAGTGTTGCAGGAATAATGTTATCAACTGTGGGACACAGTAATGAGGAGGGAAAGGATTCCTCCAAAGTGGCCTTCTGCTCCTCACTGGTTGAGGACTTCCATTTTTCTCTGCTGGATTATGTCTTGACCCAAGAAACTTCCCACCAAATTCTTAGTGACAGAACTCAGCATAAGTGGTGTGTGTGTGTGTGTGTGTGTGTGTGTGTGAGAGAGAGAGAGAGAGAGAGAGAGAGAGCGCACGTGAGAGAGAGAGAGAGCATGCATAAGCATGTGCAAAGATGCATATCCAGGAGCTCAACTGGCTTGCCAGAGATGTCCGCAGGTATATAATGCTGTTTGTTGGATACTGTGAATCCATGGGTACCTCTATCCATTTGAGAATATAGCAAGGTCCAGACCTCTTCATTATAGTAATATGAAATCACTAACTTAGGTGCTCAGAGAGCAAAATGATGAACCAGATAGAGATCTTGACCTGGAGGAATTCAGAAAATAAAGTAGTGGAGACCTTGATTATGCATTGAAACTGCCTGGGGACCTTTAAGAAATGGTGGTCCTGGTCTCATTGAGCAGAGGTTCTGACTAATTTGGGTCCAGAATATGCTGTAAGTACAAAGACTTGAAAACTCCTGAGTGGTTCTAATGTGCATTGCAGTAAAGAAAGGCATTTGCCAGTAAATAGATGGAGCTAGAGAATATCATGCTAAGTGAAATAAGCCAATGCCCCTCAAAACAAAGGCTGAATGTTTTCTCTGGTATGCGGATGCTAATTCACTATAAGGGGGATGCTAGGGAAGAATAGAGTTACTTTAGATTAGACAGAGGGGAGTGAAGGGAGAGGAGAGGGTATGAGGGTTGGAAGGATAGTAGAATGAATCAGACATTATTTCCCTATGTGTGTGTGTGTGTGTGTATAACTATACAACCAGTGGGATTCTATATTATGTACAACCAGGAGAATGAGAAATTAAACTCCATCATATATGATGTATAAAAGTGCATTCTACTGTCATGTATAACTAATTAAAACAAAACAAAGCAAAACAAAAAAAGACAAAGCCCCCAGAGAGCCATAAACTTAGGAGCAGTAACATCTTCAGTCTCTAGGAGTGCTATGTAGACTGTGGAAGTGTACATATAATCAGTAGGGAAATGAATACAATTTGAAGCTATTGTCCTCTTTTATATTCAGGTACGTGTGTACATAAATACATACATATTACATAAGTATCACATTTTCATAATAGATCCAGGGATATGAAAATATTCAAAACAAAACACCTGGTCCCATAGTGACTTGATTGATGTTCAATGATTCACTAGTCCTCTTTCTATGTTTGAAGCACATTGACATGTAGGCTCCACCACATACTTCATATGTACTCCATAAGCCTATGGAGTTGAGATCAGGTTATCTACTTTGGTTATAGTGGTGTTTACCTCCATGTTTTGATGGCTATTTAGTGTCATTGGCTATTTGATGTGCGTATAACTCTTTTATTTCTTGTTACTCTTGTTTTCTGTTTTTGAGAGAGAAAGAGAGAGAGAGAATTTTTTAAATATTTATTTTTTTTAGTTTTCAATGGACATAACATCTTTATTTTATTTGTATGTGGTGCTGAGGATCGAACCCAGCGCCCCACACATGCCAGGCGAGCACGCTACCGCTTGAGCCACATCCCCAGTCCCATCACTTTTGTTTTAATTGATACAAAAATCTCTTTAGAGCAGTAACAAAACAACCCCTATAGTTAAACAAGCAAAATTAAAACTACAACTGAGAGTCTTCATATGATTCCGCAAAAAAAAAAAAAAAAAAAAAAACTTAGCTTTTGATTTCCATGAAAACCAGAAACTTTTTGTTTTGCAATGTAGAACTACTTCTGACTTAATCAAACACTCAGGCTGTAGGGCAAACAATTGGAGAAATGTGGTTCTGGAGAATAAGTATGGTTTCTAATGGAAACTATGAGAGGAACAGAGTCTGGACATTTTAGAGTGGGAGGAAAAGGATTAAGAATGATTTATCAGAGTGAAGCAAAAAGGAACCTGAAAGGGGTAAGGTAGCAAGTTGATACTGCAGCAATGCAATGAATTTCGGATTTCCTCTCTTATTTCATTTTGAGATGAGTGAGGTTACATACATGTACATCACTTGGGGTGACTAAGCTGAAGGTGGAGTTGAAGGATACTGTCTTCCTCCTCCATCACTGGCATGATGAACAAGTGATGTCTACGTGGGAATCAACTCAGGAGATGCAGTTTCGTGAAATCACCCATGCTAATGTGCAAAGCGGCAACTGCTTCTGCAGATGCCTTGCAGGGCAGTGAAGCCAGCAAGTAGGTTATCCAGGCTGGAGTGCAACTGTTTAAGCATTAAATTGCATGTTTATTTCATGGAACATTAAAAACCAAATGGTGCCCTGTCATGCACCGCACCTGTGCCTCTTGTTTGGTGTGGAAATGATTGCTATAGAACCTGATACAATGCTGAATTATCCCGGAGCTGACAGCAGAAGTTGTGATTCACTAGAGAAACCCTGATGCCTCAGCCAGGCCCAAGCTAGTTAAAGTTAAATACAATTTGTTTTCAGGTTTACTACACTGAATGTGTTTATTCCAAAACATAAGATGCTTGGGGGTTTTGTAATGCACTATGATTACTTTTTAGAGAAGTTTGTTTCTTAAAAACAGATGAGAGTAAAGAAAAACAGTCAGCATTTCTCTTTAGGTAGTTGGACTCCCTACTATTGCATCTCTCCTGGTAAAAGTGGTGGCCTCCCTGTGGCAGTAGCTTGAGGGAGACAAACTGGAGAGGGTTTAGTGGAGTCAGGAAGTCCAGACATAATTTGAAGGCTCCATATTTTACCACATGCTGTTCTTGGTAGCAAAGGATTTGTCAAGATTTGTTATTTCATTTAAGTCTGGGAATTAAGCATGACTCAATGCAGATGGCCAAGTTCTGAGCGGGAATGAGAATGGGCATCTGGCTAGTTTGATATAGCCAAGTGGACTTTCCTTATCAAATCTGACTGTTGTGAGCCAGGCCATTCTTAAATACATAACCCCTGGTCCATAAGTGAACCCACCCTGACACATAGTAAGGGCCCCTGTTATCTTATCCCCCCGTCGCCCTCCTCTACCCCACAGACCACGCACCATCACCTGGCAGGAGCACAGGATCATCTTGCTGGGAGATTTCTGGCATTCGGATCCACAGTGAGTGGTAAGGAGGGGAGGGGGTGCTTCATCTGGTCCCAACAGGTTATGTTCCCGCAGAAGGGCAGAGCCCAACATAGAGAGCGAGCAGGAGCCTTTCCTCAGGAACTGGGGGGCAGATTTCTGTGAAGGTCATGAGGACAGGTGCTATGTATCAGGCTACTGTAAGTGCTCAGTAAATGTTCGCTGAACAAAGAAAGATATTACAGAGGGACAAAGAGACATTTGATGAATAAAGAGAAGAGAAAATGTCTTCAGTGGGCTTGTATCCCTCCCAGAAGAAATTGTATATAGTGTTATTCAAAAATGTTATCAAAATATCCCTCCTAAGACAAGGATAGAGGGAATGCTTAGCTTAGGGGGGCCTGGAATGGAGGCTTGGGGACTATAAATCACATCTAATGATATGCAGCTGATGGTCCAGGTTCTGACATAGCTGTCTCATGCCTGTCTTGAGGTCACTCTGCAGGATGATGTCTCTTGGACCAACTCCTGGACAGCCCTTTTGTAACCCCCAGAATCCTCTAAGCCTGGTAGACCCTTCAAGACCTAGACCTGAGGGATTAATTAATAAGCTGTTTGTAATCAAAATAGGCTAATGAAAGTAAAATCTTCTCCAAAACACTATAAATTGGGATATTCCCTTATTTGGGCAGACTATGTAAACGTGAGTTTATTTGGAAGCAGGGGGACAAACCAAAGGATCTCCTTAGGTTTCTGAGGTCCTATGAGTTCACAACCTTTTTCAAAATATTTTATGGAGCCTGGCGCGGCAGCACATGCCTGTAATTCCAGCAGCGTGGGAAGCTGAGGCAGGAGCATCGCAAGTTCAAAGCCAGCCACAGCAACTTATTGACAAGGCTCTAAGCAACTTAGCAAGACCCTATTTCAAAATTAAAAAATAAAAATGATTGGGATGAGGCTCAGTGGCTAAGTGCTCCTAGGTTCAATTCCTGGTATTAAAAAAATTTGTATATATTTATGTATGCACACATACACACACACAGAGTATGGGTCTGGGAATATAGCTCCACATGCCTAGTATGTGTGAGATCCTGGGTTCAAGTCCCAGCACTGCAAAAAAAAAAAAGAAAAACAAAAACCAAAAAATAAGCTCCAAAGCCAAAATATTACTGTAGCCCAGCGGTAAACATTTAATTTGACATTGTTAATTTGTAGCTGAGGAATCTGGGCCATGGCATGGTGGACCATTTGCCCAAAGTTAAACTGAACATCAGCCTTTGTCAGCTTTCTGCTGTCCTCTGAGAACATTCCAAATTTGGTGATGTTCTGGTTTCCGACTTATAATTAGCCTCAAGAAAGTGCTGACAGGTTGCGCTGCTACATTGAGGCCAGTCTCTCTTTCCCAGGAATCTGACATAAAGTCCCCATTCCAGCAGTGCATGACCCAGTTTCTTTCTCATGTTCCTGGCGCTCTGGGGCTGCTGAAAGGGCCGGCCGTAGCTAACAGAACAGAAGCATGGGCCCCAGCTCTGCTCCTGAACAGTGCCATCTCCACTAGGCTGGGGCCCATATGCTCAGCTTCCTGGGGTCACTGAACTTCCACTTGCACCCCTGAATTCAGATGCAGTCCCAAACTGACACTGTGCATAGTTGCAGGCTGCAAACAACTTAGAGGACCTATGTTTCTAGGAGAAATTTCCAGTCTAGAAACAATCAAGGCTGTTTACCATTCACTCTGGTCCTATTTTTTTCCCCCTTGATATGGGGGATGGAGCCCAAGGTCTTATACATGCTAGACACCTGCTCTATCTCTGAGCCATGCTCCAAGCCCCTTTACAATTTTGTTTTGAGATAGGGTCTTGCTAAGTTGCTGAGGCTGGCCTTGACTTTGTGATCCTTCTGCATCAGATTTCCTGAGTCACTGAGATTAAAGGCATGTATCACTGTGCCTGGGTTTTGGCCCTGATTTTGAGAACTCTTCTTTGTAAAACACCCAATACTCTGCACACACGTGCATACACATCACACAGTCATACAACATGCATGATAACACAACACACACTCATACCACACACACAACACACACTCTCACATCACATATAACCCCCATACCACATACCTATGCACCCACAACAACACACACACACACACACACACACACGTATCACAACACATACCACAGTAAAACACCACCCCAGTGTGTGCCGTTCTCAGATATAAGGAAGTGGGTGCCATCATTTTTGGTGTCCTGGCTAAAGGAAGAATTCACCTTGAAGAGAATTTGACTGACACTGATTGTCAAGAAAGTTATGTCTTAATTTTATTTTCTTCTGGGAACTTTTCTTATATTCAATTAATATTACATGAGGATGCCATGTAACACAGGAAATAGCACAACTTGAGTTTGAATCCCAACGCTGCTATTTACAGTCAGTTCACCTTGGACAAGTAGCTTAATTTCCCTGGAGCCTCATTTTCCTCATCTGCAAAGTGAAAATAATTATACAAACACCAACGTGTAATTGTGAAGATAAGAACCAGCGGTATAGAGTGCTCACTGTGTTGTCTGGCACATGATGTTTAGTACACAGGTGTGTGGAGACAGGTTGATGGGTGGGTGTCCTCATCCTGCTCTGCTTTTTCGGGTCGGAGGGGCTGTACCCATTCTCAACTTTCATTTGGGACAAAGCCTCCAACTTCTCCGGGTACCTGGCAGCTGGAGATTGCTAGTAACTGAAGGATGGGTGTACAGCTTTGGGCCATGAGCATGACCATTCTCCCAAGACAGAGAGATTCTTCAAAGAAAAAAAAATAAACAAGTCACCTTCTTAGGTCAGTCTGGGTTCTCTGGAGCGCCTTCGTACCCTGTGCTCACCTTTCGTTGGCCTCCTGCCTGCAGGAGGAAGTTCAGTGACCCCAGGGCTGCTCCAAGGAAAAGGTACTGTTGCTTTCCAAGTCATTTCCAAAGTTCATGTTGAGATCTAATTGTCAAGTAATGGTGTTGAGAGGTGGAGCCTTCAAGAGATGGATTAAGCCATTATGGTGGGAGGGGGCTCCTGATAAAAGGATGAGTGGGCCTGAAGCGGTGCGTCTTGTGCCTGCCCACTGGCCTTGTACCACGTTATATTGCAGAACTGCAAAGGCCCACCAGAAGCTGGTGCCACACTCTTGGACTTGCCAAGCCTCCAGAACCACGAGCAAATAAAATTCTACTGTGATTAAACTACTGCTTGTGGGATTCTGTGGTATCAGCAGAAAACAGACTAAGACACTGATTAACATGGGTGGTGACTCTGTAGCTGACTTTCTAACATAAAGATGATATTTTTCATAATAAAAAGAAGCATAAAAACAAAAGTGCCAGTAGAGAGGGTTGCCTAGAGCAACTCGAAGAGAGGGAGGAGTTAGTAGGTGAGAAGCGCGGAGGGTCTGTCCTGGGGCTCTGGCAAAGAGGATGGAGACGGAGGAATGGCCTCACAAAACAACCAGCAGGTAGAACCTGGGGTCTTGGCAACAGAGGTGGCATTGAATGAGACAGGGAATCGTCTAGAACACCCAGCGATGCCCAGGTTTCCTGCAGGGTCTTGGAACCATCCGAGAAGGATACAGTGGCCAGGAGATGGGTTGGAAGGGATGATACAATTTGTTAAGGGCAAATCGAGTTTGTGCTACCTGTAGGGACAAGAAGTGGCATGTTCAGTGGTCAGTTAGATACAAGGATCAGAGCTCTGCAGAACCAGTGGGCAGCTGTCTTTAAAAACTGTTTTATTGCTAAAGATTATTCTAAGTAGTTACTCATTCCGCTTGGCGGGAGGCCCCGAAACCCCCAGCACGCTGGTAATTATACAGTCTGAGTCACTGGGTGGCCCTTCTCTCATGGTTCATCTTTCTTTACCTAAGCGCAGGGTTTAATGATTTTTCAAGCTCCTTTTCCCTGGATTATAATGCGGAACTACTCAGCCTGGTACTTAAGAAGCTCATTTCCTATTTAAACTTTATTAGAATCTAATTCCTTCTCTACCAAATGGCAATGCAATAACTTCGGCTTCCCAAGTTAAGTGGGAGAGAGAGAGCCATCGAAAACTACAAGTAAACAGGAAAGGCGGAGAAGATGAGAGAAAACAGAAGACTTATTCCTGCTCAGGGCCTGTTTCACATCCCAGGGAGGCGGCAAAGAGTTCCTCTGCTCTTCAGGCACACATCTGGGGCTGTCCAATCGCGTCTGCTGGTGGTGCAGATGCACTGGGGAGGGCCATCCAGAGACAGTTGTCCTCACATGGCTGAGAATCCAGAGCCCTGTGTGCGAAGAATCTGAGCTCAGGGAGGTGAGCTTAGGTCACATTGCTGGACAGAGAGCCAGGGGACAGGGATAAGAGATGCACCTGGTTCATGAGTTCAGGGGCTCCCAGTCTACCTTGCATGACCCTGAGAGTGAGTTGCCTTCAATTCTGTCTCCAAGAGGCTTGTCTTGCCCTACTGGACCCATGGACCCTGATCATAGGTTCAGGACAACAACCCAGGGACGTCGATGCTGTTGCTCTGTGTTCCCTTCTGCTCTCACACACTTTGTGGATTGTTTCAAACTCGTCTTTCATGACCAGCTCAAAACTCCTCCTCTGTGAGCGACATGTCCTCAGTCCACTCAGCAGCAGGGGCCTCCACCTTCTCTCTGTGTCCCTGGCCCTTATGTTCCTGCTTACCTTCAAGTATCAATCACAGGAGGGCTTACGTGTCCATCTCCTCTCCTGACTGTTGCTGAAGTCTTCATAGCACACAATTAGTATGTGTCAAGCATTTAATAATGTGAAATAGCGAGCGAGTGAATGAATGAATAAACAAAAGAGCAAGGAGCTGCTTATTAGGCCCTGTGGTTTGCCCTTCAAGAACGCAAAAGTGACCTGGGGACAGTGGGTAGTGGACAGACCTGGTCACCCGAGGGCAGATCACCTGATACTTCCTCTCTCCCTGCTCTTTTCTCTCTGTGCCAACATGCAGACCTCTCACTACTCTCCAGAGCTGGCACCTTCTCAGGACTTGGCTCTAGTGGGTGAAGTGGCTGTCCTGGGTCTAACCTGGGCCATTTGGTACAGCAAATGGGCTGTACCTCCCTCCTCACTCCAGTTCTGTTTTCTTCCCCATCCCTCGATCCCTAGCAGACCTCACTACCTGCCTCTCCCATCACAGGGAGGGGTTGCTCCCAGTCTCCTCCATTCAAGGAGTGCCCTAGGCAACTCTGAGAGGCAGGCACTGAGCAAGGAAGCCGCAAAGAAGCATCATTCTTCAAGGTGTTCACTTAGCAGCAAGAGCAGGGATGTTAAGAAGTGGAATTCCAGAGAGAAGATAGCACCTTATTTTGTCCTTTGCTTCCCCGACTGTCTTGGTTGAGTTTAGAGGGTTTGATCTTTAATCAGATCTTCATTAATCACATGTCTAGTGACAACCTGTCTCAGGTTTTGTCCAAATAGCTCAAACAGGCCTGGGGATGTAGTTTGGTGGTACAGTGCTTGCCTACCATGCTCAAGGCCCTGGGTTCCAACTCCACAACTAAAAAGGAAATTCAAAGATGCAAACCTTAAGCAGAAACACATGATTAAGTCTGCTGATTCTGCAGCTTCTCCATGAGCAAGCCTGTCTTGCCAGACCCCAGCCAGTCTGCATTCTGTTGGGGGGTATATTAGTCAGCTTTCTGTTACTCTAACAAAATACCAGAGTCAAGCCTACTTTATTTTAAAAAAGAGATTTATTTTGACTCATTGTTCTGGAAGTGCAAGATGTAGGCACCCGATCTGGTGGTGGCCTTCTTGCTGACTGAGTCCCAGGGCAGCACAGGGCAAGAGTCAGGGGGCACATGTAAGTATGTGTGTGGCTCTCCCTCTTCTTATAAAGTCTTCAGGATTCAATCATGGGGGCTCTGCCCTAATGACCTTATTTAATCTTAACCATCTCCCAGATGCTCCATATGGTGTTGAGACACCACAGGCAGATTAAGTTTCCACCCTCTTAATACCACTGACACATAACTTTGTGGATTAAACTCTAGCATGAGTTCAGGGGGACAAACCATAGCCAAGTGGTCTTCCCAGTGACCCTTTTTAGGGATTACTCCACCCCCACTCCATCCCTCCATCCTTGGAGGCTGCCATGTTTTCAACACTGCAATGCACTTCCCCACCAAAACCAATTAGCCCAAGGGTGAGTGGGTGGGGGCATACTACAAAACAAGCCAGTCCCCTCCCAGAAGAGTTTAGTCTGGGGCATGATAGAAAAGGCAGTGTCTCTATTTGGGTGGCTGAATTGCAGTGAGTTTCAGCAGAAAGGGATTTCGCAAATGGTGTTAACTTGTTTATGGAATCATTGCAACAACTAAGAAATGGTTTGTTAAGTCTCACCCTTGGGCTCATCCTCTAAGAGCTGAGGTGCTTCAGCTTCAGAATCTTATGTCTAGGCCCTGACTACACGGTTGCCATGCAACACAGACAGAACCCGAGGACCTTACACTAGGTGAAGGAAGTCAGCACAGAAAGACATCACATGTTCTCACCTGTGTGTGTGAATGTTTAAAAATTGATTTCAGGGAATTAGAGAGTAGAAGGGTTACCAAAGGCTATAAAGGGTGGCGAGGTCAAGTGAAGGTGGCTGATGGGTCTGGGGATGCACTTGGAAAGGAGGAATAACTTCTAATTAGACGGTAGGATAACTATCGTTGACAAACTTTAATTGTATAGTTCAAAATAGCCGGTAGAGAGGATGTTGCATGTTCCTAATCCAAAAAAAAAAAAAAAAGATAAATGTTGAGGGTGATGCTAATTCCCCAGATCTTATCATTACACACTGTATACATGTACTGAAGCATCACACTATACCCCCCCCCAAAATGTGCAAATTATTTTGGGTCCATTCAAATTTTAAAATATATTTTTAAAAAGAGGCTGCAACTGGTTCCAAAATCACATTGCATCTGCCACAATTCACACCATCAACACAGACACCTCAGTCGGGCATGGTGGTGAATGTCTGTAATCCTGGTGGCTCCAGAGGCTGAGGCAGGAGGATCACTAGTTCAAGGCTAGCCTCGGCAATTTAGTGAGGCCCTAAGCAACTTAAGGAGACCCTGTCGCAAATAAAAAAATTTTTTAAAAGGGCTGGGGGTGTGGCTCAGTGGTTAAGTGCCCCTGGGTTCAATCCCTGGTACAAAAAAGAAAAGAAAAGAAAAGAAAAATCATGACACCTCTTCTCTAGCTGCTGCAGTAAAGCACGTGCCTCCATGCGGAGCTTGCCAACAGGTAGGATGGGGCAGCAGAGAAGGCCTCCACCTCTCCAAGTTGTCTGCCCAAACCTAGCTCATTCTCACAACCTTGGTGGTGAGGGAGCTGGAACTGCAGTCTGTCAGTTCTACCCTGAGCTATCCCAGGAAGGACCGGAGGAGGAGAGGGGAATAAGCGTGAGGGCTGATCCATCCCTACCCCTTTGCCTTCTTAGGTTTCTTAATTTGATTAAACAGCAGCCCTCCTAAGACTTCAGATGTGCCCCAGCCCCACGTTCTGCTCGTCTCAAGCAAATCAGACTCTCCCTTTTTGTAGCGAAGGTGCCAGATATCAGAGGAAACTGGCCTGGAGATCATGTCAGCTCAGCCCTGAGCCCACTTTACTGTGGGTATCATGTGCCCAGAGTTGTGTCCTTCTCTATAAATGTACTGTTTGTGGAGGGCAAAGTGAATAGGAAAAGCAATCCCCAGGGTTAGTGGACAAAAGTGTCCCTTGGGAGAATGCGGGCCACTCAGTAGACCATCAGGTGAGGGTTTAACAGGTGCTGTGTATCAGAGGTGGAGCCAACGAGGGTGGAAGGTGTTGGGCTTGGAGTCAGACTCTAGGCGGGGAATGTCACAGTTGCACTGCTGGGGCCCTGGAATAGACTGCTTAGGCACTCCAGGGGGACAGGCAGGGATCAACAGGTGAGACAGGGAGCAAGCACCAAGGTCATTACTAACAGATTGTTCAGGGGTTAGCCATCCTGGTCTGGAATTCTCCTGACCAGCTTCCCTTCTCCCCCTTCCACATCTCTTCCATCTTTCCCCGGCCCCTCAGGTCCCTGTGCTTGGTGTGCCTACACACCTATGAGAATGAGCACATTGCTGTCTGTCAGCAGCTGTCTGCAGCTCAATTGTGCACAGCCTTCCAGAGACTCATTTCCAAGGTCACTCTTCCATGAGGAACGCCACAATTCCTTTGAATCCCTTTGCTTTCACGCAGGTACCAATGCAGACATTTTAAGCATGCACAACACACCTAGCCCTTGCTGACTGTCTCTTATCAGTTTCCTTATAATCACATTTTACTCTTCCACTAATTTACTACATGACTTTAAAAAAAAAATTTTAAGAGCATGAGCAGGCACTCTAACTTCATTATACTTAATAGTAATGAGCCACACATAAAATAGTCCATTTACCCTAGTCTACTTTTAGGGTATGACTACTCCTAGGGATGTAAATGAGACAGGAGTCCTGTGGTTCAGTATTTTGAAGTTTCTTTAACTTCAGACCATAGTGGTTTGGCGTGGGGTCTTTGGACACAGTTTATGTTCCAGCTCCTTCATTCCTAGAGTAATAAGGGAGAGATGGTAGCTAAAGATAATTCCCAGGTCTGTAGCCGGGAGAGTAGTAGGTTTTAGTGGGGAAGATTCTGGTTTATCTTTGGGCAGATGGCATTTGAGATGGCTAAGAAGCATCATGGAGAAACACTGGAGCAATCGTATCTACAAGTTGGCAGCTTGGGACAGTGTTTTAGTCAGCTTTGCTATGACTAAGGATCTGACCAGAACAATTTTAGAGGAGGAAAAGGTTATTTGAGGGCTCATGGTTTCAGAGGTCTTAGTCCACAGAAGGCAGGCTCCATTCCTCAGGGGTTGATGTGAGGATGAACATCATAGCAGGAGAGGGTGGTGGTGGAATGCAGATCACATCGTGGTGACCAGGAGGCAGAGAGAGAGAGACTCTACTCACCAGTTACAAATATATACCCAAAGCCACGCCCCAATTCTCAAGTCCTCTAGCCATACTCTACCACTTCAGTTCCTACTCAGTTAATCCCTACCAGGGGATTAATTTACTGATTGAGTTAAGACTCTCACAACCCAATCATTTCTCCTCTGAACCTTCTTGCACTGTCGCACATGTGAGCTTTTGAGGAACACCACATCCAAACCATACAGACAGGTTTGAATCAGAGACAGTGACTGAGAATCCCCAGAATTGAGGTTCTAGTTTTTCAAAATGATGAAGTGGATCCTAATGTTACCATGACAACACATAGTTCCTTCAGTTTGGAGGACTGTGGGTGGGGTAACAAGTCTGTGACCGTCATCTGGTGGCAAGTTGGGAGCTGCCTTCTGAAGGAATCGAGTCTAATCTTGGCTTTGCCACCTGATCGAGTCACTTAGCTCCATAATTTGCAAAATGTATGTGAAACCAAATTGTAAACTATGAACTGCACATTCAAGGGGTTGTTGTTGTTATTATTATTATTACTGGTTTTGGACTTTCATAGTTTCACTTAACAGCAAACCTTCTATATATAAGTGGATAATAAATATTGAACGTAAAACATCCTAACGAAGGAGCATTGGTCAGTGTACTTTGTTCTGTAGTCCTTCTCCATAGGAAGCAGGGCCAGGGAGAAGCATCTCTTAGAGTTGCTTGGCCCAAATCTGTTGACACCCAAAATTCTGAAAAATAAAGCTGAGTCACAGCCAACAGCCTCACCACTTCAAGTTCTTATCTAGGGGAAGACTACTCATGCAGTAATTATGTTCAAAATGAGAAGGGGAAAAAGGAAATGAATAATTAGGAGCAATTGAAGAGATGCAAATTTCTCTTTGTTCCAAGCTGGTGTCACAAGACGCCTCTTCACGGAGAGAATTTCTATCCCATTTAATTTGCTTTACTTCCAAGTGAGTAGAGGAAGGAGATGTTGGGGGAGAGAGAGAGACATAAAGAGGCAAACAAGAGAGATAAGAGGAGAGAGGAAAGCTTCTTTCTATGGAAAAGGAGAGTTCCTGTGATTCTATCAGAAAAACAGAATAATAAGAGATCACCGTGATCAGCATCTTGTCAGTTTTGAGGAATGGGAAAAGGAAGACTCGGAATTCTTGATGGAATCCCTAGTGCCACAGGGAACTGTGCCTTGCTCATGCTTTGGGGCGAGGCAGTTTCCTGGGACCCCCAACCCAAGGCTTCTCTCCCTCTGGGCTTATTTTTGGGTCCCTCCCCCAAACACAATGCAGGACAGTTTGGTAAATGGCAGCTGTCCAACTATACAAACCTCTTATCTTTGGCTAAAAGCTCATAAGCAAAAGAGTTCCATTTTACTGCCTGCTGGCTCAGCCACTGTGCCGGCCACCTTTCCTGGGTTTCAGGCACCCTGGACTCAAGTCTGGGAGTCGACCAGGGCTGGCCTGCAGGACTGCTCTAGCACCTTGCAGGGGTCTGTGTGTAGGACTCTTGGAGAAAGAGCTCCCTAGAGCTAAGAGAGCTGTTGCTCATGTTTGCTGCTGGGGCAGGGAGCCTCTGGGACCCCATCCTCAACTTCAGGAGCGCCCTGTGCTCCTCCCACTGGATCTACCTTTTTCCTTCTCACCCTTGGGGCCCCAGTGTGGGGCACAATGCCTCTCAGTACAGTAGCCAATAGGGATGAGGGGAGGAAATGCCTGGGATTGCCATTTTGGGAGAGCTTACAGCTCCAGTAACCATTGCCCCGGGAAACGTGAGTCAGATACAATGATGGCTAATCTGGGGAAACATTTGGCAAGGCTGGTGCTCTCCATGACCCTCAATTTGCTGGTGAGGAGGTGGAGGCTGAGGTGGTGACGGTGCCTACCCTGGTCCCCAGGCCGGGGGCAATGGACCAAGCCTCACTCTCTGGCTGCCTGGCTCCTGGAACCCATGCTCTCCTGCTGCCCGGATCCTTTTGGTGATGAGGCAGCTACACCAGCCAGAGGATGCGCCCTGGGAAAGAAGCACAGCCTCGCTGAGTCTGTAGAGTTGGTTTTGCCACAGCAGAGACTGCTGTGCACCCTGGCATCATATCCTTCTGGACTAGTCTTGGTTAGAGGAGAGAATTTTATAGCCAGGAAAGCAGATCCAGCATCTATGGACATGCCACACTTGTGCCAGGCTCCCCCTATGCATGTTAATGGGGAGACAAAGGAGTAATCTGAGGAATGAGTGCAAAGGTTCAGGTATTACAAACAGAAGCAATAAAATAAATGCTTGTGTGCGTGGTCAGGCGGCAAAGAGGCAAAAATCCAATTTAAGAGATTATGCCAAGTGGAAGAAATCCAAAGTGGATTGTGGAACATTAACCACCATAAAGGGAAAGTATAACATACCCTGGTTTTAAAAATTACACAGAGGATCAACACCAGCTGACTTGCTGTTTGGGGCAACAATGATTATTTTCCTGAAGAGGACTGGAATCAAGTACTGTGCTTTTCATTGCAGTGCATTCAGCAAATATGACTGAGAGGTTGTTTTTTTTTTTTTTTTTTTTTGTACTGGGATTTGAACCCAGGAGCACTTTAGCACTGAGCTACATCTCCTGTACTCCATTATCTCCCTTTAAAATTATTTTTCTTTTGAGACAGGTTCTTGCTAAGTTGCTGAGGCTGGCCTCAAACTTGTGATCCTCCTGCCTCAGCCTCCCTAGTTGCTGGGATTACAGATGCTGACTGAGAGTTCTTAGGACCCGTGTTTTCTTGATCCTCTGAACCAGTGGTGTGCTGTTCATGCACGTTGGACCCTGGCCTCAAACACATCAGTGGAATTTTAGAAGGCTGGTGAGTGAGATTTTTCTCGTGGAAGATATAGATTTGGGAGAAAGGAGCCAGGTCTTTAGGGACAATGTCCCAGAGAGGTCTTTTGTGCCCTCAGAGGAAACCTAGCCTGGATGGAGGAAAGGTAGAAATCCAGCAAAAGGATCCCAAACCGTGTGGCTCATGAGTGACAGTAATGAAAGAAACCACTTCACAGACCAGCTTTAAAACCTCCCTGCATTCCCCTTGAGAGGTTCTGCTCTGGGTGACTGAGGTTTTGTAATTCACAGTTCTTTTCAGTCACCGGTCTGCACCACCCAGGACAAACTCATTTCAGCCATGGAACAGAGTGGGAATAGACAGGGCGATTCAGAACCAAGATGGGAACAGACAAGAACAGCTCCCTGCTGAGTGCACTTCTGGTGAAGCACTCTGCTAAGCATGTGATGCACACTGTCTCCCTGGGGCTGCTAACAGTCTCTAAGTCTGAACAATGAGAATGCTGTGGCTCTGAGAGGTTAAGTAACTAGCCCAAGGCCACACAGCCAATGGTTAGCAGAGCTAGGATATAAGTGCATGCCCTCTCCACTATATGGCCCTCCCAGGTGAGGCTTCAAAACTAGGTAACAGGGGGACAAGAATTAAAAAAAAAAAAATGGCCATGGGTCTGTGCTAGTGAAGGCCACATACAATTCTGGCCATCCCCCCCCCCCTCCCCCTCCCCTCCCCCTCCTTCTCCTTCTCCTTCTCCTTCTTCTGCTTTTTCCTAGAGAAAGGTACAGAAATGATACAGATGTTGGCCACAATTGCCAGGGCTCAAATAGTGTGCACTGGAATCCACAAATGTAAGTGCAAATCAGCTTACAGACAGAGCATCCAGGCCAGTAACACAAATATAAGAGTAACCCGGTGAGCCAGGGGCAGTGCTGCACATCTGCAATTGCAGAGACTCAGGAGGCTGAGGCAGGAGGACTTCAGGAGTGAAACTGCCTGGGTTCAAATCCCACCTCCACGGCTTTCTGGCTGTACAACACTTCGGCTTTCTCATTCAAGGCCATAGAGGAAGAAGCACTACTCTGTTGGGTTGCTATGAGGCCCAAATGCACTCATGAGTATGAAAGTGCTGAGAACTATGTAACACCCTAAATAACCATTCAACAGATAATGTGTGCGATCTCTCTCTTTGCTTAAAAAATAGATGATATGAAAGGAGGGTAATTTTTAAAACTGAATGATGTGTTTATGTGGGCTTATTAAACTTTCTTTTTGCTTTATATATGTTTGAAATTGTCTATAATAAAATTAAAAATTTTAAATGTCATATTAGTTAGGTGGGATATATCTATATAATATGGGATATTATAGCAGCTGGGTATACAAAAATAACAAGACAATTCCCAGCATTACGGAATGCTGGGTAGAGTAAGGGAGATGTACATGCAAACTAATAGTTTCAATGTCACATTAAAAAAAATGACACCCAGAGGCAGCCAAGCTATCACAGCAGCTCAGCAGAGGGTGTGATTAACACTGCAATATGTGAATATGTGCCTTTTCCGGAACTCTCCCTGCCCAAGGAGTGCATTAGCTGATTTAATAGCCCAATGTGCCCATCTCGAAGGTCCACGCTGTGGCTGTTTTCACACATGGTAGTTAATTTCATGGGCTTTTCAAATGCACGACATTGGGTGATTGACTTATCCTCTTTGACCCTCGGATTCCTTTCTGTACAATGGGGCCAATAACAGCCTTCCTCCTGGAGTTGGGAAGTTAAAATTGGCAAGTATGCAAAGCATTTGGCACGGGGCAAGTTGTTAAGCACTCAAATGTTGGCTGCTTTTTCTCTTCCTCTGACTCCTAAATGACTAAGATCACTCTTCCTCCACCCCAGAGTTTGCACCCAATCATCTCTTCTCTTTAATTTATATTTCCATCAAGCACTTTGCTGAAAGCCTTTTAGCGGTAACTAGAAGGGCTGAGCTCATCAAACTTTCCATTCCTTCCTCTGCCTCTTGGACTAATTGATGGGGGCTTTGGGGCTGGAGGAGATCACGGGACACGAGGCGGTGTGAAAAGAGAACAATAGAGAACTCGTGTTCTTTCTGAGCAAAGGACAAAAGCAATTGTTTTTTAATATTTAAGATGAAATACTTAAGAACCTATCCTTCTACCCAGAGAAAGAGATCAAGGATTCCAGGCATCATCTCTGGAAAGTTCCGGACCGAGCCCCACTTTTCGAGGCTACAGCGCCACCTGGTGGCTCCACCTGCAGGTCGCCTATCTTTCGGTGGCTCCGCTTTCCCTGTTCTCTTATTTAAGAAACAAGTCCATAATTTCAAACCGAAATACAACATCTAATTCACTTCCTCTGTAGTAAACTGTGACATCTGGAAAAGTTATGTCCATTTCGGTCCTAATGAGATTTTCATGCTGGGCAATTATTGTTTTCTGACGGAAAGACATGGTTTTGAAATTCCATTTCAGCAGCATAAATGTGACACATCTGGTACTCCTCTAAATTATAAGGAAGCTTCCAAAAGTTATGTTTCAAGATGTGATTTACACAGGTAGCCCACTCAGTTCACCTGCCAGCTCTTCTCTCTCTCTCTCTCTCTCTTTAATGATACTGGGGATTGAACCCAGGGGTGCTCTATCACTGATTTATATCTTCAGCCCTTCTTATTTAAACAATTTTTTGACTCAGTCTCACTAATATGCTGAGGCTGGCCTGGAACTTGAGATACGCCTGCCTCAGCCTTCCTAGTCACTGGGACTACAGGAGTGCACCCAGCTGTCTGTCTCCCAAATACAATGTGAGCATCATTTACCTTCCACATCCTTCTAATTCTCTGCTTTATTGGCAGTATTTACTGCCTGAACCCTGGAGGCACTCAGTGCCTATTTGTTAAATGAATCAATTAATTTCATCTTTAATACTGGGCTCCTGCCCACTGAGTACCCGGCACTGACCTGTGTTGGACCATGGACCAGGGAAGGAGAGTAATTGTACAGATGTGTGTGTCCTTCTTTAAACATTTATTTTGTAGGAGGCGGTTTGACCGCTGATGACAAGGATTGGCATGTCTCCAGAGAGCTCATTGACTGTAATATAAAAGCTCACCGAGTAGATCTGCAGTGAGGCTGGACTCTGCTGGGTAGAGATCCACATTCTTGTCCAACAAGCTTTCCCAAGATTATCAATCACTGCTGGGTCCTTTCTAATGTAAAGGGATGGGTGTGTGTACATGCCCTGGTGTCCCTGTACAGGGTGACAAGAGGAAGGGTGTTTTGGTATGGATATTTCTTAAGTTATTTTTTGCTGTTTTTGGAAACTAAAAGTGCTCCAAGGCAGAGGGGGGTGGCAGATAAAAGTCTTACTATTGTGTTTATGCTGTTCTCAGAACTTTTAAATGAGAGGAAGCTATTTCCTTAGTAAGAGCAACTGCCAGCAGATGTCGCCAGCTCCCAAGGCATGAAGTGCCAGCAGGGCAGGTGCACTTGAAGGTGAGGGGGAAGGGCTTGTGATGGGAAGAGACTTGTCTTAGTACAAAAATGTGAGTGAACTAGTGGTCTCTCTGAGCTCATCATATCCTGGCACTTACTGAAGGAAATTAGTGCTTGTCTAGTCACCTCACTTCCTTGGCTCTTAGGACTCACCTTTTAGCTAGCTTCATTAGCCTGTTTCTACTTTGGGGTATGTGCGTGTCGTTTGTCACCCTTTCTCCTTGGTAATCAGGATCTAGAGGGTGCTAGGTGTTGACTTGGGCGAGCTGTGGTTGGAGTATCCCCAGCGCTTCTCAGCCAAGCCGTGCAGGCTTTGTGTCAGAACAGTGCCCAGAGCTGGGCATGGGGTGTCACAACGGAACGGACCCCTTAGGTTAGACTGCTCCTGCCCTCCCTCTCACACTGTTATTTGGGGGCTTAGAAAGCCCTTTGAAGAAGCAAAGTGGCCATGCTTCATGTCTCCTGTGACATCTTCTTTGAAGAGTGGCTTCTGGTTTACTTAGAAGTCACCCTTTTTAACTGCATGGTTCATGGAATTGTGCAAAAGCTAATTGCCAAGAGCGAGACTTTGCTCCTGGCCTGGCAGGCATCGAGGACTCATGGTGGCCGCTCTGTACTGCCTTTGATAATTCATAGCACATACAGGTCACTCACCGATCATATGTCCCTGGCAGGTGTGGGTGCTGATGGGCATCCTGAACTTCTTCCCAGACCAGCAGAGGGAAGGCAGGCCAGCCCACCATACCCACAACCCTGTCCTAGACCATATTAAATTCCTGCCACATTTCTCCCCACATTTTTAAATTAGTGCATTATAATTGAATATGTTGATGGGATTTATTGTTACATATTCATACATGCACACAAGACAACAATATAATTTGGCTAAAATCACTCCCCACCATTTCCTCTCCTTCCCCCCAGCCTCCCACCTTTGGTCTCTTTCCTCTACTGATCTCCTTTTGATTTTTCCCAAGATACACTCCACCTTTCTTTTCCTTTTTCCTCTCTAACTTCCGCATATGAGAGAAAACATATGACCCGTGACCTTCTGAGTTTGACTTATTTCGCTTAACATGATGGCCCCTAAGTCCATCCATTTTCCTGAAAATACCATAATTTTATTTTTTCATTATGGCTAAGTAAAGCTCCACTGTGTATATATACCACATTTTCTTTATCCATTTATCCACTGATGGGCACCTAGGCTGGTTCCATAGTTTGGCTATTGTGAATCGTTCTGCTATAAACATGGGTATGCACGTATCACTGTAGTAAGATGACTTCAGTTCTTTAGGATAAATACCAGGGAGTGGTACATCTGGATCATATGGTGGTTCTATGCTTAGTCTTTTGAGGAGCCTCCATACTGCTTTCCATAGTGGTTGTATTAATCTGCAGTCTCACTGACAGTGTAAAAGTGTTCCTTTTCCTCCACATCCTCTCCAGCATTTATTATTGTTTGTGTTCCTGATGACCATTCTGACGAGTGTAAAATGAAATATCAGTGTAGGTTTTTAAAAATATTTTTATTAGTTGTTGATGAAATGTTTTATTTTGTCTATTTATTTGTATGTGGTGCTGAGAATCGAACCTTGTGCCTCACGCATGCTAGGCAAGTGCTCTACTGCTGAGCCACAACCCCAGCCCTCCCCTCAGTGTAGTTTTGATTTGTATTTCCTTAATTGCTATTGATGTTAAACATTTTTTCATGTATTTGTTGGCCATTTGTATTTCTTTTGAAAAGTGTCTGTTTAGTTCATTTGCTCATTTATTAATTGGGTTATTTGATTTTTCTGTATAAAGTTTTTGAGCTATTTATATATTCTAGATATTAATCCTCTGGCAGAAGAGTAGCTAGCAAAGATTTTCTTCCATTCTGTGGGTTCTCTCATCATATCCCTAATTGTTTCCTTTGCTGTGCAGGTTTTTAATTTGATGCTGTCCCATTTATTAACTCTTGAGACTCCTGCCACCTTTATGTCTGTCCTGGCTTCCCCCCTCAGCCCCAAGCCATACTGCTGGCACCCTGTTCCATTTCCACCTGTAGGCTAGTCCGCATTCACCTGTGCCTGGGGTGGAATTCTAGGGCAGGCAGACAGGAGGAGTAGGGCAAGCAGCGTTCAGGGTTTCCCATACCCTAGATTTTGCCTGGTCCTGGGAGGTCAGAGAGCCATTTTCACACAAACTTCAGATGGGTAGATTGTGGTGTCATTTGATGACATTGTCTCTTGGAGCCAGTGGCTGCAGTGTGGCCCTCCCCAGGTGTCCTCAGAGTGCAGGGATTGAGTCCAGGGCCTCATGCCTGCCGGGCAAGTGTTCTACACTGAGCTACACTCCCAGCCCCACAGTGTACTTTTAAATTACTCAGCTTTAAATTCACATTGTATTTCTATATAAGTTGCTTCTATTAACAAAGAACTTTTCTTCATTTAGGTCCTAAATGAAGTCTTCCTTTGACAAGGTCAGGTCCCCAATATCAGTCTGTACAGGAATGGTTCATTTGCAAATGGCTTTCTTTCTAAATAAGGATGTTAACAAGCACACTACAAATTATATATATATATATATATATATATATATATATACACACACACACACACACACACACATACGTATGTATATATATATTTATATAAATTTTTAATATATTTATATAAATTTATACATATAAATATACTTATTGCCCTAAGGAGTTGCTTAAAGTCCTAGCGCACGCACACACACACACACACACACACACACACTCTTATCCAGTGTGATTCTGAAGGCAACTGAGAACATATTCAATTCCAAGTGAAAAATGCTCCATGAATCCATTAGATGAGGTTAATACAGTTCGTAGTAATCTCAGATATCTCTTATTCTAGCCAATCTCTTCCTATCTTTCTCATTCTGAAGGATCCTTTTACATTTTGAATTTCATGTTAACACACCTCATGGTTGGAGCCACACATTTCTGTGTGAAAATGAGAACATGACGGAGAACTGCTGGTGGAGAGGGGGGTTTACACAGACAACCTCAAGAGAGGAGCAGAGCAGCAGGGACCATTGGATTCCAGGGGCTCTGGATGGTGGGTGCCCAAGGTGAAGGAGGACCTCGAGGGCAGGGCAACCTGTAGGTAAGGGTCCACAGTGATCATTCTCCATGGAACTGTGGACAATGACCCTCTGAATGAATGGACCAGTAGGCTGTGACCCTTGGGCTTGGGACTTGACGTGATAGTGAGGAAGCTTGGCTTGTCCTTGGGTGATGTGGGTGTTCTTTGGATGGGCATTGTGGGAATTTCAGTGGTAGGTCTGCTTATGAAGTCGTTGGCATTGGACGTCATAGGGACTGTGGCTCTGGTGGTCTCTATGTTTAGAATTTGAGTTCTTAAATGAACAAGATCCCAATAAAATACTTTTTCTGAAATAAGAAATGTGTTATGATGAATCCTTAATGCATAGTTACTATAATAGGACATCAAAGAGAATAATTTGCTCAGTTATATCCCAGGAGGCTGGAACATAAATTAATCTTTTCTGGCCCCAAAGTTTGAGCTATTAGCACAAGCCACCTTTTACATGTGCCCCTACAGCTCACCTTCTGTGACACGTCTCAGGCTATTTGAACTAATAATTTTTGAAAGGAAAGGATGGTGAGGAGACCTTTAGGTGTGTAAGATTTGCCTTGGATGCATGCTCTGGCTATCCCCAGGGCCCCATTTAATCTGGGTCCCCTTAGGGCTTCAAACAGTGTCCCTCTGACCTGCTGCAAAATCTTGCAGAAGCCACATGAGCATTTGATTGTGATGGGTTCTTCCTCTTCAGAGTGGCTGCAGGAGCCCTGATTCATTCACACGGGCAAGCAAGTGGCCTGATCAATGCTCCATCATGTGGAGCAGCTCCAGTAGAGGCAGAGATCTTACACTTTGGTGCCTACACTTCTGGGACTTTCAGCTCTGCTTCATGATATTGAACATTTTCTTTTCCTTCCTCCTTCTTTCCTTACATCTTTTCTTCTTCGCAGTGCTGGGGATGTAACCTAGGATCTCATGTATGCTAGGCAAATGCTCCACCACTGATCTACTTCTGTAGCCCCATTGACATTTTCAAAAATTCAAAAAAAAAATCAATTGCCATGGAGCCGGCTCTATCTAGCACATTATTAATGGTCCTGGAGCTGACTAATCATATTTGCCCAACCTTTTGATAAACAGTTTCTACAACATCTAGGGTAGAAAAGAAAGCACACATCCCGTCGACCAGGACAAACTTGAAGTATTGACCTCTCTCTCCCCACATGCCCCACTCTTGAAACACATTTAGAGTCTGGCACCAGGGTAGTCGATCATTGTTCCCACATCACCAGGTCCTGACCGTGTTTTGCTGCAATAGCGCTTTGCCTCTTTCTGTGAAAATAATTTTTCAAGATTTCTTGAGGTTGGGGATATCCGCAGCTGATTCTTGGGGAAGGACAGCCATGATAGGGACATCAGCTTGTGCCCAGGTGCTCCTGAGTGATCTCTTCTTGGCTCTCTGGAAGGGGGTTGCTATAAACTCAAGAGGAGTAGCCAGGTCCTCCCAGGGCACTAACTAGACAACGCTCCTCCCAGGACAGACCTCTCAGTGCAGAGGTTTCCAAGCCTTCATTAAGCTCCTTTTTGGTTTAGACTCTGTCCTGTTTGTGGGAAAAGGCAGGGAGAGCCAGAACGCTGCATCAGAGGGACCATCTTTTCAGTCTACACCCTGGTTATGCTCCTCTCCTGGCTTGTGAACACAACATACTTTTGGTCCTTACCTGTTGTGACAGAAGCAGTGGCTGCTGGGTGGCATACAGACACTGATTTTCCTCTGTCTCCTCTTTGCTTCAAAATTTGAAACATAAATTCATTGGTTAATTGTGCAACTGCCCCCCCCCACCTCACTTGCATCTGCTGGAATGGTTAATAAAATTCAATGTATAATGGCAATACCACCTAGGGATCAAGCTCAGTGGGTGGAAGAGTGTTCGCATTGCATATGGAAGGCCCTGGTTTTGATTCCAACACTGCAAAAGAAGCAGTAAAAAAAAAAAAAGGCTATAAATAATAACAGTAGACAGGATAAAGGGACAAGGGTGTAGATCTTATAGATACATGGATATGAGTTCATTTATTCATTCAACAAACCTTCACTGAGGGACTTCTAAATGCCATTGAGCTGTGTCACTCACCCAAATGTAACCATGGACTAATATCTTAAGCCCCGGAGCCATGGGACCTCGTCTGTGACAAGGTAGACAATGTTACCTGTGGGTTTCCATGAAGATTAAATGGATTATGTAACAGGGTCAGCACTTGGCAGTGATCAATAATTTTTTTTTGTTTCTTCATTTGGTCCCAAGGCAAGGGAGGCAGTTTTGGAGAATAACGTAGACTCATGAAACCCCAATTTGTTAGTCGAATGAGCCTGATGGAGACATAGGCACCCTTCTGTACTTATCAGAGTGTAAAAAAGCAAGGCCTCCAACCATGCTTCATATCTCTGAAAAGTTTACTTTACCTGGGCAAACATGTGGTATCAAAGAAACAAATAAGAGAAACACAAAAGTTCAGCTCTTTAAGGTGGGAATTAATTAGACCTCACTGAAGTCATCAACCGGGCCTCTCGATTGTCAAGTTTAGGGTAAGAGGGTGGGTGCAGTCTTGGACTGGGAACCAGGAGCTCTGGTTTGACCCTAGCCAGGGTTCCTGCTTGCTCAGGAAGACACATGACTTTGAGCTTAGGCTCCCAGACTAGGGCAAACTTCCCTTTGAACAAGGAGGGGTTAGTGCTGAGGATCGAGGAGCCACCCTCCCTTCCTTTCCTTCTTCCAGAATGTTCCCTGAGTAGCTCCTCTGTGTCGGACCCTATGCTGGACACTGGGGAAACTGAGATCAATGAGAACCAACTGAGCCATGATGGAGCTGATGGGGGCCTTGGGTAAGACAGACATGAAAACCGGAGGGATGGCTTCTCTACCAGGTCTGGCTCCCGAGGGACACAGGTGTTCCGTGAATTCACAGCAGAAACCACCAGTAGTGATTACTGATTTCAGCTCCATTCTGTAAAGGCAGCTGAGAACCAGAAGAGAGATGCCAGAAAGTTATTCATGTGGGAGAGGAATGTTTTCTATGTGTTAGGAATTCAGAAATAAAATGCCTTAGTAAGGAATCCTATCCTGACAAGTGAAGAGCTGTTGGCACAGGCCACCATTACTGGCAGAAACTGTACCACTGACAGATACGTGGTTGCATGACCTGATTATCCTGCCATCCAACTTTCTGGTGCTAATGATGTAGTCAACATTTTGTCTCAGATGACTTCTTAGTTTTCTACTGAAAGACACAGTGTACAGATTGCTGCTTGAGTCTGAATTTAGACAATAGTAGTGTTCTGTCTTTTATTGTAGATACACTTAACACAAAATTCACCGGCTTAACCCTTTTTAGGTGGTACTGAGTACATTGATGTTGCTGTGAGCAGTCTCCACCTTCCAGCTCAGAAACTTCTTTCTGATCTGAAACTCTGCATCCATTGGACAGTGGCTCCCCACCTGGCCTCCCCCTGCCCCTGGCCCATGCTCCAAGTGCCTCACACGAAAGGAGGTGTACAGAATCTGCAATGCAAGGTCAGACACCTTATCCTCTTTGTCCTGTGTGGGAAAAGGGCTGGGCAAACCCAGGGGACAGTTTCCCATAGGTTGAGACAGATTGTCCTTGGTCCCAACCACTAGGGCGACTCCATAGTCAGAAGACAAAGCTATCCATGGGGAAGGACTAATTCCTCATGGGGGTTCCCACACCTACGTTATCCTCCCCAAAAGGTAAGTGCAGGCTGTGTTCCTGTGGTGATTCTGCCCAGGGGTCACCTTTATGGCCCACTAAAGGAAAGAATTGTGGATAACTTCAGAGCCAACAAATGCTTTCTTAGTCATGGAACATTGGAGGGCCCCTATAAGTGCACAAATCCATCTTGAATTCTGAGCCTAACAGGTGACCCTGCACACCTGCCTCCCCATTTGCCTGGCTCATGCCTCCTTGCCCAGTAAGTCCTGGGTCAGGTGTTGCATCCTGCAGCAGGGACTCATCCTATGAGATTTAGTGCTCTCTGGTTACCTGTATGGAATTCCTTATGATGACTCATTGTCCCTTTGCTGGTCAACCTCTCCTAGTGGGACATAGGCTCCTGTGGGTCAGGGACCACCGCTCTTTCACTGTTTATCCCAACGCCTGGTGATGGTGGACACCTGTCTCAGGTAGTCCACGTTGAGGCAGAGTCTGAGCTTGGATCCTTAGTGCAAGTGATTGATGAAAGCAGTGCGTTCAGTGGGGAAATTAGGCAGCGGGAGAGCAAAGCAAAATTGTGGTTTCAGCTGAACACCCCTCGGACAGCAACGGAACACAGATGCGCCACAAAGTTGTCCCACTGTTGGGCAGGGGCCAGTTTTGTACCTGAATGAGCCAGTCATCGGGTATAACCTTCCAGGCATTTCCAGGTGACATGAAGCCCCTCAGCAGAGCGCAGTGGTGTGGAGAAGGCTGTGGCCGGGCTGGCAGTTGGCACTCACACACCTGGGCATGCGCAGGAACCAAGAGTGCTATGGTACTGTGTATCTTTGCTAAATAAATACTTGTCCACAATAATGACAAAAACAAAATCAGTTGGTACTTAGTGAACTTGCCTCTGAGCCAGGCAATGTCCTGTATCTTTTAACCTCAGAGTTTCATTCATTCTCTCCACAACAATCTCTGAGGTAGGTGCTGATGGTGGGAATGAAGAAATTGAGACCCAGCAAAGTTATGTGCTTGCTCAAGATGCACAGGTCGGGTGGCAAACACCAAGGCTTGAGCCTAGATTTAGTGGCCTTTATCCCAAGTGATTTGGGAGCTTGATAAAGTCTGAGAAGCAGTGGGGAATGAGACCTCCCTCCATTAGTACAATTTTGGTGTGGGCTGTTTCCTTTGTCAACTTACATTTGTTCCATTTGAGCCTTTGCTAACCTGCAATGTTTTCAAACTGGTAAAAACATTTAATTAACACCTTGGTCAAATGCCACTCCCCCCAGGTAGCCTTCACCTTCCCTTTAGAAGTCTCTCTCTTTTTTTGTGTGTGGTGCTGAGGATTGAACCCAGGCAAGCACTCTACCAACTGAGCTGTATCTCCAGACCATCAAATCTCTCCTTTCTATCAAAGGTGTCAGATGCCTGCAGACAAGAGTCCTTGATGGTGGTGGACTTGGGGGTCCAGGAGAGAACAGCTCTTGCATTCCTGGGCCACTCCCTGTTTTCTTACCTCAGCCCCCGGAGATGTCCATGTCAATACTTCCTTGCAGCTTTATCTGTCCCAGGTCCCAGGCCACAGCAGTATTTGTCCAAATTAGAGTCCGTTTACTTTGCAAACCACACTCAAGCTTTCCTAGACACTGAGCAGCTGCTCCCCTGACGTCCCCAGCAGGACTCTTGTTTGCACTGTATGTGGTCAGCAAACAGACCGCCTTGAACAAGCCACCGGCAGTGTTTCGCTGCCGGGATGGGAGCAGCAGGCACTCGGAAGACACTCCTGGCTTTTTCCTAACAGACGGCTACCTTGGTTCATCCTTTTGAAACATGGAAAATACATCCAGGAATAAAGCATTTGCACCAAAGTGTACAAAATTGCCTGCATAGAGCAGAAAGAACAATAGTGCACCCAGCAAGAAGTAGTAGCTACTTGGCCTTTCCTCTGCCGGAACTTCCTCTTGTTCTCAGTAGGAAGAAGCCCAGCAGAGTGGCTATGAAGACAGTCTCAGCAGAAAGACCACCTGGAGTTTTAATCCCCTGACAGGGGCTTAACCTTTCCTCACCTGTCAAATAGGGAAAAGAATCCTGTTGGGAGAATTAAATTAATAAACTTAAGACACTTAGAACAAAGACCAGAATGCAAGCAATTTTCATTAAATAATAGCATTTAGGAATGCATCTCAATTTTTGATGGGTCCATAAACTGAAATTATCATAAATTGAAAATGTGTTTAATCCACATAAGCCACTGAACCTCATGGCTCAGCAGCGCAGCACACTGTAGTGTCACAGTTTTCCCTGGTGATGGTGGGAACTGACCTGGAGCTGCGGTGTCTGCTGCTTCCCAGCCCTTTGAGACAGGATCGGAAGGCATATCACCAGCCCAGGGAAAGATCCACGTTCCAACTTTCAAGTACAGAGTCTACTGAATGTGTATCACCTTCACACCATCATGAAGTCAAACTCCCCTAAACTGAACCACTCACTGTACGTCGGGAAACTTCTGTATTTGTTCTGGCTGGCTAAAGGCACCAAGTCAGAAGATTGAGTTGGTGCTGATGCATTGTTAGGGATCCTTCCAGATGGGGAATTGGCAGCGTAAAACACATGTCGGTACTTCTCCTTAGACATGGCGGAGAGTTTGGCTGGCATAATCAGATAGTGTTCCTGATCCAGAGAGGCTGAGTGACAACTGCTGGCTGCCCGGGGCTCTGGTTCTGTGCTTATGCTGCTGCATTACCCCCTTGGTCCTTCCCCTTCCCCTTCTACACAGCCCAGAAACTGTCTCCTGACCCAGTAAGAGAGTATTTGTCTGTGTATCCCACTGTTCTTAACATTTGTGCAGTCAAAAGATTCCTCATATGTTGTTTGGCTCGGTCTTGCAAATGCCAGATAGATACTTAGTGCTGAACTAGGTGTCCTTGGGCCCTCTGTGGCCCTGCCCTCTGAATATTTGGCCAAGCCATGTGGCTATAATCAGCAGCAAAATATAGTGGGATTCATGAGATAATGCTGGCAGGGTGGATGTGCTCCTTCTTGGGTTTGCGCGACCTGCAGGGTGGCAAGCTGCGACCTGCAGGGTGGCAAGCTGCGACCTGCAGACTCCTCCCTTGTCAGACCAAGCGGCCATCTTGGCCACCACGTTTCTACACCTCCTCTGAGGAGTGCCCTGTAGAATCCTGACTTGCAAACAGGGGCTGGGCAAGGGAGGAGACTTTGAAACATCTCCAGGAATTCTTCTCTGGAAAGGAGTGCTAGATGAGGGATCTGCCAATGAGTAATTGACTTGTCACACCCCAGTCCCCAAACCCAGCCCCAGACATTCTGGTGCCTAAAAGTGTCATTTCCTGGCAAAGGTGAAGAAAGGGTCAGTTTCTACCTGTCATTTCTTATTCAGTGAGCTCTTGACCCACAAAGCAAACACATGCCCAGCCTTGCATCCACAGTTAGAGGATTATCCTTGACTTACACTGGCCCAGACCGGCTCTGGTGGAGCTGGCATCTGCCATGAACCTCCCATTTTATTTGATGGCTTCCATTTGGTAGGTATTTATAGATGCAGCTAATCCCCTCAGGTATCATTATGCTCATAAAATGCAGGGGAAAAAATAGCATAGCCCCACCTACTTCTCTAGTGCTCTTAGGTTCAGTTAATCACTTTCTTCTGATTCACCCCAGCTTTCTTTATTCTAGGAATGAGCAGTAGGTGGCGCTGTGTAGCCACAAAGCACCTCCACCGGTCCTGGTCTTGTAACACCTGGCCATCTGCCGGTGGGTTGGTTACAAGACCTATTCTCACATGGAACTCCTTATATGAACCTATAGAACCCACGCACATCCTCCTACACACTTTAAATCATCTCTAGATTACGTGTCATATCTGATAGGATGTAAATGCTGTATAAATAATTGTTATGCCTATTGTTCAGGGGAAAATGAAAAATCTGTACATATTCAGTACATACACTTTATCTCTCCAAGGTTGGTTGAATCCTCAGGTTCACAACCCATGGAGATGGAGAGCCAACTGCACTGGTTTCCCAGGGTCCTCTGTCGCCTGACAGCTTGCTCTACTGGTAGAAAGTTGGTGCTAGGCTGTTTTAACTCCAGAAATCTACCTGGACCTACCTGAACCAGAGTTCATGGATGAAACTGCTGTGTTACAATACCATTCTTGTGAAGTCCAGGATGACACATTTAACAATATCTTTTGTGACTGACATGAGCAATGGCTTTTTCCTTGAAGTGATAGTGAATATACTGATTTGGGTTAAATCACTAAACAATATTGCCACCAAAATTTTATACTCTTGTATTTCTTCAATTCATTTGAAAATTGGTTCAAATTGCTGTATCATCTAGGAATTTTAAGTTTAATCCTTTAAAGAATTTCCTTTCCCCAAATTAGTTGAAAGCCTCAAGTTTTAATTACACATGTATGTGTTTAGTTTGGAGGGAAGAATGGTGTCAAAAACAATGCCTCTAATGAGTCTTTTTTTTTTTAAACCACATTAACTGAAGAAAAACATTAGAAAACAATACTTAGAAATATCGTCTGGGTTTTTGGTTTGGATAATTTTTTGCAATGCTTTTTTTTCTAGTTTTTACATAGACCTACCATTGAATAGGAGAAATTTTGATACCAATAACAATAAAAATTTACTGCCAACAACAAAGCAAAAAAGTGAAAAACAAAAATGATGTGCCCAGTGTGTAATAAATAAATAACATTAAAGAGAAAAGCTGATACTATTTGGGAAAGGGCTTTGCAGATTATAAATTACCATCTTAGGGTCAGTAGAGAAAACTTGTATTGAAACACTTTCTAAGATGAAGGACAATCACGAAAAGACAGTTTTCTGTGGGTTTCCCAGGTATGGGTTAAATATCCCTAATCCCCAAATCCAATTTCTGAAATGCTTAAAATTTCATGAAACTATACATCGAGAATTCACTACTGGTGGATTTGGATAATTTAAGAATCACATAAGAGAGGCTCACTCAGCCATCAGGTTTGATAGCAATTTTTTTTTTTGCATTTGTTTTATAGTATAGCTCTCTTTATCTTGACACAAAGGAGCACTTGGCAAAAAGTCATACTTCTCAAATTTTTAAAAATCTATTGTATATCTTTTATTATATATTTTTTACCATAATATGTGACATTTATTATGTCTATTAATTCATTCAGTGTTCTTACTCTATGTATTATATATTGTTGACATCATTTTCAGATAAGGAAACTAAGTTTTGCATAAATAATAAATGACATTAAAAACCATGAGGTATGAAAGTAGAAATTTATATAAAATTTAAAAAGGAATTTAAAAATTTACAAATTTTACAAAGCTGTCGAAATAACACTTCCCTCCATAAGATTCTCTACATTAAAAAATTGTGATGGAATATGTTTAACATAAAATGTCAGTTTAGCCGGGCCCAATAGCACACACCAGTAATCCCAGCTTCTTGGAAGGCTGAGACAAGAAGATTTCAGGTTTAAGGCCAGCCTGGTCAACTTAGTGACACCCTGTTTCAAAATAAAATTTTGAAAAGTGGGCTGTGGCTGTAGCTCAGTGACAAGCACTTGCTTAGCATGCAAGGCCTTGGGTTCAATCCCCAATACTGGAAAAAAAATAGAGTCATTTTAACCTCTCTTAAATGTACTGATCAGTGACATTAAATACTTTCACACTGGTGTGCAACCATCACCACCCTCCATCTCCAGAAAATTTTCATGATCTCAAACTAAAACTCTGTACCCAATTAAACACTAACTCCCCATTGTCTCTCTACTCCAATTCCTGGAAAATACCATTCTACTTTTTCTATGTGGGGTACCAGTCTAGGTACCCATATGAGTTGAAGTGCACAGTATTTTTTTTTGTTTGTGTGTGTGCAGGGAACCACACAGCATTGTTACTTTGTGACTAGATTATTTCACCAAATGTAATGTCTTCAGGGTTCATCCATGTTGTATGAATTTTCTTCCTTTTGTAAGTCTGCATAATGTTCCATTGTATGATGGTTTACCCGTCCATTCATCGAAGGACACTTGAATTGCTTCACCTTTTGGCTATTGTGCATAATGCTGTAGTGAACATGGGTGTATGAATATCTGAGTCCCTGCTCTCACATTTTTTGGGGGGTTTCATATCCACAGGTCAAATTGCTGGATCATCTAGGAATTTTAAGTTTAATCCTTTAAAGAATTTCTATTACTGTTTTCTACAGCAGCAGCACCATTTTATATTTCGTGTAAGAAACAAGTATTCCAATATCTCCATGTCTTTGCCAATAAATTTTTTCCTGTTTTTTTTTTTAATGATACCTATCCTTTGAAAAGACCTCACATGTCTTTTTTTATGGGATTGGTGAATTAATACTATTAAAATAGCCAAACTACCCAAAGTGATCTATAGGTTTGATGCTAACCCCATCAAAAATACCAATGACATTTCTCACATAACTAGAAAAAAAACAATCCTCATATTCATATAGAAGCACCAGAGATCATGAATAGCCAAAGTAATGCTGAGCCAAAAGAACAATGCTAAAAGCGTCACAATACCTGATTTCAAAATATGTTACAGAGAGCTATAGTAACAAAACCAGTAAGGTGTTGGTATAAAAACAGATATATAGAACAGAATAGAGGACTCAGAAATAAACCCACATATCCAAAGCCATTGATTCTTGACAAAAGTGCCAAAAATATATACTGGGGAAGTCAGACTCTTAAATGCTGCTGGGGAAACTGGATGTCCATCTGTAGAAGATTGAAACTAGATCCTTACCTCTCACTCTACACAAAGGAACTCAAAATGGCTTTGAGGCTTTAATGCAAGACCTGACACTTTGAAACTACTAGAAGAAAACATAAGGGAAACTCTCCAAGATATGGGCCCAGACAATGATTTCCTGAATAGGACTCCAATGGCCCAGGAAACAAGACCAAAGATTGACAAATAGGATTATATCAAATTAAAATCTTCTGCCCAATAAAGGAAACAATCAGGAGAGTGAAGAGTCAGCCTACAGAACGGGAGAAAAATCATTGCCAGCTATTTATCTGACAGAGGATTAATATCCAAAATACATAAAGAACTCAAAAACTTAACAAAAAAACTTAAGTAAGCCAATAAAAAAATGGGTAAATGATCTGGACAGTTACCAAAAGAAGTAGAAATGGCCAATAAACATATAAAAAATATTTGATGTCTTTAGCCAACAGGGAAATGCAAACTAAAACTATATTGAGATTCCATCTCACCCAAGTCAGAAATAATAAAATAACAAATGCTGGTGATGATATGGAGGAAAAGGAACTCTTATACACAGCTGGTGGGAATTTAAATTAGTACAGCTGCTATGTAAAAAGAGCAGAATTTCCTCATAAAAACTAGAGACAGAATCACCAGGTACCCAGGTATTCCATTCCTTGGTCTATATCTAAAGAAACGAAGTCCATGTATAGAAGAGATACCTGCATGCCCTTGATTACTGTAGCACTGAAGTGAAAATATGGAAACAACCCAGGTGCCCTTTAACAGTTTGGAAAGTAAATCACTTCATTTTTTTTAAGTCCAAGGTTCCCTTTGAACAAAATAAGACCAAAACCGTCCTGAGCATCTGTGAACATCACATGAGACAATGCATTTGTAAACAGGGGGGAAAAACTCTATAGAAATTGCTGGACTGTTTTGATAAAATTAGCAGGAATGGGACAACATATGCCTACAGCGGGTTTTTACAAGGCTGGAGTGACTCTGGATAATGTCACCAGATCTACTAGACATTGGGCATTGTGTGGCTGGGATCTCCGGTAGAGGTGTCGGGGAGTGTCTATCCACTGTTCCCTGAAGACCAGGGCAAAGAGAGAGAATGACCCATGAAAAGGGAATAGTGGCTTTGAGTTCCCTCTGTGTCAACCTGGGGACTCTTCATTGTCAAAATGTATTTGTTCACGGGATTCTAGAGAAAGCCTTGGAAGGATGGGATCAGGCTGCGACGGGCGAGGAGGTGTCAGACCCTGGCGTTTTCTAGACAGGCTGCTTGAAGACCACACAGGCCCTGCTTACACCTTGGTCCACAGGTGGGTTTCGCGCCATTCAGAACCTTCTTCAGAGAACAGAACAGGGAAGGTGGAGATTGAGATTGAGAGAGAGACAGAGATTATCTGAATGTCCTTTCTGAGAGAGAGAGAGACAGACAGACAGACACACTATCTGAATGTCCTTTCCTCGTTGGTGTCTGGTCATCTCTTCTCCAGGTGGCCACTCCATACAGCACAGTGGAGGGTAGACCTGCCTAGAGAGGAGCCTGACACACAGTGGGCATATTTCAAAATTAATCAGAACGTGACTGTCTCCTCAGTTCCCTGTCTGGGAAATGCAGTGATCCCTATATCCGTTTGGAATAGGAACGTTGGTGCAGAGAACCTCACAGCCCCTTCTTCACATCTCCCTGAATGCCAGCCTCAAGTGAGAAGCCAGCCCCACGTCTAATCAGTCCTACCACCAGGCTCGGGGAGAAAAGGAACCCTCTAGCAATTCCAGAGTCCTCCAACCTCGAAACGGTTGAAATGGTTTGCTTTAAAAACTGAACTACTGATTCAAGATAATCTAAGTCAAAATGCCAGCATTTTTTTTTGAATTGATAATCTGTTTGTAAAAGTTATGTGGAAGTACAAAGGCCCGAGAAAAGATGAGACATTGGTAGAGAACAAAATTGAAGCTTCTACACTATCAGATATCAAGACTTATCATAAGCAAATAGTAATTAAAAGGATGTAGTATTGAGGCAAGAATAGAAAAATAGTCAAAGGAACAGAAAAAAGAGTCCAGAAATAAGCCCACACATTAATAGGCACCGACTGCATCTATGGCAGAAACTCTGGTGCAGAGAAGAGGAAAAGGATCGTCTCCATAATTGACATAAAGGCTATTTGTTACCCATATTAAAAAGAAGGAAAAATCTTAAAAAAAGAATTCTATCTTCCCCTTTCCAAAGGGCTGAGCCAGCCTCAACAAACCTTAGAGAAATCTCATGTTCTCCAGGGCTGCCTCAGTGCTTCTCCCCATCCCCGCAGACCAAGAGCAAGAGAGGAGCAAGAATTAACACTGGCCTGAGAAAGGCGGCAGGCTAGTGACTGCCAACAAGGATGCTGGCTCAGAGCTTATCTGGATGGGCACCTGGGGAGCAGGCTTAGTGTCTGCAGCAGAGTCTGGGTGTCCCTACAACCGGCAGGGCCCCTGGCAAACAGGAACAAGATGGCGGGTAAGGAGTTTAACTGCCTTCTCCCTCCCCCAGTGACCGTCCTTCAGACAACAGGGTGGCTGGAGGTACAGAATAGGACCAGGGTGTCTTTCTTTATCCCAATACAGCTGGCCTGGCCTTTTTGAGGGAACACAGAGATGCTGAGCAGGTGAACACCCTAGGGACATCCTCAGACCCCATTTTCACTCCTGGGGACAGGACATGCTGAAACTAAACCCCAGGGACACTCAGATTCCTGTCTCATTCCGCGAACTCCTGTCAAAGGAGCCAATCTGCAGCTGAGGGGAACCAGATGTTTTGAGGCCGCATCCTCCTGCCCAGCAGTCGGCTGGAAGGCCTCTCTTAAAAGCCTGGGTACCTGGCTGATGGGGGTGGGGAGGAAGGAAGAGAGTGGGAGAAAATTAGACAAAGGAAGACTACCATAAAACCAGCAGCATGTCTGTAATCACCAGAGCCCTTTGTTTAGAGCGGGTTTAAACAAGTTGGGATCCTTTGGAAGGGGGGCCATAAACCCAAGGGAAAATAAAAGTGTTTACAGCAAAGGAGACCCAGGTGCTGTGGGATTCGTTTGGCCAGGATCAATGGGGGAGTGGCGGGGAGCAGGCCTGGTCTGCACTGAGGCTGAGACTGGCTTCCTCTCTGGGCTGGGCTGGCTCCCAACATCAGAGCATCAAACCTAGATGGGGGAGGGGGAGGTGCCCCCACCACCTCCACTTCAGGCATCCAGGAACCATCTCACATTCCAACTGGGGAAAGCAGGGACAAGAGGGCAGGGTGCCAGTGGGGCTTTGGGACTTGGAAGAGTCATCGCCCTGGGCCCAGGAGATCTCTCTACTGCACAAATTCCTTTATAATGGACTCAGGGAGGTACAATAATAAGAGGTTTGAAGACAGTCCGATTCTCTAAGAAAAAAGTGCCTCTGGGTTCCAATTTATCAGATGGGAAGGTGTAAGGAGGGAGGTTTTGCCTGAGGAAACACATTCCTCAGGGAGCGACAGGCAGGTTGTGGGTGCTGAGGGGAAGGATGTTTGTGAAAGTAAAGCTGAAGGTGGTTCTGTTGGAAATGTCTAGAAGGCCTCGCCTGACCTGCTCTGCACACCCTCCCCCATGTGCTTCCCGTGCAGCATTAACAGTGCTGATGACCAGCGTCCCTGTCCCCATTTACCCACTCAAAATTTAGCCTGCATCTATTTTAGGCCAGGCAAACAAGTCAGGGTCCATAGAGACACAGGACACAGTCCCTGTCTTAAAAGTAGGTCAGCTTGGAGATGGCTAGCAATAGCATGTTCAGAACATGTATGTATGTATATATATGTTCATGTTTTGAAGACCATTAATTCTCCCCAAGAATATAAGTGCCCATGTAACATGATGCCTTTAGGGAATGACAGTACCAAATAAAGCTAATGACTCTTGGATGTATACTGTGCTATGTCATCATAGTGAAATTTGTTGTTTGGGTTCTGCAGGAAAGGTTGGCAGACTTTGTTTTACCAAAAAAAAAAAAAAAAATCACACTAAGGTTTCATCCATACTCAAAAGGAAAGTGAGTAATCAGAAGCACAGGGAAAAATCTACCTGGTCTCTTTTGCCCATAAGACATCTGTGTGACTCTTTAACTTGAAACAGCTGTCAAGGGGTGTGACCAAATGTGGACCTCTTAAAGATAAGTCCAGTGGGATCCTTCTCTTCTGACATTCATGTACTTGGTTCTTGGATCTGCCTTGTGTGTTGAAGCGGTCAGCTTTCTTCCAGAATACCCAATATGTTTCTTTAGCAGGAGATCCGGTCAAAAAACATGCAAAGATGCCTGTTCCATCTTTAAAATTCCATTTTTCATAATTTGATTTCAAAAGCATTTTGGTCCAAGCTTTGGCCACTCAAGTGACCTCCCTAGGACTATTTTCTGATTCATAAAATTGATTAACTTATGAACTCTGAGCTCCTGATTAGCTAACAAGGAAAAAAATAAATAAATTCTAAGTAACAAAGTTGTCTGGTCATGTGCACTTTAGGAATGACATTCTATCCACTTTGGGGAAAGTATTTTGCATGCCCTGAGCCTTTGGTGACATTCAGCATTTATGGGGCCTTGGTGTAAGAGGTCTTTCATCTCATTTAGAGCTTGATGCAAATAGCAATCCTCTCTCAAAGCTCAGCTCCCTGGGGAGAGGCCCCAGAGACAGACCTTGTGCATCTTTGAGTCCAAAGGGTGGCAGCAGCTTCTTCCCCCAGGGCTGGTATCTTTCTCCTTCAACGAAGGTACTGAGTCATTGTGCCAGGTCAGGCAGCTCCCAGAGGAGGACACAGCCACCAAAAGAACTGGAGGTAGCTGGTTGTAAGGGAGTACATGGAGATCATGCCCCTTGGACCTGAAAAATCAGTGTTTTGTGAGAGAAGAAAACACAGTGCAAGGAAAGGGCAGGAGCTTAGAAATTAGGCCAGAGAACCCAGGAGTCAAGGCCACGCTCCACCTGCATGCTCTGTACTTGGCACACCTGTTCCTAAGCCAGGGCATTTTACTCTCCTTCCAAGATGTGCTTGGTGGCATGCTGTGCCGGAATCAGCTGGCAGACAAGGGGTGAACTCCAGCCCTTCTCTTTTCATTATGGCACATGATGTAAAACTTTAGTTTTATACTTGATGGAACACGAACATAACTGAGTAGCAAGTGTTCATGGATATTACGTCGAAAACATGATCTTTAAAGACAGTGCAAATTTGCCTGGGCCCATCTCAGCCTGTGCCCATCCCTGTGCCCAAAGTCCTGCATTGTCCCAGCTCCCCTGGGAACTCCGAGTCACAGCCACCAACCCCATAAGTTCAGCATGCCCTAGACATCACAGGACAGACACACGTCAGCAGTGATTAGACGTGGAACAGGGTTTAATTAAGTGCTGAATGCTGTGTGTTTTATTATATTTTATTTAGATGCTGTGGATCGAACCCAGGGGTACTTTTCCACTGAGCTACATCCCCAGCCCTTTCAATTTTATTTTATTTATTTATTTTTAGACAGAGTCTTACTAAGTTGCTGAGTCTAGGCTTAAACTTGAAATCCGCCTGTCTCAGCCTCCAGAGTCTATGGGATCAGAGGCAAGTGCCATCACTTGGAGCTGAATGCTGTGATCAGTATTAGAAATACATGAGGATTTTGACAGGAAGATGTCTGGAGGGCCTGGGGGTCACAGAAGTGTTTTGTGGCAAGGCAGATGTGGATGGGTGCAGAGGAGGGGTAGGCACTCTATGCCCTGGAGGTGGGTAACAGGAGCCAGCCTGAGGAAAGTCCTGCTGGCAGAGGAGGTAGACCACTGATGGCAAGATAGGGAAACAGGGCATGAAGTTTGGATATCATGAGGCAGGCAGTGAGAGTCATGAATGGGTCATAGGAGGAGCAAAGGGTTAGGAGCATGAACTCTGGAATACACCACAGGGTTGAATCTTGGCATGGTCACTTTCTATCTGCATGGCCTTGTAAGTGACTTACCTGTGCTTTAGTTTCCTGATACAGCTTTGGCACCTAAGCCTGCAGTTTTGCTGTAAGTTTGTGGCAGAGAGCTCAGCTCTCCCTCCCAGTTCTTGAAGCAGCTTGTGGGCCAATAGCACAGGGTAGAAACCCCAAGGAAGAAGGAGGCTGGAAATGCTTAGAGACTCCTCCTTTTATCTCACCTAAGTCACACGCGTTTACTTGTTTCACATTAGTTTCGAAGTCCTGCGTAATCGGTTCACTCTCCACTGTGCGGGGTGTGATCATCTGAGGAGGAAAAAGTGAGGACAGAGAAATGCACTGAGCATTATTTCCCACCTATTTCGTGCTCTCTTTGGGGTGGCTTGATCCCCACTGGGCCAGCCAGCAGGAGGCCACAGAGGGACAGGGTCTGGGACACCCAGAACCCACAGTCTGGTGTTCAAATCTTTGAAGCACATCAGAGCAATTTTCAAATCTGCTTTTCTGAAAATTTGCAATGCGTACACTCTAGCTGCAACTTAAAAAGAACAAGAAATAGAAAAGATAAGGGGACGGAAGGAAAACGGAAAGGAGGTGTGTGCATTGGGCTCCTGGGAAACAGAGCTACAGTCTCCTGAGATAAATTTACAGACACTGGAGCTGTGCAGGGGCCTTCCTGAAGCTGCTGGTGTGCAGAAGGGTTGTGTCTTCTTGTTCTAGGATCTTGGGGAAGAAAGAGATTCACAGTGGGGAACAGAGTGAGGTCACACAGCCTCCCCACCTTTTATGAACACTTTGTCCTGTTGGGGTGTTTCCAGTACCCTCCTCACATGGTCCCAGGGTGCCGGAGGGACACTGTGGACTGAGGGTGTCTGTGCTCTTGAAGCTGGGTGTAGGGGATGTGAAGGAAGAAAGGGGGTTGAGGAGAGAGAAAAGAGGGAAAGGAGGAGGGGGAAAGGACAGAGAGAGATGAAAGAAAGGGAGAGGAAGGGGGAGAGGGAAAGGCAGAGGCCAGGTGGGGTGGGGAGGGGAGAAAGGGTCAGTTAGAGGTGGGAGGGGCAAGAGGCAGAGAGAGAAAGCGCACTTTCTAGCAGATAAACACAAAGCTCTGAGCTTTGGGGGTATCTCCTTATTCCTCAGGCAGCTCGCCCTACTCTGCCTGACCTGGCATCTGCTTTGCTATCTGAACCAAGCTCCTCAGCAACTGAGTTGAGATTGTCACCGGGGTTTTTTAAATACCTGTTGTCTCTGGCGCCCTTTCCACCCACCCCACCTGACAGTGCTCCACTTCTCCTCTATGCAACAGGCACTTACCTGTGGATGGCCAGCACCATGCTAGGCCCCAGGTATAGTTCCCAGAGCAGAGAACCTCTGTTTCTGACCCCAGGGAAAGTATGGGGACCATTCTAATGTTCCATCTAACTCCTCTTCCATGGGATTATGAGCACTGTCTACCTAGCTTGAGTTATTGAGAGACTAGAATATTCTTAAGCAGAGAAAATACATAATCACCCCCACGGACCCAACCCCAGCTCTCAGTTTTCAGTTCAAAACCAAATTTGTTTCATCTTCTCTTGTATTTCCCCACTCCACCTGCACCCCTAGAGGATCCTGAAGCAAATCCCAGATAACTCACCATTTATAAATACCTTGGAGAGTATTTTTAAATGATAAAGATTCTAAAAAATTACAATCGGAGGATAGTTCATCTAAAATGGGCAATAATTCCTCAGTGTCATTTAATATTTAATCTATAGTCACATTTTTCTGATTGCCTCTTAATTTTTAATCTGTACATTATTTCCCATATAACTTTCTCTTTTCCTCTCTCTCTCTCTCTCTCTCTCTTTCAGAGTTATTTCTTTTAGTTTCCTACAGGCTGGGTTTTGCTGATGCAATTCTTATGGTGTCCTTTAACTCTACTTCTGGCTCTTGTATTTGAAGAGCTATATGCTGGTGAGGTGTGTGTGTGTGTGCGCGCGTGCATGTGTGTGTGTGTGTGTGTACACATACACACATGCAGATCTGCTTCATAGGTAGTGTGTATTTTCATCAGGAAGTGCACAAGGCCTGTCTTTCTCTCTTTGTGTGTTGTTACTAGTCATTGGAAGTCATTTCCTATGACTCATTCATTGGGGAAATTGTAAAAATGATGATGTTTTAATATTTTCCATCATTTTTTTTTCATCTTTTAGCTGGAATACTCTTCCCTTAGCCATTCTGGTTGCCCTTAGGTTCAGATTATACAGAAAATGAGGGACACGTCCTTGGTTTGCCAGTTCAGAAATGAAGAAAGATCTGGCTCCATAACACCTTCCAAAGGTAATAAATAAGCTGTGAATGCCACAGAGGACTTGGTACTCTGTGAACTCAGGGACTTAAGTTACTTGATCAGTTTCAATCCCCTGCAGTTTTCATCCTTAATAGAGATGTTTAACTTGTTCCATCATTGGCCAGTGAGAACATTTATAGGCTTAGCTCCAACTCTTTTGGTACCACCAGAGTAGACTTTGATATCTCCCTTTCTTTCTGGTATGAGGAATATAGTTTAATTTTCTGCCCCAGACCCACAATTAACCATTTCTCCAAGGATTTCTGGTTGCTTTTTGTGGAGATGATCATCTGAATACTGAGAGTGCTAATTACCCCAGGAAGGTCATTGTTTCTAGGTCTTTTCTGTGGACAGAGCTAGAGAATATGCATTTTTAAAACTAAAGGTGAAGCTCATCATCAAATATTCTTCTGATACTTCCATCCAAGCCTGGGATTACAGGGATGGGCCTGAACTTCATGGGTCTTATACCACATCTCCTTTCAATCACAGCGAAAAGTTCTCAAAGATACCAGCATAGTCACTCATCAGAACTGTCCCACAACACCGGGACAACAATCTCACCCATATGACCATCAGCAACATGATTACAGTCCCTGAATTCATGGCTCAAGGAATTCCTGCCTCAGCCTCCAGAGTGAAATAGCCTGGACTACAGGGCACACCACCGCCCCTGGCTATTTGCGGTTCTTTCTGTCCTTAGGAACTATCCACTGAGAGTGTACAGTCTCACTCTAGGGCTTTTCAATCACCTGCCATTGCTCTTGGGGTAAGGGTATACACTGGGGGCAATCACTTTCCTCCTCCTTCCAGCTTTTAGGAATTGCCTTTTGATTTAATTTTTTCTCATCATTATATAAAATATTTACTGGTTCCAAAATAAACTCTATAAAACTTGTTGTAGGGCTGGGGATGTACTCAGTGGTATAGCACTAGTATACATGTTTGAGGCTCTGTTTCACCCCCAGCAACACACACACACACACACACACACACAGTCTCCAAAACTTGGCATATGAAAAAAGTCTACCTTTTATCTCTGGATCCTTTAGTTTATTCTCTCCTTCCTTCTAGTGGTAAGCATTTTAAAACTATGACCTATTCTTTCACTTTTAAATGCATATATATAACATATATATGTAATATATATGTAATGTATATATGTAATATATATGTAATATGTATGTATATATAATATATATACATATATATGTATTTGTATATATATATATATATGAGATCTAGATTGAGATATAATTTGTATACCATCAAATACATCTTTTTAAAACTATGTATGTGCCTTGTTTTCTTAGATAAAGCAGTGGCATATAATAAGCACTTTCCTCTACTTTGCTTTTTGCACTAGTAGTAAGTCCTAAAGAGCCTTCCCTGCTAGTATCTAGAGACTATCCTCATTTATTAGCACAGTTACATTGCATAAAAGTGTCATCATTTATACCATTAGTACCCTATTGATGGACATTTGGATCATTTTCAGATTTTTGCTTTTACAAAAGATGCATGTATTTCTTTTCTGATTTTGGCCAGCTTACCTTTGGGATAGAGCCGTAGAAAGGAAATTGCTGAGTCAAAGGTAAATGAACATACAATTTTCTAGACATTCTCCAATCTCCTCCCACCAAAAATGTCTGAGAGACCTGTTTCCTCACAGCCTGGTCAGCACTGTATGTTCTCAGCTTCTGCAATTTTGCTATGCAGCTGACAGCAACTGTCTCCATGTAGTTTTACTTTGGGTTTATCTGCAGATGCATGGAGTTGGGAACATTATCATGTGGTTAAGAACTACTTACAGTTCTTTTCTTGAGAATTGTGTTTTAATTTCTCATTCATTTTCCCCAGAGGTTGTAAAGCCCTCTGCAATATGAGTGTAAGCATTTCCCCTAAATTATCTTTTATGTTTTTTTTACTTTGTAGGGCCTATAAAAAGGCAAAAAGGATTTTTGTTGTTGTTTCACATAAAGCAAATTTATCAGTCTCTCATTACTTCCACTTTTGAAACATAGACAGACTTCCCCTATTTCTAGTTTATGGATTTGACATGGATCCTTTACAGTGTACTAAATTCCCATATGAAATTTGGTCCATTCTTGGATCTTCTATTCTGTTCCATTGATCTGTCTCTTAATTCTCAGGACATGAAGCTGTTTTAATTATAAAAGATTTATTATACACTCTATTGCCAAGAAAGACTATCTCTTCTCCTCATCTTTCTTTCCCATGATTGTCCTAGTTATTCATGTTTGTGCACAGAACTTTCTACAAGTTTTAGAAGTTACCCGGTTTCAATCAGTGTATCTTGTACCTTGTTTGGATCCTCATTCAAATAAGGCAAATAATATTTTTTAAAGGTTTGTATAAAGGCCAAAGAAATGCTCCTATATGCATTTGATGAAATTAAACAATTTTCTTTTTTGTGTTTGATAAGACAGATAATAAAGTGGCCACAAATTACATTTTACATTTGCTTCCAAGTAATCCTGGTGGTAGGTGGAGCGGGAAGATGTAGAGGAAACAAATGAGCCCTAAGTTGATCATTGTCGAAGCTCAGTTATGGGTCTCTGGGACTCATTTCATCATTCTATTTATTTTATGTATGTTTAAAATTCCCCCTAATAAAAAGCTTAAAAAAGGGGAAATGATATTCAAGTTCTAAAGTGTTTGAAATATGGAGCAATATAAGAGTTTTCTTATCATATTTAGCAAAATGGGGATATTTCGAATAAAGAAAATTGTCATCAGAAGAAGCTACGACAGAAAGAAATACTCACCCTGGTGTCCCAGCACCAGCTTGGCTCGGTGCCAGGGGAATTTGCTGATCCTTTTCTCCATTAAACATTTACCTGGTGCTGAACTATATCCTTTACTGGAATTTAAAGGTCCACTATAGGTGTGCCCAGATTTATAAGCCAGATGAGTTCCTGAAAAGCTGGGTTTAAATTTTTATATTTTGTAATTGTTAACCAACCATGTTGCTCAATGTATATTTCTGGTGGTCCTTGAAATTTCTTAAGTGTTCCAAAAGGATAAAACCAATACGATATCGTAAATGTCATTTTTACGGAGTTTCTTTTTTTTTTAAGCAATGTAATTTTTTGAAAGAAAAAAAATGGCCTGGACTGTATACAACAGACCAGTGCTTTCTCTACACCTTGGCACTTGGTAAAGTGAATTTTGTTCAGTGCTTTAAATTGGCACTCAAACCTGCACTTGACACCCTGGATTTCATAGTTTGGGGACTAGAAGGGTGAGCCTTTGCTCAACAGGCGATGACATTTTCCCAGTCCTTTAAATTGTAAGAGATTGTGTGAGGGGGGGAAATGCAAATGGAACTGGGTGGTTGGGGTTAGGGAAGAAGGGAAACAATTATATAGCCTTCAATTCCTTTTACAATCAATAGTGGGTATAAGTGTTTCCTGTTAAATATTAATAAATACAACTATTTTTTTTTTTGGTGGGAGGAAAGGCTGAGCACTGAGTAAACCAAGGATATAGATGCCACGACCCAGAAATTCGGCTCTTGAAGCAGACTTTAGGGAAACGTATGCGATGTATGTCTGAACACGGTACAAAGTTGTGTGTCAACAAGATTGTTCACGACAGCCAAATACTGGAAATAGCACAAATGTCCATTGACAGCTGGACAGATCTGTCCATTGTTGGATATTGACATCTTGGATAATCACACAGCTATAAAGATGAACAAACCATGGCTCAATCCAACAATGTGGGTGAATGTCACAACAGTAATGCTGGTGAAAAAATCTAGGCAAACAAGAATACACACGTATTATTTAGAAACTGTATTGCTAAAGGATTATACACAGGTGTTAAATAAAACTACAACAGGCATGGGGGGGAAAGGAATGTTTAAACTCACACTCAGCTATGAACAACCCATCACCACAGAGGGCAGGATGCTGGCTCTCACAGTGGAGAGGGGAACTGAATGGGAAGGGATCCCTAGAAGTATCTGGGATCTGGAAATGTCATTTATTGGTCTGGTTGATAAATGCTCAGGGACACATGAAAATTATTTTTAAACTGAATATTTGTTTATATGTACTTTTCCGGGTATGTTTTATTTCTCCATTAAAAGGTTAAAAATTTTAAGTTAGTGAAAGGGCTTTTAAAAATTTATGGGACACATTTTCTCTTGGATTGCCTATAAATGAAGATGCATCACTTGCCAAATAGCTTCTGTGGAACTTTGTAAAGTCACTGAACTGCTGAATCCCATAGCTCATGCTTACGTAAAGGACGTTGGAGAAATGACAGATGAGGGAAGTAAAGCATCTGATTGTTCTCACAGTGGTACTTTCTGCTGAATTACCACTTTGAAAATACACATATGTGTTTCTGGGTTATGTAATTATTTGTAAAGGGAAAACTTAAATGGAGAAAATAATAGCTCATGGGGAGAGATTGAGACAGATTTTTTTTTAAAGTATAAAAGAGAATTTATACTTAGAATAAAATACCCTTTGTACTTGGGTGTGTGTGTACGTAGGCAAGGCAAGGGGACTTTTCTGAGTAACGAGTTAAAGTGAAATTACCATTATTGCAAGTTCAACCTTGAGAAAGCCTTAAGGCTTTGCCCTGCTCTAAGCAGCCCAGGGAGCCCTTTCAACCATCAGATTGTCCCTGCTACCAACCCCTGAACACTCATTTAGGATGCATTACTAGATTTTACATTTATTAACTAGTACCTAGCTTCTGCGTGATGAATCATTATAAAAGATTTATGTGTCTTGTACATGGCACTGGGTTTGAGAAATGAGAATAAGTTGCAGAAACTCACTGGACAACTCCACATAGGGATTGGCTCTGAGGGAAGAGAAGGAAGGATGGAAGTAGCTGAACGTTATTGCATGCCTGGTGCTATATGAGTTGCTCTGACACATAATCCCCACTATCTTATCAGCAGTAGCTCCTGCAAAGAGCGTGCAAACCCCCAAGGATGGACAGTGGTTCCCATCTGATGGGGGAGGAAACCAGGATCTTGGGAAAAGTAGGGGGCACAACCAGGGCGAGTGAGAGTTACTACAGAAAATGGCAACTGGAATTGGGATAAGAGGCCAAGATATAAAGAAAATCTAGTTGCTTTGATTAATATACTAATTATAATTAAGGCTAAGGCCTGAGCCTAAGAAAATAAATATCCAAAATATGATCTGCTACAGTCTACCTGATTTTTATAATATTTGGTCATAATAATCAGGTGTGTGGTACAGTAGTCCTCCTTATCCTCAGTTCCCACTTTTTGCAGTGTCAGTTACCTGTACCCAACAGGGATCTGAAAATAATATTTTTACATGTATTACATGTATTACATTAATATATTAATATATTACATGGAAAGACTCCAAAAATAAACACTTGTGAAGTTTTAAATAGCTTTACTATATTGTTACAGTTATTCTATCTTATTATTGTTGTTGTTAATCACTTACTATGTCTAATTTATAAATTGAACTTTATCATAGGTATGTGTGGGGGAAAAAACATAGTACATGTGGTGTACCTCTACTTACAGTTTGAAGCATCCCCTGAGGGTCTTGGAACACGTCACCTGTGGATAAAGGGGACTATTGCATTGGTGGAGGAATAGATACCTAGATTAGTGGAACAAAATAACTCAGAAACAGACCTATGCAAATATGCTTAATTGGATTTTGAAAAAGGTGCAAAGGCAACTCAGTGGAAGAAGGATTCCCATTGGGGGGGGGGGAAGATTCTAGGGCTGGAGATGTTTAGCCCTTGCCTGACACACACTGAGGTCCTGGGTTCCACCTCCAACACGGCAATTAAAAAAAAATGGTGCTGGACATAAAAGGAAACAAAATGAACAAACAAAAAAAACTTGACTGAGACTAATCCACAAAGTTACAACTATCTTATATTTGATAAAGGGGCTCAAAGCATGCAATGGAGGAAGGATAGCATCTTCAACAAATGGTGCTGGGAAAACTGGAAATCCATATGCAACAACATGAAACTGAATCCCCTCCTCTCGCCATGCACAAAAGTTAACTCAAAGTGGATCAAGGAGCTTGATATCAAATCAGAGACTCTGCGTCTGATAGAAGAAAAAGTTGGCTCCGATCTACATATTGTGGGGTCGGGCTCCAAATTCCTCAATAGGACACCCATAGCACAAGAGTTAATAACAAGAATCAACAAATGGGACTTACTTAAACTGAAAAGTTTTCTCTCAGCAAGAGAAACAATAAGAGAGGTAAATAGGGAGCCTACATCCTGGGAACAAATTTTTACTCCTCACACTTCAGATAGAGCCCTAATATCCAGAGTATACAAAGAACTCAAAAAATTAAACAATAAGATAACAAATAACCCAATCAACAAATGGGCCAAGGACCTGAACAGACACTTCTCAGAGGAGGACATACAATCAATCAACAAGTACATGAAAAAATGCTCACCATCTCTAGCAGTCAGAGAAATGCAAATCAAAACCACCCTAAGATACCATCTCACTCCAGTAAGATTGGCAGCCATTATGAAGTCAAACAACAACAAGTGCTGGTGAGGATGTGGGGAAAAGGGTACACTTGTACATTGCTGGTGGGACTGCAAATTGGTGTGGCCAATTTGGAAAGCAGTATGGAGATTCCTGGGAAAGCTTGGAATGGAGCCACCCTTTGATCCAGCTATTGCCCTTCTCGGACTATTCCCTGAAGACCTTAAAAGAGCGTACTACAGGAATACTGCCACATCGATGTTCATAGTAGCACAATTCACAATAGCTAGACTGTGGAACCAACCCAGATGCCCTTCAATAGATGAATGGATAAAAAAAATGTGGCATTTATACATAATGGAGTATTACGCAGCACTAAAAAATGACAAAATCATGGAATTTGCAGGGAAATGGATGGCACTAGAGCAGATTATGCTAAGTGAAGCTAGCCAATCCCTAAAAAACAAATGCCAAATGTCTTCTTTGATATAATGAGAGCAACTAAGAACAGAGCAGGGAGGAAGAGCAGGAGGAAAAGATTAACATTAAACAGAGACATGAGGTGGGAGGGAAAGGTAGAGAGAAGGGAAATTGCATGGAAATGGAAGGAGACCCTCATTGTTATACAAAATTACATATAAGAGGTTGTGAGGGGAATGAGGGAAAAAACAAGGAGAGAAATGAATTACAGTAGATGGGGTAGAGAGAGAAGATGGGAGGGGAGGGGGGATAGTAGAGGATAGGAAAGGTAGTAGAATACAACAGTTACTAATATGGCATTATGTAAAAATGTGGATGTGTAACCGATGTGATTCTGCAATCTGTATTTGGGGTAAAAATGGGAGTTCATAACCCACTTGAATCTAATGTATGAAATATGATATGTCAAGAGTTTTGTAATGTTTTGAACAACCAATAAAAAAAAACTTGACTTGTTTCTCTCAGAACTTATACAAAAATTACCTTCAAATGGATCATGTACTTAAATGTAAAATGTAAAACTACCAAATTTTTAGAAAGGTTTAAATAAAAACATTGACAATACCAGATGCAGATGCTTGTGAGGATGGAGAAGCTGGATCACTCACACGTTGCTAGTGGGAATGGAAAGCGGTAACACCACTCTGGAAAATGTCAGGTGGTTTCTTAAGAAACTAAACCTGAGATACTGTGTAACCCAGCAGCTGAACTCCTAGACATTTATTCCAGAGTAATCAAGATGTGTGTTTGTGCAAAAACCAGTACATGTTTACAGAAGCTCTGTGCATAACAGCATAAACTTGTAACCAGTGTAGATGTCCTATAGTGGGTAAATTGTGAGTGACAATGTGGACATATAGACTAAGGAATTCTACTCAGCAATAAAAAGGAAAACTACTGATGCATGCAACAACTTGGATGAGGAGTCTCCAGAGAATTACACTGAGGGAAATAAGTGAATCTGAAAAGACTGAGTACACAGGATTGTGTACACATTATGTTCTTGAAATGACCAAATTCTAGTTACAAAGGACAGATTAGTGGTTGCAAGGGTTAAAGAGGGGTGGAGCTGGTGGAGGTGACTGTAACTATAAAGGGCTTTTCTCTTTCCTGTCCTTGCTGGATTTCTACAGTTGGTTCTTTGAATGCCACATGTCTTTGATCAAAGGCTGATTTACAGATTTGTCCCACAAGACCTGATGAGCAGCTTGAGGAAAATCCCTGTTATTGTCCAAAGGTTCAAGATGCTCCCATCTTTAAAATTAAGGTCTAGAGTGATATTTACAGTGGAACATTTTCACATCTTTCTAATGTAGGTGTTCTGAAATTTTTTGGTCTTAGGACATCTTAATACTCCTAAAAGTTATTGAGGGCACCTAAGGGCTTTGATTTGCATAGGTTACATCTACATATATTTAATGTATTAGAAATAAAAAGGAGGAATTTTAACATATCCATTTATTAATTCACTTAAAAATAACAGTGATAAATCCTTCATGTGTTAAACATGCATAGCGTATTTTATCAAAAATAATCTTGTATTCCAAAATGACCAAACTGTGAAAAGAGTAGCATTGCTTTTCATTTCTGCAAATGTCTTGCTTTCTAGTTTACAAATCTCTTTAACAGATGGGTTCTCAGGCCTGTCCTGCTTTGATCCACAGGACTAGGTTGTGGGGTTGAAATATACATACGTCTATATGTGTACATGCGCATATATACCTATGTATGTTTAGTATACGTTTGTGTGTATTTATAGGTATGAAAAAAAAAAACAAAACCAGCATTACACAGATGCCATAAAAGTGTCTGTAGCCCCTAAGGATCCTTGAACCCCACTTTAGGAACTGCTAATCAGGTGAATTTCCTCAGATCTAGATCAAGTTCTTCTTTCCTCAAAGTTGTAGAAGGCACTCAAGGCTGGACGTTTTGAATGGATCATTTTGGAAAAATCTAGGGAATAATCAACAGAGAGTAGCATAATGGAGGAAAAGAGTGTCCCCGAAAAGCATTTGTGGGGAGACGGTGATTTCTGGTTTCTCTTCGAAAATAGACTCTGTCTGTCTGCGCTCAGGAGGCCCCAGCGTTTGGAGAGACCCAAGGAGACTGCGGGATAAAGCTGGGAGGCCGCCCAGGTGATGGGGTCCTGTCTACCAGAGCTTTCCTTCTAAGGAGGTTAGTCCTGCTTCCCCTCCTCTTTATTTCACTGTCTGCAGGCCACCTCTTGGCTCTCATGGTAATGTGATTAGCTGGCCTGTGGCCCACACCGAGACCACTGTCACAAAGATCTCTGCTTCCTTGAGTGCACCTCTCCCCTGAATGCCACATCTTGTGTTTATAGTCACAGGGGGCATTGTTAACTCTGGGATTCAAATAGAATGGGATATTTACGACACCCTCCCACCTCCCCCACCCCCATAAAAGTTGATTCAGGGAGACATTTAGGGAAGAAATAGACAGAAGACAGATGTGTTGCCTTCCCCAGATGCTGTGGAGCCTCAATTGTTCTGCTTATGTAATGACTTTTTATGGCTCCTCGCAAATGCCTCTTTTGACTTTTAAAAAGGTGCCAAAGTCAAATATAGGTAGTTACCCAGAATGTTTTAGTAATCTCTCCGGACACGCCAGCTGGCTCAAAATCCCGGATCGGAGGATATGTAATAAGCAAACATCCCTTTCCGATTTCATGGACATAGCTGGTTTCCTCGTGTTTACACGTACGACTGTCCATCTTCCTACAAAAAGGGATAGAGTCTTATTTGGACAACAAACCCCTTTCCATAAACCCTTAATGATTCAATAATTGTTTTAAAGGCAATTTATATAATTACAACAAGAAGAAAATGAAATTAATGGAGAATGTGGACCCCTACTTCTTTTCCTTTAATGCAAATCAATATATCCAGTTATCTCTGCAGGACATATTTGATTTTAGTGATTTTTATAATTTAGATTAAGCTAAACAGGAAAATGCCCAGGATAGGGAGGGTTTTCCTGTCAGCAATGTTGGATTTTTGCCAGGCATTGGCTCTGCTCTTCTCACTTCAAAGATGGTTTGTTTAATACTTTAACTCACTCGATTGATGTCAGCATGTGGGTCAGCAACCTGCACTTTAGCATGGACTTAGGAGGGATGGTAGGGGAATATTGGGTGCTCCAAAGACTTGCCCCCACTGCTATTTCTCTTATTCAGAACCAGGCACTGAGAAGCAAATCGAAGATTGATAGAAAAATGCCAAGAGGGCAGACGACCCGAACAGCTGCATCCCAAGCAAAGAAATCCATCTCCACTTACAAGGACCAGTTCCAATGTCTTCTCACCTCTGAACAGTAAAGTTTAACAAACAGCTCTTTGGGGAGAAAAAAATAAGCCCTGATTTGTAGCGTTGGCCATTCCTATGTAAACACTGGCACTGGGCTGACTTCAAGCCACCAGTGTGATATCACTATACCTGGAGTTGGGAAGGGGTGTTCCCCACCCTGCTCTTGCCCACCACAGGCTAGCTCTACACACCTCTGCTTGTGCTTCCACCTCTTTTTATGAGTTAGATGTCCACATGCTTGTCTCTGCCGGGAAACTGGAAGTGTCAGACAGGCAGAGAGTGGTTTCAAGTCATTGCATCATTTATAGTGCCAGGCACAAGAATCCCACAATAAAAAAAATCCCCTGTAAATGGTCACCCATCAAATCATTGGTACTATTTTTATTATTGCAGTTGTTATTGTTTAATTAAAAGACACTCTTATAAGAGCTTTGCTAGTATTGTCTCACTTGGTGATGGTGAACATAAGAACATATTAGAGAGCTTTAATGTATGTGTTGAAAGAATAAAAGAATAAAAAGAATAAAAGAATGCCCAATTGGACTCGATATCGAGAAACCAGGAAAGACTGTTTCTGTATTTTCTCACCCTATCTCCTCTTGCTCTTCCCCATGCCACAGAAAACTTCTTCCTCCTCATTCCCTCTCCTCTTCCCACACCATTCCACCCCTCCACTCCCTATTAGTTATGCATATAAGCAAATATTTACAAATGATCCTCAATTGTGAGAGTGGTAAAATTCTTCTTTATCTCACCTGCAATCATCAATGTCTCTTCCCTGAAAAAACAGCATGTTTTCCTTATCAAGGAGTTAGGGGAACCCAAACATCTTTTCAAAGCAAATCTCAAAACTTTTGTGGACTCTGAATTCCAGGTTGCTGGGCATAAGAGGAGACAGAAGGGACGGTTGGCTGGGTCGCAGTTCTTTCAGACCCCTGACAGCCCATGAAGCTCCCCAGGAGACAACCTGGGAGCATCAGGGTTCCTCAAGAGGCGGAGAGGAGAGTTTAGAATCAGGAGCCTAGAGTTAACGTCTTAGCTTAACCACACAGGAAATTTTAGGTAAATCATTTCTTCTACATTAATTCAACATTTTAAAAAACATTTACATCTTAATGTATTTATCACCTGGGAATAACAACACATTTTCTCATAAAATTTTTAAAAGTTCAAGTATATAAGGTTGTACTTGAACACACAAAGCATGGTTCATATCCATATATGCAGAGCATGAATACATCTACATGAATATATCTACTGATAGTAGATACAGTAAGCACATTGATATGAAGTACTGTTTTTCTTTGGAGTTTAGACCAGCAATCTCATGGCTGATATAGATCTATAGGTATTTTGCCATGTTGATCCAAGTACATAAAATATTCATTGTTAGTGTCAAGATGTTTGTTAAATATTAAATTCCATGTTTGTCTTACGCTGGGCTCATTAGTCATGGAGATTGTCTTTGAGAAAAATGAGGATGTTAATAGCAGCACAATTCAGAATAATGAACTATGAAACCAGCCTAGGTATCTGTCAAGCAATGAGTAGATACAGAAAATGTGGTATATATCGGGGCTGGGGTTATGGCTCAGTGGTAGAGTACTCACCTAGCATGTGTGAGTCCCTGGGTTTGATCCTCAGCACCACATAAAGATAAATAAATAAATGTATTGTGTCCATCTACAACTAAAAAAATATTTAAAAAAGAAAATGTGGTATATATACACCATGAGTTTTATTCAGCCACAGAGAAAAGGTGAAATTATGTCTTTGTAGGAAAATGGATGGAACTTGAGACTATTATGATAAATGAAACAAGCAAAACTGAGAAGGTCAAGGGTAGCACTTGTCTTTCATATGTGGAAGCTAGAGAGGAAAAAGAAAAAGAAAGGTAGGGGGGATTGTATGAAAATTGAAGGAAGATCAATAGAGTAGAAGAAAGGGACCAGGGGGAGGGAGATGGGGGAGGGAAAGAGGAAATACTGGGGAATGATATGGACCCAAGATTATGTTGTTATATTGTGTGCATGTACAAATACATAGCAACAAATCCCATGATTATGTACAACTATAATGCACCAATAAAATATATGGGGAAAAAAAGAAAGAAAATAATGAGGATCCTGTAAGCAGAAATCAAATCCTATTTGACTAAACCCATCACTAATACCCTCAGAAGTGCTTCCTATTTTAGATCCTGTAAGTGATATTTCATCTTCATCTCCAAAATTTTGAATAGGCAAGTTACGGAAATTCCTAGTTTCTATTCAACTTTTTCCTGAACTTTCATTAATTTAGGTTATTGTTGCTATACTATGTAATTCTATAATCAGAGATGAAATCTGGCTAAAATATATTGGATACAATTTAAGTAAATATTTTTATTTCGACTACTTTCATTGTTTGTAAGTATTTGGGGCAGACATTCAGAGAATTGTTTTCTCCTTTGGGTTAACCATTATCTGGTCAATACCTTTTGTTATAGAATGAATGATATTCTAGATTTATAACTAGTTTCCCTAAATTCTGCTGATGGAGCTATCATTTTACTTAGGAACGTTCCAGAAAGGGGGTCCAGGGATGGGGGGTCCCCTCATATTCTTCTCATCTGCTGACTTCAGATGGGAATTTGAACTTCTAGTGTCTAAGACAAACCTACTGACAGTGGTCCAACACTAGACACCTGCATGAGCCTGTAGAAGAGACTTTGGTTCAAACAACCAGGTTTATATTCTTGGCTGATCATAGAATTCTCTCCGCGTGGGCTGGGGCTGGGAGAACTTGGAGCAGGAACTGAAATAGTAGCACAAGCCAGATAAATCATGTTCCCACACCTTGTCTTACCCGGCTTATATCCTCCTCAGAGACAGGAGAAAAGGGACTGCTCTGTAGAGCAGACACCCATAAAACACACATGGAGATGAAGGCCTGGAGCAGGCAGACCCCAGACAGGATGATTCCCTGGGCTGCTGGGAGACGTGGGCAAATCACAAAACCAGGTGCCATCACTGTCTGCATCCCAGTCATTCCCAGCACCAGCCAAGTTGAGAACTGGGTTTCCTAGAGAGGAGGACACATTTAAAACTCATCCACTAAGCTCAGCAACAAGTGCTTCCTCCTTCAAACACCAAAAGGCATTTCCTGTCTAAAGATCTTTTCCTTAAAGGGTTATTTCAATACAGTGTCTGCTCATGAAAAAAAAAAAGTTTCTTTGCATGCATATAAATATTATTGGTATTGGAAAGATTCAAGCTGTCGGTGACAGTTCTGTTTCTGATGTGTCTCCAGTCTTAATTCTTCAGGTCTCTCTTGCAGACCAGATCATTGAATCTCCAGGTCCCCTTTCCCTTGACTTACAGAAAGGAATAGTAAGTCTGCTTACTTTCTTCCAGTTTCTCAGGTCAAGAAGAATTGGCCATTTGTTTGTGGTTGTTGTTGTTGTTCAATCTATTATTCAATATCTACCATGCGTAAAAGGTGCACATTTAAATGTATTTTCCTGTAGTTCTCATACAAGGAACAGATTTTAAACTTTTGTTCAAAACCTCAGGATGGCTTCCAAATTAATAATTTTTTAAATATTTTTTTTTAGTTGTAGTTGAACACAGTACCCTCATTTTATTCCTTTTTATGTGATGCCGAGGATCAAATCCAGGGCCTTGCACATTCAAGGCGAACGCTCTACCACTGAGCCACAATCCCAACCCCAAGTTAATAATTTTTTAAAATAACTTTTTCTCCCAAGGATACCGAAGATGAGAGTTCCCCTGAGAAGAGTTTCAGTCTGTGATGTTTCCTTGATGGAATAGCATGTGGTAGGAGATAGAAGCTGGGAGGCCAGGTCTGGAACAGTTCCCTATGGAAGAAGGACGAGGGGACAGTGTCCCCTCAACTCCAGGACCCCAGTTCCTAGAAAAATGGAGGAAATGTTTTCGTCTTATTTTTAAACAAATGGATCCTTTTTGGAAGACATGAAACCCTGGAGTCAATAAGAATCTGAAACCACAGTTGAACAATAAAGGAACTAACGCAATTACCCACACAGGGGGGAAAACAAAGAATTTTTCAGTCCTTGAATAGAGTGTTACAAAATGTATAAACTCATATGTCCATGCCCTTGGAAATGTCCTTTGGTTTTGGAATTTGAGTTTTATGATGTCCCTATAATTAAAGTTTAAGTTTTTTCAGGAGAGAAAATGAAGCACTTTTAAAGCCAACTTGTTTCTCAGGATGTAACCTGGGGCAGATTTTTTATGGCGGCACTAGGCTTTAGTCACTGGCTGGCACTCTCTTCCTAATTCTCAAACTGCTTCTAGCACTTCCTCTTTATGGTGGGGCTGAGCTTCCTGCACTGGCAGAAATGCAGACCTGGCCTGGCCCACTTCGGCTACAGACAGACCATACAAAACTGTGTCCCAGAGAGGGGAACAGGGTGGTGACTGTGACAAAGGGTGGGAGCTGACATGAACAGCCACATTCAATGGTGTGCCAGGGCCTGTTGATATAGCCTGGCAAAAATCTTCAGGAATCTTCTGAGTCAGTTATTAAACATAGCCATTATTAATAATTAAATTTTATAAAGTGAAGATTAAATAAGTTACATAAAAACCAAAGATAATAATTCTGAAAATGAATCACCTATTTTTTTTAACCACATTTTACTATGATCTATGTTCTTGTGGTTATTTAGACTATTGTAGCTATGTAGTAGCAATACTATTCAACAGTGTATTATTGTACATCTCTTACCAACTGCACCTTCACTATGTTAGTAGATTAAAATTGGCCATGAGGAAAATTATTGTGTTTGAAACAGAGAAATGAGCAAACACCACCAATCAGAATTTGGCTGAAATTTTCATTGATTGTTTAGACTTACGAAAGTGATAGAGAAAATGTTCATAATGCAGATTAAACTTAAAAGTGTGTCATATGTATAGTTGTCAAAAAATAGTTAATGGCTTAAAACCCGGAAATATATTCTTGCAGCTTTTGAAATCATTATCTGATTTCCTCAAAGAAGGAAATCACTTTATTGACAAATGGCTAACACTTTTTTCTTTATTGCTTCACTTCTGTTTGACTCTTAAACAAAGATGTCTGCTAATGTTTCTGCTGGAACTATATACATTCATTAATTGCAATATAGTTTGGCTATGGAGATAAGAATTCAACAAAAACCAGCTGAAAGTGTTCTGTTAGATAAATTGGCTATGTGGGATTTATGATTCAGAATGTTGTATATTTATTTGTAAATTGTGTGTCCTATATCTTCTATATCAGTATAATTCCATATTTTCTATATTAATATAATTTGAAATATACACAAACGCGCGCGCGCATGTGCTTTTAACCCTGAGAGCTAGTTGCTAAATATCTTCTCCCACAGTACTATATACACCAGTGCAATGAATCTCCGGACCTTGAGGACAGTGGCTCTCAAAATTTTTCGATGGTATTTTTGGTCAGTTTCCATAGGGCATAGAGGAATGGAAACTGGCAGAATTATGTCCATTTTTTATTTAGCAATGTGGCATGGATGGTTCCTTCACAAACCCCGCGCCTTTATGTGTTAAGGCACAGTTACTGGAACAGTATAGACAGATGCCAAAATATGCTACCATCCACCTGCAGCAGACTCTGTTGACACTGAAGATGTGAAACCAACAGTGAGTTAAACTTAAAAACAAGAAAAGCAGTGATTGTAAAGCACAACCCACTCGAGACAGCACTGATAACACAGCATTCCTCCTCCAAATCATGGAATTCCAACCATGTTACATGTTTGGGCCACAGTGGCAGCCAGGCCTCTGGGGAGGAACCAGAGTCCAACCCTCAGTAAGTTCTGGGCTTGTGCTAATTTAGCGCATGAATAAATTATATCAACTTCTGATGACTCCCTTCTTGCATCACAAATAATTAGGCATTAGTCATCTATAAAAAGTGCTAGACCTTCCTGTCATTTACACATGAGACACTCAGGAAAGGACTTGAGCCTTTGCATTAGTTCCCTGACTAGCTGGAGGCTGGCTGGGTGTCGGGGGAGGCAGCACAAGCTCTAGGAATTATGTTGCATGGCTGACGACTCCCACAGTCTTCCTGGCCCTCTGGCTTCGTTAAGACCATTTCTAACCATCCCACATTTAATTTAGACTTTGGAGTCAATGCAGTCCTTGTGTTTAGTTTCTGGCAATAAATCTGGCCTGTTTGCGCAAGCATCAAATCCTCCAGGATGTCACTCAGTTTCTGCTGGGACCAAGTCAATCACAGAATTTCTGCAGTTAGCTTTCTGCGGGTCTGCCTGCTGCTCCCCCACTCCCCAAGCCTTGCCACTAGCTACTGCAGAGGCTCAGCTCTGTCTCAGGCAGGGTGGCGCTTGGGCAGACAGCCATACATCATTCCAAATGAGGGCCAAGTGGCTGGCTATCTCTGCTTTGGAAATTCTGGGTCTGCTTCATCGTGTGCTTTAAAGAGCTTATCTTTCTGTTTATTTGTTTCTCCAGATAGAAACAGCATTGGCACAGGGATAGCGCCAGCACCCGGAACTGACTCAGGAGCTGCCCCTCCTTAGCCTTGGTTTAGAGTTGACTTAGGGGTTAAAGGTTACGTTTTTTGAGAAAGGTAGTAAAACATTAATGATGGGTAAAGTTCTTTCTCTCACGCTGCATAAGAGAACTGGGTGATCCTGTTTGCTGTATAAAGGGGGTATTTTCTTAGGGCAATTTGAAATTGGCAGTGCAAATGCTCCTTGACTTCCTCTTGTGTCTGAGGTAAGTGTCGCAAGGCGGGTATGCAAAGAGCTAATCCCAAGGCCCACTGTAATTGAGTGCCCCCACTGGGGAAAATGCTGCATATTTTGAGAGAACCACTGGATTACTAAATGTGAGGAGCCACACAGACTTCCCAGAATCTGGCCCATAAGCAAAGTACCATCTAAGGCACATACACATTCACAGCCATGTAATGTAGAAGTTTGGAAAGCTGGAAATCAGATTGACTTACATGGTTGAAGACTCTAGAATTTTATTTTTATCTCTGACCCCCAGATCTCTAGGTGACCTGGAACCATGGACAGATTCCATATCTAGAATAAGATGTGTTTATTTGTCTATCATCAGTCTTCTGGCATAGGGCAGACCCACAGTGAGCATTACTGAGCAAACCAATGGGTCCCACAATCTGCCCTGTGCTTGTTACCTGCCACCTCTGTGGCACTTACTGTCTCACTGGGGAGACACAGGTGTGTGGCACATGTGGAACCAGGATAAGACCAGCAGAGCCAGGAGCTAACACACTGTCACATCAGCATGCTACAGGAAGGCAGCATCCTAGAGGCCTTCATGGGCTCAGGGTTGAGGCTGGACAGGTGCCTTCATATCTGCTGAACAAAGGTCAGGTTGCTGTGGGCCTTTGGGGTGCTGGACAGTTGAGAAGAAGCAGGAAATATATTTTAGTCTGCCTCCAGAACATGGGAAAGACTAGTTTAAAGAATTGGACTGAATCCTGTTTTACCCAACTTCAAGTGTATGTCCAAAGCCATGGGTTTGAGGCCTCTGCAGTTCCATTGTTTGTGGTTTGAGACTTGGCCTTCATTAACAACCCAGCCCAGATCTTCTTCTCCCAACACAGGACAGGCTGCTGAGAAGAGACCCAAATCAGTGGAAGCATTCTTACCACCCTCTAGGCAGTGTGACAATATAAGCTGTCACATTTTTAATGTCTCTTGTAATGAGTATTCAAGATGGAAGCGTCTGCCAAGCTTATGCAGGAGGCTGTTTGCTTCATCGAGTGCTGAGGTTTATATGTAGAAAAGACACACACACACACACACACACACACACACGTGTCCCCAGTTCTAGCTGGAATAACAGGATGAAGCTTTTCACTCATCCTGTTGATTAATCAGCCTGAAACTGCAGGTGACACTAGTGCTCAGAAAAGCAACAATTTATACTGAGGCTGCTTTGCCACCCACATCCTGAAAGTATGTCCCTAGACTCGGCCAGGCACACTCTCCATGGTCTCGTGGAACTCAGAGTGTGTCATTCCTGTTTGCAGCGTGATAGAAGGCTTCCATGAAATGATGGATGCTTCCAGGAGAGGCAGCACGAATCCCTGCAGCATACAGACTGGGTGGTGCGTGGACTCGTGGAATCATCTCTGACGAATTAATTTATCCTTGATGTGGAGGGTGTGGCTACACAGCTTCTGGCAGCACCGGAGACCACTCAGACTAATTTCTTATTATGTTCTAACAACGTAAAAACCCAAACCTCATCTTTGAAGCAAATAATAAATCTTTCCAGATCCTGATTACCCAATTTGGCTGTTTACTTTAATCAAATCACAAACTAATGACCAAATTTGGATTTGATTCTTGGTTATAAAGATAACCAAGAAGCCAACATAAGTAACTGTCAGTCAAAGTCTTTTCAGACAATAGCTAGCATTACAACATGCCAATTACATTTTTATCAGGTAGTTAAGTTAATTACCTGTGGTAAATGTGTTAGTGGGACAAGTATAGATTGCTGTCAACATTTGCTGACCACTTTAAAATGCTGCCCAACCATATGGGAGGAATTAAGGGTATAATAGCATGCAGATCTATTTACACCCACTAATGTCATATAAAATCCAGTCAAGGATTCAGGTTGGTACCTGCACATCTTTTTCCTACCACAAGATGGCTCTGTATGGTTTCTTCTGAGAAGCAACATGGGCTCTAAGGCAAACTTATTTTTGGGAAACAGCCACAAACCCCTAGGTGATGGTAGTATCAAAACTGGACAGTGGGCTTGAACTAGTGACTCCAGCCTCCCTCCCTTGCTGAGCAAAACCCTCTCACCCCTCCACCTCCCCAGCACCCAGCACCCTTGGCTTCCCTTCACCCAAGGTTAAAGCAGGGTCTGGACCCTACAGCTTTGGCAGGGACCTGACCTTTGTCTTTCTAGTACTTAGAGTTAAACATACAAGTGTACTTGGAAATTTGGGGTGTGCTTCATTACAGGGTCGTAGAGGATGCCACGGCCACAGGTGTCAGAAAACCACAGGCTGAACCAGGGTCCATCCCAGGCTGTATCAGCCTCCATTTAGGGGTGATAGCCTTCATTTAGGTTCCATGCAGGGGAAATTTCAAGCATTTCTCTGCATGGAATGATGGTCAAGTTTTACATCATTTTAATTTATTATCTTTGGCGATTTATAATCCATTTTCCAGTCCCCAGCAAAGTCATAGCATTCAAAACTGGATTTTGCTTACGAATAAGCCTTATTCACACCCCTTCCTAGGGATGCCTACCATTCCTGAGCAGTACCACCTGCTATCAGTGCTCTCTCTCTCTCTTTTTTTAAATTGACCCATTGCATTTGTACATACCTGTGGGGTACTGTATGACAATTGGATACATGTATGCAACATGTAATGATCAAATGGGATAATTAACATTTTTGTCTCCTTAAACATTATCATTTCTTTGTGTTAGGAACTTTCTGAGTCTTCTCTATTTTATTTTGAAGTGCATAATTAATTGTAGACTACAGTTACCTTCCTGTTCTGTAGAACACTAGAACTTATTCCTTCTGTGTAGCGGTGTTGGTATTCATTATCCAAACTCTCTCAATGCCCACTGCCCCTGGTCCTTCTCAGCCTCTAGTGACCACTATTCTACTCTCTCCTGTGAGATCAACTTTTTTGCTTCTACAAACGAATGAAATCACACAGCATCTGTTCCTGGCTTATTTCACTTAACATGATGTCCTCCAGTTCCAACCATGTTGCTGGATTTCATTCTTTTTTTATGGCTGAATAATATTTTTTTCAGCAAGTCTGTGGATTTATCTCATTCTCTCCAAAGTGTTTTCTTTTTCTACCATCTCTTCTGAGTATTTAACGTGTATTATCTTAATTAATTTTCCTCGTGAATCAATTAATTAATTTTCCTGCTGAATCAATTATAGAATTTTTCCTGCATCCACAATTCTGTTGCAACAAATATGTCTCTTATTCTTTTATCTTTCTGGGATGACAAAATTTTTTTTTTAAAGGTCCTTACTGTCATTTAACTGGAACTTCAGAAAAAAGCAGAAGTGAATGCTTATGTTCAATCCACCAACTTTAATAAGATGCCCACAGTGAGTCCTGGCATGTGGTGCCATTTGCTCATCACAATAACCTTACACTGTCATCGTCCCTATTTTTTCAGATGGGGAAACTGAGGCATGGAGAAGTTGAATAATTTGCTCAAGTCCACACAGCCAGGAAGCAGCATGAAGTTAGAACGTAATTCCTGGGAATCTGACTCCAACAATGATCATGTCTTTCCTCCAGAAGAGGAAATAGAGACACTGATGAAAAGTCTGTTTATGAAGCAGTGAGAACCCAGGGGGCTCTACACACGCACAGGTGCACTCTCAAAAAAACAGCACTGATTGCCCCCTGTTTTCTCCCTGGAGAGGGTGGGGTGCCTGCCTTCAACAGGGGTGGCTGAACACATGGCACTCAACACTGCGTGCCTGAGGTGTCAGCTGTTTATTAGCCACATATACTCACAGCCTGGGGGAGGAGGGCACTGAGGAACAGGCAGGGCAGAGTGACACTGCAGGGGCTGTGGGAGGAGGCTTTGTAAATAACAAGAGGGTGGGGTGCCACTGGGTCCCCCATAAGAGGGTCTGTTGGTTTGTTTGAACAATGTTGTGGACTGGCAAGGGGGTGAAAGCTATTGAGGACCAAGTAGGGTACAGCTGTCTGGCTGCACAGAGAACGAGACAGTTGGGGAGGTGTTCCTGCTTGGGGGTGTCTATGACCAGAGCAGGGGAACTCACAGTTAGGTCTTAGGGGCCCTTTGAGGCTCCAAGATGTCATGCAACACAGGAAATTTAGTTCTTATGGTATACATTCACAACACCCCCCATACACACACATATACTTCCTGCTGTGGGAAATTTCTCCTTCCCTCTTTTCAGTAGAAGCTTGGAGTTATACTCAATTGAGAGAATAAAGCATAGCATATCTGAATTGATAAGAATCTGGTACAGTTGAGAGCAAGGGACTGAGGGAAGGTTTATCTAATGAACAAGGCAACTCCCACTCTCTTCCTTCACTAAGCTTCTGGAATTCTGGCCTCCAGAAGCACACCATCCGCACAAACCAGGGGAAAGTGATCAGCCTAAGAGGAAAGTGCTAAAAACACTATAGTTCCCAGTGACATGCCCCCATTCTTGGTCACATCCCACAGGTACGGGACTTCTTTTTGTTTTAAGTTAAAAGTGAGAAAGCAGCCAAAGATCTCTAGATAGTTAAAGAAACTCTATTGTAAAACATGGACAAACAAATGGAAAGAGAAAGCAGAGGATACAGACTATGCTGGAGGTAGAAATTTCAAAACAACTATTATTAATATCCCCCAATATATAAGAGAAGATAGCATATACATGGGACAAGAACAGGATGTTATCAAAAAGTAGTACCCAGAGAACCAATTTAAAAAATTTAAATTTAAAACAATAGAAGAAATTTGAAAACATAAAAATATTATAGATTTTTTAAAACTCAGTAGAAAAGGTAAAAGACAAATTTGGGGATATCTTTCAAAAAATAGAACAAAAAAGAAAAATAGGAAATGGAAAGATGAGAACATGAGAGGATTAGCGGGCACCATCCAAGAAATAGACAAGAAAATCTCCTAGTTGTACAAGGCCATGGGTTTCCAGATGGTGAGAACCCACTTTGTGCCCAGCACAATGGAAGAAAATTTGCCAACAAGACATGACATTATGTATCATTGTAAAATTTCAGACTAAAAGAAGAAGACTTTAGAAGTTTCCAGAGCTCTCAAGGAAGAACAATGTCAATAGAAAAAAAAAATCAGGAACCACAATGTTTGGCAAGAAGGAAAGAAGTCACAGTTTATCCCATGAGTTTTAATGTCATCAAATCAGTAAAGATACTGAAAACTGATCTAACTGAAATTGGGGCATAATCTCAGAAGCATAATTCAAGAGCAGACATCCTAAAGTTAGCCTGTACATGTTCCATTCTGTGTATCCACTACTTCCTGAGACTAAGCTATGTGCTTAACCACCCTGTAACTCAATTTCCTTATCTGTAAAATGGGAGTCATAACAAAACTTATTGCATAGGATCTGGGAGAATATTAAGTAAATTAATATGTGAAAAATGCTTAGAATAATGTGTGTACATAATAAATTATATATAAGAGCAACCTAGTGTTGTTATTTAATAACAACACTAATCATATTAATCATATCAGGAAAATGAAGGGAGAGAAGGGAGCTGGGGTGGGGGTTTAATCTTTATATTCGATAGAGGAAAATTAATAGGAAATGCCTAAAACTGGAAAACCAGGAAGCAGCACTATAGGAATGCTATTTAAAGAGATAAAGGGACATACTAAGAGGGGCTAAGATGGTTATAAAATCAATTGTTCCTTCTGGAGAAGAAGAAATTGGAGGAAGTCCAGGGGGACACGCAGGGGGCCTGTTGTTTGAAATCATACCAAACCTTATAAAATGATTTGACTCTAGATTTCCCAGAAGCAGACCCTGAAATGTGAATTTGGGTGCAAGTGATTTATAAAATGTGCCCAGGGGAACTGGTAAGAGATTGGAAAGCACAGCCCAGACTTGCTGCAGGCAAGATGACTGAGTTTTACCCCTCAGAGCCTGCCACACCCATATACAGGTGGACAGGCTCCTGCAGCCCCAGGGTACGCCATGGGGGACAGCATAGCGAGAAGGCTGGTATCAGGCCTCAGAAATGTAAAATACCCTGAGATGATCTGAGAGATGACCTCTAAATACCTACAGGTCCTTAGGAATTAAGCCAGAGAAGAAAAAGTAGACCCAAATCTCTGTCATGTTGGATTAGGTCCTAACTTCCTTAATAAGACTCCTATAGTGCAAGAATTAATATCAAGAATCAATAAATGGGATGGATTCAAACTAAAAAGCTTCTTCTCAGCAAAAGAATCCATCAGTGATATATAAAGAACTCAAAAATCTTAACATCAAAAAACCCAAATAACCAACCAATAAATGGGCCAAGAGACTAAACAGACACTTCTCAGAAGAAGATATACAATAAATCAATAAATATATGAAAACATCTCTAGCAATTAGAGAAATGCTAATCAAAACCTCTCTAAGATTTCATCTCACTCCAATCAGAATGGCAGCTGTTATGAAGACAAACAACAATAAGTGTTGGTGAGGATGTGGGGAAAAAGGCACACTCATACTCTGCTGGTGAGCTTGCAAATTGGTGCAGCCAACATGGAAAGCAGTATGGAGAATCCTTGGAAAATTGGGAATGGAACCACCATTTGATCCAGCTATCCCACTCCTCGATCTATACCCAAAGGACTTAAAAACAGCATATTACAGGGACACAGCCACATCAATGTTTATAGCAGTACAGTTCACAATAGCTAAACTGTGGAACCAACTTAGATGCCCTTCAGTAGATGAATGGATTAAAAAATGTGGTGTATATACACAATGGAATATTATTCAGTATGAAAAGAGAATAAAATCATGGCATTTGCAGGCAAATGAATGGAATTGGAGAATATAATGCTAAGTGAAGTTAGCCAATCCCAAAAACCAAATGCCGAATGTTTTCTCTGATTTAAGACAGCTGATTCATAATGGAGAGGGGAGCATGGGAGGATTAGATGAACTCTAGATCAGGCAAAGGGGGAAAGGGGAGGGCGGGAGGGGAAGGGAGGGAGCATAGTGGTAGGAAAGATGGTAGAATGAGATGGACATCATTACCTTAAGTACATGTATGAAGACATGAATGGTGTGACTCTACTTTGTATACAACCAGAGACAGAAAAAATGTGCTCTAGATGAGTATTATGAATTATAATGCATTCTGCTGCATATATAACAAATCAAAATTTAAAAATGAAAAAAAAATACCCATAGGTCCTAAAAATACATTCAATACTCTCAATTTTGCATCTCAGGTCAGATTCTTTCCATATTTGTACACACAGTGGGATGGGTGATAAATTGTTCAGCCTCCCTGGAGGACTGTGGCTGTAGGATACTAACATATGGAGGGTCCTGAGTTTATCTTCCCAGATATCCAATTACTTTGTGTACCTTCAGGCTTGAAGTAGAGGGACCACTGAGGGTGGAGTTCTTTCTTGAACCCCAGAAATCTATTTTGCAGAGACAGCATCTCCTTTGGGGTGGCTCTTATTGTTATGAGCAGGGTACACTCAAGGAATTTATCCTAATTATTTACTGTCACCTTTCATACAGTTTCTTTGTGTAAAAACAACAGTGCTTAGTAAAGGCAATTTTAGTACAATTATAATGTCGAAAAGTACTCTTTTTTTTGCAAATGTAATCAGCAACAAACAATTCTTTGTTGCTCAAAACAATTTTGAAATAAAGAAAAGCCTGTCCTTTCACTTTCCCCATGGGACACTACTCTAAATTTCTCCTAGATTTACATACTTTCATTTATTAAAGAACATAAGCTAAACAGAAGCTTAGTAGAAAGTACGTTTGGCAGGACAGGAGTAGACCTCGCAGGAAGCCTTTCTTCACAGCCCTGCTGTAAACGAGGTGTGAACACACTCTCACGCTTTCAACACTTTTTACCACTAATGTGCCCCTGGCCACAGTTTTCTGAGTGCCTTTTTCTAAACAGGGAGCAGCTGGAAGTCTCCATGGTACATCCCCTGGGCAGCCCCTTAGGATTGACACAGTATCTCACACAGATTCCCAGTAAACATTCAACAGGACCAACTTTAGCCTTACAGGTGGCCCTTCGTGTCATGGGTTTAGAATCCACGGACTCAACCAATCAATGATCAAAAATGCTTTTAAAAAATCCCAAGCCTGGTATGGTGGCTCACACCTGTAATCCCAGCAACTTGAGGGCTGAGGGAGGAGGATTGCAAGTTAAAAGCCAGCCTTAGCAACTTAGCAAGGCCCTAGGTAACTTAGTGAGAGTCTGTCTCAAAATTAAAAATAAAAAGTGCTGGGGATGTGGATCAGTGATTAGGTACCCCTGGGTTCAATCTTTAGTACCAAAAAATTCCAGAAATTTCCAAAAAGCAAAACTTGAATTTGTGGAACATCAAGTACCATGCTGGATCCATGCAAATGAAGTGATGTGGAGGCACACCTGCTAGAGCTCCCCACACCTTCTCAATCTCTCTCCAGCAATCGCTGGAGCCTTGCATTGCTGGCCTCCAGTCTTGCTTGTGTACTAGGTGGTTAAATTGATGATGCTGCATCTGTTCTGAATGCAAACAGCCTTTTTTCTTCTTGTCAATAGCTCCTAAACAATACAGTATAACAGCTACTTACCTAGCATTTACATCGCATTAGGTATCACAAGTAATCTAGAGATGTTTAAAGTATTCACAAGGATATGCATAGGTTCTAAGCAAATACTACACCATTTTATATAAAGGACTTGAGCATATGTGGGTTTTGATGTTCATGACTGACCTGGAACCCGTCTGCCTTAGACACTGAGGGACAACTCTATGTGCGGGTTCACTCCCATTATCACTGATACCACAAACATATGTCTCTATGTGACAATCACTGAATGCATAATAAATGGTAAGTCTCTGTGGAAGGTGAAGCAACTAGTAAGTAAGCCATCTGCTTATGCACAAAATTTATTGTCATGAACTATTCCACAAGAAAAGAGGCTCCCTTCTGAATGACAGTGCACCTCTTCTGGATGACTCCTCCCTCTGGGATGCTGGAGGAGGCCATTGAGCTCCTGGTTGGGAATAGTCACTAGCTCTGGGATTTCAAATTGTGACAACAAAAACAACAGAAAGATCTAAAATCTCAAACCAAATTGTTGGCTTTATTTGGTCTCAGTTGCTCTAATAAGTGTTACTTTTGAAAAATCCATTTCTACTCACCTCTGGAGCAGACATGGGTCAGAAGTCTATGAAACTGTGTGCAATATTTTCTGCTTATGTGTGTATTTTTCAGGGAGAGGACTCTGGGAATGGGCTCCTAATTGTAGTGATGTAGTCTGTGACTGAACTTGGGTTCTTGAATTCAGAGTTGTAAAAAATAAACAAGGGATCCAGAAAGAATTTAGGCACGAGCAAGAGTTTATCAGGGGTTTCTGCTAGAGCCAAAAGAGATGACCAGCACAGACAGAAAGCATGTCAGGTTGGTTCAAGCAAAGAACATGGGCGAATAGCTCTATGGCATGTCAGCGGCAGGCAGGAACTCATGGAGGTGCGGCTTTAATTGCCCTTGTTCTCTTTTATATTGTGTTCTCCATCTCATTACCATCTGAAGTCTCCATCTAGGGGTGTTCCATGTCACTATGCTAATAAGGTAAAGGTAACTGTAGGTCACTTTGGAGGCTATGTATGCATTTGCCTTTCATTGTCTGGGAATTTGCCCTTATCATCTGGATGTCTCTGGTATTATGTTCAGAATAGGGAGGACCCTGTTTTGTCTGGCTCTGGTTGGCATTTCTGCTGAGCACATAATCTCAGGAGGCTGAGCTGACTTTCCCAGCCTCTTGTCTCTTGGTATGTGATCTCACTCCCACAGCCTTGAAAACTAGAGCACATTTAACTCTAATTTTCTAGTCTGGCTGTTAACCCCATGAGACTGACAGCTGGCTCTCCTGCCTTATTTCTCTGAGAGGTGTTCATACATTTGAATTAAGGGGTCCTATTTTCTATGGGTGTGTGTGAAGGTACATAAGGCAGCAAAGAAAGAGCTTTTGGTGTGTGGTGGAATACTTTCCTTTCTATTTCTGATAGAGGCAATACTGGTATGAATCTACTTGTTTAACCCTACCTTCACGAGATAAAAGAATGACAGAAGACCTAGAAAGGGAAAAGCCACACGGAATCATTCTATTCCCCTCCATTCTGTTCCAGCTGCAAATAAATGAAGGTATTTTATCTGTTTAGGTTTCTTTTCCCACTGGAAGGGCAGGGGCAGGGCACAGACAGCAGAGCCAGCAACTGTTCCTACATCTGCTCAAATTCCTATTTTTAAAAGATGAACATTTGAGACCAACTATTTTCTCTTCTTCGTAGGTAAAGGAATATTAGTAGAAGTTCTTTGAGATGCTGGCGCAAGTTCATATTATCACCCAAGTGACAACAGTGGTTCTCCAGAAGTCCCGTACCTTCTCAAACAGGGCTCCCCTGATGTCTCAAGGAGCCCCGACCTTCCATGTAAAGAGAGATGGCTCCAATTTCTGAAGCTGACTCAAAGACCAGCAAGAAAGGAGATTGGACCCAAAGCACCCTGTACTCTCATCATCTCCTTTGTCTTACAGTGCTGATCAGCACAGCCTGGGAAGGCTGAGAATCCCCTCAATAGGGAGTTTGGAGTAACACAAACTCAATAGCTTGAAAATCCCCTGACCTGCCAAGTGCCAGGCAGTGCTAGGTGCTGGGGATATGTTGGTGAATAAGATACACAGAAGTGTCTCTACAGATTTTGTATGCTGCCAGGGAAGATTAATTAAACATATAATTGCAGTAAAATGCATTGAGTGCTGTGAGATGGGAAGTGAAGAGTATTGTGGGGCATGGAGCAAGCATAGCTGGCCAACCTGAGGAGCTGTACCCTAAGCTGCCCCCTGATGGATGAGTAGGCATTCGCAAATTGTGAGGGACAACAGCAGGCAAGGAGAGATGTAAAGACCAAAAGACAGTAAAGTGGTCCCTTGCAATCTACGGATTCCAGGACTGGTTCCAGGATTGCCAAGGATATCAAAATCTGAGGATGCTCAGGTCCCTTATATGAAATGTCATTGTATTTGTATAGGACCTTGTCAACCTTCCATCTACTTTTATCTTCACTATGTTACTTACAACACCTCGCATAACATGTGTGCTATGTAAATAGTCGCTGTACTGTATAGCTTATGAAACGAGAATAAGAAAAAAAAGTCTGTATATTTTCAATGAAGACCATCTTTTTTTTTTCAACTTCTTTTCAATCCAAAGCTGGTGGAATTACTAAGTGAGAGCCCTCCAATACTGGCTGTATATGGGATGGTCCAAAGCAAAGGGAGAGAGAGGGCCAAGTGGGAGTAACCAAGAAAGCTCAGTTCACTGAGTGTGGCCACCATGGAAGTGGTGAGAAATGAAGCCTTGGAAATAATGCCAGGTCCTCGGAGGCCTTGAAAGTATCCCAGAAAGGAATTGAGACTATCCTAAAGGCTGTGGGTGTCACTGAAATCCCTGCACTTGGGAGGGATCTCTTAGCTGCAGTGTGAAGAAAGGACTGGACAGCGTTACACTTGGAGGTCAGATGCTGGTTGCACTTGGAGGTCAGAGAGGACCATGACAGACTGGATCAGAATGGCAGCAGTGGAGGTGGAAGGAGATGGGTGGATTCTACCCTGAAAGTAATCCCAGAAGACATCCAGAAAAGGGGCAAGGACTCTCTAAATGTGTCTGCTCACCTCTGCCGTGTGCATTTCTGGTGGCTCAGTGGAAAAAAGCTGTCAGAGGAAATTAGCAAACACAAAAATTTTGCATGTGCTGTGGATGGAAACTGTGCATTCAAGCACCTGACCCTGTGGGTAATCAGAGAGCAATTAAGCCTCACTTGCTAGATAGAATCTGGCTATTGCAGACCAAAATGGATTTGAAGTGGATGGGAGTGATTAAGCACAGGCTTGTGGCAGTACCCTGACAGGGCAATTATGGCTGCAGGAAAATGTGATGATCTGACCAAGTGAGAAGGGGGCTAATTACAGAAGCCGGGCAGGAATCATGTGATGAGCTGATAATCAAGAAGACAAAATGGAACTGTGTCTAAACACTGTCCACTAGATGATTCCAGATAAGCAAACGACCCGTGGAAGTCGTGGGGAGCATTCAAAGAACAGATGCTGAGAGAGAGTGAGGAATCTGCTGACACTCTACAGCTGGGAACAAGGACAAAGACACAAGTGACAGCTTGGGGGTCAGGTCCTAACCCAGCAATTGGACACGCAGTGATGCCTCCAGGTTTCTGAGACACTGGAGCATGGGAAGAATGTGGCCAAGAGGTGAAAATCTCTCCTGCCCAATATAGAGGCAAAGGAAATTCACTTGGGGCTGAGCTTGGGCAATGGAACAGGGCTTATTTATTCAGTCACCTTTTATCTGACCCAATATTTGAGAACGCATCACCAACAACAGTTTATAGACATATGACCTTCCGTGATTGGCAAAGGTGTCCACATAGACCATTGTCATGATGACGGCGAGAGCTAAGGTCTCTCACTCGTGTGTTTTGCTTTCCATGTGTTTTGTTGATTAATCCTCCCAGACTGTAAGGTAGGTTCTCTTGTCCTCAAGTGACTGATGAGGAAACTAAGGTAGAGAGAGGTTAAGTTGTTTCCCAAGATATCACGTGATGCTCATAACAATTTAGTGAGGGATTTAGGAGAGGATCTCCGCCATTTTATAAATGAGGCAATCCAGGTTGGGAAGAATTACTCAAAGTCAGACTTATTGGAGCCCAACCCAAAGGTCTTTCTACCATACTGTGTGGTTCATAAAAGCAGCAGCAGAGCATGTAGTTCTGATTCTTTAAACTAAAGGCATTTTTAGAGATGAGTCTTGATTCCTTGCCTGACCCACAGAGACAATAGACCAAGCTAACTACTTCAACTACTCTGGATTAATCTGAGAGAGGTTACTTTTGGAGAATAAGGATAAAATTGGAGCTGGGCCTGTTGGTACACACCTATGCTCAATGACTGGAGGGTGCTGAGACAGGAGGCTTGCAAGTTCAAGCAATTTAGCGTGGGCAACTTAGTGAGAACCTGTCTCAAAATGAAAAGGGCTAAGGATGTCGCTCAGGGGTAGAGTGCCCCTAGGTCAATTCCCAGTACTGTAAAATAAAATAAAATAAAATAAGGATAAAGGGATTCCATATTGAAGGTTTTACAGGACAGTCCACATTCAAGAGATTTTTGTCTATATCACCAGAAATGCACTCTTTCTTTTTACATTATGTGTATGATTTTTTTTTTGAAGAAACTTGTAAAATGGATGAACTTGATATCAGAGCCCCTCCCCCTTCTTACCAGAACCCTCTTGTTCAGAAGCCCCCCACTGTTTGTGGTGGTTTTGAACCCACATGAATCTCTTCTTTGGGTGGATTCAGAACCAACAGATCTAGAATGATTTTGTGGAGTAGGATCTTTGACTCTGTGTTTTAGTTATGCCACATAAAAATCTCCCCCAAACGTAGGGCCTTAAACCAATACATACTTCTTATCTCATAGTTTCTGTAGGTCATAAATCTGGGCACAGCTTAACTGGTTTCTCTGCTTCAGGGTCTCTCTGAGGATGCAGTCAGTAAGGGTTCAGGTCTCATCTGCAGGTCTGACTGGGACAGTATCTAATTCCAAGCTTACATGATTGTTGGCAGGATTCCATTCCTTGAGGATTGCCAACGGGGGGCCTCACTGCCAAGTTGGCAGCTGGTCAGAGACCACTCTCAATTCCTTGCTATGTAGATGTCTCCAGCACAGTAGTTTGTTTCATTAAAGTGTGCAAACCGAAAAGCTCAAGAAGGCAAGGAGGAGACTTTGCCAGTAAGATGGAAGTCCCAATCCTATATGATTTCACACACATACACAAATAGGCTATAATTTTTGTTTATTTACTATGTTTCTGGATCCTGGGTTAAGCACCTTGTGTCTTAATGAATTGCCTCATGTAATTCTCAGTACACTGTGTGGCACGTTATTATTTTCATTATATAAAAAACATGAACTTTAGTGGCATTAAATTACTGTCTCAAGGTCAAATAGTAAACAGTAGAGCCAGGATTCAAAGTTAGGTCTGCCAAACTCTAAAGTCCATGCTTCTAACCACCACCATTACTGATCTGGCATCTTACCTGAGCCCTCAGATGTTCTCTATTTCCACGATCACCTCAAGTCCAAAGTTCCTACTCTACTGATGACAATGGCTTCTTAGTGTGCCTCCCTTACTTAAGGACTCTCCCTTCCAAACCTACTATATACCTTCTTCTTCTTTAGTACATATTTATCTTGTCAAGTGCTGGCTCAAAATATTATCACTCTCTTCCTTTCTTATAACAGAATCATAGACTGTTAAGAACTGCAATTATCACATTTGTCTTGCCAAGTTTTAACTAAAAAAAAAACCCACAAAGCAAAAAACAACAACAACAACAAAAAAGCCTTGCCATCTCTCCATTTCCTGCCAAAGAACCATAGAATGCTTGAGCTGGAAGGGATCTTGGGTTTCCATTTTATGCAACTTCTTTCTGAGATTAATCCTCCTTTAATTACTGGTTGGGGGATGGTGAGAGGGGAGGTGAAGCAGGTTTCCAATATGCTATGCCCATAATAAAATCAAAGTACCTGAGATGGTGTTGGTAGGTCTAAGGCTTGGTAGAATAACAGGGGTTCTGGGCAGATCTGGAACAGTTTGGGGGGAAGAATAGCTCCTGAGCAGCAGAAATCTCTCCACATGGTTGGGGGTGGGCTGATTTGATCAACCTGAAAACTCTTTTTCTGATAGAATCACAACTCACCATGGGAACTAGAAGACCAGAGTCTTCCTTGGGTGTTACTGATAAGGAGGAAGTAAAATCAATAGCGATGGACCATGGAGGGGGCAAAAGGGAAGCAGCCATGGTCAGCCCGCTGGGTGGATGCTGGCACCTCTCATGGAGGCAAGGTGACCCCATATGTAGGGAAGGGGAGAAGGAGAGTAGCTTTGGGCACACTGAGTTTCCGGGTCTGTGGGTCCTAGCTTGGAATGAAGGCAGGGAAATGAATACAGAATGGCAAAAGATTGATGGTGGTTGTGACGTGCCAAAGGGGTTCTTTCTACTATTAGCTCTATTTTTGTCAATGCTTAAAATTTCTGTGATGATGAAGAAAGTGTGAATAGACAAAGAGGAAGAAGAGCACATGCTAGTCTTTTAGTTAACTTGGCGAGGAAGGGGAGTGCGGTCAGGCAGTGGATGGGGGATCACAGGGACTTGAAAAGGGTTTGTTTGAAAGACGATAGGTACAGATTTGAGCATGCTCATTTACCAAGCATGTTTATTATTTATACCATCACATCAAAGAGGGTATATTACTTTATTATTATCATAAAATCACTGCATAACAAATCAATGGCTTAAATCATTTATTGTCACAAATCTGTGGACTGGCTGAGCCAGACTGGGGTCAGCTGGGAAGGCTCAGCTTTGCTTCTCATGTCCCTTCTGCTTCCTGGGCCAGGATAATGTAGAAATGTCATCCTTGTGGCCATGTCACAGGCACAGGGAGCTATGGGCAAGGTCTCTTGAGGCCTAGGCTTGGAACCCACACACTGTTGTTTCCAACTTGCAGGGTCAAAGAAATTATAAAGCTGAGCACAGAATCGGGGGTGGGAAAAGATCTCCAGCTCCCTTTATGGGTGGAACAAAGTCATACTACAAAGGGTGGCTAGTAAATGAAATTTACCACTTACAACAGGAAAGCCATGATTCTTCTGTCTTTTGTAACTTTTGGGCTTGATCCTCATGACGCACAGTCATATCCCCTCCAGGGCTGAAGCTGTTTGGGATGGAGGAAGAGCTGGAATCCTAACTGGACCAAACTCTCCTGCAGGGGTTATTAGCTATGAATAGTTTAGAGACCAGATTACATAAGGTCTAGCTGCATGGGTAGAGACAAAATCCTTGGAAAACTATAGTTATAAGGGTAGAAACTCTGAGTCTCATAGAAGCAGCTGATTCGCAGAGAAGAGAGTGAAGAAACTGGCAGAGGTGAGGAGAGACCTGCTCCTGGGAGGGCCTGAAGCCTGAATAGGGACAGGTAATGGGGAGAGGAATTGAGGGGGAGAAGAGCAAGGGGAGAGGCTGGGGAAATGAATGCCCAGAGAGCAAAGGAGGAGAAAGACTAAGGTGGACAGCAGGTCCCAATAGTGGTAGACTGAGAAATGGACTGTCTGCAGATGACTCAGAAATCCCAAGGGCTTTCAGTAATTGGCTCAATGCCCCCTCGTATCCTCATATCCTTCCTTTAAATTCCTTTCACATGGATTAGGAGTGGAATTATGTTCCTTCCCTTGCACACCAAAGACTCCTCAATGAAGACACTTGTGTAAAACCTTTAAGATTTCACACCATGAATTCATGGTTATGTTCATTCAACTAACAAAAAATAAATCAGCCCTTCCTGTATGAATTTCACCTTGCTACTGAGGATTCAAAAAGAATCAATGCCTGCCCTTTTCGTGATAAAACCAAGATCTGGAAAATTGGAAATTATATGTCTGGACAATTAAAAATAGCCCAACACATCAGAGGACCATCTAATCAGTGCTACAGAAAGAAAAGGTCACAAAAATTCAAAGTCAGTAAATCTGGGGACTGCAGGTGATGCTTGTCTAGAGGATGTTGGGCTTGATCCTGGCCTGGAGGAGGTCTGAACCCAGGTCTCTCATTTCCCACCTAAACGTCATCACAGAATTATAGGAATAATACTTTGAGAAATAAAAATGCTTTGCAAATATTAGTCGCATGAGCTTAAACCTGTAAAGTCTCAATGGTTTAGGGAGAAGATGCTGGCAGCACATGCAGGAGAGATGAAAGGTAGGAGAATGTAAAGGCAGGAAATCCTGTGGAGGGGAGAATGGACAAGAAGTGTGCAGAAGCCAGTAAGGGAAGGGCAGAGGAAGGAGCTGGTGGTAGGTGCCCAAGAATCATCATTTTCAAAAGCTCCCAGGGACTCTAATGTATAGAGTTGAGAACCACTGTTTTCATGACTGGGAGAATTCTAGTGTTGTTGACAGGGAGAAAAAAGGGCAGGGGATGATGTAGATAGACAGATGGCAATATTGCTTGACCTACAAATTATATTGAGTTTGAGGTGACTGCTTAATGCTCAAGAAAAATCCACTTTAGAAATTGCCGCAGCCCGGCTGGCTGCAGCAAAATAATCGGGGGTGACGAATAACTTGTGTACGTTGATATAGCAGGAGTGGGAGCCCTTTATTGCAGGGCAGGAGCAGTATTTATACATTCCACACAGCTTATCTAATTAGCATAAACTAGATACATCAGTCAACCAATCAGGCATCTCCACACTTAATGGCTCACTGACATTACTTCACAAACCACTCCCTCTGGCATTTTGCCAGGCACCATCCAGACTTGTTTACTAACTCTAACATTCCCCTGGCAAAATGCCAGGTGTTATTTTGACTTGTTTACAGACTCTAACAAGAAATGTGGGGCATTGGAAAAATATATTGGGGAATAAACTGTAGAGAGGAAAGAGGTAGGGCCACGGATCAATTCAGGGAAAGAAAGAGAATAATATTTGTAATTAATATCATTAATAATATTTGTCATTAATATCATTATTGAAAAAAGATCTATATGAACCCTCTAGCTCCACTGGTTCTTAGTTAACTTAAAAATCACTAATTCTGGAGGTCAAAGAGCTGGGCAATACATTATTAGTCTCCCACTAGCTTTGTTGTAGATAATATTTCTGACATGAGAGTTATGGTGATTAAAGTTGCCTAGGTTAATTTTCAGAAACTTGAAGGCTCCTTTTGCTGAAAACACTGACTCTTATTGAACCTGCAGATGTACAATGAGTGAAAACCCTCAACGTCTCTGTCTCCATATTGCATGCATCTCCTTTACTCAAATCTGCATGTAGACTTGTTGATCATTTGAGAAAAATGTTTGCTCTTAAATTATAATCCAGGGTTAACTTGACCTAGGCTTTCCCAGCCACTCTCCTCTCACTTCAAGGCACACCAGCCACCATGATAGGATACACCAGACTATGAAAGAAGTAAAGAGGTGATACCTGAGTTCCTGGAAGATTTCTACATATTCTCAGAAAATACATGAGTATCTTCCCTTTTATTAGCCCCTCCCCCCGTAATTTCTACCCTGTATCTGTAAACCCTCAAACCCAAGAGTTGATAAGCTGGTTTGGGAGCAGAGCTCCCACCTCCCCATTCTTTGACTCCTGAATAAAGCCTTTCTTTCTCCACAACACTCATCCCTCTGATATTGGTTTCCCCATGGGATGTACTTCTGGACCTGGGTTTGGTAATGATCTCATTTAATTTTAAAAATGGCCTTAAGGTAGGTGAGATAACAATTTCAGTTTTATGGTAAAAAAAATTCAGAGACCCATACCAAAGTCCTATAGTTAATAAATTTACTGAGAATCCAAAGCCAGGTGACTGAGCTTGAAAGCCCATGTTCTGCTGTTGCTGAGCATGAACACATGAGAGTTAAAGTAAGAAGGTGGAAGAACAATTGGTCAAGGAGACAGGAACAGTCAGGAAGTCATGAGAAGAGCCATGGTGTGCTGTATGGGGCCAGGTGGCCAATAGAGAAAGAAGGACCTCAGAGGTTCACCATGTACTCTGGCCATGTTCACAAAGCAACAGAAGGAGAAAGCTAGGAACAGCACAGGGCAACCATGTCACACTTCCAGAATTGTAGGAAAGGTATGTGTGGACTTCTCTCCTGGAAAGAGGTGGAGCAGTAAACCAGGAAAGCAACATATAGGCCTACATCACAGACACCCTCTCAGTCCTTTTCACAAAAGTTACCTCTCAGGCATTAGTATTATTTTCCCCATTTTCAAGATGAGGAGACTGATTCTTAGAAGTACTATATGAGGATTCCAGTTTGGATTATCAAAGTCCTGGCTTGTTGGCTTAGAGACCTGTCCATCATTTTCACACAGATGTTAACCTAATGATTTGGAACGCTGCAGGATATGAAAAGATGAACCTGATGGAACATCAGGCAATCCATAGTATCCCTGTTATTCAGGCTTATCCTTTACATGTGTGATTCTCATAAACCAGGCTACCCATATTCAAACCTCTCAACAATGCTTCCTCCGATTCCATATGCATCAAATCACTTGGAGATCTCCCGGATTCAAGTAAGTTTGAGATTCCTGTCTCTAGTGATGCTGACAGTTCAAAGTCCAGTATAAAAGGCCATAAAGTTGTGGTTTGCATGTTGCTTGCACATTGTAATCAATTGAGCATTTAAAAATACTGATGCCTGTTTCTACCCTCCCTGATCCCCCAAATTGTGGCTTAAATGGTCCAGATTCACTCTGAGCTTTGGAAGTTTTGAAAGATCTCTACGTGGTTCTATTCTGGGTTTGCAGCAGAAGAACCTGGACAGTACGCAAGGAAAGGAATCCACAAAGCGTGCAATGCCATAAAGTTAACGAACAAGTTAAAGTACATAAGGTTAGCAGTTTCTAGAGGATAGTGGCGGATGGGAAACAAGGAGCAGTGAAGCAGTGCTTAGGCGTTTGTGCTGCCTGGGACCCTTTTGCTGCAGATTGGTAAACCGCTGGGGTTCCGGTCGCGGCCAGGACTCCCGGCGCATGCGCGGCCAGGACACTCCGCAGGGACTTGCAGAACGTGCGCGGCCGCGACGCCGAGGCGGAGCCTGATGCCCGCCGCGCCCCGCTCCCGGAAGTGTCCCCGGAGCGTTCTGCCGCTCTCGCCGGTTCGCGGCGCTTGGCCGCGCGCCTGGCCCCGTGGGCGGGGACCCGGGCGCCCTGGAGCAGCCGGCCTTGGTTGCCGAGGCGGTGTCGTCGTTGACCATGGCCGACGCGTTCATAGCCGCTGGCGACAGCCCAGCGCCGCCCGCGCCTTCCGGCGCACTCCCCAGGCAGTTCATCTGCTCCTTCCCGGACTGCAGCGCCAGTTACAACAAGGCCTGGAAGCTAGACGCGCACCTGTGCAAGCACACGGGGGAGGTAACGGAACTGCGGAGGGCGCGGTGCCCAGCCCTTGAGCGCGCGGTGACTTGACTGGTGGGCTGTTCCCCTCCGCTTAGGACGGGGCGTGGCCACAGAGCGGCCGCTGTGTCCTGCGGGTGCCGAGGGCCAGGTTTGCTAGTCGTGTTCAGCCTTGGCATCCTGGTCTTAAGTTAGGAAAGGAGCTCAGGAAGTGACAAGAAGTCCTAGGGCCGCGGTATCTTTGCCACGGCTCGTGGCTTCCTACTCAGTCCTTTCTCCTTGGATCCTGAGTCTGCCATTCAAGCACCTTCCGATGATCTGTAAATGCCGCACGGCGAGACAGCCCACTACCCTCCCAGACCGCCACCCTCTGCCCTCCTAGAGCTGGTACAGAGGAAAACTTCCCAGAACCCGGGATTGTGCAAGCAGCACGTGTTCGTTCTTTCATAAGTAGGGGGAAAGTACTGGACAGAACAGACCAGGCTTTTGCTGCCACGGACCTTGTTTTAGCGGATCAGGCAAAGGACTAGGCAGGAATGAAGAGCAGTGAAGAGTGGTCAGGAAAGGCCTTACTGTGTGAGCTGAATAAGAAGGATCTAGCCGGACAGACATTTGAGTCAGGTAGAAAGAATGGCAAAGGGATCCTGGGGTGGAAAGCAGAGCAGTGTGATTAGGTGAGGGGATCTTTAAGAGGTGAGGTCTGAGAGGCCCGGTGGAATCGCTTGTAGTTCAGGGTAGGAGTTTATTTTAGGGCAGTGTAAGCCTTTGGAGGATGTTAGTTAAAGTTATGTGATGTGGCATTCTGGGTTGCAGGTGAGGAAAACAAGACTCATGGAGGCTATGAAATCCGCCCCTTTTGCCAGTTTGGGGCAGAGCTGGGATTGGCAGTGCCTCAGAGGAATGCCACAGAACACGCACTGCCCACATCCCTGCATTCCTGTCTTTGCTTGTTGCACCTACCCTAACTTACAGGCCACCTCCATCATGCAATGCCGTCAAGCATTCTCAGGCTCCACTGCCTTTGAAGACTGATGGCTGTCCTTGTCCCAAATTTTGGGATCCATGTAACCAGTGTGTCTGAGTTAGAGCTTGCCTTTCCTTTTAGACCTGTATGTTGTATTTTGGATATCAGTGTTGCCAGCTTTGTTATACAGTTGGAAAACATGAAGTCATCTGTGTTGTCCCACATCTCACATGCTGATTAACTGACAGATACTCATTGAGCCTGCTCCTTGGTAAGCTGAGCAAGGTTCTGTGGTTCTGCCCTTGGTAGGTAATGCGGCTCACTTGTGCCTTCCTGCCCACTGACTGTTCCCAATCCACTCATCAAGGTCTTAGTACCTCCCTCTTGGATGTCATGGTGGTGTGCTTTCCATAGTTAGACACATGAAACTGGGGATGTGTTTTGGTTTTCCCTGTAGATTCAGAATGGGATTCTGGGCCAGTGAGGAAAAGCAAAAGAACTAGAGGCAGTCAGCCTTCAAAGGCTGGAGAGGGTGAGAATTGGGACCATGAGAACACATGGAGGAGGTAGCCTGTAAGTTAGGGTAGATGCAGGGAGCAAACGCAGGGATGCAGGCCTTAGCTTAAGAAATTAAGGGCCTTCTGCTGAGGCATCACCTATTCTGGCTCTGCCGAAACTGGGAAAATTTGTTGGCCTCCCTCAATGTCATCTGGGGCCCTTCCCACCTCCTGGGTCCCAAATAATGGTTGTAATCAGGGCCTTGAGCTGTTGTCTTTGCTTGGCCCCAGCACCTATGAGCTTTCTCAGGTGACACATTTTCCTGTAACTGTGCTTGGCATTCATTCTCTTACCACAGACACCAGTTAGAAACAGGTTAGCAGTGCTGTGCCATTACTGGAAAGGCTGCCTGCTTATTCCAGGTGATAGCCACAGAGAAAAAGTCTGCAGTGATGTGAGAAGTTGTGGCATTTATGCTGTGTAATTTCAGGTAGGAAAACCTGGTCTTGCTTGAGTATAGCAAGTGTTCAACTTGCTTTCTGAATGGAAATCATCTGTGGATAGGGAGTCTGTGACTTTGCCTAGTAAACACTTTAGGCTTTTAAATAAATACCAGTTAATCTCTAACTAGGGCAAGATTGACATGTTTTTTTCTTCCTGCTAGAGACCATTTGCTTGTGACTATGAAGGCTGTGGCAAGGCCTTTGTCAGGGACTACCATCTGAGTCGCCACATCCTGATTCATACTGGAGAAAAACCATTTGTGTAAGTACAGAACTGGTTTTAGGGCTTTGAGGTAGGAAGTGTTTGGCATATATACCTGCTAAGAGGATTGATCCTAAACTCCCAAGATCATGAATGTGAAGTTGCTTTCATCTTCTTATATGAGAGGAGAATAGGTTTTGAATGTGTGGAAGAGAGAAAGGGTTATTGCAGGTTATTTTTATAATAAATTTAGGAATGAGTTGATAGGAAGTTCCCTTGGTTTGCATCCTCTCATCTCCCTTTAAAACATATAATAATTAGAAATCAATCTTGAAAAACAATTTGGAAATCACTGAATAGAAAACAGTTACCTGGAAAATTCTTGGCTTGGTGTTGTCAAGGTCTTTGTGAACAGTGTAGTCTTTGTAAGTTGCTAGGATAAGTGATAAAAGCATGATGAAGTAGGGCTCTTACTATCTGGTCTGGTGTTTCCCAGAACCAAGCTTTTGCCACCACTACTGTTTAAGTTTTAATTTTATTCTTCTAGAAGTTGCTGTTTCTGGAAGGGTGGAAATACTGCCTTCCTATCTGCTGTTTCATACCAGTGGAACTCAAATTTAGGGCACATCAGATCACTCAAAGAGCTTGTTAAAACAGATTTCAGAGGGCTAGGGGTGTGGCTCAGTGGTAGTATGTGTGCTTAGCATTTGTGAGGCCCTGAGCTCAATCCTGGGCACCACAACAAAGACCAGGAAAGCCACAGACTTCAGGATCCACTTGAATTTGACTTAGTAGGTGCAGGATGGGGCCTGAGAATTGGTATTTCTAGCAAGTTCCCAAATGATGCTGATCTGCCGATCTGGCTCCCACACTCTGAGAACCATTAACCAGATTATTTATCATGAAAACAAAATAGTTTTCAAAGAAGAAAGCAAAACAAAATAACCATAATAGCTGTCCAGAGCTATATGCAGAGACTATGACAGGAAATAGCTGCTTAGAAACTTTTTCAGATACGAGGATTTAATATCATAATTTTGTTCTGTGACACATTTCTTTGTTCAAGAAGATTTCCTAATGGCCTGAGTTGAATTTCTTTGAGTTTTAAGATGAAGCGAACGTGAATTATTTCTTGTCTGAATTACTCAGATGATCTGAGAAAGGTGAATTCATGACATGGGACAGACTTCACTGTCTCCTCCGTGACAGGTCGGAGGCTCTGTCCTAACAGCATGCTAGCCTGCAGGAATGGGGCAGAGTACTGAGGATGGCTTTCATTTCAGTCCCTGCTCATGTGCATAGGGTATTGTCAAAATCAGTGAACCTAAGCACAGCTTAAATTATTTCAAAATATAGTCCACCTAGACCAGAACAGAACAACTAAAGAGGTCTGTGAAGTACTACAGGGATGGTCTTTGACCTGGAAGATTTACTTTGGGAATTTACAAATGTAGTAAAGGTACATACAAGTTGCATGCACACTGTTGTTAGTAGCAAAACATTGGAATCAATCCAAATGCTCATCAGTAAGAACAGGTCAAGGTATATCAACCTGAAGGAATACTATACAGCTAGAAAAATGAATGAAGACATTTTCTGAGAAACCATTGGAAAAAAATCATCACGGCATATTAATCAAAAAACTAATGTATTAACGTCCTATATACAGGGCTACCTTTTTGTGTGTAAAAAAGCAGGGGTGGGACGGGAAGAAACCATTTGCTTTTGTTTATATTGAGAAACCCTAAAAGTCACATAGCAATACTAAAAATATCCATTTTGGAAGTGGCAGGAGAGTGCTGGTTGGGTAGGAACACTGCAGCCACGCTCCTTTTTTATGCATCATGATTTCTGTACAAAGTGACTGTGTGCTCTATTAAATCTTAAAGGGGAATTAGGGCTCGGCCCACCTGCACAGACACATGGAAAGGGCAGGGTCATTGCCACGCAGTGGAAAAACACTTGGTGGTGGTCCTTGAGCTTGCTCCAGCCCAGCCCTCCCTCTCTGTAGCTCCAGGTCATTGGCTCACTGGACAGTACTGCTTGGCTGTCTCTGGGGTTAATTCTTTGTGGCTGAATTTGCTCACAGTCCAAACTGAGCTCTCCTCTCCTTGGACTCCTGCTCTTTTTCTTATCTGGGTAGGGGACAGAACTGTTTGGTCACCTATGTAAAGATAAGGCAGCTCCCTCATCCTTCTCCCCCACCCCCTGCAGCTGAGGTCCCTGACTATCCCCTGGGTCCTCCTGTTCACTCTGCAGCTGTCCTGTCCCAGGCCCTCACTCCCTAGTGCCTGAGGTGTTTTCTCTGCCTCACCTGGCCCTCTCCCTTGTCACCTCCAGATGGCTTCCCTTCTTAACACTGAAGCAGTTTTGACCTCTGCTTACGTGATGAAGTCCAGGTTCCTAGTGTGTCACACAAATGGCCAGTGTGATTTAGCCCTTTGCTGTTTATCTTGCACCGTTTGCTTGATTCTCAGACATGGAATTGTGGTCCAGCTATGCTTAACTAACCGATACCCTTCACCCCCAGTCTGCCCGGGGCCTTCCTGTCTCTGCACCTGCTGTTTGGTTCCTGTCAGGATTTCCTGTCTCCAACTTCCTGCCCCACACGCATGTTGAGTTAGATGCCTGTGTCAGGTTTAGAGTGAAGAAAGAGGCTTAGACAGCATGGCTGTTTGGCAGGACAGTTGTGGAAGTTTTGGAGCTGCTTCTGCCTGCTTTCTCTGTGGTCTTCATCTTGGGGCTTCATCCTTGTGTTCCAAGATGCCTGTTGGAGTTCTGGCTGCTGCATCAGCATACGAGCAGGCAAGGAGGAGGAAGGGGCAAAGGTGTGCCCCCATTTTAACCACTGTGAGAGTTGAACAACTTGGTGGAACTTTGCCACCTGGCCTCTTCTAATGCAGGGAGGCTGGACAAAGCTTTCTGTTGGCCACCTGCTCAGTCGACCCTCAGCATTCTGATCCTGCGGTCGAGGGCTTCTGGTATTCTCTGGTACAGCAATTCTCCCTTGAGCTTCCGTGGGCCTCGGCTCTGGAGTTTTCACTGTCTCAGCAACTCCTGGTCACTGCCTTTCCTCACCTGGCCTTGGGGACCCTCAGTGCCTGCTAGGAGTAACTGCTGAGCATCAGAGTTGAATGGTAGCTGAGACTGAGACTTGGAAAGGAAGTCCTGCTTCATCTGCCAGCCTTATGAATGCTCTTCACAAGAGGCACTTTTTCTTTTTTTTTCTTTCTTTTCTTAAGCTGCACAGAGGATTTAGATCATTCAAGGCCAGGATGCCAACTTATGGGAAACTAGAATGGCTTGGTGATATGCCAGAGAGCATATGGTTTATGGTTCTGCTCCAGGTATCTGTTTTACCTTTAATCATAAGCTGAAACCAAGTTTTTTTTTTTTTTTTGAGACCTTTCTGAAAATGCAGTTTATGGTGACATTTCATGTAAAATTAAGGTTATCAGATTCTAACCTGAGACTGATGTGAGCCTGATTAGAACCTGAGCAGGATTTAGGCCTTGGGACTAGTGTTTTTACCTTCTCTTCTGCTAGTGTATGGAGAATGTCTCATGTAGTATGCTTTATGTTAAAAGTCAAACACGAAAAAGCCTCTTGTTATGTGGTGGTCACATCAGAGTTGAAAGGCCTGTATCATATGGCTTAACACTTTGGAATTTTTTCCTTTTTTTTTTGATGGTGGTGGGGATAAAACCAGGGCCTTGTACATGCCAAGCACATGTTCTTCCACTGAGCTGTATCCCCAGCTCAACACTTTGAAATTTACTATTTTATACTTTCCTTTGGAATATTTTTTATAAATAGGAAGGTACGCTGGGCATAGTGGCACATGCCTGTAATCTCAGCAACCTGAGAAGCTGAGGCAGGAGGATTGCAGTTTTGAGACCAGCCTTAGCAACTTAGTGAGATCCTGTCTCAAAATTTTAAAAATGGGCTGGGATGTAGCTCAGTGGTAAAGGGCCTGTAGGTTCCATCTTCAGCACCAAAAAAAGAAAAATTTTAAAAATAGGGGGATATACATTAAAATTTCTCTTCCCTTGGCTTGTTAATATATTGGTTTATAAAATTTCTTACAGTTGTACAGCTAATGGTTGTGATCAGAAATTCAACACAAAATCAAACTTGAAGAAACATTTTGAACACAAACATGAAAATCAGCAAAAACAGTATGTTGTAAGTATGATTGTATATGCTTTTGTGTAGTATGATTTTCATATGTTTAAATTTTCTGAATATTTTTACACTTATTGCTGATGTTCTAAAGTTTCCATTAACCAAATTTTGTCTCTCAAATATCTAAATTTAGTCTGGTACTGGCTATCCTAATCATAAAGGTTTTATTTTGTAAGCAATCACTGTGCACATTTAAAGTATATAATTGGGTAACTACCTCAACCAAAATATTTTTGCTTTTTCAAATGTCATTAATCTTTAAAGCTTCTTGACATAAAGTAGAATTTTAAGGTAACTAAATAAGTGAAAGGAGCAAATGTGTAGTCTCTAAAATAGTTTTACCTTTAAAGGATTGTTATGAACTGTTGATTTTTTTGTTTTTTCTCAAGACTAACAAACATTTATTAACAGTGTAATTTCGAAGGTTGCAAGAAGGCCTTTAAAAAACATCAGCAGCTGAAAGTTCATCAGTGCGAACATACCAATGAGCCTCCATTCAGGTGTGTGTTGCACGGGGCTGGTGGTCTCTGAAATTCTAGGTGTGAATAAGATTGAAATGCAAAGATTGGGAGCCGATGTTCTGGAACTGCTTCCTAACCAATGTTTTTCTGTTAATATGCATCATATATACCTGTTTATATATGAGGGCATTTTAAAAGGTAAATTTTGTTTTGTTTCTTTAAAATAAATATTTAGTGTGTTTCAGAGAAGGCTATGAGATGGTACAGTTGTAGTCAAGCTTGAAGGGAAGGCTCAGGAATGGCCTATCTGTTCATGTAGAGCCTGTGCAACTCCATGAAATGTCATTATGAAGGCACGAGTTATTTTCCTGTAGAACAAGTGGCCTCAACCTGCAGTTAGAGAGGGTTTCCTGAGGAACACAGAAGGGTGGCTGGACATGTCAGGTAGAGCTACAAAGGGCACCAAGGGACGAGAACTGCGCCTCATGCTGGTGCTCCCTGTGTAGTGAAGCTGGTCATTGTCTTCCTTCTGGCTCACGCTGGCTGCCCTGCGCCCTGGAGTTGCTGCAGTGACAGTGCTGTCATTGCTTGTAGGTCTGCAGCTTATTCCTGTGCTGTCAGTTCCTTTAACACCAAAGTAGCATGTTTTGTTTGTTTTTGGTGGTGCTGGGGATCGAGCATGTGCTTTTTATGGCTCACCTGGGGCTCCTGCATCTGCTGCTGTGTTTTGTCACAAATTGTCATCCTTTGTCACAAATTACTCAGGATTGTTCAGGTATTTACCTAAGCCAAGTCTGACACCTCTTGAGGTATCTTTGTAGCTATGAAAGCAGAATATTTTTCAGTGGTATGATGATGAAGACTGTTTATGTGATCATATAAACAAAAGAAGTAATGTGGCTTTTTTCTCTCAAGTAGTTAATTTTTGCTCCAAGACTATTTAAGTGACTGGAATTTCATCTCTGATTAGATCTACATTTTAATCTTACTTTTGTGACTGGTTGTAGGGAGAGGCAAGATGTTGGAAGAAGTAGAATTAAGTACCATTTGCTCTAAGTGGAGTTCTTTGTGGAAGTGGATTGCTAACATTTCATGTGTTGTAACTAAGGTGTCCCCAGGAAGGATGTGGGAAGCACTTTGCCTCACCCAGTAGCCTGAAACGACATGGAAAGGTCCACGAGGGTATGTATGGATGGCCCTGTGTGCACTCACATGGACAGTCGGGTGTGTTTAATTGACTACTTGGTGCTTTCTATTCTATTCCATGCCCATGCTGAGGAGCAAGAGGGATGCCCTTCTGCTTATTCAGGTCTTGTTCTTTCCCAGTGCCTGCTCCTGCTCTGCACAGAAGCCGTTTGTATCCAGCCAGGGCTTTGCTTCTTTACATCAGTCTGAACCCTTCTGTTTACTACCTGTGCTACTCTCTTCCTTATTGGCTTTTCAGAAGGCTAAGATAATAGGGTGAAGTTTTCACAGCCATGAGACTGTAACTTAACAAAAACTACTTGATTCCGTTAACTACTTCTATTTGTTGTCTTGTTACTAGGAGGGCTTTGTGGTATCTATACTCTAGTTTTCCAGGTCCTAGAATTTTGTTTTTAAATGAATTAGTGAGCAAGAGTGCAAGACAGCCACATTCTTTTTGGTTTGTAGTGGGAGAAACTCAGCTTGTTTCATATGGCTGATAATCCAGTTATTGTGCTTTGCACAATATATATTTTGGATCACAGTGTTTTTCTCTGGATTCTCCTGGTTTATTTTCTTCCATAGCTATACCTTACTTGTTTTTGCAGTATGAAACTTACAAAGATGCAAGACTAGAGGTAGGAGTTACACTGCCCATTCCCTAGCTGAGTCTTGGTGCTGATGGTCTGCCAAGGACAAAGGGCTGGGTAACACTTTTGCTGATGGAAAAAAGAAGCATGCTTAGAGAGGCAGGGAAAGGGAACATGAACCTGTGTGTGTGTTTGGGGTGGGGTTAATTAGCAGGTGAAATATGTACATGGTTTACCTAACGAGATAGAGGCACCCTTCCTGGGGTATCTGCTAGGGTAAAGTCCTAACACAAAGCACCTTGTATACAATTTCACTATAACGTTACCCTTTCTTAAGTTTTTATTCTCACCTCTTGAGTCCAACAGAATTGAACGTTATTGGGAGAAAGGAGAAAGATTTTCAGGCATATAAGTTTCCTTTCTAATTATCAGTGTTTACCCTGAATATTCTAAACAGTCAGAGTACCAGTCTTTTTTTTTTTTTTTTAAACAGGCTATATATGTCAAAAGGGATGTTCCTTTATGGCAAAAACATGGACAGAACTTTTAAAACACATGAGAGAAACCCACAAAGGTAAGGCACACATGAAAGACATGATATAAATATTTGCCACTGCAGAATTGATGTAGTGCTTTTAAAGAGTGGAATGTTAAATATATACAATAAAGTAAAGATTTTTTATGTTTTGTGAAATGCTGGCTCCCTCAGCTGTTTGCCAGGTTAGCAGAGCTGGGCCAGGTCTCCTGGAACTAGCATGCCATGACTTAACATGCCCAAAGGTTCTTGAAGTCTCCAGTGAACAGTCTTGGAAGGCACCAGTGTTCTGTGAGGCGCTTGGGAAAACAGTGCCTCATATTGAAGGACATGGTGTAGGCAATATTTTGTTTTCTCCACCTGTCCAGTTACCATGCTGAGAACCTCTGCTTCTAGATGATGAACACCCAAGGGGCTTGGGAGTGATATAAGAAATTAAACGAATTGAGACAAATCTCCTAGCAGTAAAAGTTGGGGTTAGGCCAAGCATGGTGACACATGCCTGTAATCCCAGCAACTTGGGAGGATGAGGCAGGAGGATCCCAAGTTCAAAGCCAACCTCAGCAACTTAGCAAGACCCTAAGCAACTTGGGACTAGGGATGTGGCTTAGTAGTTAAGTGCCCCTGGATTCAATCCCTGGTACCCCCCATCCCCCTGCAAAAAAATCTTGGGTTAGAGTTTCCTTGGAAATTTCTGTATAGTCATAGGTGTGGGACATTGAGTATGTTATTTATGCATTCAGCATTATTTTTTCTGTGTGGCACTATCTAAGAAAGTTGGTTAAATTTGTCTACTTCACAGAGGAAATATCATGTGAAGTATGCCAGAAAACATTTAAATGCAAAGATTACCTGAAGCAGCACATGAAAACTCATGCCCCAGAACGGCATATGTGTCGATGCCCAAGAGAAGGCTGTGGTAGGACCTACACAACTGTGTTTAATCTCCAGAGCCATATTCTCTCTTTCCATGAGGAACAGCGCCCGTTTGTGTGTGAACACTCTGGCTGTGGCAAAACATTTGCAATGAAAGTAAGTTCTCCCCAATGTGTACAGCCCCCTTTCTCTCTGTGCTTATACATGGGCTTTGGATTGGCATCCTGGGGTCTGCAAATGGGAAGAACTGCTGAGCAGGCATGACACACCTCACACTTTCGCTTCAGCTGCGTGGTTCTTCATTCAGATCTGCAGAATCTACTGGCTTCACCAAGTCTCAGAGTGTGCCCTCCACCAGAAGCATTGGCATCAACAGGGAACTTGTTAAAAATTAAGGTTCTCAGGCCCACTTTAACCCTGCTGAGTCAGAAGCCCTGTGGGTGGGGCCCAGGAATCATGTACTAAGTTGGGGAGCCAATGACCTTGGTATCTATGCTTATTTAGAGTATGTTGGTACTTTGGGTTCTTCTAGATACCATCACTTAAGGACTTGGAAGGGGAAATGAGGGGCCACAGAACTTTGGAGATGAGGGGCCACAGAACTTTGGGGATTTCATCTAGGTCTGAGCAGTGTGCATGGGGTCAGTGAGAATGTGACACTTGGGAGGGGCCTATGCAGTCTGCATTCTCTGGTTGGTGTCTTACAGATTCTTACCCACAATTATAATAGAGACTGAAGAGAGAGCTGAGGTTCACTCAGCACAGTCAACCCTGCTAGAAAACCCCCAGGAAGCTGAGGGTGGCCAGCACTGTTGTCAGTATCAGCAGGACACTGGTCAGGTTTCCCACTAGTGGTCAGGAATATGGTTTGGGAAAATTCAGTTTGAAACAATAAATGACTCGTTTACAACAGATTTCCCCTCTTCAAGACGAGCCACAGTGGTTGGGGTTGTATACATTCCTAAAGTGGTCCTTGGAAGGACAGTGAAAATCACTAGTCCTGGAGTGAAGAATTCTTCCCTTACCCCAGGGGCAGGTATGGGGGGTGGATTTAAATCCTATCCCTGAACAGAAAGAAGACTAACAGGGTAAATAACTTCTGCAGCTTTCATGTTCATGGATTCTCCAGTGTTAAGGTTTTTAAAATACAAGGTTTCTTTTTTTTCTTCACTATAGCAAAGCCTCATGAGGCATGCTGTTGTGCATGATCCTGACAAGAAGAAAATGAAGCTTAAAGTAAGTTGAAGGTGCTTAGGGAAGTTCTTGGTTCTAAAACCTGCAGCGCCTGAAGCCTGGTGTGTGTTCCTCTGGCCCCACTGTGGGGCCTTCCCCACTGTTGAGGACCTGCCTCTCTGTAGGCGTGTTTCTCTGTGAGAGCACACAACTACTGTAAAACTAACCCAGATAATTTTGACTTCGAATTCTAGTTGTCTGTCTTCCTTATTCCCAAAGGTAAAACCATCTCGTGAAAAACGGAGTTTGGCCTCTCGACTCAGTGGCTACATCCCTCCCAAAAGGAAACAAGAGCAAGACGCATCTTTGCCTAAAAACAGAGGGTTGGGGAGCTGCGTGGAAAACAAGGTGCTCTCCACAGTCGCAGTACTTACCCTCCACTAGGCAACTACTGGACCTTGTTGAAGGACTAACAACTGAATTTTTAGTTGCTCAGAAGCCTGTTTTTCTTTATTAAAATCACTGATGCAGAACATTTGATTCCTTGTCATTTCCATTTTCTTTGTTCACAATGTCTCTTTTCTGGGCCTCTTGCAAGTCTCCATGTGCCTTCTCTTCTTTCTTGGTCAGATGACGAAGAACACACATTAAGCCTTTTCCTCCTTTAACAGGTTGTGGCTTGGATAAGAAGGTAGCTATTCCAGGCATAGTCTGAACTATTTGATTAAGTATCTCCTCCTAAAACAGGAAAACAGTTCAAGAATAATTTAAAATCACACAAAAATGTGTGATGAATACACACAAAAATCAGTGTACTAGTGACTTATTTAAATAACTAGCTGATTAGCTCATATATCTGGTTAAGTGACTGAAATCTGCAGAGTAACTCTAAGTGACTGAAGGAACACACCGAAGGCCTGACAGTCTTGAGTCTCCACTCTGTCACAGCACTAAGGGGTCATATTTGGCCCCAGACTAGCCTCTCCTAAAAATAAGTACCAAAAACTAGGCTTGCACCTTGGCAACCTACCTCTTTACCCCCAAAATTTTTAGCTCGGTGCAGTTCCTAACACTGATGCTCACTATCACAGAATCACTTGTTTAAAAAATTAAAATCATGGAGACCCTGGACTCCAGAAATCCTCAACCAATTGGGCTATAATCCAGGCCTAAATGATCCTAATATGGAATTAGGGTTGAAGCCAGTTTACCAATGCTGCTTTTGGTGGGTGATAAAGTTACCCAACTTAAAAGTGGAACAGACAGGGCTGGAGCTGACAGCTCAGTGGCAGAGTGCTTGCCTTGCATGTGTGAGGCATTTGGTTCGATCCTCAGCACCACATATAAATAAATAAATAATAAAGGTACATCAACAACTAAGAAATATTTTTTAAAAAGTGGAACAAACAGCACATAAACTTGTCCTGGCATTGTAAATCAACACATTTCAGCTATAGAATTCTCATAAACACTTAGGACAACCTAAAAGAAGAATCTATGAAGTTTCTAGTTTTCCTATTTTAAAGGCTACACAGTCAACAATCTGTAAAATAGAACAGTATATTAGCTTACACATTTTTCATATGGCAAGGTATGTTATAATGGAAAATACAATATGCTTGCGCTTTGAGAAGAAACAAACTGGAAAGCTCTTGTCATTACTGGGAAGTAGAATTACACTCACTTTTCTTTGCCTTTAATTTTCCCAGATTTTCTACAAATGTATATTTATATCAGAAAACAAAAAACACAAGTGGTTACTTATTCCAGCTTTTACTTACCATCTTATTTTCTTGCTCATCTGCATTTTTCCCCTTCTTTATAGTAATTTGAACTTGGTATTTTTTCTCAATCCACTGCTGAATCTGTTTACTCTTTGTGTCCAAATCATGTTGTTCAATATTTGAAGAAAAAGTTAGTTCCTTTGTCACAGCTGGTCCTGGTTTGAAACAGTGAGATTTGATGCTAGGACTACTTACTAGTCTCCTTTGAAACCCGAACTTGCATGCACAACTTGAAGATCTTAGGTTGCCACAGAGGCCTCAATGGTCCTCATCTGACTTGTAGCTTCACAGACCAGTAACTGCTCTTTTAAATTGGGGAGATAGACATAAAGTACCAATATTTTACCTGCCAGTTCAAATCTGATAGGGTTTTTGCATTATATATAACAGAACACTATAAATCAGGAAGAAAAATAACCAAGAAAAAATGAACATGAATAGGCAACTCAAAAAAGCTCAAATGGTGGCAGGAAACAGAACAGTAAGTAATGATTTCTTACCTATTAGCATGCAAAAATTATAGCATGACAGTACTAAGTGTAGGTGAGAATGTAGAGAATTTTCATATGTTGCTGATGAGAGCAAGTGCAACTATGTGACTTCATTGAATTTATAGTATGAACAAGTGTTCATAATAATGAAAAACTGGGAATAAACCCAATGTCATGAAAATGGATTAACAAATTTGATATGTTCTTAAAATATGGTAATTATAATAAACTAGCTATAGCTATTATGTAAATATGAACAGATGTTAGAAACAATAGTGTCATTTATACTTTCTTACTATTAAAATCTAGTGTTTATGGGTGTATCTATGTAATGAGTTTAGCAAGTGGATCTACACACTAACAGTGAGCAAGGACACCTCTAGGGAAGGGGCTTCAACTTTTCTGTAGTGATTTCTACTAAATATGTGAAGTATAACCATGTTAACACTTGTTCATTTTGGATGATGGGTAACAAGGTTTATTATCTATTTTTTCTGTAACCTTTTAAATGAAAAAAAAAATCTTTTAAAAAGAGTTTTTAACACCTTGCTTCCTGGCAGTTCCTACAGTTGGTCCTGGGTCTCCATTAGCAATGCCTTCCATATATTAGCCCTTCAACTTCTCCAGTCTGTTCAGCTTTTGTTTTTGTGGTTGTTGTTCAACTTTTTTCAATGACATAGTTTGATGTCCTTTCCCCTCTGGTTGATCTCTTCTGAATATCTATTTTCCAATCAACATCCTTGTTAACTCTTGTGGTACAAAACTGAGCCACAGTCAACATGTGCTTTTCTCAAAGCACAAAACCTCAGGATGGCTGCCCAGGTACCAGTTTTCTGACAATTGTCCCAGGGTGCTTCCCAGTGAGCAATCTTCCATAACAATCAGCACTTTTTAGGAACCATGAAAAACAAGGATATCTTCACTTAATATCCAGCTCATGGCTTCTGTGAGGCTTCACAGATAAGTGCCTGGAATGGTGACTGGCCAGTGGCGTATGCAAATGAGCATCACAACTGATATTCTAATAAGATGCTTTGGTATGAGGTGCAATTTGGACCCCTTCAAAATTTAAAAGGTGCTTCCAAATAATTAACCAAACACTTCTAGTTAAGAGATGAGAAAAGCAAAACATAAGGAAGGAGTTAAGTGAATTGTCTAGGACAGGTCTGATTCCACCTCTTCTGAATTTCATTGCATCACTCAGAGACAAGGCGACAGGACAGAGGCAGGGTATTTCAATTGTTTTGGTTGGTTCGCCTTGTTTCACCCTCCAATTTACAAAGGTTCAAAGGAAGAGACAATAGATACAGGGAATTAAATAAGGAACAGAACTAAGGGACAGCGGAGGAGTCAAAGACACTGGGAATGCTGGTAAAACCATGAATATTTTGAATTTTCCAGTTTCTCGTTTCCCACTGTCACAGGCATCATGGCAGATGCCAAAGTTTAAATTGCCAATTTTTGGTCCTAAAGGATTCAAGAAACAAACAGCAAAATACCTACCAGCTTTTAGTTTGGCCTTTTCCATGTCTCTGAGCCGTAGCCGTTCCTGGTGAATCTGTGTTCCTGTCATGAGCTGGTATTCCGGGGGCTCTGTGCTGACGTTCCTCCTCACTAGCCTCAGGTCTCGCTCTTCCATGAGTCTAATCGCATCTGCTCGGTGCATGTTTCCCAAATCATTGCCCTTCTCATCAAGGACACGAATAATTCGCTCACCAATTTTCCTTCCAATATTACTGAAAGTCGTATCATTCTTTTTTTTCGTTTTCCTCTCATCCTGGCTGTCCTCAACTGTACTAAATCTTTTTGCATGAATTAGGTAGGGCAGTCTTGGGGCAGAAGCAACCAGGGACAACTGTGCTGGGACTGTCTTTTGTACAATGTGTTTATCAAAACACCTTCCAATGCAATTATTTTCAGTCCTTAAGGTTTGTAGCATTAACCTCTTCAGAAGAGCAGCCATCCTAAGAAAGTAATAAGAAAAGTTCATTAAGATTCAATCATTTTCCAGGAATTATGGTACACACCTGTAGTCCCAGCTACAAGGAAGACTGAGGCAAGGAGGATTACAAGTTCAAGGCCAGCCTTGGCAACTCAGTGAGACTCTGTTTCAAAATAAAAAAGGGATGGGGATCTAGTTCAGTGGTAGAACCCTTGCCTAACATACACAAGGCCCTGGGTTCAAATTTCAATACCACCCAAAAAATTAGATTAATCATTCCCATAGTCTGCTATGTGATATATACTGGGCCACAGGCTGCCTTCTGTAAGTGTTATGGAAATGCTGTTCTCAGGACGACTAAATCCATGCATAGAAGTTTGCACCAGTAAGATGGACCATTGGGTAACCCAGGCCAGATTAATTCATGGTGGTACTGTTCCTAGTACAAATAGTTATCAGAACAACCCAGGACTGCACATTTTTTCTCCTATGCTCTTCTATACTCACTTGACTATTTTTGCCAGGAACTTATAGTGTCAACACTAAGAGCAAAGATCATACTGAGGGCTTATTTGTGAGGATGCAGTATATAAAATGCCTGCTGATTTATAAATATCAGTTCATAAATTGCTAACCATTTATCTGTATATCTGATGGTATATAAAAGTTAAGAATAGTATTATGGGAAGGGGAACCCTCCAAGAAGTATACTGACCTACTGGAAGAACAGACTGTCAGAAAAAATACCCCCTGACATAAACTGAAGTGCTAGCCTCATAAACTATAAAGATCACTACCCAGGTAAGGTAGGCATTACTAGCAAGTGTTAACTAAGCATTAGGCATATATGACATTGGATTTACTTTATGGTGTAAGACTGAATTTGAAATGCTTTAAAATGACACATTGATTTTGTTTCTCTGCTATCAAAATGCCTCTCTCATTCAAAGGTTTGGTAAATCTTAGACACACAGGCTAAAGGAGTGACAGGAGGACCCATTCATCTCATTTAGGGTCTACTAAGAAACATAAAGAAACAAGGATTCAGAGAGGTATGACTTATGAAAAGTCAAAGAGGACAGGAGGAAGTGCCTCCTCCCAAAGAATGCTCACTGCATGGCCTACATGAGAATCACTGATGGTATATAAAACTGGAAACTCCCTCGGGCCCTGGTTATGATCCATGTCCTATCCCAGCATGATCCGTTACTCCTCATGTTGATGAGTGACCTGGAAAAAGAAATGGCCCTGGTTTTGTTCTTCATAAGAAGCACAAATTGCTCTCCATAATGAGGCTGAGCTGTTTAAGAGCTAGAACTCCAACTTACAACACTGGAAAAAGTCCCCATATATCTTTGGCCAATTACTTAACCATTTTTTAGCTATTAAATTGAAACGACTTAATAACCATTCAGAAAATATTTAAGAACCCTGTAAACTCAAAAGAATCAGCACTAAAACTTGAACTTATTCCTGTTTGTTAATCTTCAAAATGGCCATGTGCTCTTCCCAAATTCCCTAGCTCAGTGACCTGCATGCCTAGCCCTTTGGAGGCAAATGACATCTCCACTCTCCCTTTCAATCCAATCCATTATCAAGTCTCAGCAACTTTACCTTCCTAAGTCCCACTCAGATTTATCCACTTTTTCCTATATTCACTGCCACCACTCTTGCTTATGATTGTCCATCTTGGGCTGGGGATGTGGCTCAAGCGGTAACAAGCATGCGGCTCTGGGTTCGATCCTCAGCACCACATAAAAATAAAAAGATGTTGTGTCCACCGAAAACTGAAAAATAAATATTAAAAAATTCTCTCTCTCTTCTCTCTCTTTAAAAAAAAAATATATTGTCCATCTCTTGTTGGTCCCTGCAACCAATTTTAGCCACCACACTGCTGTCCAAACCACACCAGCCCTTCTCCCCACCCCAATTTAAAACTAACTGGCTGCAGTTAAAGACATCAATCTTCAGTAGGCCGAAAGACGCTTCTCACTTTTTTCTGCCTAAACCACATGGCCTTTTCACTTTTTAAAGTACTCTTTCCTTCAGTATAGGAAACTAAGGGAAATATGTCAGAGGCCAATTAATGCCTCTGCTCTTTCTCAGGGCATTATTTCTATTACCTCCACAAGTAAGCCAGACATGTCACCTTCTTTCCCCCATTTGTCTGTTGGGTTCAACATAAAATATTTCCACAGTCCGACTTATTCTTCCCTTATAGCACTTATTACAATTATAACTTTGCGATTATCTTAATACTATTGCGCTCCCTCACTAGACCATGAACTCTGAAGCAGGGAACAAATGTGGTTTATTCATTAACGATGAGACTGGCACCATAGTTGATCTTCCATAATCTCCCATCCACCCTCTTATTTTTCTTAGACTGACATCTTCTGTAACTTCTGTACTTGGAACTGTGGCTTCTCAGTAAGAAAACTTACTTTACGTCTCGTGCGAGTCTTAAACCATGGCACCTACTAAGCGATAAATGGGAGGGGGGACCCCACAGTCACTTCATGAACTTCCTACTAAGAACTCCCCCGGGGACAGCAGGCAGCAAAAGAAATGTATTTGCTTAGCTCAACCTTTCTAAACGCAAGCGCTCTCCACTAGTCTGGATCAGCCGAGCTGCGATCATGCTCTAGCCCAGGGAGCGAGCGCTTCCGGGAGGAGCTGACTTAATCACGTGCCCAGCGCTTGCCACGCCCACCCGGCAGAGTGCTCGCGACGCGCCAGGACGAGAAAGGACGTGGGGACGTGCTGCGTGCGTGCGTGCGTGCGTGCGTGCGTGCAGGCGGGCCGGAATGGCAGGTGGAACCGGCAGCACCCAGTAGGACGGTTGCCGGGTCTAGGTTGGTGGTTACTGGGAAGCTTGGGCTGTGACCTGGCCCTGAAAGCTTCGGCTTTGTAATCTCTCGGAACCCCCGGCCTCCCACTCGGTGCTTCGGGGATGCGGAGGGCTCGCCACCCTCCGCCCGGCAGGACGTTAAGCCTGACCTTGCATGTTCCCGGGCCAATGCAAGGCCGCTTGCTCTGCACGCACATCCCCCAAGACCACGTCCTCCCTCCACAGGTCCCCTCACCGCTCGGCCCCCTTTACCTTTAGCATTACCTGTAACTGGGGTCGGCGATTGGTAATGTCTGACAAAAAGAGCCAGTGAACGAGCTCGGCGTCAGGACCCTTTCGCTTTCCGTAGTGGGCAGGGCTTCTCTTGTCCTTTAAAGGAAAGGTGACTTGGGAAAATTTTCCCCCGACAAAAAATGCTGAGGGCATGGGTAACTAATTGCAGGGAGATTGCTACTCTTCTCCCGCTCCAGTTGCGAGATGAAGATCAGTCACATCGAGGTTTTGCAGCAGTAGCTGATCACTTTCACTAGTTACATTACGTTAATGCCAGTATTTTTATTTAGTGAGATATTTAATACAATGTTTTATAAACGTCTCACAATCTTTGTGAGTTAGGAAACATTGTCCTCGATTTACAGGTGAAAGACAGATTCAGGAAGTAAAAACATTCTCTTAATTCCCAGATAACGCTAGGCAAGCTGGAACCCCGCCTCCGACCACCACTTGCAGTTTCTGGGTTCCTAACTGAGGCTTCCCGAAGAAACCGGTGATGGATAAGGAGCAAGTCAGATTAAAGTGCTGTTCGAATTGCGAGTTGTTCTAAGCGGTCGTCAACGCAGCGTGTTTAATTGACTTCCCAGAGTCAGCGAAGAGCCAGTTCGGAACCCTGCTGTTGTATGAACCCCGTGGTTTCTCTCCTCCGGTCTGTGGGGGCCCACCCTCTACCACCAGGCTTCTGGCTCCGTTTTAGTGTTGGTGTTAATCACCTTCCTCTCTGATCATTAGTTAAAAAAAAAAAAAAATGCTTAGTGTCAGAGTGAGAATCTGCAGGCTGGGCTTAATGAAGCCAACTTAATCGTTCCATTCCTCCTATAAAGTTGAACTATCGTTTACTGGCTACTTATAGTCTGCTGGAATACCTTGTCTTTTAATGGTCATTAAATAATTCTTTGAATCAGGTATTACCTCTTGTAAGTGAGGAATCTAGGTCAGCCTTAAATAGCTACATGAGAGCAAAGACTATGTCTCCTGTTCTTCATCAAATAACAGCATCTGGCACTTTAGGCACTGATAATTTGTGACATAAACCTTGAGGCAACTCGTGTGTGACCAAGTTGAGGGTTAGTGGCTGCATGTTCGCCATTTCCAAGTTAGGGATTCATTTTATTCTACTGATATTATTCCTTAGTACTAAGACACTAAAAAAAAAAAAAAAGTAGATATAGACATAGAGTGAATAGGGCAATGCCCTGGGAAGTAGTAGGTGCTCTACATCGGTAAATGCCCGCATTTATGATAACATTTACTTACCAGCCAGTCACTGTTCTAAACACTTGACATTATGTCAAATTAATTTAATCCTCAGGGCAACAGCATGAGCTAATTACTATTATTACCCATTTCACAGATGAGATAACTGAAACATGAAGAAATTAAGTAATTTGCCCAAGTTTACACAATCAGTAGAAGAATCAAACATTTTTTAAAAAGAAAAAACTCAGTGGGGCTGCAGTTGTGGCTCAGTGGTAGCCCACTTGCCTAGCATGTGTGAGGCACTGAGTTCAATCCTCAGCATCACATCAAATAAATAAAGGTTTAAAAAAAAGTTAGAAAAAACTTGAACAGCTGTGTGCTCTTAACCCTAAATACTCCTTATGCTGCTGCACTAGAGTAGTGATTGAAGTGTGGACTTAAAAGTCCTCCTGTTTGGAGCCCCTCTTTAAAGGGTCACATGTCTAGAGTGATTTGGGCAGCTTTCTGCTGTTGTCAGGTGTATCCAACACCTATAAGATGGTTGTTTAGTTCTCCTGGGAGGACATAGCAGAAAAGAGATGGATATTACAGACATGCTCTCAAGTGGAGAGAACCCATTTTTTTTTTCTTCTCTTGAACTCTCTTTTAACCTTTAGTTGAAATGAGTTGTGGAGGCCTTTGAAGAGTCATTGAGAGCCTTGGACTCAGCTTGGTGGTGGCAGATTTTGGAGACCTTTGAATAAAGAGTGCATAAAGCAATCACTGGCTCCTCCAAGCCCCCTTCCTACATTTATGGTCTCTACTTGCTAAGGCACACTTTCTGGGTTGGGGAAGTGATTACTATGCCACAAATCTGTAAACTGATCCATTGTGTGCATAAAAAAGGACTGGGACATCCATAGAGCTTTCCCAGTTGTCATTATTTCTGTCCCTAATTTACAAATAAAACCCAAGTAACCCAATAAGACTCATCCTTGCAACTAAAATGACATTTTCTATCAATAGTAAATCCCATGGCAATTCCATGGATTTTTCTCAATGGTTATATTCCTGTTTTGCTCTGGCAAAGGATTAATGAAAATATTCTGTCCCTCTCCTTGCTTATTAACTTTCACAATCCTTCTCTTTCCACTGACACCAGGAGACATGTAAGATTCAGTTCTTATCCCAAGGTCCTTGAGATAATATCCGTCTTGCAGAGAAATTATTCTATGGTGGCTTCTCTAAAAATTTATTAACACTAGACCATGATGCTACAATGACAGAAAGAATTAATTTTAAAAGCAAATATTTTTAAAAAAATCTAGTAAAAATTCTGAGATAGTTTTTTTTTTTTTTTTAAGTTACATAGATGCTATCAAGCTTGTGTGGGTTTATACATTCAGTGTGTTCCTTAACAAGTAGTTATTCTGGGACTACAGTTACTTTATATACTCCGCCATATGATTGTAAGCTTTTATTAGTGCAGTTTTGTTGAATAGGGGAATTGAAGTCTGTTGTGTGTGAGATCCTCTACAGTGTCAACTAAATCTTCCTGAGATTCATTGTCGTAAATGGCAGCCAACTCTGCCGTTACAGTGCCAGTTTAATCACTGAGAGGATCCATGTTTGCCGTAGCTTTTGTTTACCAACTCGTAAAAGGACATAGAAAGCAAGAAATGGGATCAGGGGCTTTAACTCAGTATTAGGAAACGAAATGAAAATCTCCTGAAGATATTCACAGCCTGATACCATGTGTTTATTATCATAAACTATTGTCTGGAAACCTTCATAAGGAATCTCTACCATTCACCTTTTGCAGGACTGTGGTTAATCTGCTTAAAACATGTAAACATCCATCTAATTAAAAAAAGAACAACAAAAACAAACCCCAGAAACCTCCAGGCAAGGGTATTTTAGCTTCTTGTTTCAATGTTTATAAGATTCAGGAATCTTTTCCTGTGTGTAACCTAAATTCATTTCATTCCTACTTAGGCTGGTTTCCCAGTAGAGCTGGAGAACATCTGGTGGCCACATCTATGTTATAACCCTTTGTGTGCTCCCAAACTATTATTAGATTCAGAATAAATTTCTCCATCATGTGTAAGATTTCCCATAACATTACACATCAGATTAATCATTTCTCTTGTGAAAAAATGATGAAACCAATTACTAAAAAACAGTAGTGGTTGTGATTGAGCAAAAGAAATATGTCTAAAATGAGTGACATTGCAATGAATATTTTTAAAAGCTTTCGTATCTGTGAAAAAATGTTTATATATGGAAGTTTCATTTATGTGAAGACTCTTAGTGCAAATGAGTGAGAAGAAAAACAGCAGAGCCATGTATTTCTGTTTCAAAAGTATTGAGTTTGGGGGTGATTCTGTTACCTTTGGTCATTTTTGAAATATTTAATGAAAATAATTCTCATTGCTTTTGTAGGATGTCATGTAGAACTAAAGAGCTAGTATATGAAACCTTGCAAGATGTTCAGTGTTAACTACCTATGGAAATCAAAGCAAAACAGAACCAAGTTATTAGAATTTTACATTTAAAATAGAACTAAATACTATTTTTAAATGCACAGCTGAGATCTTCTAGTTTATAGCAACTTGAAGAAAGCAGGACTGATGGAAAATACAACGTTGGTGATAGAACAAAGCTGTACTCTCACTGTTTCCCACCTTTGAGGCAAACAAAATTAAAGGCAAATAATTCCATTTGGGACAGTTCCTCCAGTGTGGAGTTTTATATGTTTACTGTACGGGGAAGACTTTCCACTGTCTTTGGGAGTCATTGTTTTGCTGCTTTTCCCCTGAAAGTTGCTAGGTTCTGCTGCAAAGATTTTAAAGGATGCTTTGTTGGCAGGCAAGCTAGGACGCATCCGTGACCTTATCAAAGTGGAAATGAAAGCTCTCAGTTTTTCTTCTTTCTTTCTGTCTTCTTTTTTTCCCCCTTTTGCAACAGTAAATCTACTAATTTTACAGTCAGTTGAACAGCAATGGATTAATTTGTGTAAAGTCTGCATTCACAAAGGAAACCTGAACTTCATTGGCTTGAATGCCTGAAACTGCAGTGTGATATTTGAAGGGTAGACACTCTTACAACTTGCTCTAGAAGGATGCAGGCAGGCCACTGTCACCTGCTTCTCAGCACAGGTGCTGACCCCTCGGTCGATGCGGGGCCTCCTGACAGGGTAGCAGGAAGGCTGGGTCTTTGTGTGCTACAGAGAACGCTTTTCCAATGACAAGGCCAGTTTTCTCCAGCAGCCTCAGGAAGCAGAAGAAAGGAGAGGTGAAGGTCACCACTAGGGTCATGATGGGTTAAATTTAGTTAACATCAGAGGTTATAGCTTTTAACAAGAGCTTCAAGAAAACTTATTCGAAGATGCAATTTGTTTCTTCTTTGTCCACTGTTATTTTTTTTAACCCTATTGATGTGACAGCTTAACAAAGTTTTTACATGCTGGAGGTTTTCATCCTTTAAAGAATAAAGAACTGTGTTCCTAAAAGAGATGCAGGTGGAGGGCTTTATAAAGCTTCCATGATTTTCAAATTGGGAGCTTTAAAATAGGCTCCCTGCTTGGCTAAGTCAAAAATAATCTGTGAGGGATGTTGAAAAAAATCCCCATTAGAAATGGAGGAACGCTTCAGCAATCAGATGCAGAGGCTCAAACTTCTAGAAGATTCTTTGTATTTTTCTCTCAGCTGTCCTAGCATAGATTTCCCAGTTGTTCAAAATTACCAAAGAGGCCTTCTCTTAGTTTCCCTGGATGTAGGTGTCTAAATTTAGAGCATTATTCTGGGCAGAACAACTTGTTTATTTCTATGTAAACAAAAAAGATGGTTATAGATTTCTGGATATATCCTTTATGCTCTCTCTATAATTAAGTTACTCAACATTTTCTGTTGAAGGATTGATATGTTATGAAAACGGTTCTCTCAAAAGAGAGTCAGGTACACTCCAGCCTTTCAATTGGAAATGTCTAGTTACCTAGGACTCAGGCTGAGTGTTCTTCCTCACACTAAGGCCTTATGTGTTATTTAGATGTACTTCTCTTATAAACAAGAGGCTTGGCTTTTTAAATGAGTTTTACATATTCTTTTAGGTTATGTGTTAGCATGCTGAACTTGGGATTTTGAGATATGCTGTCTACCCACTGGTCAACAAGGTAAATGTGTTGTACACATCTGAGTGCCAAACTATACTATGTGTTTGAAAATATCTTTGTTTCAGGTAGGGTGAGAATCATTTAATTATTATTTGGGAAATTATATCTCTTGTATAAAAGAATTTCTAGACAGCTAAGTGTATTTCTTGAATTAATACAAAGCTTTCTTATTCTTATCAGTTTGAATAAAAGTATTTTATCTAATAAATTATGAGAATTTTCTCACTTTCTGAAATATGGTATAAATTTTTTAAAGAACTGGTATCATTACTACTGTACATTATTATATGGTGATATATAATACAGTCAGATTTGTATTAAATGCCAGCATACTACATATGGCTCAAGCTGTCATGAGTTTTTGAGTTTGTAATCCTACTCCTTATAGGTTTTCTTACTCTTGCATTATACTGGAAGTTACCTCTTCTTGCTGCTCTAATTGCCTAGCTAGTCTTAATAGTCCTCCCTTTCTGAAGTTCTACTCAATGTCAAATTCAGTCTCATCTGGTCTAATGCAGGCATCACCTGAAGGATTTTCTAGGTCTTCATTTCATCTTATTCCAAATCAGCCCACGCACCATTGCCAGTATAAGCTTGTCATACTAAAGCTTCATTTTGTAACATTTCCTTGCAAAACAAAACAAAAACCAAGATAAACAAAACTCAAAACACTTCTGGTGGTTTCCCACACCTGCCTGCTTAATTGAATGATGATTTTCCGCTCTGGCATTTATCACCCTCTGCAACATATCTTTTTACAGCCTTTTGTAGTAAAGGAGTCAGTCCATTTGCCTGGCCCCTTTCTCAGGTCTTTACTCCTGCTTCTGAAAGGGCTGCCGATACCCAAATGTCCTGTCATAGACATTTAGGGCAGGATAGAAGCCTTACCTGTACCTGTAAGAAATTAGTCCACAGACGGTGATGGCTTGCCAGTTTGAACTGGCAGATGAGTTGGGTGTCAAAGGGTACTTGTGACAGGAGCACTAACTGGATATCTGTTCTCTTTCCCAAGCTTGAGCAGGCACAGGCTGCCCAGAATAATTCCGTACAGAAAGTTGTGGCCATATACCTGCATTCTGACCAATGGAATTTATAAAGTGAGATAATCATTAAGTCCTGGGATAGCCCTAACCCTTTTGTTCTGGTAGAATCATTAATAGCATCACTTTCACTGTCACAAGGATTCAAGTTTGATAGCATATTATATAGTCAACCTAAATCAGCAGATATGGAATGGGCAACTTTCAGAAAGTTCTCTGAAAGAGACAGAGTTCTCTTCTTGCTCCCTTCCTTCCTTCCTGCTGGCTGGAAGGTGGACATAACTGCTGACCTTCAGTGTCACTTTGGGGGATGAGGAGATCACAGAATGGAAACCATGCATAACAGAGTAATGATATGGAAGGAGTGGGTCCTGACACCATGACACATCACGCCAGCCTGAGGGTTAGGACTCCTGGGCTTCTGAAATATGAGCAAGAAATATGCTTTCATATTGCTGTTGAACCTACTTGTAACCAATGCAGTACCTGAACTAAGACACCTTGAAAAGTGTTTCTTTTACTATACAAGCCAATGTCACCTGCATGCTGAAGCCCTTCAAGCAGGTGAGTTATTCTGCAGAGAGAATGAAAAAAAAGACCTGAGACTCTCGGACCCCATGATAAAGGAGGAAGGGGCTTTATTTCTACATTTCAAATTCCAGTCCCAGTGGCCTCCTCTTCTTCCATGCCCTGTCTCTAGGTAGATAACTTCCTGTTCATTGCAAGCAGATATACTTAGAGCTTTCACTCTCTTTATCCAACACTGCTGAACAGGCGACTTGCTGTTCCCTAGACACGCTTCATATTTTCCTGCCTCTGTGTTGTTTGTGATCTCTCCTCTGCCTGGAATGTGACTCTTTCAGCCCTGCCCAGGACCACCTCTTCGTGAAGCCATCTCTCAGCCCAACTGAGTGGATTTCTACTTTCTTACCCCCTGTCATTTTGCCCAGGCCCATCCTGTGACATTTATTTTTCTCCATCTCCTAACATAGTTGAACATCCTAACATCCTGCCCTTAGTATTGTTGGCTCTTTGGAGGCAGGGATTGTATTTTTATAAGTTTTGTGTCATATATATCACCCAGCAGACTGGTCTGTGTCTCATCAGTGTAGCGTATATATTCATCGAACAGTGTGGGCTGTCAATTTATAACAAAGCCTTTCCAAATGGTCCCTGACCATTTGGAAACTAAGAGCAGGCTGAACTAAGAGCAGGCTCTCACTGAGTAAGGTATATGGGCTTTGGTGTAAGCCTTTGTGTCGGTTGAAGGTGGCTTTGAGTTGAAGGTGCTTAATAAGAAACCATGAGGTATTTCATGGCAGTTATTGGGAGGAAACTTTCTAGGTCACTGTTTTAGATTGGATCTGGAATGTCCCCCAAAGGCTCTTACGTTGGAGGCTTGGTCCCCAATGCAGCAAATATCAGAGGTGGAGCTTTGGAAAGCAAATGGATCATGAGGGCTCTGATCATAGCTGAAGGGAGTATCGGGAGGTGGTGGAAATATCAGAGGTGGGACCTAGTTGAAAGGAGTGAGTCCTTGGCACTATGCCTTCGTACACTCTATCTGGTCTTTTCGTCCATTTTGCCTCTTTCTCTCCTTCCAGGACACTATGAGATGAGCAGCTTTGCCTCCACGATATTCTCCCCACTCCCATTAAGTTCTGCTTCACCTCAGGCCCAAAACAATGAAGTCAGTTGACCTTGGATTGAAACCATAAGCCAAAATAAAATTTTCCCTCCTATAAGTTAATTTTCTCAGCTATTTTGTCACAGTGACAAAAAGCTGACTAACACAGTCACCATGGGAAGCTCTGCTGAGATAGGGACCTTTTGTGGAAACACACATCCATACTAAGTATGCTTATGACCACAATAGAAGCACAGAAAGTCTAAACGATGTATGAAAAAGTCACAGAGAAAGCCTGTCTCATGAATGGGTAATAAGGAGATCTCTAGATTTCCTTGCATTAATTACTACTACATTATGGATTCTATTATCTGCAACCTACATCCAGTATCATTATCAACATAATTGTCAGATTATTAAATAAGTAACGTAAGTAACATTGGGTTGATGGTTAGATTAGATCTAGTTCACAACATGATAGAAAAGCCAGTGTAACTACCTCTTTCATTTTCTGTATATAATTGACAAATTTTATGACTGACTTGGACAAATGTTTGGGTATTGATGCTCACTGTGAACAACAGACATTGTAAAACTGATCCATGTGAAATTATAAGTGCAACTTTAAATTATTACCAGGACAGAATGCCACTGAATAATGTGGGCTATTGAAAAAGAGTACATTTGCCTCTGATGTACCATGGTCAGGCTGTAATTGATAACCATTGGCAAATCATTGAATCCCTTTTCATATTCAGTCATCACATCTGATATACCAGGGTGTATGAGTCATGGGGATAGAAGTTGCCACTGATTTTGCTGGTTTTTTTTTTTTAATAAATTAGAATGATTTGAAGTTCTTCTGATAACTGGCCAGTAGCTCACTTGCTCCTTGAATGGGAAGGAAATCTGCTGAGTTGCACTTGACCTCACAGGAGCGGCATCTTTCCCAACACCAGGTTAGGCAAGGCCACTGCCTGCTTCCCTGCTTTCCTGCAACGGCAATTCTGTGGGTCAAAGAACAAAACAGTGGCTGAGGCACACATTAATATTGTTATGTAACAAACTTGAAGAGGAAAACAGAGCATTCTAAGGACAATATACAGAAAAGGTCTAAAGAGTAATGACAGCCTGCCGGCTGCCAACACTGCCCAAAGCTGCAGACCTGGCACTCAGGTGACTTGGATCCAGGTGACATTGGCTTGACTGCTGCATGCTTTCTTTCCCCAGGGAGTCCACATCCATGGGGGTTTTGAGGCTGCTTAGGTTTTACGCTGTGGCCTTAGCAATTAAAAAAAAAATTACAGCAGAATATTCATGATGTTTATGTTTCAAAGATGTCATAATTGTAAAATATTTTGATTAATGTTGATAGAATATTATGTAAAATGAAAATTAAAACACAACTATATTTTTGCAATTAGATTGTATAGAAATCAGTTTTATAGGAGAGATTTTATAAATTCAGCCTGTAAGTAGATGGAATTTCTTCTCTAAATTAACCCATAAAAATGGTTAATGTATAGACTCTTTGTAAATGGGAGAGAGCATATGATCTCACAAAAAGGCAGATTTCTTGTTTTTACCAATAATTGTCTAAAATATTCTCATGAGTTGGGCTGGACTAGAGCTGACACTTTATATTTAAATGGCTCCTCTGCAAAGGCTTCAGGTGTCTACAGTGCTCTGGTTTGGGTATTAGTCCCATAGGTTCCACTAGACTTTCTAGTCTTTCTTCAGGCTTTCTAGAAGTCCAAACCGAGAGGTTGACGGGTTTCCACGGTCCTGCTGTGGAATAATTCCTATGTGTCTCACAGATATTGTCCTGAATGGGAATCAGTCTTCTGAGGACAAAAACTACATTGGTGAGTTTTGTCCCTAATTCCTTGACAAATGAATGACATGGGATTCCTGAAGGGGGCAGCACACACAGCCAAAGGAAAACTACTAAGGAGGAATACAGACAGGAGAGGAATTGCCAACCCAGAGGATTCACAGTTAGAAAAAGGCCCTGGGACACAGGACACAGGAGTTAAATAAACCTAGGGAGCAACCCTCTGAGCCTCCTGTTGGTGCACACCCTGGCTCGCCTCAGGGATGCTCTAGGTGGTAGCATAGGATGCGCAGTGCTGCCCTCTCCAGCTGTCTAATTTTCTGCTTCAGTGCCTTCTTGGAAATGATACTGTAAGTTGGCCACGCACCTCCAATGACCCAGCAATGTGCACACATAAAGGCGGGGGGTGGGGCGGTGAGTGGCGGCAGATTGTGGTACTCAGCCAGCAAGCACTGCTGGCACTGCCCATCCTGTGCCGGCCGTCTGGCTGCCCCAGATCTGCCTCCCCGGAGCCTTTGGGCTTTTCCTGCCTCCACAACAAGGGCCGCACAGACATGCTGTGTGCATTCCTCCCTGTCATTTTGGATGGAGGAATTCTACCTTTTTTTTTTTTTCTTCAAATTTCAGTCATTTATTTATCTATTTTAATGACTCTCCAGTGACATGTACATATTTATTGTTTGAAATAAGATTACCTAAAAATCGTTCAAGTTATTTTTTGAAGGGCAACAAATGCATAAAATGGTAGTCACTCTAAATGGAAAACTTTCATGGGCACTGACCAAAAAAAAAGGTATATTATGCCTTGTTTTTGAGAAAGGGAACTCAGGATCAGGAAACAGCCTCAACACTCAGGAGTCCTGGTGCTCAACAGATTCTGGCCTCCTACAGATCCCTGGCCCCCAAATTGAAGACAAAATGACTCCAGGGCACATTTTAAAATAATAACATGATTTACTTATTCACACACATACATATGTACATAGCTGATTATATGTATCAGGCACTCTTACAAGCACTTCACATAAATTGACTCATTTAGCTCTCTTTTAAAAACTTTGTGAACAATTACTATTATTGTTTTAATTTTCATTGATAAGGAAACTGAGGAAGAAAGGTTGTCCTTGTCTAAGTTCATACAACTAATAGATGGCAGAGCTGGGATTAAACCTAGGAAGTCTGTCTCCAGAGCCCATGCTCTTAGCTACTGCACTACAAATGATAGCACAACTAAGACTGTTCTATGCTATTTGTGTAATCATGATAATATATTATTATTATTAAACTGAAGTTTTACATTTACATTAGGTCTATCTTAAAGTACATTAGAGTTCCAGAACTTCCTTAACTTCTCAAAAATACTGTTAGGAGAGTAATACTGAAAATCATCTACTATGAAGGAATATTTTATTGGTATTTCCTTTATTCTCAAATTTATTTGTGTTCAGTATGGAGAAAAAGGCTTTATAGTAGAAATTAGAGAAACTGGATTTATTTCCAAGCTCCATATTTTACCTGTGGTGGGTCCTTTCACAAGTAATTTTGACTATCTGGATGTCTTCTGTAACATCAGACAATAGTGTCTCCGAAATGCAAGGAGGGGAGGCTGAGGTTGTGGCTCAGAAGTAGAGCACTCGCTTACCATGTGTGAGGCACTGGGTTCGATCCTCAGCAACACATAAGAATAAAATAAAGATATTGTGTCCACCTATAATTAAAAAATAAATATTTAACAAAAAAAAGAAGAAGAAAGAATGAATTGCAAGGGTAGAGAGAGAGAGAGAGAGAGAGAGAGACTACTTGGAAAACTATAAGAAAAACAAAATCTTCTTAAAATATTCACTCGGAGTATTTTCTAACTTCTGTATGTAAACTGAAGGGGAGATATACTATGTAAAATCAGTGCTCCTCAAAATGTGATCCACAGAACAGCTGCATCAGCATTACTGGGAAGCTCATTAGAAAAGCAACTTCTCAGACATATTGATTCTAAAACCATGAGCATGGAGCAGTGATTTGGATGTGTGCTGCAGTTTCAGAGGTACCAACATGGGGTTCATCCACTCATTCAATAAATACTTATGGACTGTCTCTAGAAAAGGCCAGTCATTGTTGGGAAAACAAGATGTAGTTGCTATCCTCAGTGACAGTATATTCTTAATGAACTCCTTTTCACCCTTTGAGATAGTGTCCCAGTGCCAACTCAGGCACAGCACTGCCACAGTGGACCAGACCGTGGTCCACACCCCTTTCAGCAGGACACAGGTGCCTACCTGCATTTTCAGCTCTGCTCTGTTCCCAACCACCATCTATCTTCCAGTCATTCCAAAATGCTCTTCCAAAATGTTCTCTCTGGCCATGATGCTTTTGTGCCCATTGACCTCTCTGCTTGCAAGCCTTCCTACATCTTCCCTAGGCATCCTTCAAGACATCTCAGTTGAAGACTTTCCCCTCCACATGGGAGGTTACCTCTCAGCATTTTGTTGGTACCTCTATTATTTACCTCTCAGGTTGGATGGTAAAATGTTTTATGTTTGGTTTTACCCCTAAACTAGCCTGCTTTTTCTTTTCTTTTGCTTCTTTTCAGAGCTCAATACTTTTATTTATCTTTTTTTTAAGTTATAGATGGGCACAATATCCTTATTTTATTATTTTATTTTTATGTGGTACTAAGGATTGAACCCAGTGCCTCATGCATGCTAGGTAAGCACTCTACCACTGAGCCATGACCCCGGCCCAAGAGCTCAATATTTAGATGGATAGGGCTCTTGAATGTGCACTGATGAAAGACAAGAATGAAGAAGAATGAAGTAAGAATGAAAGGGGACGAGGGAGGGAGTGTGGGAGGGTATTGATAGAATGTGGTGATTCTCTCTCTCTCTCTCTCTCTCTCTCTCTCTCTCTCTCTCTCTCCCTTTGTTAGGCATCAGCTCTGCTCATTTATTGAGTTGCAAACAGGATGAATTTTGTCTTTTTGGGAAGAAGAGACTGTTCTTGCTATAACAATTATCTGCAAATGCTAAACTCATTGAATATTTACTTCCCTTCTATCCTGTGTAGGGCAACTCAGATGCTGTGAACAAGACCTCCTCCTTGCCCTTAGGCAACTCTTAATCTGGCAGAGAGAAAGACCCCTCCAACTTCAAGTTCCTGTGTTAGAAGTGGTGGCCACTGCTTCACCGGGGAGGGGGCAAACTCCAAAAATATCCCACAGCAACAGATAGGCAGAGTCAGGGAGAGCAGGGTCCCAAAACTTGGATGAAGAAGGAAAGTGAAAGAAATTCCAAAGAGGGGCTATTTCCTGAGTCCAGGTAGCAGAGGGTTTTAACTCAGCTTCCCAGAGAAGAGAAATGACGATGAATATCAAAATTCTTATCACTGAAGCTCATGGTACAAAATTTTATTTAAGTGGTCTATATAATAAGCAGCATAAAGTTCTCAATCTATAGTGCAGATGCAATCATGTTCAACTATCCCTTTCCTTATTTAGTAAGAGAAAGGTTCAGGACCTCTGCTTGGTAGTGGTAATAATTAATAACTGAAATTGACAGTTCTCCTCTGGTGACTGCCATCCAGAATCTGAGCCACAGAAGGAGGAAACTGAGGTAAACAACATCCTTGTAAGAGTACTGCCTCAAGAAAGCTCAGTTTTGGAACTGGGAACGCTACAAAAGAACCACTACTGCATCTGACCAGTAGGAACAGCTTCAGCAGGACCGCAGCGGGAGCCAGAACGAGCTGGGCAAGTTCAAGTCTGATGGTCCCTGAAATCGCCTCCCTGCGGAGGACTGTCTTTCCTCTCCCACATCACGATGCTGCCACTCACCCACAGCCCTCCTTCTTTTCCCTCTGCACTCTACACTCAGGAGAATTTCAGGTCTGCATTAGGGGAAGACAGTTTTTTTATTTTGCTTTGTTTTTTTTTTTTTTTTTTGGTGGGTTGATAGTTTGAAACTCTTCTAAGTCATTGCCAATTTAAGGTATGGCGGATGCCACAGCCCTCCACCAAGGTCCCTATTCCTTCCGGAAGTTCTCAACTGAGAGTCATGTCATGGCGATGCTACTGGAGATCTTATTCAGCGACAGCTGAGCTTTTTGGCAGTTATTTGGAGGTGGGGAGTGGGGAGGACCCTGGTGAGGAGGAGGTGTGGCATGTGGAGAAAACTGCAGAAGAGGGTGGAGATGGGACCCCGGCGTTTGGATAGAATTATGTTCCCAGAAGTGCACAGGCTCCTTTGAAATATTGGTTCCCCTGTGAAGGTCACAGCCCAGCTTTTGTTGTGCTCTGAGAGGGGCTGTTCCACATTTTGGTCTTCCTTTCAGAGTCGCCTCCTATACTGGTGGCACTCTAGCTTCGCTGAAGTAGTGTTTAAAAAAGAAAGTAGTAATTATGAACTGTACGCCCAGATGCAGGGATGAGGATGAACACAGAACAAAAGCTTCCACATGAGCCTCCGACTCCCACTGCTTCAGGGGGTTCTGGAACCCTCATCATGTCAAGCTAAAGCCGGTTCTCAAAGCAGGTTCTTGAAATAAATTAAGGACTCGCTTGCCTTTGAAATCCATCCACACTGGCTCCCCAGGGCCACATTCTGACTTTTGCACTGTGTTGTTTGAGCTTACAGCTGTCCCGCAGAACTGGGGTAGGGGCTGGGGTTGGGAAGGGAGAAAATGTAGATTGAAATGTTTGATCTTAAAGGCAAGTTTTAAGAGCCATGAGTAATAATGCAATGGTGGTTGGTCTAAGCCATGATGTTACTAGTAACAGATAAAACATAATCCACTAGACTAATATTAAAACATGGAAATATTACTCTTTGGGAAATCAGAAAGGTACTACTTAGCAAATCCAGAAAAGTATTTATATGCTCGTCTTCTAATAGGACCCTAAAAATTGATCCAACAAGCCAAAACAAACAAACAGAAACAGAAACATGAAAAGTGTTCATTTTGGCATTATTGTTTTAAAAGCTTACAATTAATCTAATGGAGCAGAAATTAATTATAGGTTCACTAAATTGTGATACATCAATGCATAGGAATGGTAATTTCTGTCTTTTAAAATAATACAATAGAATCCCTCTTATGAACTCAACTGAAACCAAAGATAAAAAAAAATGAATCCTTATTTAAATACTTATTTTTACTTAAAGAATACAAAGTTACATTTATATGACTGCCTCTGATGCACAGCCAAAGCCATTTTTGCTGCCTGGAGTTCCACACTGTCTTTTGCATAATTATGTCTATACACTACTGTGTGTAAAAATTGAAGACATTTGAGAATCTATTTGAATGTAGAAGGGTCTAGATCTCCCCCTCCCAAGGTTTTTAGTTTTCTCACTGTACCTATGACAAAATCTTTATTTTTTAGTGACTCATTTTTATTGAGATTTGCAACTTAGTTTTTATGATTCTTTCTACGCTCACAATTAAATGATTTATGTAATACTGTTGTGTATCACTTAACCACAGAGAGACTGTTCTGAGAAATGGGTCATTAGGTAATTTTGTCATTGTTCAATCATGCTAGGGTACACTCACACAAACCTAAACAGTATGGCCTACTACACACCTAGGCTACTACAACACCTAGGCTATGTGTTCTTACAGGATCACTATATATGTGGTCTGCCATTGCCTGAGATGTTATTTTCAGTGCATGATTGTATTTAATTAAATCATGTGATTATAATATTGAGTATGCTGACAAGAACAGATTCGGGGCAGGGGGAAATAGACTTTTGATCAGACTATCCAACAGGTGACAGCAGAAGTGTGCAGGTGTGCACAGAGCAGGTGTGCACAGAGCAGTCTCCAATGCTCAGACTGTCCCTGACTCTGGGTCATCAAGTAGTGCCCTCAGTCAAGGCCAAAGAGACCTGTGGGTGTCGTGTATGGGAGGTCGAGGGGAGGGCAGTAAAAAGGTGGTCTGTTCTAAACATGAACGCTACTATGACATAGAAACATCATGTTTTAATGTTAAATGAATAAACACAGAATGCAGAATGGTAATGAAGGCAGAAAGGAATAAGACATGTCAAGATGTAAAGACTGATGATTATCTCCAAAAAACAGTTCCAGCATAATGAGGGGGTACATACCTGTCATCCCAGAGACTTGAGAGGCTGACGCAGGAGAATCTCAAGTTCCAGGCCAGCAATTTAGCAAGGCCTCTAGCAACTTAATGAGATCTTGTCTCAAAATAAAAATAAATAAATAAATAAAAAGGACTGGGGAGGGCTGGGATTGTAGCTCAGTGGCAGAACACTTGCCTTGCATGTGTGAGGCCCTGGGTTCGATCCTCAGCACCACATAAAGATAAATAAATAAAATAAAGGTATTTGATCCATCTACAACACAAAAAAATATTTTAAAAAAAGGACTGGGGATGTAGCTCAGTGTTAAAGTACCCCTGAGTTCAATTCCTGGTACAAAACAAAACAAAAACAGTTCCAATCACCACCAAGTGAGGACTGTTAGTAGTGCCATGCAAACACACCTTCAAGCCTGAGGTCCACCACTCATCTATGTTAAATTCACTCTTGATTGAGAACACAGGAGATGTTTAGGCAGGACTAAGGAATAACTTTGCTCACCAAGTCTGTTAGAAACTTATAAAAGTAAATCATGAAGGGGTAGAAAGCACTTTGTAGTCAGTCTTTATTGGATGAAGCAACAGTGCTGTGGATTTATTTTTATAACTATGTCTGCAGTCCAAGGGACCAGCGTGAGTTTTTTCCAGTCTTCTGTATTTGTAAAATGGTATCCATTCAGTCACCCCCCCCTAAATAAAATTTATAACTCTTTTCTGACATCCAGTCATGTGACGTATTAGTCATGCGATGAGCCTTGTGATGCACTTGTAATTTTGACCATTTTTACCTTTTTTGGTAGAGAAGAGAAATTTAATAGAGTTGAAATTATTTGAGAAGGGTCATGATGAAATTTATAGCTTGGCTTGGAAAGGTATTATGTTTTAATATCACTTTCTTTAATGTTTAAATAATTCAAGACCATTTGATTAATTAAATCAAATCATGTAAATAAAATTTATTCGGCACTCAGTTCATGAGGGCTCACTGTGTTTCCGACATTGTTCTAGCAGCTGGGCACACAGTGTAGAAGAATGTCACGAGCCCTGCCTTCAAGGGACTCCTACATTCAAACAAATTTGTACCACCCTTGAACACTGAGACTGTGTCAGGGTTTAGCCACGCACCCCTCTCATTTTATGGACAAAGAAACCGAAGCATGAGGAGGGTGAGCTTGAACTTGCCTTTTAATTTTGATTCCTGACTTTTATTGAGTTGGCAAACAGAGCAGAGCTGATTCCAAGTATACATCATTCTGGAAAGGCAAAATTATGGAGACAGCAAAGGGATTAGTGGTTGTCAGGGCTTGGGGGAGAAGAGGATGAGTAGGTGGAGCACAGAGGATTTTTTTTTTTATGGCAGTAAAACTCTTCTGTGTGATGCTCTAATGGTGGATGCACGTCATCATACAGTTGTCCAAACCCACCAAATATACAGCACCAAGAGTGAGCACTAATGGTAAGTGTAGACTCTGGGTGATCACCATGTGTCAGTGTAGGTTCACAGGTGGTGCAAATGTCCCCCTCTGCTGAGGATGTTGACAGTGGGGGACACTGGCCATGTGTGGAGGTAAAGAGGATACGTGGGAACTCTGTACCTTCTGCTCAATTTTGCTGTGAACCTAAAACTGCTCTTAAATATAATGCCTATCTTTTAAAAAAACCCTGAAGAGTTTGATTATAATTAACTTCTTTTAATCTATTTTAACAATTGGTTGGAGTCTTCTGAGTTTATTATTTATATTTGCTTATGTATTATATATGGAAGCCCCAGAAAATTAATCAACAAAAGTCATTATTCAAGAAGAGAAAATAAGACAGAGGGTTTAGAAGGAAGACAACCAAGCTCTGTGGACTCTTGTAGATGTGAATTCAGTTCTGCACCCACCCCTGCTGCCAAGAAAGAACTAACAGTAGTCTGGATACAGAGCCCATCACACCCCCACGCCTTGCTGTATGACGGAGGGACCACAGAAGAACTTGAAAAGTGAGCCAGGATTCCTATCTTTCAGTTTTCTCTCCCAAGATAATTAACAAATGAGACCAGAAATGGATGGGATTCTGCTTTCTTTCTTTTTAAATAATTAAGTGGGTCATCTCTAAAGATGCTTTGGGAGAGAATCTCCTACAAAACAATTTTATTATATCCTTCAAAACCCATCCATTCCCTTAAATCCATTGGGATTTCTTTTTCACCTCCCAGTAAAGAAGGTCCATGTGCTGATGCTGATATGCAGACTCCATGCTCTTTGAGAACAGCAGAGGTAGTTCCTAGGCTTCCCTTCTGCCTGGATTGCCTTGGTCTTGCCTGGGACAGTCTCAAGGAAGAACAGCCTCTGGGCCTGTAGACATTACCTGGGAGCTGGAAAGAGGAGCTTTCAGGCCCACCACAGAGCTAATACAGAAAGTCCATTAACAGCCGGGTGCAGGGGGGTGGGGGGGCACACCTGTAATCCCAGCAGCTGGGGAGGCTGAGACAAGAGAATCCCGAGTTCAAAGGTAAGGCGCTAAGCAATTCAGTGAGACCCTCTGTCTAAATGAAACACAAAATAGGGCTGGGGATGGGACTCAGTGGTCAAGTACCCCTGAGTTCAATCCTTGGTACTAAAATACATAAATAAATAAATAAATAAAATGCATTAACAGGGAAGATTTGCTGATGATCCACCTCTGCTGAGGCTGGACCAGACCTACACACTGTTGCTTCTTGGAAGCAAAGCAGAAGCCAAAGCCCCCAAACTGTAGAAGACACTTGTGCCAAGTGATTCACTGGAATGCTACCTGGAATCTTTTGCTTTCATCCTCAAAGGTCTATGATGACAGACATGGCCAGGCCCAGACTTACCATACCTGTCATGTAAAGACAGCCCGCTGCCTGCAGATGAAAGATCAAATTGCACTGTCTGCAGGGCTTCATGCCACAGGGAACCCTCTGATGTGTGTGTGTGTGTGTGTGTGTGTGTGTGTTTTAATAGGAGTTCATTCTTAAAAGATACAGTCTTCATTTGGATGAACACCAACCAGATGTTCTGGAAAAGAGGAAATTCCCCCAGTAATTTAAGTGGAGATATTTCCATTGAGGAGATGAGTATAGTGCCATCTCTCACCTGGTCTCCTGAAAAGTATCATGTCTGGTTCTGCTCTTCCCTATCTAACCTTCCTTCCCACTTGCTCTCCACCTGGCAGCTAGGAGGGGTTTTGCTTGTTTGTTGTCGTGGTGGTAAAATGCACATAAGATTTACCCTTGTAACTATTTCCCAGTGACATAAGTACAGGCACGCTGTTGTGCAACCAGCATTACCACCCATCTCCAGAACTCTTTTCATCTTGCCAGATGAAAACTCTTTCCTCATTAAACAATGGCTTCCTCTTCTCCCCTCTCTCCAGCCTCTGGCATCTGCCATTCTACTCTGTGTCCCTGTGATTTTGACTTCTCTGGGTACCTCCTGTAGGTAGAATCATACAGCATTTGTTGTTATATGACTGTCATAGTCACTTAGCATAATGTCCTCAGGGTTCACTCAGCGGCAGCATGTAACAGGATTTCCTTCCTTTTAAGGTTGAATAACATTCCACATTTTGTTTAACCATCCATTTATTGATGGACACTTGGATCATTTCAGAATGTTAAGTTGGAATCCGATTAGATCCCTGCAGGTGGCATAAATCTTTGCCCAGCTATCTGTGCCCCCTGTGCAGAATGACTTCATCACTTTCCCTCCATCCCTGGGGCACTGCCCTCCAGACTCCCTGATGTCCTCCCAACCCCTTAGATCCTCAGCCCAGGTAACTTTCTCACCTGTCTCTACCTGGTTGACCCACCCTGCAACACAACCCAGATCTGAGATCTCATCCTAGTCAGTAGTACAGCTTCCTCTCTCGGGCACCTTGGTGTCTCCTCACTGCATGGCACAGACCTATCGTTATACATCTGGTTTGTGAGATCTGCTTTCCCCAAGCCCAGTGTGTCACTCCCCGCCATAGTCCCTGCACTGAATAGAATGCCTAGCAGACAGTAGCCCTCAACCAAGAGGAATGAGATGGAAGAATGAATGTCAGAAGGCTCTCAGACTGAACCAGGCTGACTTAGATTTGGACTTTGGCTCAGATGACCTTAAGTGAGGCTTCTAGTTTTTCTGGGCTTCAGTGTCCGTATCTGCATTAGGGGATAATCATACCCATCTTGTAAATTTGTTGGGAGAATTTAGAGAACAAAGTACCAGCACAGAGCCTGGCACATAGTAGGTACCTAGCAATGTCACTGTCCTTCTTCCTCTTACCTCAAATCCAGTCTGAAGTTAACTATTAATCATAACACATTTGGTTCCATAATCACCCCCAAATCACTGGCTCCCAGGTGAGGTGAAATTTGTCTTAGAGAGAAGATGATGGAAGGTTCTGGAGCCCTGGGCACCTTCAAAGTTCTAGAGACATCTTGCAAGACCTGAACATCTCCTTTGTCTCTCTCAGCAACACTAACACCTGAACTCCATCTCAGCCATAGACCCTGGTGTTTGTGGAAGATACGGGGAGCATAGAATCCTTCCTAGAATTTGGAAACTTGGTGATGGAGCTCTTGCCACCAGGAGAAGGACTCAACATGGTCGTGTACCATCACCAGTGGCTCAGGACAGTGTTTTCATTTCCCCTTCCTTGTCCTAAATTGGCTGATCTCAGAGCCCAGCATCTGCACATCTGGCAGCAGACCCCATTCCTGGTCCCCCTGGGGCAGGCCCTGGGGGTATTATTGGGCATTCCTAGAGCAAAGAGGAGTGCAAATTCACACACACTTGTGGAATGATTTGCAGAATGATTTTTCCAATTGGAAACAGGAGGGAGTCTTGCCAGCGCTCCCTGGTTGAGAGAGAAACTGGCAACTAGTTTTTCTAGACTTGCTTCTTTCAAATTCAAGGTGACAAAGGAAGGTCCATTATGTGGGGCACCTCCCCTGGGACTTCCTCTTCAAATATCAGTAGGGACAGTCTCCTCCTATGTAAATCATTTTTGGCATTTATTCTGATTTTCATTAATAGGATATCTCCTGGGCCATCACCCTGATCAGAAAATGCCACAAACCAGAAGAGTTCAGCAAGGAGAAGGGGAGAGATCTCATCTTTGTTAAGGAGGTAGGGTCTTTATTCCCTTCTCCTCTGCCTGGTACATGTGATTGGATGCTTCATCCAAATCCAAAATGCTCTCTTTTTTAAAAATGAAGAACAAAATAAAGCTGAGATTAACTATTCCTGGATTCAGAAGCCTCAGAATCACCAAGGGTTTTGAAATTCGACCTGTTTGCATCCTCCCACCCACAATACCATGCTTGTATCTAGAAGCTAGGTAGGACATGAGTATAAATTGTGCAGGGGATGTTCTCATTGCAAAGACACATTAACAAGGACCCGTCCCCTTGGAGTGAAGAATCTGTTGTGTGAAGGAGATGTTAGAGGAGAGGTTTACACCACCTCCTCTTTGGGAAAGTATGTTTTATTTCTCTTTGGGGTAAAGTAGAGATGAAGAGAACATACTTCCACACCTATTCTGCTCCTGCCCACTTACCCTGATTGCCACATTGTCACAGTTTGTCCCTTGATTTGTTTGCACACTAACTATACTCAGGGCCACTCTTTTGCATTTTGTGGGGGGTACTTGTCAGCCTGTCTCCAATTTCATCCTTTCTTTGTGCTAATATGACCCCAGCAGTTAGTAGGCAGACAGGAGGACACTGGATCAGCTTGTGTTAACATGAATTAGTTTCTTGCTCTGGGGTGGGAGGTAGAGAGTTTCTGGTTTTGATAAGCCTTTGATTCTTAAATAATAAAAATGAGAAAACTGAACTATATATAAGATATAAGCTCCGCTATGAATACATTCACACACTCAGTGCATGCATGCACACGCACACACGCACACACACACATACATGCACAGGTGCATTTAAAAATTAATAAAACTTCACAGCCATAATGTTAAAAGAGGTTATCTCTAGGTGGTTGAGATTATAATTGGCTTTTAGTTTCCTTTTTTACATTTTAATCAAAGTGTCTATAGGAGCCTATATTACTTTTGTAATCCCCAAAGAAATAAACATTTTATTTTCTCTTCAAAGATACCCTTGAAACTGGTTAACTCTTCAATAGTCATCTGGCAACATTTTCAGAGGACTTAATTAACAGCCAGCTTAGACCAGGTAATGGAGAAATAAAACATGCCAATTAATACCTGAGGCTGGAGAAGAGACCACAAGCAGTGACAGGGTAACATCACCAACATCATGGCATTCCTAGTGATGCTTTTCTGGGTCTCACATAGATACCTGGGCCTCCATCTCCACATATCCTATGACAGTAGGAACTGTGGGCAGCCCTCAATCCCGCAGTTGGAGGATCTCCATGCTCAGGCTTTAAGGTGACAATTTCACTGCCTTAATTCATTTTGTGTGGCTATAACAGAATACCTGAGACTGGGAAATTTATTTTAAAAAACAGCTTATCCCTCACCATCCTGGAGGATGGGAAATTCCATATCAAGGTGCTGGCATCTGGTGAAGGCCTCGCCATCCCCACGTGGTAAAGGCAGAAGGGCAGAAAGGGCCAAACTCCCTCCATGGAGCCCTTTCATAATTCATTCACCCAATCGCCTCCCTCAAAGTCCCACCTCTCAACACTGTTGCCTGGGAGACTGAGCTGCCAACTCCTGCATTTGGGGGACATGTTCAGAACAAAGTAGATATGATCAAAGTCCAACTAAGGAAATGGAAATGTCTCCAAGTATTTAAGGAAGGGAGAAATAAATAGAAGAAATCAGTTTCACGGGTGAAGCAAGAGCTGAGAGACCAACAGGGCACCATGAAGCCACTGAGAAATAAGCGAAGGGACCTTGTCTCTAGGCTGCAGGGACAAAGGGAGCCAATGGCTGTGGCTCTGAAGAAGCAGGAGCCCGCGAGATTTCCTGTGGATCCAGGCCCTGAAGGAGGGAAAGAACACTGGGGTCCTTTCTTCCTCCTCTGCACCAGCACCAGTGCCTCCTATGCCACACCTGGCTGGCAGCAATCGGCCCTGAAGCCTGCAGTGACACTGAGCAGAGCAGAGAAGGGAGGAACAATGGATCAGAGGGCAGATAAGTTGCTCTCTGTCCCTGGGCCAAAGGGACTATGTGCTCTGAGCTCACCCCCTCCCTCCCTGTCCCATGTCCCTGCTCGTTACGTGGATGTACTCAAATAAAGTCAGGTGAATTTTTTTCCTAGTCTATACAAGTTGCCAAAGTGCAAAGATGAAAATGTGACATTACTTCAAAAGGACCTTGTAGATTTGTTGTTGTTGTTGTTTTAAATGAAGGTGCTGTGTTTTCAGGTTGCCAGCCACTCGGGGCCAAGGCTTCCAAGTTCTACCAACTAGGAATAGCTTCCAGTCAGATGGGAGCAGACGGTCAGTCTCAAAGCAACAAAACTGGTTTGAAAATGAAAGTACCTTGGACAAGATAAGGGCTTTCTCCTTTCTTTCCCAAGGTCCCAAACTAAAGGTTTCTGCTTAGCATCAGGTAGAGCAGAAGAAGGGCGTGCTGTAATTCAGGGGCTCAGGGTGAGTGGGGCAGGAGACCAAGACGGAAGGATGCGTCCCCGAGGGCAAACAGACCTAAGGAGCAAGAGATGACACTGAGGCCTGATGTTGTGCTGTGTTGCTTTTGTGACGTAAGGACCTTACCTGCTGCTGTTGGGGTCCAATAGCTGGAGGGGTCTTGCCAATCAAATTTCCATTATTTTCTTATGGAGAGAAGGGAAAATCTGAAGTGCAGAATCTGAAGTTCTCTTTATGATACTCCCCTATGTGATAAAAATGTAGGTAAAAGGACCTTTGTTATGAATCAAGCAATAATTAAATAAAAGAAAGAGGAAGGCCTTCTCCCATACCCACATCCACCCCACACTTGTGTTCTTAGGAGAGTTGCCTCAGCGTTGAAGGTGAAATCATGGGTAAAAGGAAAGCCAGTTCTGCTAGTGTGGAGCACGAGAATATGAGCCTCACAGCCAGCAACAGAGGGCTCATCTCTGATCAGCTTCTTGTTTACATGTATTTCCATTCCTCATAAGCTCCTATTTTTGATAGATAAATGTAATAAAATACACATGTATGGTTTTATATTCTGCCTTTAAAATTTGACATTATATTATAAATAGTTTAAAGCTTTAATTATTGATCTAAAGCATTATATTAATAGGCTTATAGCAGTCCCTCTAATGGTTGTTTAAAAATTTCCATGTGAATCTTGAGGTTTGTTTCATAAGCACAGTGTAAAAAAAACAAAAACAAAAACAAAACAAAACATGGTCATACCTGTGCTATGTTCTTTTTTTTTTTTTTTTTTTTAGAATTGATTGATGGAGCAGCCCATGTCCTTTGAGTAGAAAGTCCATTGTTTTCCCTATCAAAATTCCCTTCCCACCAACCCTTCTGCCAGGTTGTTCAAGAACACTGGATCCCTCCTCAGTCCCAAGAGGTCTCCTGACAACCAACTAGTAAAACCGCCCGCCTGAGCTCCGGCCCTGAAGTTCCTCCTGGATGCCACATGGTGTCACTGTTGAAGAGTAGTCCTGTACCCTCTCAACAGCAAAGACCACCCAACCCCGATGTCCTTCCCAGGATGTTCTTTGTGGTCCCGTCTTTGTAGTTCACTGTTTCACGCTGCTCAGCCATTTCCCTCTAAGCCACAGTCACTGGCAACATTTAGGGTCTGAGGTGCTTCCAAGATCAGCCATATTCTGCTCTGAAACCAGTTTCACCCCCAATTCTTAGATCCCTCCTACGAGCTTGGGACTTGAGGCTTCTCTTTTCTCAGAATAACTTTATTTCAAGATCTTGTTCACTTACCTGCAGCTAGATTCAAGGCCCCCACCCTTACCTTTGTACCTGATCAGGCTTTCTAAGTTTAAATTTAAAGGAATCACTGATTGATTTGGAGAACCCTGGACTTCTTAGGCAGATCAGTCTACTTCATTTCCAGCCAGCAACTCTACAAATTGAGTGTGTAAGATTCTGCTGATTTATTTAGAAGTATGACATGCTTTATGTCATCCTTTCATTGACATAATTCTTTGCAGTCTGAAGAAGATCTACTTTAGTTGTGATTTTCTGTACTTATTCTAAAACTCCTTTCTACATAAAAATCTCATTCTTCAAGTACCCCATGACCCAATTGTGGTCCTATTGCTGGACTATAAGTTGTTGTCACGTTTTGAAAACTATAATAAATAAAGCTGACTTCTGGCTTAAAACTAACGAATTGCCACGTGTTTATCTCTACGTCCTTCCCAACATCTTCACTGAAATAAAATTTTAAAGTAAACAATGAAGGAATGTAAACAGTAGGAGAGAGTGAGAATCCCAGTTTTGTTATCTTGATATCTTTTCTCTTGGGACTGAGAAAGAATCAAGTACCCCAAGAGACCAGATGGGAAGAATCTAAGCCAGAGATAGATATTTGGAAAGCACACCATTGATAGAAAAGACATTCTGACATAACGACAATAGCTATGTGGATTTACTATGCACATTGTGCAATGTCTTGGCATGTATCATATCATTTAATATGCTTGGCAACCCTGTGAGATAAATAGTAGGTTGTATGAGCCTGTTTTCTGTTGCTATATAGCAAAGTACCTAAGGCAAGGTAATATATAATAAAAAGAGTTTTATTTAGCTTACAAATTTGGGCATGGAAAGTCCAAACAGCAAGGTGTCAGCTCCTGTGAGGGTCCCTTAGCCTGTCACATCATGATACATAGCTTCATGATGGAAGTGCAGAAAGAAGGAGAAATCACGTAGCCAAGACAGGAAGCCAGGGAGGAGAGAGGGGCCAGTCTTGCTGTTTTATATACAACCCCCTTCAGAGAACTAAGCAGGGTCCCATAGAGCAACTTTAATCTTTTCTGAAGGCAGCACTCCCAGTGAGCTAACAACCTTCCACCAGGCTCCACCTTTAAGTTCCTACTGCCTATTAACATCACCCCACTGGGGACAAAGCTTCCAAACATATGTACCCTTGGGGAACAAACCAGATCCAAACCATAGCAGAAGTGGAAGCTCTACAGCAGATGGAACCAGTCTGGGGGGAAGCCACACAGCACTCAGCCTTCTGTTTCCCAGGGGATAAGAAGTGGAGGGCTGTCCTGGGAAATGGCTGGGTACATTTCCCCAGTGGACCCAAGCTTAGGCTGGTCACAGGATATTGTGAATTTGGAGGGATGGTTGAAGGGCAAATGTGCCAAGGCCACTTCTAGGGACCCCTCTCCAAGTGAGGCACCTACAGATAAGGTGTTGAGCTAAAGAAGCCAGACACAAAAGAATACATGTTTCATGGTTTCATTTGCACGAAACTCTAAAATAGGTAAAATTAATCTGTGGTGACATAAATCATTAGTTATTTCTGGGGAAGCATCATGAATTGACAGGAAAAGGTCAGAAGAATTTTCTGAGGTGGTGGGAATACTTTCTCAATCAGGTGGCTTATATGGCTATATGTATGCACTTGTTTTCCTTGAACTATATATTTGAAATTTGTGTAATTTTTTTGTTATTTTTTTTTATTTTTTGGTATTAGAGAGAGAACTCAGTGGCACTTCACCCCTAAGCTACATCCCCAGCCCTTTTATAAAATTTTGAGACTGAGTCTTGCTAAATTGCTGAGGCTGGCTTCAAGCTTATGATCCTCCTACTTCAGCCTCCAGAGTAGCTGGGATTACAGGCGAAGGCTGCTGCACCCACACATTTGTATAATTTATTGTATGACTATTATACAGTAATTTAAAAAGTATACAAAGACCAAATGAACTGACTCCCCTCTTATAAACAACAAAAAAATATCCTAATGGACACCGATTTGTAATTCAGCTGAAAAATGCAGTCAAAAAAATTAGCGGGGCGGGGAGGGGGGGAAGGATGGGGGGAAAGGATGGGGGGATGGAAATCATGAGAAATAATGAAACAAAAACCTAGACTAGGGCTGGGGCTGGGGCTCAGTGGTAGAGCGCTTGCCTAGCATGTGTGAGGCACTAGGTTCCATTCTCAGCACTGCATATAAATAAGCAAAATAAAGGTCCATTGACAACTAAAAAACAAAAACAAAAAAAAGTAGAGTAACCAACACTTATACAATTAAAACTTGGTGAGGAAAGAATAGAGGAACTGAAGAAAAAAAATCCTTGAAAATATATAATCATTTCTGAGTGGTAAAGGGACCCTGGAATGCCAAGTAGGAATTTTAAAAAATTATCTAGGCATAGACGGAGGAAAGCTCTCAATTCCAAGGTGAAGGAGAAACATGTATAAAATTTCAAGGCAGAAAAAAATATATCTTCAGAGAAAAGAGAATCAGACTTGTGACTCACAACATCAAAAACTAAGATTGTGAAACACTGTCCCCAGGGAACTGAGAGGGGGCTGCCATATCTGCTCAACTGACCGGCTGTGGGTGAGGGTCAAGGAAGGGATCATGACTTCCTACCACATCTCTCCTCTGCTAAAAATGAACAACAAAAATCTCAAGGGAGTAATAAAAAAATTCACCCAAATAAATAATTCAGAAAAGGAGACAAGAATCAGAGATAAACAATAAATCCTGAAGTTAAGTTCAAGTAATTATCAATAGCATGGTTAAGTGTGGCATATTTTTAAAGTATTCTTAAAATAGAACAGGCATAAAGGTAAAAATTAATAACAATGTAAGTCTAAATATTTAGATGATTTCAACAGAGGTTGAAATACTCAGAGGAAGGAGGCAGAGAAGAAGTAAAACATTGCACATTTTTTTTTTGAAGTTGGGGAAGTTATGTGTATTATGTAATTCTTGACATTGATGAAAATTACATTTTTCAATATATTCATTAAAATAGAAATAGGACAAAAAAACCCTTCCAAGAAGTAAAAAAAAAAGAATACAGATTTTTACCATATTTAAATAATTATTTACAATGAACTGTATTATTCCTGAAACAATAGTTTTTTTTTTCTCTCTCTCTGTCTCTCTCTCTCTCTCTCTCATGATTCTTATAGCTGGGTGTGATGGTACACACCTGCAATCCCAGTGTTTTGGGAGACTGAGACTGAGACAGGAGGATCACAAGTTTGAGACCAGCCTTGGCAATTTAGCCAGGCTCTAAGCAATTTAGCAAGAGCCTTTCTCAAAATAAAGATAAATAAATTAAAAAGACTGGGGATGTGACTCAGTGGTTAAGTGCCTCTGGGTTAAATCCCTGGTACAGAAATATATATTTTTTTTAAAATATATATATTTTTTTAAAGATTTAATGGGTTATTAATTATAAAAGTAATACATGCTCACTGGAAAATATAATTTTTAAATCTCGGCAAAATAAAGACATTTTCATTTTTTTTTTGAGAAAGTATTCTTTAGCTATATGCTCCAGGCAGTCTTGACTTGGGTGACCCAGGATGGATACAGTGGTGTTATGAAGGGCTCTGGCTCCCTTCTTACCCTGCTCTACTGTCTTCAGTGTGTGCTTTTGTCCTCATGACCATAAGGTACATTTTTTACGTCGGAGGTCAGCAAACTTTTTTGAAGGGGTCAGGCATTGGCATATGGGTCACAGGTCTTAGTTAGAGCTAATCAACTCTGCCATTGTAGCACAAGAGCGGCTGCGGACATACATACACACAGGGGCTAGCTGCGTTGCAAAACAACCTATTTACAAAAACAGGCAGCCAGTGGAATGTGACCTACAGACCAGTTGGCCAGTCTCTGTATTCAAGTTGGAGAAGGAAGGAGGGTAGGAGTCAGTGCTGGGTGACATCAACTTGAGACCATTAGCCAGAGCTGTGCCATTTGACTGTCCCTAGCTACAAAGGCAGCTGGAAGACCGAACATCAGTTAGCAGGCTTCCCAAATATTTGTGCAACATCTTACTGTGGAAAATGCTAATAGCTGACGTTTAGTGCACACCTGTAATCTCAGTGACTTGGGAGGCTCAGGCAAGTTGAAGGCCAGCCTCAGCAACTTTGCAAGGCCCTAGGCAATTTAGCAAGAACCTGTCTCAAAATTTTTTTTAAATGGGGGTTTACTGGGGAATTAGGTCAGCGTGGTTAAGTGCTTCTGGGTTTAACCCCCAGTACCAAAAAAGAAAAAGAAAATGATAACATTTGGGTAGCATACAGGGGTATGTGTTTGATGCTATCAAAGATCAAACAGGCCCAGGGGCAAAGGCTGGCTTAAGTCCCACCTGGATGCCTCAAGGGAAGAAGGGATCAATGTCTCAGTCACACCTGGAACCAATCTGCAAACGAAGATTGGCAAGAGGTATCCCCGAGCAACAGAGAGAAGAAGGCCACAGGACAGAGCAGGTGGCTGCCACCTGCACACACCCCAGAGCTTGTGCAGTGAAAACTCCCAGCCACAGAGAAAAACCTTGTTTTAACCCAATACCTCCTCCAAATGTTAACTGCAAAAAACCTTCGTAAATAGAGTCTTAAAGTGTCTTTCAGCAGCGTGTTAACACTCTGACTCTGGTGCTTACCAGGAGGTAGGAGTTGACACTCGAAGCTGTAGTTTCTTCACCAAGAACAAGGGCTTCTTTTTGCATCCTATGTGCAGCTGTGACTGGGGCCAAGACACCCAGCACTGGCCAGAACCACAAAGCTCCATATTTTTTGGATCAATGTGAATATTTTAAAAATACTTCCAAACCTTGAAAGCATTCCTTTGCCAGGCCCAGCTTTTGTCTTTCCCTGGGCCCTCTAGATCCCCTTGTTTTTTTGTGTGTGTACCCAAGTCCTGTGCTCTTTGTCTGCTGCTGTTTAGTCTTTGTGGTTGAGACACAGCTATGGTGTGAGGAGCCGATGACCCCAGAACTGCCTTTGCCATAACTGAAGCTTCATTCCAGACCCACTCCCCCATTCTTCACACCACATTTGCCTCTGGCTGTAAAGAACAGAAAATTTTGCCACATGTTCCTTAAATAGAAGGTTATGTAGTGTGGAATGTTTTGGGTGTGTCCCCATAAATTCATGTGCTGGAAACTCGATACTTCGACCAGCAGCATTGGGAGGTGGGGCCTCGTGGGAGGTGTTTAGGTCATGGAGGTGAAGTCCTCATGAAAGGATCAATGCCTTTATCTCAGGAATTTGGATCCTTTTTATCTCTTCTACCATCACCTATTTGCCTTCTATTTTTCACCATGAATTAAAGTAGCATGAGGCCCTCACTAGAAGCTAAGTAGATGCCAACACAATATTCTTGGACTTCCCAGCCTCTAGAACCATGAGTCAAAATAAACTTCTTTCTTTATAAATCACCCAGTCTCTGGTATTTTGTTATAGCAACAGAAAATGAACTAAGACACATTGTTTACTTAACAAGAACTTTGGGAAGTGGGCAACCCAGGGGTTGATTTGGCACCTCAACAATACCCTCAAGGATGAGACTTTTGCTTCTGATAAGAGCTTCAATAGCTTCGGTGTTTTTCTCTTTCATGGATGAGCATCAGCTTCCCATTATAAAGCCCAGAACATGAAGGAAAGAGATGGGTTTCAAAGGCTGTCTCTTCCTCCATCTTCCTCTTTTAGAGAAGAAGTCCCCACTATATATCCCTATTTTTCTCACTGCCACAACTGGACCACAGCCCAACCTCAGATTAAACAATGGCTAGGAAGAGACTGTCAAGACCAATCACATGTCAACTCACGCAACCAAGCATACTATTGACCAGACTGAATCTGGATTCTAAGAACAAGAAAAAGTAGAGATGGTTAGTTATTGGGTAAGCAATCAACAGCACCAAGGGACCTTTGCTCAGCAATGAGTTACTTAGTGCTTGTTTCCTAGGGCAGCAGAAGTCCTTGTGGCAGGTCACAATCAAAAGGTAGGCACACTAAAAATATTGTATAGGATTATCTTCTGGCTATGTATATCAAGTGTCTATAGAACATCATTGAATTCTGTGCTTAGATTTGGGTTCCATCTCCAACACAGCTCATTATAAATATGCAGAAGTTCCAAAATACAAATTCTGAAACACTTCTGGTCCCAAATATTTCCAGTCCTGGATGTTCAACCCATACTGTATATTTGGAGTTGCTCACAGGCACTCCTGGGTGTGGTAATGCCTCGTACCCAGCAGTTCTTATTACTTTTGAAAATATCCATTTTCCCCAGTAAAATGCCTGTGTGGTGAGAATAACCTATGCCTTTTGTCCCACCATGAAACTACCCAGCACCTGGTCAGCACTCTGCAGCTGTTGTTGAACACTGGAGCCTGGAACCGGGGCAGTCAAGCATGGCGTGCACGTGGGGTCTGCAGGTGCTTCTAGACTCTAGCATGAGTCTGGGCTGGACCTCATGCAGGTGCAGTGGAGGATGCTGTGTGGGTATTAAAGGAGACAGAAGAAGAACCGATTGCATCCTGAACAGTCACGGCATGCTGGGTGCTTGAGGCTTGATGTACATTATCACAGGGCACCCTCACACAACACCCCACGAGAATTATGTCAGAAGCTATCAACGATGGAGAAACAGAGACTTGGAGTGCGGTGGTGCTGCTCAGAGATAATACAGAGATTTAACTTAATCCTTAGGGCCAAAGCTGTAAGCGCTATTGTTGTAGGGCCAGATGAGGCAAGGCACTGAAGACAGCAGGAATTAGTTTTATTTGGCTGCAGCCAGGTTCAGAGGGCACAGCTTCTGCTGTAATCCATCAATCTTCTGAACCCCAAGGTCAGGGAGTTTCAGAATTTTATATACCCAGCATGTAAGGGAGGGGCTCAGAAGTTCACAGTCTGTAGAAATTCACATAAAAGCAGTTTTTTCTTTCACTGTTCTGGGCAAGTTAACCCTTTAAGGACAACACCTGAGAAGGAGACAGCTTCTTCTACCCCTTCTTTCCTCCCCCTGCCAGCTATTACCAGGGAGACCCATTGGCAACTTCTCTTATCTTAGAAATGTAGACATCTCTGTGAAGCCCAGCTCAAGGCCACAGGCCTGGTTTACACATTTCTACAAACTACTCTACCGGATACATGTTTGTGAGAAAATAGTAAGGGGGTGTCCAGCACCTGGAGTGCTGATTTCTTCCTGGCCAGTGGCCAAGTAAGATAGGGCAACACGAAAATAGGAAGTTTATCTACATTGGACTCTTTTGCAGAGACTCTTTTGCTGACAGTCCTAAAATCAGCCGTGGTGAAGATTTCTGGAAAAGCCCAGTTAAGACTTTTCTTTGGAGAAAGGGGGTGCCACTACACTAGGGAGGCAACTAGAATCACTCCTATCTCCCATCTCAGCCACAGTTACTTTGTAGTTACTGCTGCGGCTGCCCAAAATTCCCATCTCCAGCCAGCCAGTCTCCACGGGCAAGAAAGTCAAGTCTGAGAGAGAATCTTCTGGATGTGGCAGGTGTGCTGAAGGGCAACAATATTAGTTTTGTGTTGTTGCTGTAACACATGAACACAAACCGAATGGCCCAAAGCAACACACATTTATTTTCTCACAATTCTGGAGGCCAGAAGTTCGAAATCAGTTTTGCTCAGCTAAAATCCAAGTGTCTGGGGGCTGGGATTTTGTATTGTTTTGTTTTCTTTCTCGTGACTCTAGAGGAAATGCCATTTCTTTACCTTTTCCAGCTTCCAGAGCCCACCTGAATTCTCCAGCTAGGGACCCCTGCCTCACATCCGTATAAACTCTTGCTTCCATTACTACATCCACTTCTGTAGTCTAATCTCTGCCTCCCTTTATAAGACACTGTGATTATCAAGGCACACCTGGAGAAATTAGGACCTCTTCTCATCTCAAATCCTTAGTCACATCCACGAAGTCCTTACATGAAGCAGCACTGGCGGTTCTGGGGATGGGAAGGTGGATGTCCTGGGGAACCGCTCTTCAGTCTAGCACCCTCAGCATCTCTGCAAGGTTTGCTGGGCTGGACCTGGAGGCCAGCCAACATGTCAGGTCGACCATAGAAACCTCAACACATCACGTGTGAATGTGTAAGAGAGAAAACGCATCCTAACACTGCTGGAATGAATCAACCTCTTCCTTTTTTTAATGGTGGTAGGGATCGAACCCAGTGCCTCCCACATGGTAAGGGAGCACTCCACCACGGAGTCACCCCTTCAGCCCAAATCCACGTCTTTGATTTTCCTGTTCTTACCTTAGCTAAATATAGGTATGCTTTGATAAGATCAATCCAATTTTTCCTGCCGTTTTCACATAATACACATTTTAAATGATTCACAACTTTTGAGGATTTATTTAAATCATTCTTTGTGTGTGTGTGTGTGTGTGTGTGTGTGCTGGGGATTGAACCCATGGCCTTGTGCATGTGAGGCAAGCACTCTACCAACCATGCTATATCCCCAGCACTTGCAAAAAAAAAAAAAAAGTCTTTAAAACACCAGAGACTCATTAAGGAACACAAACACGTGGGGCTGGGTTGTGCTTCCTGGGCAGGGTCTGTCCCATGATCCTTTCCCCTACCGTAGGTGCTAAGCCCCTTTCTCCTGGACAGTTTTAGATGGTTTGAAATGAAAGCCTTAGAAATACATCCAACCACTTTTACTGGTTGGAATCTCCTTGTTTTCTGCTGGATGAGAAGGACCTGTGGAGCTGGGTGTGTTGGCCCATGCCTGGAGGGAGGCTGAGGCAGGAGGATCATGAGTTCAAAGCCAGCCTCCGCAATTTAGCAAGGTGCTAACATCTCAGTGAGACCCTGTCTCTAAATAAAATACAAAAATGGCTGGGGATGTGGCTCAGTTGTGGAGTGACCCTGAGTTCAATCCCCAGTACCAAAAAAAAAAAAAAAAAAAGAAAAGGACATGTGGGAGCCACATGGATGGGGGCGGGGGGGGAAGAGGTAATAAAATGTCTGTCAGGACACGCTAAACCCATACGACTTGTGTCTTCTTCCAAATTCACCTCCTCATGCACAGTGCAGTGCTGACTAGGCAGGGCCCATCTCGCCCTGGAAAGGTCTCTGGCTGGAAGAGCAGCTGCCCACGCCTCCCACGGAGAAGGGAGAAGATGAGCAGCATGAAGAGTGGTCTGCAGGTTGATCCCATTCCTGCTTCCTACGGTGGTTCCGACTCTGTGGTTTCTCTTTTCAAATCCTATAAATGTAAGGCTGGAGCACATTTTGCTGCAATAGAGGGGAAAAAAAACAACCACCCTTGGGCCTGTGGTTTCAGTAATTAGCTCAATGTGCTAATGAGAGTCTTCAGGGAGAACAGCATTAATTAATGGGTGAATTTCACTTTAATAAATGTATAGGCAATTTTCTAAATGCAGATGGCAGAGTCCGCCCTGATGGCTGTACCTAGAGCCACTCAATACGGTAAGTGTTGGAGGAAAGTGGTTAATTTGTAAAATGCCTCATGATCCTGATTAGAAGAGAAATAATGCTTGTGTTTGCTTTCCAATGTATTATTCATCTCTCCACAATCTGAGAACTCTAACCTCCTTCTCTGCCTCCGTAGCATTCTGAGGCTCTTTGTTGCTTCCATTGTCCTGAAATGGGAGGACCCCCCCCCTCCCGCAGGACGAGGGGGGTGGTCTCCCCCCTTCTGTGGGCTGACTTTCTCCGTTTCACATCTCAAGGAAAGCCTCAGTGCCTTTATCTTCTATCTCTCTGAGCAGCTAGAAAGGGCTAGAACACGGTCACCGTTTTAAAGAAAATGTCTTCTAGAAAGTGGAGCACCTCGAATTCGTTGTTTCTTTAAGACATGATTTGCTGGTAGTTGGTTACAGACATTTTAAAACATCTCTAGTGACAGGGAGCGACGGGAGCAGGTGAATTCCTCTCTGGGTCAGGTTTTTCTTCCTACATCCTAGACAGGTGAGCAAAGGCCAAAGTGAGAACCCGGACTCCAGTTTCAAAGCACATTTCCAGGGCTTCCAAACTGGTTTTCTCCTCAGCACTTAGTAAGCACCTTCCTGAGTACACCTATTGGGAATTGATAACTGCAATAACATTCAACTGCTCTAGATCGATAAGCCTCAAAAATTTCCTTAGGTCAAACTTCATAGCAATTAATATCTTGACAATAAAATCTTAATTTAACAAATCTATTAGCTGGACCCAAACTAACTGGAAAATCCGGTTAGATGGAAATGGCTTGGCCCGTATCAATGTTTCAAGAATCAGATTGGAAAAGTGCTCCATGATTGTTGCTATTGCTCAGGAAAAGAGGTGGGGGACAAGCTCTCCCTTGGCACCTGGTCCAACTCCTGCCACACTTGGAGTCACCGTCCTGTATCTCATAAGTCCATGCTGATACTAGAAGTAGGACTCTGAGGAATTATGTGATCCTCAGAACAGATCCCACCCTGCTGGTCCTAGTGGGACAGCTCTTGAGGGGACCCGGTGAACCATTTCTCTGCCTAACACAATGATTAGAAAGTAAGGGACTCAAATGTTACCTTCTGATAAATAGGTTCTGAATCCAGCACAACCAATCTGTGAAATCATGTTTTTTAATTTTTTTTTAAGAACTGGAATAGAATTTGGGATTATCAAGCATTTATCACCCAGATGAGAAAACCCAGGCCTAGAAGGTTTAGAGGACTTGCTGAAAACCAGTGGATATAGCAAAATGAAGCCCAGACCCAGCTTTTAACCTGCAGAAGAAAGCACAGGGTCACTGTGGTCCAAGAAGGAGTGGAGATTTTCCTGCTTGATATTTCCTTGCCAACCTCATGGTACACTTGCTTCTGGGACCTGGGCATTAATACCCAGCCATAATTGCTTCAGACTTGGCTGGATTCTAATTGTCTTACCCTGTTTTCTGTTGCTATAACAGAATGCTTGAGACTGGGTGACATATAAAGGAAAAAAAAATATTTTTCCTCCGAAGGCTGGGATTCTGAAAAGCAAGGCACCATCATCCACTCAGCTTCTAGTGAGAACCTTGTGCTGCTATTAACATCATAGGGGAAAAAAAAGAATGGAAGGGCGAGCAGATGCCTGCAGAAGAGAAGGAACACAATCGGCAACCTCCCTTCACAACAAGCTACTCTTGGGTAACTAATCCAGCAAGAACCCACATGAGAAGGGCATGAGGCCTTTCCCGAGGGCTCCACCCCCATGAACCCTTCCCGCTAGGCCCCACCATCTCTCAGCCCCATCACTTTGGGTATCAAACTTCAACATGAGTTTCGGTGGACACAAATCGCATCTGAACCATGGCGCTAAGTCTTTGCAATAAACAAGCGGGAAAGACTTAGCCAAGTGAGGGAACCAGCATCGCCACATCAGAGCACGTGTGCAATGTATGTGTCCGCTGGAGGCTCCCTTCTACTTTGTGGGTCTTGGGAAAGCAGGACAATAGCAAACCACACCTCATCTTATAAATGAGCAGAGAGGAGGCCTACCCCATTCCACCCCCTGAAATTGACTATTGGGAGTTGCTGTGTGTTAGATAGGTGTCACCCAAGGGTCCACATGTTAAAGGGCTGGTCCCCTGCAGTTGGCACTATTGGGAAGTGGTAGAATCATTAAGGCGTAGGGCCTCGTGAGAGGTTTTCCAGTTACTGGGGGTATGCCCTTGAAGGGAATATGGGACCCCAGCCCCCTCCTCTCTCTCCCTCTTTTTCACTACCTGGATTTGTTTCTACAGATCCTCCCATCATGATATGCTGCTTCACCACAGGCTCCCAAACAAACAGGAACAAATGACCCATGACTAAAGCCTCCAAAACTGTGAGCCAAAATAAGGTTTTTCTCATTATAAGTTGATTACCTCAGGTATTTTGTTACAGTACTAGAAAGCTAACCCAGAAGTAGGACATTTCCTTTTTTTAAGTGCTTAGAAAATTCTTGCTAAAATTTAGAAGACATAGAATGAACAGAAGAGAAGGAACACAACAGGCAACCTCCCTTCACAACAAGCTACTCCTCATTTCAGCTGGACCCTGTTCTGAGATTCCAACAGGAACCTGGTGTGCCCTCTTTTTCACTGTTATGAGAAAGCAAGGACCACGGATGGTTCTCATCATGTGCTATGTAGTCTGTTCTGGAAAGTCCACTGGCCACATGAAGAGGGGGAACTATGTACCGCTCTATTCTTGGATAATGTTAGAAAAATACCAGGGGAAATGTAGAAATCCTGTCCATGACTCCATGGGTGTTCCCAACCAGTGTTTTTTCTCTCTTCAGTAACTCATTTATTCTTTTCACAGACCTTTAACTAGTCACATCTTTGTACAAGGCAATTGTGCTGAGGATAAAATGATAAGGAAAGTGGATGCCCTTCTTGTCCCCATGGAGCATATAGTTTAACAGCAGACAGCGGGTTTTTATTACTGTAACAAAATGCCTGAGATAATCAACTACAAAGAAGAAAGGTTTATTTTGTTCATGGAGAGCACGTAAAATGATACAGTACATGGTTTGGGTGATAAGAGTTCCTCTTGCCTCCGCTAGCCAATACATCTGTGGTTTTCATGATGGGTGTTGGATGCTAATGGGGTAGGTCAGTCTATCAGAGGGCAGGACCAGAATCCAGCCAGGATGAAGGCTGTGGACAGTATTGAGAGTGTGACTTCTGAAGTCAAAATGCCCTGGCTACGGTGTTGTCCCTGCCACTCACCAATTGTGTGACTCCAGGCAAGTAACTGACCATATCAAAGTCTATTTCCTCAATTATAGAATTGGGTGTAGAGTCTACCTCATAGAACCGCTATGGGTCTCCGGTTAAATGATGCCCATGTACTGTTCCGCAACATGTACCGATTTCTTGGCTAGAATTTGTTGATTGAAGGCAATGTCCTTAACAGCAGCACCAATCCAAGCAGCTCAGAGGGCCTGGGAGTCTGCTGTAGGAATATGGCGGCAGGTGTTCAAAAAGTAGCCCGGATCAGACAGGAGGGTGGTACAGGTCAGTTGTCTGCAGCGAACGGAGTTGGAGCCCCTGACCCTTGGCCCTATTCTAAGGCTCTGCTCTAAATTTCTTGAGGCAGCAAGATTGGGTTTGTGGTAGAATGGGGGCTTGCGAAGAATGTCAAGGGGGAGACTGACAGTTTTCAAACCTGTTACTCACTCTGAAATCGGGAGGTTTTCCCGAATTTCCCTCTCAACTCACCTTTTAGCAGGAAAAGTTCTATTGAGGTCACAGTCACTTTGCTACGCCTCTTTATGCAGTCTGTTGTTCAGAGGAAGGCAGGCCACATGTTTTTCCTCTGTCTTTTTTTTTTTTGCACTAGAAGCATAGGAAGTAAGGATTCCTCTCCTGCACGTCTGTGAGAGAGTTTAAGTTCATGGTTTAGGTTTTAAAACTGCAATTTGAGCCCATTAGAGAGAGATTGGGCTACTGACATACATGGGAAAACAGTGCATTAGCCTATTTCCTTCCCGTAAAGACCTGTAAAAGCCAGTGTGATTTTTGCAGAATGAGGTTGTTACAGCCAGTAATCGGCTAGTGCAGCACTGGAAGCTTTGAAATCAACCAGACGAGGTCAAAGAGGTTCTGTGCTGGTTATGGAATGGGAACTAATTTATCTTAATATTTGCAATGATCAAATAGGGTTATGTTCAACCCCATTTCATGGATGGGGAAGCTGAGGCCCAGCAGGTATATGAAGCTGGTCCAAGGCCAAAGGGTGGGAGGTGGTGGGGCCAGGATTCTGTAAACTTGCACTTGCTGAAGGAGGACCCTTAAGGCTCCTGGGAGCACAGCACAGAGCCCCTCAAGCAGATGGAACTAATTCCAAGTCCACCTCTGCATCCACCAGGCTTACCAAGGTCTGGGCATGGTTTTTGAATTGTGTGATCTTCCATTTTCTTCACATAAGGAAGCCTGCCTCATAGTAAGCTCAGAAATGAAACGCAGCACTGCACTTAACCTTGGCCTAAATAGGAGCACAAGAAGTCGGGTGCCATATGATTTCCTTGGCCTGCCCCTGAGATTGGACCTGGGAAGCCGTCACTCCACTCAGCCTAAGTCCAGGCCTCTGCAAGGCTCACAGGTGGCAAAATCACTGCCTCCCCAGCCCGGGGAAGCCACCAAGGCTCAACCAGGCCCTTTGGCACTGATGCATGAAAGAGCAGACATGCCCTCAGCAGAAATTCTCATGAGTTACTTGTGCAGAAGCAGCTTCCAGCCCATTCCCTGGACTTTGGCCGTTGGATCATTCGGCTTCCTCATCTGGAAGCAGGCTTAATGAAATGGTCCGCCCCTTGGGGAAAGTTTGAGAATAATTAATGTAATTATTTAGAGTGCTTTGAACTCTGTGGGGTTAAGGTTTATCATGATGATCATCATCATTTAGATGGTAGATATAATTACTGAACCATATATTTTGCCCAGAAACCCTGTCTTTAAAAACCATTAGTAGTAATTTTACTAATTGGATGGCCCATCTGGGTGGGCACATAGCCAGGAGACTTTTGAAGTTATCCCAGGAGGCTCCTGGGATAGAGGCAGGCAGGCCCTGCACCCAGAATCTCTGAGTATCCCAATCTGTGTAGTTGGGACAAACACACGTCCTTGAGAATGCTTAGCTTCCGAATCAACAAATAGCACAGTGGCAGAGGCTGCAGAATCAAAGATGGGTCACTTCTCAAATAGCTCTTCCTAAGCTGACAAGAGCAGGGGATCAGCATTCTCAGGAAGCCCACTGTCTCCTCCCTGCATCGTGGGGGCCTGCGTTTTACCTCTTCCCAGGTCACTACTGTCAGAAAGCCCACAGCCCTGCTCTGTGAAGGAGCAATTATCTACGGAATGCTAACTCTGTCCTAGGTGCTGTGGAGGATAAGAAGGAAAGCAGACCTCCTGCCTGCCTTCCGTAGAGTGCAATATGGCTGCGGTCACAGGGGTGAGCGAGAGGACCTGTGTGACGGGGAATGGCAGAGGCAGGAAGGGACTTGGAGGCAGGGCTGTGGTGTGGATTTGAGGGGATACTGAGGGCCGCTTCATTTCTCTTTAGGGCCTCAGAGGCTCCAAAGGCAGGAAAAATGACTTTTCCTGGAGGAGCCTGATTTTGCTGTCCCTGCTGTGCACAGGTCTATGCAGACACAGGTCTGCAGGTGCTGAATGTGAAGAGCAAGAGAGCCTCCTGGGGAGAGAGCTGGGGGCTGCCGGGGAGGATTCAGGTGAGCAAGTCAAAGGTGGGTCTTTGATCCTCTGTTCGTAGTCATCCCCCTGAAGAATCCATCTTTAAAGCCCCTTCAGCTGACTGCATGTTCTGCACCTGGGCAGACCTCACATTATAAAGTGGGTTCCACTCTGAGGTCTTGCGTAGTGGCTCGCCGAGGTGTCTCCCATGCACCACAGTTACCTGTTCCCCGTTGGGCCTTTGTTTTTTAATTTTTGATTTGCCTCTTCTTGGTATTCTGTTGCTGTTTTAGCTCCTTATGTACTCCACGGTCTTTGGAGATCAAACATGGGTGCTTGTGTTTCATATCTCCTGAGAATCCGAAATGGGCAGCTTCAAATGGTAACACAGAGCTGCTGCTCGCATACCCTGTGAGGGAGGGTAGCGTGGCCCTGGCAGCACCGAGAGCCACCCTGAGGGGCCTAACGAATCCCAGCCCTTATTAATGAATCATATAAAAGCTCTGGGACAGTTGCTGCCTGGTGCAAAATTTACAGCTTACTTCCTGCAGTACCTTACTACCTCAGGAGACTATGATTCTCTGACTGCTTCTTCTTGTTATTGATCATGCACAAATTTTTCAGGGGTAATTCTTTCCCATTGATGTCTGACTTAGGAAAAACTGACATCTCTGCAGACAGCTGCTGAATAATTTGGTCCTAAGATGATGACCCAGAAGCCACGGACGGCACAGACCCATTAGGGAGATGGGGTTTTTCATGGCCAGGCTTTGAATGACTTGTTATCGCCTCTGGCAGTGGGAGAAGAGTTTCCAGGTTTGAACCAGACAGGAATTCCTGGTCCCTCTGCATGGCAGGTCCCCACGCCCAGGGTTTTGCTGCTTCTGGGTCTCCCCCAGTGTGGTGGCCCCAAGTGTGGGGACACGCTCCAGCAGGGTTCAGTTTGTGACTGTCCGGCTGATCCGAGGGGGTTCCATGCAAAGCTTTCCACCTGTCTAGTTTATTATCCTGTTTGGATCTCCTTTAAATTAAGACAATCCCCGCCGGCATGGTGCCCGCATTGTTGCTGTGCTCTGTTTACTCCCAGCTCTCTTTAGGAAGGAAAAGGCTAGAAACTGCGTCCTAATGGCCCAATTAGTCCTAATGCTGCGTAGTGTTGACTGTTTAGTTACCACCATATTGTGTACAGAACTAATTGTGGTGAAAGCAAATGAATGGTCAGGAAACAAACAGGCTACTAGAAAATAATTACTTGGAGTGTTTCTCTTTAGTACCTGTGCAGCGGATTTCATTATAGTCAACAGCCTCTAAGCTGCTCGAAATAGTGGTATTTGTCATTTTCATAGAAACTTGATAATGACATTAATTTATCTTAATGGCCTGTTCTATTGTTATAAATAGTAAAATTAGCTTAAATTGTCTTGCTTTTGCTGGTTTGGGATGGCTGCAGAGGGCCCCGCAGCAGCCGACGAGTAGATAATTTGGTGTGCTTGACAGATTTCCAATAATTTGTTATGTGGAACATGAGTAATGCTAGTACCATTAATGTTCATTTTCCTCTAAATTCATTACTGCCCTTTTCCCTTTTATCTTTTTTAATGTCTGGCCCATTTTTCTATATTTCAAGTGGAGCCACAGAGCCTATTCATATTCCGCCGGCTATTAACATTCTGCACATAGCGAACATCCTGTAGAAAAACAAGTCTTTATGAAATGATGAGCCCGGTCGCTTCCATCCGAAAGAAAAGCAGGCAAAATGGGGGGCTTACCGGTATCAGGGCCCGGGTATAATTAAGTTAAATGTAATTTTAAAGAAATTTAAATGTTTTCATTTATGGCAAAGGTAAAACATACTCCAGGGAGAATCTAAGATTGTGCAAATGCACTACTAGGTACCTGTCCCTCCCGGTTCCTATGGCTCCCATTTCAATGTCCCGCGGCATTTTATCAAAGGTTATTATTCCATGTTCTCTACCAATTTGATTCTAATTAATCCCTAAAAACGTCATGATTGATTTCATTTCTGGAAGCAGATATGTTGCCATCATATCTGGAACAAACTTGAGGGCTACTTCTCACTGGTAAAAACCTTAGAATTTAGCGTATTTGCTTCTAGTCGCAAATCTTTGTCTTTATCTGACCACGGGTGGGCTGAGATCACAGAACAGTCACTTTGGTCTTCCAGCATTGAGTACATGTCCCTGGTTTTCTTTCAGGTTATGGAATGAAGCCTGCTAAAAAATAAAAAAAAAACTGATTAGAGCATTTTATCATTTTAATAGTGTACATCTTTTGGTTCACAGACATGAGGAAATGTGCACAATATTTATTCCGGACAAGGGAATGACCATTGTGGGTTAAAGCCATTTTTTTCTTCCTTTTTTTATTTTTTGGTTGTTCATGTACCTCTATTTTTTTTTTTTTTTATTTATATGCAGTGCTGAGAATCGAACCCAGTGCCTCACATGTGCTAGGCAAGTGCTCTGCCACTGAGCCACAACCCAGCCCCAAGCCAGTTTCTTTTTACAGTTTGGACAGTGATATTGAAAGGTCCGTGTTTGGAGTCACCAGTGTCACCACCAGCTCTAGTCCCACTCCCACCATAGCTTAAAATGCTCCTGGGGCTGGGGAGAGTAGAAATGCAAGCTTATTTGGTAAGAAATAAACAAGCGTTTTTTTAAAAAACTGCATTTTTTTTTAAAAAAAGTGAAATTCAAAAAGAAAGATTGACATTTTTATGGTGCTTTTTTGTTCTCAAAATAAGGAAGAAGCTCTCTCCTGGAATTGTGTAAACTCTTCTTACTATTGGGTGGTCCTGAGTGCTCAGGAAGGAAAAAGGACTATTTTTTTTTTTTTAGTAGACTCTATACACTCTGGTTAAACAAAAAGTCCTTGGATAAAGAGTTTCACACTAAAGTAGCAAATCAACATTTAAAAAACTTTTCCTTTTTATGAGACAAAATTATTTCTTACTCCCTCCATCCCAGATACAGATTATAAAAGCAGCCTGCTCAATAAAATCACCCAAATGTACTCCTGAGTGTATGCCCAGGCTCTTCAAAGCTCGGGGAGGGATAAGGATAATGTACTAATAAGGTAATGTATCAGAGGGGCAATTCATAAAATATTTATCTTAAAGCAGAAAATGTGTCTGTCTGCCTTGTTCATTTATAAAATAATAGTTTAGGAGAATTAGGTACCAGCAAAATCCCTTAGTCTATGTAGTTGGCTTCACCCAGAGTCCATTAGGCTAGGTTATGTATCTGCTAAGGAAGACGCAGCCTGTCAGGGGTGCATAATGGATCATGAAAGATAAATGGAATTAGGCAATTGAATAATTAGAGTGGTGCCCACCAGAGCAGCTCTAAGTAAAGGGCTTCAGGGATTTCCATTAGAAACCTCCATTTCCACGGCTAGAAATCCATCTGGGGAACTTCAGCTGGGATCGAAAGTTAGTGCCAAGTGGGAAACTCTGGGGGAAGAATCTCCCCGAGGAGGCACCTCGGTACTCAAAGGCCAATATTTGGTGACTTAGGGATCATGGTACTGAGAGTGTTGAACCCCACCCTCCTGCCTCACCTAACATTTTCTGGGCCAGGAGGAGTTCTGTCTGATCGACTCCTGTGTCCTCAAGCTTGGAGCACTCAGAGACACCTTAGGGAAATGTAGCCCTGGGATTGGGCAATATACAACCTAGACACTCATGCTCAGCCACTCTTCAGGGGCCCCATCTCCAGCACAGCGCCAGGTGCATGGGGACTGATCAACCATATCTGATTAATAAACAAACCAATTATTGTGCCCTTTACTGAGTTCATTGAGAAACAAGAGGAGACAAGTTACAAGTGAAAGTAGCTTCAGGCTTGGCCAGCAAAACTGTGAGGAGAATAGGTACAGTTTTGTAGAAATGCATCCCATCTCTGGACCATTTTGAAACAACCCAGAGTGATTCCCTGACTCAGCAGTGACTATTGGGCAGCTCCATTGTGCCGGGCTATGCTAACTCCTGGGAAACAGATGGAAGCACAGGGCACTGCCTTGGGGAGCTTTGTGTGCACTGGGGGACATGGTGCTGGAATAGATGGCTTCCCAGTGTACAGGAGCACTAGAAAGGAGCCCCTCGGTCCACCTGGAGGGTCAGGGAGGGTCAAGCTTGTTTGTGTGTAATAAAACCTGCACAACATTCAAGTGCCTATTTTCATTGCACAGGATGTAACTCTTATTCTGAAAACTACTGCTGGAAAAAAATGTTTGTTCTTTTATTTAAAAAAAATTTAAAATTGTGACCACAAATACAGGAAAAACAAAAATCACCTGGCTCCTGATTAGCTGAGTCATGTTGGAGTCACTGGACATCTTTAGGCCTTAGTTTTCTCATATACTGGTAACAGCCAAGCGCCAGGGTGCTGGGGTTTGAGTGAGACACTATATATCAGAGAGCACGGTGGCCTCTACATGCACACATCTTAGTTATGGCCATTGCTATTTACTGCAAATTTCAACAAACCTGTGGGACTCATTCATTAACATAATAGTAGGCTCTTATATCTGAATTAGATCACATGAGCCCGATTTTGTACAGAAGGAAAGTGTGACTTTAGAGAGCCCAATAGTTTGCTGTGTCTCAAAGTCTGGTAACTGATAACATGGACAGACTCAAACTCAGCACAGGGACCCTTGGGCAGCAGATTTTGTTTGGCCTGCACCATGGGGAGGACCTGGCACAACAAGGCACACATTAGTGGCCTGTGCAGGGACACACAGGTCTGGGATATAGCAGAGAAGAGTCCCCACATGTGAACAGCAGCTGGGGTAAAGACTCACCAAGGAACAGATGCTCCTGGAAGATTCTCCTGGGAGTTGGTGTGAGGCAATTCATGGCTTCAAAGAGTAAGTCCTTCTCAAAGCTCACTGTGAGCACCAAATGGCCTCATCTCTGTCCAGATGTAACAGTCCCCATTGTCCATGGATTCAGTTACTCATAGTCAACCACAGTCTGAAAATATTAAATAGGAAACTCTACAAGTTACCCATAAGAATTAAATGACTCTTATTGCAGTATTTTTAAAAATTATTATTAGTTATTGCTGTTAACCTCTTATGTGCCTAATTTATACATTAAACTTTTTCATATGTATGTGTGTTATGCACTGGAAAAAACATAACAAGTATCTGATTCAGTACTATATGTATTTCAGAGACCTACTGGGGATCCTGGAAGTTATCTATGCCAAATATCCATATTTGCCTTATGTATTAATCAAGGTTCTCCAAAGAATCAGAGTCAATAAATTATCTATGCTTATTAGGAGCTTGGTTAATAAATCTTTGTTGGCTAATAAATTAGGAGAATGGCTCCCCTTTCTGGAGATCACAGAGGCTGAAAAGTTCCTGATGGATGTCTGCAAACTGGAGAGCTGGGAAAAGCCAACGTCTCAGAGCCAGGGAGCCCAAGGTGCAGCCTCATGTCCAAGGCTGAAGGCCCGGGAGCCCACTGAAGCCACAGGTGCAAGTCCTAGAATTCAGTGGCTGAAGAGCATAGGGTTCAAGGGCAGCAGCAGGAGAAACATGCCCTGCTCCAGAAAGAAGAAGTAAGCATTTCCCCCTTTTCCACTTCTTGTTCCATCTCAGGTGATCACACCCAGACCCCAGCAGATGGGCTGGTGTCCAACCATATTAAGGGCGGTTCTTACTCACTTGGTTCACTGACCTGCTCACCATTCTTCTCTCAAAACGCTCTCACGGATCACCCAGAAGCAACCTGTACAGTTCTCCAGGCAGCCCTCCATCCAGTCAAGATGACCCTTGAAATTTACCATCACATTTTATTAACATTTTATGCCCAGCGCATCCCGTAAAGGACTCGACACCTTCTTCAGGTCCTGCTCACTGAAGAGGCTCACTGTGTCCCATCATCTCCGTCTTTGCTTCCCCTCACCCTCTCCATCCTTCTCTGTGTGCTGCTTCTGTCTCTCCTGCAGCCTCCAAGTTCTTGTATCTCAATCACTTCTGACTTCTCTACCTCCCACTGTCTCTTTTCCCCCGTTGCATCAACTTTAAGATACTCTCAGTCCACCCAATCCTAAAAGATAATTTACTTAAAAAACAATCATTCGAATATTGGTCCTTTAGCTTCTGTCTTAACTTTGTTATCTCCCAAGACTGTGCAAGGCCCGGGCTCATTCCACCCCACAGACAGGTGACCCTTCCTGGAGCACTTCATTGCTGATGGCAGTTGGGATCCACTTTAAATATGGTTGCTAATGGCTTCCAGGTGCAATGTCTCCATTCTGTCTTCTGCAGATAGGCTGAGGCTGTGCCGGTGCCTCCTCCTTGATGCTCCCTTCTCCTGGGCATCCCCACAGCACCCCTGGCTTCTCTTCCATGTGTCCATCTGCACCTTTATTGATTTTTCCTTCTGCTCCAGCCCTGAAAACATGGCATCCCCAGAACTCTGTCCTATGACCCCAATATCACATCCTTGTCACTGACAGCCTCACCAACAGCTGTCTGCATGCTAACGACTTCCAGGACAATGACATACTAGGACATGGGAGCATCATCCAGGTGGAGATACAGAACATTTCCACCACCCTAAACATTCCCTGGGTGTCTCACCCGAGGACATCACCCTCCAATGGGAACTTACAGTTTTGATCCTTTAAAACCTTCCATTGCTTTGCCTGTTCTTGAACATCATACAAATGGGATCACACAGGATGAGCTTGTTGGTGTCTGACTTCTCACAGTCAGCTGAACATCTGGGAAGTTCATTTGTCTTGTGTATCACTGATTCCCTTTATGGCTGAGTAGAAATCCATTGTATGAATCTCTCACAATCCATTTATCCGTTCTTCTGTTGATGGATGTTTGGGTTGTTTCTAGCTTTTTTGGATAGTGTGAATAAAGATGTCCCATACACTCTTGGTTATTATAAATTAAAATGCTATCAATAGCTTGCATGTGTCTTTTGAGAAACATACATACTCATTTCCCTCGTGTATTTGCTTTAGTGTAGAATTTCTGGGTCATATTGTATATGCATGTGTAGCTTTGATGGGTAACACCAGAGTTTTTCAAAGTAGTTGAATAAATTTACACCCCCACAAACCACCTGTGAGAGTTCCAGTTGCTCCCTCTGTTCTCACCAACACTTGGTACCGTCAGTCTTTTAATTTCAGTCATTTGGTGATTGAACTGGGCCTTTTCACAATCTTTCATCTAATTTCAAACTTCTCTATAGCAAAATTTTTGTTTTTATACTGGTATTTTACAAATCACTTGCCAAGCCCCAGGCACCATGGGGTGCACCTGTGGTCCCAGCTACTGGGGAGGCTGAGGCAGGAGGGAGGGTACTTGAGTTCAGGAATTTAAGGCCAGCCCGGGTAACATGGCAAGACCTCATCGCAAAAAGTAAAATCAGTTAAAAACAATTCGCTGTCACTGATAATTTCTACTTCTTACATTTGAGATAGACGTTTAAATAATTTTCTTTCTTTCTTTCTTTTCTCTTTTTTAGTAGGGTTTTTGAAGTATAACTGCTTAAACAGTTATACTCACTGTCACAGGGGGTTGAGGCTGGGCCTAGCTGAGACTGCTTTGGGGAATCTGCCACCTAATTTGCTGGTGTCTTCCAGAAAATTTATACAAGCTCTTGGTAACTCAGTTTCTTCATCTATAAAGTTGAGATAATAATAGAACATGCCTCACTGAGTTCTTGTTAGGATTAGATAAATTATGATACTTAGAATAACTCCAGCACAGAGTTAGTATCATTAAATACCAGCTGTTCTTGTCATCCAGTTTCTCCAAAGACATTTAATGAAAATGATTTCTTTTCCCCCGTCTTCTTCCTCCTAGTTAGTCTTGGTAATAGCTGTCATAAAATTTAGGCATAAGTTTTCAAGAAATTTGGCATATTTATTTAGGCATATATCAAGAATCTATGCCTTATTTTATGGGTTAAATTTTCTGTTCTCAAGTCAATATCACATAGTTCTGTTGATTGTCATTTAATAATATATTTTATTTACTATTTATTATCTGGGAAGTCGAGTTCTTTGATTCTGTCTATGTTCCTTTCCTGAGTCCAATGTTCTTATCTATTGTTTTTCCAGGAGGATTTTTAAGTATACAGTTCCTGTGGGAATTTTAACGAGTTTTTGAAGTATTTGCATAATTAACTGCAGGAGATCTTGGATCTTTGCCATCTCAAAAATTCCTATCTTGAAACAAAACCCAACTTTTAACACTTCTTTTATTTCTCCAACAAGAATGGTACCATTTTCTTTCAAAAGATCTTGAAACTAACACACCAGGTTAATTTCCAAATGTGTTGTTTAAAACTTTGTGAACAATATTTCCTCATTCGCTATGTTTTCTGTTTATCCCTTGGATATTAAAAAGGGATTGTATTTGTGGCCTTATGCCTTAGCACATCCGTTTCGGGAACCCACTGATTATCTTCCATAGTTTTCTGTATGATGAGACAGAGAGCAAATTACAGCAGGAAGAACATGGCCTTTGGAGCAGATGGGTTGGGCTGTAAATAAACAATGAGCTCTGTGAGATTGTCAGTAAGTTCTTATCTGAGTCTCGGGGTCCTCCCAGTGAGGGGGGGCAGTAATAATAGCTAGGGAGGGTTTGTGCTGGAATTGCAGGATTTCTTTCTTTAAAATCATATGAGCTGCTGAACATATACTCAAAAGAACTGAAAGCAGGATTGTAAAGAGGTATTTGAACACCCAGAGTCATTACAGCATTATTTTCAATAGCCAAGTGGCTATCAACAAATAAATGAATGGACAAATAAAATGTGGTACATAGATACATACAATGGAAGATTATTCAGCCTTAAAAAAGGATGGAAAACCTGACATGCTAAATCATGGAAGAAACTTGAGAACATGACGCTAAGGGAAGCAAGCCAGTCACAACGGAGAAAATATTATCATTCCACTCACATGAGTGTGCTATTCAGCTTCCTGTCACTAAAACAAGTACCAGAGATAACTAAATTATAAAGAGAAGAGGTTTATTGTGGCTCACAGTTTCAGAGTTTCCAGTCAATGATTCCAGTTGGCTCCATTGATTTCAGGCCTATGGGAGGAGCATGAGGCAGAGCAAAGTCACTCACCTGATGGACAGGAAGTGAAAGAGAAGAGGAGGCTGGGGTCCCATAATCCCCTTCAAGGGCACAGCCACAGTCACCTGGGCCCCACCTCCCAATAGCCCCATACTGGAGACCAAGTCTTTATTACATGAGCTCTTGAGGATATTTAAGTTTCAAAATAGCAATGAGGTATGTAGAGTACTGAATTCACAGAAATAGAAAGTAGAAAGGTGGTTGTGAGGGGCTGGGAGAAGAGGAAGGGGAGAGTTATTTCCAGTGAGTATAGATTTCCAGTTTTAAAGAGTCCTGGAGATTCAGAGTGATGATGTTTGAATAGCATTGTAATGCCTCTGAACTGTACAGTCAACACAGTCCTCGAGGTAAATTTTATATGTATTTTATCAGTTTTAAAAATAATTTTTTTGAGGGAAAGGGAGGGGGCTTGGGGTTATAAATGATAGTGGAACATGATGATCACGTTTATCCAAAGTACATGTATGAAGACACGAATTGGTGTGAATATACTTTGTATACAACCAGAGATATGAAAAATTGTGCTCTATATGTGTAATAAGAATTGTAATGCATTCTGCTGTCATATATAAATAAAAATTAGAAAAAAGAAAAAATATTCACAAATGCATTATGCTTTGATCATTTCTTTAGAATTCATTCTTGTGAAGATCCTCATGTACAGGTAAATTTAATAAAACTTTTATACTGTTCTCTGGTTAAAAAGTAATAATAATTTTTTTGAAAAATCACATAAGCTGGAGTTGTACATATATGAATATACCACAGTGAGTTCCACTTTAAGTCTATCTATAAAACTCCAACTTAAAAAAACACAATAAATAAATAGAAGGGAGACCAGTAGAATACAGGAAGGGGGAGAGGAGGGGAGGGAAAGAGGGAGCGCTGGGGAGTGAAATGGAGCGAACTATTTTCCATGCATGCGTCATGTCAAAATGGACCCCACTGTCATGTATGACCATAATGCACTAATGAAAACATTTTTAAAAGGTTAAAAAAAATGAAAGAAATGGTCAATTTTTAAAATATGGAGAATTTTCTGAAGCTTTAAAAAAGTTTTATTCATCTTCCACCAATTGATGTCTGTTCCGCTCGTCTGAAAGATTTTTATAATTTTGAAAATTCCACTAATTGGCTGAAGACTAATCTTTCCAATAAGAAATTTACATTTTTCGGGGACTGGGGCTGTGGCTCAGCGGTAGAGCACATGCCTAACACATGTGGGGCCGCTGGGTTTGATTGATCGTCAGCACCACATAAAAATAAAATAAAGGTGTTTTGTCCAACTACATCTAAAACAGAATATTTAGAAAAAGAAAAGAAATTTATGATTTTAGGAAATAGTTCCTGGGCGGGGCTGTAGCTCTGTGATGGTGTTTGCTTAGCACACTCCAGGACGTGGGTTTGCTTCCCAGCACTGCAAAGTACCCAAGTAAAACACAATTTCTGGGTGTGCTTTGTAGATTTCAGGTGGATAATTTTTAAAACGGTAAGTTCATTTATATATGTGTATGCCTAAAAGGGTCAATAAAATGTCCAAAAAAACGCAAAGAAGCTGGAGTTTGCATTCTGGAAACAGAACTTTGGAGGTGGAAGTGAGCAGTAAAATAAAACATGCTAGGCATTAAAAATAGTGCTCAAAGCCATTAACCAATGCTTAATCATACACATTTTATCTCTCCTAATATGGATAAAGGGAATCATATTTGTTTCTTCTTCAGCTAGCAAGTCAGAGGACGGTTATTCCTTGACAGTCTACTCTGGGGAAGGGAAATGAAAACAAGAGAGAAAGGAGAATGCAAAGCTGATACATAGAATAATCTTGCTTTTAACATTAGTAACAATAACATTAATGTTGTAATGTTAATATCACAAATATTACAAAAGTCAACATTAACAAAATTAGCAGGTTGTATTGTCTTTGTGCTAAATATTTTTAATCATTAATTTACATAATATTTTTAACAACCCATGAGGTAGAATTGTTTCAATTTTTCCAGCAAAAAATTCAGGTTTATGGAAAAGAGAGAGAGAGTCAGCATTGTATTTTGTTATTCCTGGAAATAAGCTCATTTATTCTGCAGAGCTCATGGGATTGGTATTTCTGAATGAGTTCTTAAAGCTTTCCAGTCATAGAGAAGAGAATGGGTTATTTTCTCCAGAGCCAGTTTGACAGATCTTACGAAATAGGGCTGACAGGCCACCTTGGGTTCCTGAAGCAATCACTATGGGCATGGGAAGCAGTGTAATAAAACTGGCCCCATGAGACAGAGACTCGAAGCCAAATAAACATCTTTGTCTTATTCCTTATTTTAAGGGAGAGTCTGGCCATTAAAACAATAGATTTTTTAAAAAAGAAAATGTTTTATTTAACCTTGTACTCAGGGTTTTATGCAGAACAGTGACAAAAGAAAAATAAACCAAAGAAATATGTGCTGGAAAGGAAAAATAAAATCTGTCTTTTATGACAGATGATAATGTCATTCACATCAAAAATACAAGACATATTATTTAAAATTATCTGTAGAAATAGTATTAATATTAATATAAGCTTTGTAAGATGTCTATGCATAAGATTAATATGCAAAAAATCAAATCAAAAAGGAAACTAGAATATACTGTGAGATGAATAAAAACACAACATATCAATATTTACAGACCACAACTAATGAAGGCTAAGCATGGAATTTATAGTTTTTAAAAATCTATGTCAAATAATGACCTAACCTTCTACCTTAAGAAACTGAAAAATAAAAAGAGCAAATTAAATTAAAAACAAGGGGTTGGGGATGTGGCTCAAGCGGTAGCACGCTCGCCTGGCATGTTCGTGGTGCTGGGTTTGATCCTCAGCACCACATACAAATAAAGATGTTGTGTCCACTGAAAACTAAAAAATAAATATTAAAAAAATCTCTCTCTTTAAAAAATTAATTATTTAAAAACAAGGAGAGTAATAATAAAGATTAGAATGGATATAAATGAAATAGACAAGAAAAACAATACAGAAAAATCAATGAAACCAAAAGTTATTTCTGCATAAAATCATCAAAATTGACAAAACTTTGTCTACCAAGAAAAAGAGAGAACTTAAATCACTGAAATCAAGATTGAGGGGCTGTTACTATAGACCTTATCAAAATAAAAAGGATTATAAGAGAATGCTGTGAACAATTGGATATCAAAAAACTAGATAGATGACCTAGAAGAAATAAGAATAAATTTTTAGAAAGGTACTAGTTAATGAAGTAGACCCAGAAGAAGTAGAATATTTGAACAGGCAAAAAATAAGTAAAGCAATTAAACTAACAATAATATTTTTTAAAAATGTTCCCACTAAAAGAAGCCTAGGACCAGATGGCTTCACTGGAAAATTCCATTAATTATTTTAAAAAGAATTAACACTAATCCTTCATAAATTCTTCCAATTATAGGAGAGAATTTTCCGAACTCATTCTATGAATCTAATATTACTCTCATATCGAAACCAGACAAAGACATCACAGAAAAGATAACTAACCACAAACCAATATTTCTGATGATTGCTGAGGCACAGGTCTTTAACAAAATGCTAGCAACTTCAATTCAGTAACATATAGAAAGGATTTAGTCTACCACTGCCTGGTGGGATTTATCCCAGGAATACAAGGTTGTTTCAACCTACATAATACATTATGTTAATAGAATAAAAGATAGAAACATATGATATCTGAGTAGATGTAGAAAGAGCATTTAAAAAAACCCAACATCTCTTCATGATCTAGGAAGGAAACAATCAATCTGATGAAATGCATGTTTGAGAAGCTCACAGGCAACATAACATTTAATGGTGAAAAATCTTTACCACAAGCACCTCAGATAGAGCATTAATCTCCAGGATATATAAAAAGCCCCCAACACACACACACACACAAAAAAAAAATCCAAATAGCCCAATCAAAAAATGGGCTAGGGAACTGAACAGATACTTTACAGAAGAAGAAATACAATCGATCAACAAATATATCAGAAAATGTTCAACATCTCTAGCAATTAGAGAAATGTAAATCAAAACTATTCTAAGATTTCATCTCCAGTCAGAATGGCAATTATCAAGAATCTAAGCAACAATAAATGTTGGTGAGGATGTGGGGAAAAGGGTACACTCATACATTGTTGGCAGAACTACAAATTGGTACAACCACTCAGGAAAGCAGTGTGAAGATTCTTTAGGAAACTTGGGATGGAACCACCATTTGACCCAACTATCCTCAGTTTATACCCAAAGGACTTAAAATCAGCATACTACAGTGACACAGTCACATCAATGTTTATAGCAGCTCAATTTACAATAGACAAACTATGGAACCAACTTAGATGTCCTTCAACAAATGAATGGATAAAGAAACTGTGGTATATATACACAATAGAATGTCACTCAACCTTAAAGAAGAATGAAATTATGGCCTTTGCCAGTAAATGGATGAAATAAGCAATCCCAAGAAACCAAAGGCTAAATGTTTTCACTAATACATGTTTGCTAATCCACAATAAGTATGGGGGGGTCCTAGGGAAGAATAGAGGTACTTTAAATTAGGCAGAGGGGAGTGAAGGAAGGGGAGTGGGCATAGGAGTGGGCATAGGAGTGGGCATAGAATGAACTGTACATTAATACCCCATGTGCATATGTGACTACACAAGCAGTGTGATCCTAAACTATGTACAACCAGAAGAATGAGAAGTTATACTCCATTTATGTATGATGTGTCAGAACATTCTACTGTCATGTAAACTAATTAGAACAAATAAAAAAATATTTAAAAAATGAAAGCTTCCCCCATGGATTGGCAACAACACAGGACATCTACTACCACCACTTTTATTTGAACAGATAAATCTTTGGCTAGAGATTCTAGCCAAAGCAATAAGAGAAGAAAATTGAGAAAGAAAAAGATTGGAAAGGAAGAAATAAAATTATCTCTATTTGAGGATAATATAATTATGTGTATAAGATTATTATGTAAAAATCATTGTATTTCTATATATAATAATGAACAATCTGAAAATGAAGTAAAGAAAATTCAATTTACAATGGCACCAAAAAGAAGAAAGTTTTAAGAATCAGTTTAGGGTGCTGGGGCTGTAGCTTAGTGATAGAGTGCTTGCTAGCACATGTGAAACTTTGGGTTCAATCCATAGCACTGCATGAAAATAAATAAGTAAGTAAAATAAAGGCATGCTGTCCATCTACAACTACACAATAATTTTTTAAAAAAAGAATCAGTTTAACCAGGGAAGGATAATAATTGCTTACTAGAAATTACAGGATATCATTGAAAGAGAGAACATGAAGATAAATGGAAAGAAAACAGAGTTTATGGGTTGAAAGTTTTAAAATTGTTAAGATGGCATTACTTTCCAAATTGATCTATAGATTCAATGTATTCCCTATCAAAATCCCAAGAGTCTCCCTCCCCGTGATACACAGTCCACAGAAACACAAGGGATTCAGAAGAGTAAAGCAATCTTGAGAAGGATGAAGTTGAACAATGCACACTTCCTCATTTCAAACCTTACTATGAAGCTAGCATAATAATGATTGTTTATTTCTGGCATAGTATAGATATATATCCATGGCCTAGAACTGAGAGTTCAGAAATAAACACAAACATCTATGGAGACTTTCAAGTCAAACTAAGACATGCACATTTATTACTACAGGGAAAAAGTGAAACTGGATCTTTTCCTGATACTATGCACAATAATTGATCCTGAAAAAGGAAAGACTTAAATGTGCCATGCAAAACTTAAATATAAAAGGGCCATAACAGCATAGGTATAAGGAAGATTTTTTTTTCAGTGCTGAGGATTGGCCCCAGGGCCCCTGGTGTAATGGCTCTGGCATTGAGCTACACTGTCCACCCAGGAAGAAATTCTTAAATAAATTTCCCAGAGCACTGATTCACAATGAGAAGTTTGGTAAATGCAGCTACATTAAAATGAAAAACTCCATTCATCTAAAGATAACAACATAAAGGGAATTAAGACAATTCACACTAAATCCACAGTGGTTTCCTGAATCAGGTCCTGAAACAGAAAAAGGACATGACCAAAGAAACTGGTGAAATCTGAAGTCTAGAGTTTAGTTGATAGTAATGTATGTCAATGTTGGTTTCTTAGCTTTGAAAAATGTCCCATGATAATTTAAAATATTAACATTCATGGAAACTAGGTAAATAGTACATGATAATTTTTTGTACTGTCTTTGAAATTCTTCCCTAAATTTAACATTACTCCCAAATAAAAAGTTTATTAGCAGTTTGGGAATTGATTCTTGTAATATGTGTAACAAATAAAGGATTAATTTTAAAGAACTACTAAAAATCAATAAGAGAAATTCATACCACCCAATGATAAAATGGGCAACAGTTGTGGATAGATATATTTCAGAGGAGAAGTAAATGGCTAATAAAGTTAACAGTGAATCAAAAAGTGTTTCAGAAAAGCCAACATATAATATACATGTAATCTCATTAGGAAGCAAATAATGTAAATTAATACCTCAATGGTATCCCATTCTCCCTCAATTCTCTTATATACTATTTGCTGATGGAATGTAAAATGTACAGATATTCAGGAACAATTGGGAGTCCCAGTAATTCCTAGTATGTGCTTTAGAGTTGCTCTTGCTTGTGCCAAGAAGCATCTGGAAGAATATTCATAGTAGGACTTCTCATAATATACAAAAACGAGAAACAACCAAATGGTCATCAAAGGAGAATGGACAAGTACATCATATTGTGATCGCACAATGGGAATGTTATATAGCAGTGAAAATGATGACCATCAGCAATATCCAGAAATAAGAATAAATCTTAGAAACAATACTGAATCAAAACAATCTCAGAAGAGCCAACATATAGTATGTTGGCTTCCTAATGTTTTAGGAAGGTCAAAACCAGGCAAAATTCAACTTCGTATTACAAAACTGTAATTTTTAAAATCAAGGGGATAATAAACAGAAAATTTAGGATGGTGGTTATCCTAGATTGGAGGTGAGGTAAAGGAAAGGGTCAAGAGGGGGACATTCAATGTGTTTCAGTGACCTTAGAGACATTCCTGTTCTCAGGGTGTTGGGTTCCTGGAGTTCATGGTATTCCTAGGCCTTAAGCTATCATGTGTAGATGTTAAATGTGACATTTTAAAAATTTAAAGGTAGTTTTTAAGAAGCAAGCAATGGGCAGTTTAAGATATATAAAATATATATATATATTTTTAATTCATGATGAAAGGGTTTTCTTTTTGAAATCTTTTTGAGTCTTCAAGAGACAACGGGAGCATTCACATGGTTTCGCAGCTGTGGTTTATACCAGGAATCTTGAATTGAGAGCTGATATTCCTCCATTTATCTAGAGGGCATGGTCGGAGGATGAAGGTGAAATGCTGCTCAATGACTCCTCACCAGGAGTGGGGAGTGCGGGACCCACTGGTGCTCAGGGGATGTGACTGGGAGGGCCTGGGAGGGACCCAGCTCTGCCCACACAGAGCTTACCGCATCACAGAGGACATTGCAATACTAGGAAAAGGCGGTAAAAATGGTCTTTTCAGGACCCAATCACATCACCCCGTGTCCTTTTTTGTTTACCGTGTGTTTTAGTCAGCTTTTCGTGGCTGTGCCCAAAATACCTGACAAGAACAACTTCCAGGAGAGAAAGTTTATCTGGGGCTCACGGTTTCCACTCCATTGCTCTGGGCCCAAGGTGAACCACATCATGGGGAAGGGGCCAGGAGAGGGAAGTAGAGGAAATAGAGAAAGAGGGTAGGGGGAAGCACCCCCCAACCCTCCCAGGTGTGCTCCCAGCACCCGCCTCCTCCTCAGCCATGCCCCCTTGCCTACAGGTAGCACCTGACTGGTGCAGACAGGATAGACTGCTTAGGTGACAGCTCTCACAATCATTTCACCTCTGAATATTCCTGTTTAACAGGAGTGTTTGGGGGACACCTCAGGTCCTTCAAGGACTTTCCCTGGGCCCTGGGGTCAAGCTCAGCCAGATGGTATACAAGGACCTCTCTTATCTGGTCTTGGGCCTTCTTCAGCCACAGGGTGTGCTGAGTCACTGTCCCTCACCTCTCTAGGCAATGTCCCCAGTCACTCCTCTCTACTCTTCACTATTCCATAATCAGCTCCCTCTCTCTAGAATGTCTCCCCCACCATCTGCTCCAACCTTGGCTAAGTCCTACTTGAACCTGTCCTACCTCCTTCTCATAGAAGTATCCTGTGAACCATTGACTGGTATAAATCCCTGGCTGCACACATCTGTAGCTCTGGGTACCCCTGTCAGCTCCAGGGTTGCTCACCATGGTGTCCTCACAGGGCATAGCAGGAGCTTGGTCAATGTGGACAGATTTACCCACAGATGTCTTAAGAATTCTGTGCAAACTCCAAAGGAGGGAGAGATCACATGTACTTGGAGTGAAGAGATGGCCACTTGCGGGGGAGGAACCCAGGCCACATCGTGACTGCAAGAGCTGTTCATTACTGACGAGCTGGCCTGCATTGGACATTGTCCTAAGGGCTCAGTTCGGTGTCCCTGCAGTTGCAGCAGTGGTGCTGGGTAGAAGAGACTTTGCCTCTGCCCAGTCGCAGCCTGCCAAGCCCCTCTCTGCCAGGCTGGAGGATGCATCTTTTCCTTCTCTGATTCTAGCGCAGAGTCAGTGTCACCATTTCAAAGCTGTCCCCCTGTCTAGCAGAAGCTGTGCCTCTGCCTGGAAGCGGGATTCACCACCTCATTTTCAACTTGCAATGCCCTCCTCCCCCAACCCTGCCACCATCTACTACTACAGGTTATTTATTTGTTGCTTTTTTTTTTTTCCTCTTACTCCACTATTGGTTGTAGAACTGGGGTCTGGGAAGGTATCTTTGGTCATTCTGAGCAGAAATGCAGTCACAGTAAAGGTTGTGGTCTGATGCCTGTGTTGTTTGGTGAGGAGTCCTATATGGATCAGTAGAAATTTCCAGAATCTCCTTTCCCTGGACTCAGCGTGTGCATCCATCCTGCCCAGCAGCAGACATGGGTGACAGGGGCAGTTTTCATGTCTCTAGTGCTCCATGCAAATGCCCACTGCTGTCTTGGTTTTAGGACTGCAGCTCCATCTCCCATCCAGTGCCACAGAGTTCCCATGAGTGAGCCCCAAGGTATCAGGCAGGTTGGCACCTCACCCTGGAGAGACTTGGAGTGTTGAGACAGCATTTTAATAAGTTGTTTAGGGCCTTGCTAAATTGCTGAGCTGGCCTCCAACTTGTGGAGGCCTGGCAGAGAGGGGCTTGGCCCTCCTCTTTGTCTTAGCCTCCCAAATTGCTGTGTGTCACTGCGCCCAGCCAGATGAAGATTCTGAGGTTCAGAGAGGTGAGATGCTTTGCCCCAGGCTGATGACTGATAGAAGTGAACTCTGATTTGGATCAAGATTTTCTGACTCCGGTTCCAATGCTCTTTCTTTTTCCTTTTTCTAATGGAGGAAAGGTCAAGGAAACCTGAATTTGCTCAGATCAGATGGAAACTTCCCTTGGTATTTGACCCCAGGCTCTGCCTCTGCCACCACCCTCAAGAGACAAAAGACCCTCCAGGAATTGCTGGGCCTTCAGGGAAACTTCAGGGATGCAAATGTTCACAGGTGTCCCAGGGATGACTGCCCTTGGGACAGAGGTCTGACCCCTAGAAGTTGACTCACTATCATCTTTGCAGATGAACTGGAGCCATAGCATTTGAGAAAATCTCTGGGGCTTCCTTCAGGAGGTACTATAATGCCTCACCCCAGGGACCCCCGGCTGAGTTGGTGCTCCAGGAAGGTCTCAGGCAGAGGGGAGCTGCAGCCGGATCCCCTTGGCTCCCAAGAGCCAACTGTGCACATCTCTTCCCAACTCTGCACTCAGTGACATGCATTGGCAGCTTGAGATCAGCCACGTGGCAGTATTTCTGCCACGGGAATTGGCAGATGGTGCCCTCCAGAGCTTCCCCCCTCCCAGCCCATGCCAGGGGCAGTTTACCTGCACAACACTGACAAGCAAGTTCCATCCGTGAATCAGAAATGAAATCATGGAAATGATGTCTTCATGACCAACTGACTGGGGCCCTGAAGCTACGTCTTGGTTTATTTTTAAAACAGGGTGTGGCCAAGGAAATTCTCTTCAAGAGATCTGCATTGTGTTCAGAATGCTGTGTCCTCTGGCACCTGCTTCAGTGGAAAGACAGAGACACACTGGCTTATAAAAGAGGGACAATTTGAAGGCTGTCTGTCCTAAGTCTCTTTGTCCAGGGGAGCTACAGAGGCCCCAGCTACCCAGGGCCCAAGTCCAGAGAGGGGAGATGTCACGGTCGAAGAGACAGCCAGGGTGGACTCACAGTCAATTCGGGTGACCTGGCAGCCCTGGGGTACTTAGGAGTGTCATTTGCTGACATTTACCAGAAGGCCAAGTGGCTGATCCGGTTACACTTTGCTATGGTTTGAATATTTATTCCCTGCAAAACTCACGTTGAAATTTAATTGCCAATCTATCAGTATTCAGAGGTGGGAGGTGATTAGGTTGAGTGCTCTGCCCTCCTGGGTGGGAATGATGCCATTATAAAAGGGTCAGCTCAGCCCCCTTTTCTCTCTTCTGCCTTCACTGGGCAGAGGACTAAGTGTCCCTCCCCCCAGGGCACACAGCATGCCAGGCCCCATCTGGGAATGAGAACTCTAAACCTTCCAGCACCCTGACATTGGACTTCCTGGTCTCTAGACTGAGCTAACACACTTCTGCTCTTTATAAATCACACAGTCTCTGGTTTTCTCTTCCAGAGCCACGAAACAGACCAACACACTCCCAGTCTGAGGCTCATGGGGAGCCTGTTAAACAGGTTCCATTCATGAGTAAGGAGACTGAGGCTCTGAGTGCAGGAAAAAGGGCGAGTAAGGCCCGAATCTGGCTCCCACTGCTCTTCTCTCAGTTTTACCCCATCCTTGGTCCTCGGGATGCTGTCTTCAACCCTCCCTCCTGAGCAGTGGTGATGCTTACGACATGGCCTCTCCCAGGACAGGAAAGAGGGGTGGCAATGACCGCATCTGAGAAGGAGGTAAGAGAGGAATGGTGGCCATCCTCAGTGACCACATACCATGTTGTAAGGGCACCACACGTGCCACCCTAGCAAAGAGCTGATGACTCTCAGGCTAGAGAGGTGAAGTGACTTGTCCAAGTTCACACAGGTCACATGTGGCAGGGCCAGGATTCAACCCCGGGTCTGTCTCCAAGCCTCTGTTCTATGGGCTATAGGTCAGGAGTGCCAGGAGGGACCAGGAACCACAGGAACCAGGAGTCAGGGCTCTGGGCCTAAAGAGAAGCCTCTCCCCAAGCAGAGGAAGTGGACTTGGTCTCCTCTTTTTTTATTTTTTATTTACACGCTCTCTCCCTTCCCTTAGCTTCATTGCCCACATTTTCCTACCTGTCAGCTTGCTGCGCGGTGACAATGAGAAGGTGGAGACAGCGTCAGACAGTGAGGAGACTGGGACCTGGAGCTCTGCGCCCAGCCCTGGAGAAGTTATTGGACTTCTCTGGACTCTCACTTCCTCCTCTGTAAAGTGGGCATTGGCAGGTGGTCCACTGACAAGATGCCTTCCATAGGATTCTGGGACATGGACATCTCCCACAATGCCCTGTTCTTCTCATCCTCCACCTGCCCTGTCCCCCCCTTGTGGAAGGACAGATGACCCGGTACAAGGCAGCAAGATCTGCTAACAAAGACAGTGCAGAGAAATCCACCCAAGGACTGTGGGCACCACACGGTGCTCTGCAGAATAGAACTATTTTCTTGTTTCTGAAATGGTCCCCCATAACTAGGCTTTGAGTTATTTGCTAAAAGTACCCTGTGGCAGATAACTAGCCCTCTAAATGCCTTCATCCATCTTCCTCACTTCTGTAAAGCGGGAGAAGTCTTCACTCTTGTTTTGCATAACCTCAAGCACTGTCTTCCAACACTCTTTTCCTCAACTATTCCCCACCATAAACCCCTGCAGCAGCCCCAGAGCTACTTAGAGGACTCTGGAGGCCATGGTGGAGAAGCAGGACTCCTTCCTCTTAACAGCACCAGCCAGAATCTCAGAGTCAAAAGGGACCTCAGAGTCCACCTCGACCAATTTCTCTTCCAGTGTAATAGTCCCTCCTGATGTCCAGCCGTCTCTCCATGGAAACTTCCAGGGATTCTGGCCACTCACTGGAATGCCTGGAATTGTTCAGAAGTGCCTCCACATTCTGAACCTTGGTCTGCCTTCCTATAGTTCCTAACTATAGGAAGAGTACTGGTCCGGTCCTCTGAAGTGAAGCAGGAAAGGCCAATTCTCTTCTCCATGACAGCCTGGAAAATTCATGAAGGCAGCCAGTTTATGTCCCGGGTCATTCCAGGGTAAAAGTCTACCACTTCCGCAGTCACAGCTTAGATGATGAGATTTCCAGAGCTCCCCTTGGATGCCCTCCAAGTTTCCATGTCCACCTTCAGGAGCGTCTACAAGAACTGGATATGGCATGCTGAGAACAAAGGGATGGAGGTTGTTCCCTCCCCTCACGTAGCCACCATGTCCCACTTGGGTTACATAGCCAAAAAAAGAGACTAGCTACACAGCGGCCAAGCTGCACCCCCATTCATACTGAAATTTCTAGAATTTCTTTTCTCCCAATTGGGACTTACACAATTAACTACTGGAACCTAAGTAAGGCACTTGACCTTGTAAAAGTTCAATCTTTCAGTTTGTTTATTAAGATCCTTTTGAAATTGTGCTCTACATATGTAAAATAAATTGTAATGCATTTTGCTGTCATATATAACAAACGAGAATAAAAATTTTTTTAAAAAAGATCCTTTTCAATCCTGATATTTGGTCATCCAATCTTTTAACTCTTCCACCTAGCTTTGTACCAATTTTGAAGTCAAAATCCACATAGGACAAAATCTAAGGACAGAGCTCTGGCCAGGGCGCTATATGGTCTCTTTCTCAGTTGACTCTGAGGCATTGGAAGTTAGTTACTGTTTCTCAACCATGCCTTCAGTCGCTCTGAGAATAACAGCTATTCCACATCTCAGAAAACTTTTTCAGGTCATTTCACCCCAGCTCAGACAGGTCAGGGGTGTCATTCCTACTGACATGTTTGCAATATGCCAAATGCCCACACAGGCAAGCCTTTGGTACATCCAAAATCACCTGTCACTAATGTCTCCAGTCTTCTACTGGGATCAGGGTGTAACGTTTCTGTGTCACTCACCCTCTTCCTAGGGTGTCGCGGGTGAGTGACATCAGGGGTGAATGCGTGTGAAGAGATGCAGCCCCAAGGAAGGTGCCTTACAGGAGGAGTTTCTAAACGGGGAGAGGCTGGGAGGAGCTTCCCACATCTTTGTGTTACTTAAATTCTTTTCAGCTTTTTACCTTTTTGGTTTCTCTTGACCACCAACACCTTGTCAATCCTAATTTTGAAATTCCCTTTATGCCTGTAGACCTTATAAGAATGGGGACTGAGGGTACAGCCAGATGATGTGAATTTGGTGGGAAGGAGTCAAAAACCAAATGTCCTGAGCCAATGGGTTCCTAAAGTCCCTTCACAGTTGAACACCATGAGACAAGAGACTTAGGAGCTCAGATGGTGCCCACTGAGGCTGGGAGTGGGGGTAGGACAGACAGCCCTTCGTGAGCTTGAGTTCCAATGCACGTGTCTCCAACAGGGAGAGCTGCCCAGCTCACAGGCGGAGGAGGTATACCCTGAGCAAGTTACTTTACCTTTATTTCTACAACTACAAAATGATAATATTTACTTCACAGGGGTTTTTGTTATGAGGGTTCAGTAAAGCAATTCATTCAAATTTCCAGGAATAAGTTCCTTTCACATCCTCCCTAGACAATGACTATTCCATTTTCATCTTTGGGAGGAGCAGCAACACAGTTTTTCCTAGTGGCCCTACAACTCCACATCCCTAGCAGCAATGCACACATGTTCTAGTTTCTCCACATCCTCTTTTTCATTGTGTTTTGTTATTGTAGTTCTTACTGAGGTGCAGGATTGCTCTATGTATTCTGGATAGTAATCTCTTATACATGATTTGCAAATATTTTCTCCCACTCTATGAGTTACCTTTTCCCTTTTTTGTTAGTGTACCAATATACAAGTTTTTAATTTAGATGATATCCAATTTATTTTTAGTCATCTATATTTTTGGTGTCATAGCCAAACAATCATTTGTCATGAAACTTTCCTTCTAAGATTTTTATAGTTTTAGTTGTTACACGGAGATTTTTCAACCATTTTGAGTAAACGGTTTTATATAACATAAGTTAATGATCCCACTGCATTTTTTATTTTTATTTTTTTGAAAAAAAATCTATACAAAAGAAGGCCATAGGAATATAGGCACAATAAACTACTTTCAACCAGTGCAAAGTGATACCAATCTCATTATTTTCCATGTGGATATTCCATTTTCCCAGCACCATTTATTGAAAAGACTATCTTTCCATTGAATGATCTGGGAACATTTGTTGTAAATTATTTGACAGTGTGTGAGGGTCTGTCTCTAGGCTTTCTGTTCTACTCCAATGGTCTATATCTCTGTCTCTCAATGTCACTACTGAACTGTTTTGTTTACGTAGCTATGCAATAAGTTTGAAATCAGGACGTATGAGACCGCAATTTTATTCCTTTTTTTTCTCAAGATACTCATGACCATTCTGGATCCCTTTAGATTCCATATGAATTTTAGAATGCATTTTCAAAAAAATTTTTGCAGAAAACATCATTGTGATTTTGGTCGAGATTGTATTAAATCAATAGGTTGCTTTTTGTAGTATCAACATCTTAACATTATTAATTCTTTCAGTTTATGAATACACAGGATATATTTTCATTTTAAACTGCTTTCAGCAATATTTTGTACTTTCAGTGCACAAGTCTTTTACCTCCTTGGTTAAGTTAATTCCCAAGTATTTTATTCTTTTTAATGATATTGTAAATGATGTTATTAATTTCTTTTTTGAATTATTCATTGTTAGCATTTAGAAGTGCAATTGTTCTTGTGTTTTGATTTTGTGTCCTGCAATTGTGCTGACTTCTGTATTGTTGTTTTCATTGCTTTTTTAGACTTTAGTCTTATAAATGAGCCCCAGAGAATACTCTGAGCTACACATTCCTTTGTCCCCAATGTTCATGTCCCAATCTCCCAAGAATCCAAGGATTTCTCAATTGACAGGTAATCTTGCATCATCAGAGGTCAAGGGGCCAGTTCTAGAGTGGCTCCTTTGTCACTGTTACTGGACTTCTACAGAAGGTCCTCTGTGAGGGTTTGCTTTGCACCAGGTCTATAGATTGGGGTCCACTCTTAACTCTTCCACTTACCAGTCTTGTGCTTGAGCAGAACACCCAACTTCATTGAACTTGGAATTTCTTCACTGTCAAATAAGGAGGTCCATCTGTCTATATGTCCTCTAAGGTCTTTTGCAGCACTAAATACCATACGCTAGATTATTTATCCGAGCTCTGTTTTCATCAGTACCTGCTGACTGAGGTATGGTCAATCATTTGCTAAATAGTTCAGTTTTTATTCTAGAGAAACACCCACTGTACAGAGTGCATATGAAAAAGGTTTGCATTGTATGAATTATTTTCCCATTTGAAACCCAGAATCTCGCTCAAATGGCTTTCCAACCCATATTGTACTGAAGTATTCTGTTTGTTCCATTAACTATTCACAGAGTCAACTGGGGAACCGTTGTTATTAATTTCAATGGAAAGCTAAAATGCAGTTCATTTTCTGTAATTGCAGGCCCACGGTCTAAAGAGCCAGCGAAAGCTTTTAATCTGAGGCTTTTTTAGAGGAGTATGATCAGAATTACATGGAACATCTTTTGAGGGTGCATAATTATCAAAACCTCCATGACATTGACATTCAAAGAGCCCTATACCATAGATGCTAAACTCACATGCAGGGGACAAGGCAAATTGCCATCTTAGTCACTCATGGATGGAGAAATGTCCATGGATAACGTCGACAATGTTTGCACACCTTACTTTTCTATCTTATTCCAACTATGTGGTTCTTCATATCACATGGAAGATGGATATGCCCACTTTTCTCTTCTATGTAAGTTTTTTGTGGCCTCAGAGGTCCCACCCAGACACCCCCTCAACCACCAGCTGCAAACACAGGGAAGCTGCAAGTAAGAGTGGCCACTCCATGTGACCACCAGAGGGCGCTAGAATGTGCCGCAGCTAACCAGGACCTCCCTCAGCTAGGAACTGACCAATGGTGATTCCCCAGAGCTCCTGGAGTTCTGAGGCTCAGCTGCTCTAGTCTGCGGGGAAAACAAAGAACTAACCAGTTGTCCCATTTACCAACTTCTTCCACACTACTTAAGTATGATCAGGGCCATCCTCCTCCATTGGTCACAATTTCTCTACAGCATTAGAGGAGGCCAGGGGAATGACCCAGTGCAGAGACAGTGAGCCACCTGACTCCAGGAAATGCTTAACATCATCAACACCATGACTTTAACAGGTGGCCCAGAGACTGAGAAACGTGAGACTGGAAAAGCATATTTACTTTCATTCAAAACAAAAGAGCAGCCAGGTACAGTGGCACATGCCTGTAATTTAAGGGATTTGGAAGTCTGAGACAGGAGGATTACAAGTTCAAGGCCAGCCTGGGCAGCTTAGAGAGACCTTGTTTCAAAATAAAAATTAAAAGGGTTGCAGATATAACTCAGTGGTAGAATGCCTCCAGGTTCAATCTTCAATACCAAAATTAATTAATTAATTAATCAATTAATTAATTAGAGTATGTTATAAACACACCACTGGACAAGCTGCTGAGCCAGGAGAACACATGGATAAAGGAGGAGCCCAAAGGAACAGGTGTGTCAACCTGCCCTCCTTCAGCAACTGACACTTGGATTGGGGGAGGGATTAAAGTAGACTTAGAGATAAGGGAACTCTTCATTCTGATTTGGGGATGGCAGAGCAGGCACTTGAACTAGCTTGGGCAGAGGGGCGGTCCAGGCTGGTGGGGGACAGAGACAACACAGGAGCTGTTATGAAAAGGACAAGGACAGTCCAAGGTAGAGCTGAAGGATGGGGTGAAGCCCCCCCCAAATAGGTCCCAACCTGCAAGTGATACATCCCTCAGAAACATACCCTAGAAACGTAAGTCAGGTCACAGAAACTGGCCTTTATTGGTTGACCTTGAGGAAATCAGTGATTTTAGGGCTGCACAGTGACTTATCACACATGTGACTTATAAGGTCTCCTGCCACCCCATAGCTCAGGGGGAGCTGGAGGGAAAGGGAAAACAATCCTGTTTTTCTCAGGGCACTCTGGTGGTCCACTGTGGTCCTTGGTGGGGGATCCCCCAAGGAACTACAATAGACAGAGAATGATCTCCAAAGAGGGGAACCTGTCTCCATTCACTTTCATCATGTTGTAATTTACTATAGTCGGTGCGCTCCTGGCCAAATGGATTTAAGGCTTTCATTATTTAGTGTTAACTGAATTTAATCTTGAAAACATGGATAGGTGACTTTAAAAAAGACTGCCACAAAAAAGTTGCAGGTGGATGACATTTGTAATGAAAAAGCTACCCCGGAGAGAATGGTGGTGCTGCCCCATCTCCTGGGCCTGGGAGGTAGCCTTCAGCAGGCACACTGCCAGGAAAACGCCATGAGCTCGTCAGATCTGACAGTCCTGGCACCCAGCATTTATTTTAGAAAACCCACAAATTTGCCCTTTCAAGGAAAAGATATTTTAACAGTAAATGAGAACATAAGCTGTGGGATTTTTGTTTTTTTGTTTTGTTCAAAGAAAACGTAAGCTGTTAGGAGAGCATTTAGAAAATGGGTGTTTGGAAACTTGTTATTGTTATACCATTTAGTTATCAAAAAATTAGGTATGTAGGTGCAACTTTGAAAACGCATAAATGCATGCTTCAAGTGGAAACAATTTTCTAATTATATGATCATCTACCAAATCTCCTTTCAGGGTTTTGAGCCTATTTGTCAAAAATGTAAGATTGTGAGACCTCTTGATTAATATGTAAAAAGTGACTGATATTAGAGAAGATGGGATGTGCCAGCTAAATTTAAATTTAAAAGATTTTATAACCGGTAGAGGAACATAAGAAATGAGTAAGACAGCAGAGCCTTGGCAGCAACGTGCTTCTTGAATGGCGACTGGCAATCTTGGAGCGGGATCTTACTTGGCTATGACAGCCACTCATGGAGTACCAACCAACATAAATGAAATTCCAGAACCAGTCCTAAACACTATCTCAAAGCACACAATTAAGATTTTAAAAAGAATGATGCATACATTGGAGAAAAGACAACCTCTTTAACAAATGCTGCTAGGAAAACTGGTTATCCATATGTAGAAGACAGAGACTAGACCCTTATCTCTCACCCTGTACAAAAATCAACTCAAATGAATCAAAGACCTAGGAATTGGACCAGAAACTATGCAACTCCTAGAAGAAAATATAGGGTCAACTTCAGCACATAGGTGCAGGCAACAACTTCCTCAATAGGTTCCCTAAATCTCAGGAAATAATTCCAAGAGTTAATAAATAGAATCGCGTTAAATTTAAAAAAACAAAAAACAAACAAACAAAAACTTCTGCCCAGTTAAGGAAACAATTAGGAATGTGATAAGAGAACCTACAGAATGGGAGAAAATGTGTGCTAGCTACTCTTTTGACAGAAAATTAATATCTGGAATACATAAATAACTCAAAAAACTTAACACCAAAAATCCCCAAATATTCCAATTAATAAATTTGCAAATGAATTAAACAAACACTTCTCGAAAGAAGAAATACAAACGACCAACAAATATATGAAAAAAATGTTCAACATCATTAGCAATTAGAGAAATGCAAATCAAAACTCAACTAAGGTTATACTCACTCCAGTCCAGAATGTCAGTCACCAAGAATACCAACAATAATAAATGACGGAAAAGACGTGGAGGAAAAGGAACACTTTTACACTTTTGGTGGGACTGTAAATTAGTACAACCATTATGGAAATCAGTGGTTTCTCAAAAGACTAGGCATGGAACCACCATATGACCCAGATACACCAAAATACCACTCCTTGGTATTTATCTTAAAGAATTAAAATCACCATACTAGAGTGATACATGCATACCCATATTTATAGCAGCACAATAAATTCACAACAGCCAAACTATGGAACAAGTCTAGGTGTCTGTCAACAGATGACTGGATAAAGAAAATGTGGTATATATACACAATGAGTTTATTCAGCCATAAAGAAAAATGGATGGAGCTAGAGACCATTACATTAAGTGAAATAAATCAAACTCAAAAGGTCAAGGGTTGTATGTTTTCTTTTGTATGTGGAAGCTAGAGAGGAAAAAGGAAAAGAAAGGTCATGGTTGGATCTCATGAAAAGCAAAGAAGGTCAGTAGAAGAGAGGAAAGGGACCAGAGGGTGGAGGGTGGGGAGAGAGGGGAAGTGCTAGGGAGTGATATTGTCCAAGTTATGTCATTATACTGTGAACGTGTACTAATTATATAACAACAAATCCCACCATTATGTACAACTATAATGCACCAATAGAAAAATGTTGAGAAGGGGCTGTGGCTGTGGCTCAGCAGTAGAGCACTCCCCTAGCATGGGCAAGGTCCTGGGTTCCATCCTCAGCACCACATAAAAATAATTAATTAAAGATATTGTAGCCAACTACAACTAAAAAATAAATATTAAAAAAAAATGTTGAGAAAGAAAAAGAATGATGCAAACCTAACTGTATTTCTTTACCAAAAAAAGTGTTAATTTCAATAATTTAGTACTATTGACAATAATTTCATGATTTAATAATTATTTATAATTAGCAATCTATTTAAATACTAAAGTATTTGACTACTTATGAGATTAAAGATATTAAGATATTTTGTACTTTTAAAACCATTTAAAGTCTTAAAATCTTGTTTCTCTTTAAGTTTCATATTTTATTTTCTAATGAGTCTATATATTAGGATGTATACACACACACACACACATACACACACACTATTCCTACACGGGGGCGGGGGGGAAGTGTTCAGAATTCTTTCCTGAGTGGGTATTTGACCTGAAAAGCATGGATGACCTGCTTTGATGAACTGCTCAACTGTTGTCTTTCTGGGATCCCCTCTGGGCTCACCTGCCTTCCCCACCAGGGCTGGTGGTCACTGAGAAGTGCCAGAAGTGCCCAGCAGGATACTGCATCTTCCAGGCTTTTTGTTTCTGGTAAGTGACAATCTGAGAATGGAGAGGGCTGTTCTAGATGCAGAAATAGGCCTGGAAGATGCACAAGTCCAATGGGACGACAGGACTTTGCAGGGTAGGCAGGGGGCCAGAGATTGCGTCATGCACTTGCCAAGGTTGGGCATGGATTGGGTTCCTTCTCTGCGGCAGGTGCCAAGGTGGACTAAGCATATTTAAATAGCAAAGCCCCATGATGGTCCTCCAGGAGCCCGAGTGCAGTTGCAAAGGCTGGACATCCCCAAGTGAGGAGGAACTACCAGTGAAAGGAAATGAAAAGCAGTCTCCAGCAACACTTGGGGAGCCTATGGGCCTTCCCTGCAGGTGGGGCCTGAGTTGCTAAGCATCCAGAGGAGATGGACCCAGGGGCCCTGGGGAGCAGTCAGTGGCTGGGCTGTGTGTGGGAGGAAAAAGGACAGAGGAGGAGGAAGTGGGGGGTAGGCGCTCAGCAACCAGGAGCTCCTGTTTCCTGGAATGAGACTGAGTGCTCAGGTACTTGAAATTCAGCCCCAAACACCTTGAAAACCCAGCCAAAGCCCCAAAGGTCCATGGGAAAGAGATAAAATAACAACAAAGGAGGCGTAGTTAAAAGCAACGAAATACAGAAAGAGCAAGGGAAGGGGAGACAGAGTGAGGGAAATGAGGGAAGGGCATGGAGAGGACAACTAGGGTGGACTGCAGTCAGGGGAAGGGAAGGCGGCCGCGTTTCTCTTCCAGCCTTGGGTTGTTTAGATACAACTCTGCAAACCCATTTTGCTCATGTAGTAATTGCCTCCTTCAACCAAAATCACCCAGGTGGAGCCCAGGGATAAAGCAGAGACCATGTACACCTTGGCCCTGACCTCCTGGAGTTTACAGAGGGCTAGACAGAGGCCTGTCTACACAGCTGGCATTTTCCAAGGGCCCTGGGGAGCATCTGGCTGTCTGATCAACAGGGGCCAGGGCTGGGCTGACTATATATTTGGAGGATGGGCACTTTAGTCCAGGAAACATGACATTTCTAACAAGCTCTTTCTTACATACTTCTCAAATATAGGAAAAGCCCATCCGTAAAAGCACATGAAGCAAGGTGCATGCTTGTAATCCCAGCAACTCGTGAGGTGGAGGCAGGAAGGATTGCCAAAATGAGGCCAGCCTGGGCAATGTAGGGAGACCCTGTCTGGAAAGTAAAAAAAAGTAAAAAGTATTGCACTGATAAAAACACAAATTAAAAATGAAAAGGGCTGGGGATGTGGTAGAGTGACCCTGGTTCTATCCTCAGTACTGCCAAAAAATAAAAAAATCAAAGATCCTGTGGAAAATAATGGTGCACGGAGTAGAGGTCTTATCATGAAGTAGCAGCAAACCAGCGAGAGCTGGGGCAGATCAAAAATTTTTTCCAAGAGGCAAGAACTTTCCAGGGAGGGGCTGCTTCAGCTGCAGGGTCTTTCCCACTATTTCAATCTTTGCTGCCTACACACGTCAGATGTGACAAGAGGATTATGACAAACAGGAAGGCAAAAGTCCAATGGAAAGACATAGGCAGAGGCAGATTGTGAATCATTTAGCAGATTATAGACTCCCTGTCTGGTGCTCACACATGACACCAAAAGAATCAAGCCCTCGAGTGTGGGCCTGGGAGTGGCCCTCAGATGAAGCAGGACCCAACATAGCCCAAGACTAAGGTGGTTCCACCAACTCAGCACTGGGATCCAGCCTGTGTGTGCTTCAGTCTTCTGTGACTAAAGAACTGGGATAATTATAGTTCTTACTTTGGAAACTTGTGAGGAACAAATGGATTCATGCAGGGGAACAATGCTTGGCACGTAACCGACTTGCAGGGACTGCAGGCTTACCACCAAAAGCCCAAAAAAGAGCCTGCATTTCTGGAATTCTCCAAATCTTTTATTGAATTTCAGTGTCCAAGTTCTCAACTTACAGCAGTCTCCGAATCCTGATGTACACTTGAGAGTTGCTGCCAAGATCGGCAACTGCAGAGCCAAGAGCAGGAATTGAGAAGAGGTCCCCAAGGAAGTTCCCCTGTTTAGATGTTAAAATGGAAATTTTGGAAGTAAATAGCTCAGATTAAAAGCCTGGGATGAATTAAGCTGGTTTGACACTACAAACCTTGTTCAAATCAAGAATAAATCAGAATATAGATTTTGCACAGCCTGCCACCTTGATAATGTCCTACTCAGTATAACTATTTGCCTCCTCCAAAGGTCGACCAGAGTACAATGACATTACTTCAACCAACCAAGAATAGAAAACATACATGTATATGCATATGTAAATATACATGGATATAGATAACATACATACACATACATGTGTATTTGTATATTTGTATTTGTATATATATGGCTGGGGATATAGATTGCCTAGGATTCTAAAGGCCCTGGGTTCTGTCCCCTGTACCACACATGCAAACAAAGTAAAATGAAAAAATTACTTTCTGTAATGAACATGTACAGACTTTTTTTCTCATAATTTCCTAGACAATACAGAATCACAACTGTTCACACAACTTTTACATTGTATAAAGTATTAGAAGTAACTCACAGATGATTTAAAGTCCACGGGAAGATGCATGTAGGTTCTATGCAAGTACTGTGTCATTTTACATCAGAGACCTGAGCATCCACAGGATTGGGAATCCATGGGGGTCCTGGGGCCAGTCCCCTGAGAGTACCCAGGGATGCTCATTTTCATTTTTGCTCTGACTTTACTATTTACAGTGTGGGCTTCCCAAAGGGCACATCTGCCCTTCTCATTTGTTGAGTGAATATTAATGTGGTGAAGTCCTCTGCCAGGAAGGCAGATGTAAGAAGAGGTGTGAAGCAAATATTTCCTCTATTTTCAGGTTAGCCAGTGTGGCCAGGATACTGATGAAAGTCGGGGATGTAGAATCTCCAGGTTGGCAGTGGGTAGGGAAGGGGCGGGGGAGAGTTCCTGTTACTGGTGTGTATTTTTCCACTTGCCAGTTATGTGCACATTGGTGAGTCACTTCACTGAAATCCTGGTGATGTTTATTTTATCAAATGAGAATAACCTACTTCAAAGATACTTCCTAAGGTTATTATGAGAATTAAATAAAAAATCTGTAAATAATGCAAAACTCGTTATGCACACAAGTGTTAGACAAACATATGGAGTTTTGTCAGTCACCGACACCTGCATCTCTTAAACATGCATAGGAGATAAAATAAGCAAATCAGCCTAGAAATTGTGCCACAACTAAACAAAAGCAAAAGCAAATGACATTCTCATGTTTCTTGCAAAGACTCATTCTACCAATGTCCAACTACAGGAGTCTAAACCACAGCTTTGTTTTTTTTTCCATTCCGAAACCTCTTTGTGGATTTATTGCCACTGTTCTATTTCTGTTATGGAAACTGCAAACATTTCTTTACTTCCATGTATTCGGTTCCTCTCATTTTTCCTCCTGTGTTTGCTGGAGTGTTCAAAAGCAGATCCCAGACATCATGCCATTTCATTCACAAACACTTGCACGTTCTGCCAAACTTTTTTGCAAGAGAAGCCTGTGATCTCTGCTGCTTCAGCATCAGCTCCTAAACTTAGCTCTATCCTGCTGCAGATGGGAACCAGAGATTGTTTCTCAGTCCTCACCCCCAACTCTTCTGTAGCTCCTGGCATTGTGCTGAAACCATCAGGCATTGCATGACTGTCACAGTTAAGTGTGTAGGTGGTTGAACACCCAGAGCTTGAAGGAGCTCACAGACACTGAGGGGTGCAGATGGGACAGGCTGCAGGCAGAAGCAGACACGGGTGGAGGGGCAGACAGGGTTGTGGGTGCCAGACAACCTTACACAGCTGGCATTTGAGCAGGGCTTAGATGAATAAGCTGTGCTTGGTGGTTGGGGTAAGAACAGAATCAGGACAAGGTGCTCCTGGAATTGGGGAACAGCATAAGCAGAAGCCTGACCACTGGAAAGCTCAGGGCGGTGTCTGGGGAATGTGAGTCACTTGTGTGATTAAGGTGCATGAGAGAACCTGCTGGTTAATGTGTCATATTTAAGAAAGCACACACAGTATTAGCAGTAAACACACATCTGAGTTCAAAGGAATCTCTAAAAGTAGTTTTAATAATTTACTTGTATGATTCTTGATCACTGACAAGGCTAATTCTAGACAGAATCTCTTTGTCCACAGATAACCAACTGCCATCTATTTAGTACAAGATGTCAGCCACTTCCCATGCGCAAACTCTTGAATTTACAACCAAGCAAAGTTAGCATTATTCTTCCCATTTTATAGAAAACTGGGGACCAGAGAAGTGCCACAAGTCACCCCGTCTCAGTGGCCTGTGTGGCTCTTCCCACAGAGCTGCACAGCTGGTCTCCTACATTTATTTGGATCCCATGGGCACCAAAATACACTTGTGTTTCTCTGTTCCAGCATGAAGGAAAAAAGGAGTAGAGTTCAGCTGATGCCACGAGGGTGCCTGTCGTGAAACATCTGACGTCCACAGAGAAGCTGTATTCTGCCCGCCCGCCTCCTCACGCAGGCCTTCTTGGAGCCCCTCTCTTTTACATGAAGGTTCATCTCCATTATCTGCCTTTGTTTTTCTCATAACATTATTATCACCTGAAATTAAACAGTTTCTTCTCTTTACGGTCAGTTATGTCCCCTCTTTAGGATGTAAGTTCAGAGACAGCAACAAGTCTGTCTTGGTAACTGGTAGATTTAAGCCCCTAGAAGTGTCCTGGGTAGATGATAAATTAATTAATATTTGCTGAGTAAAAAGAACAGATGAATCAAGTGTCTTGTGCCTAATATTTCATTTAAAAGTACAAGTTTCTACACTCTAGCTGAGAAGAGGGACAAGGATAAATTACTACTATTAAAAAAAAGAAAGCAATTGTTTACAAGTGGGAAAACTAGGAATGAGATAGTGAGGTCCCTATCATGGGAATTATTCAAGCAGGACCTAGGTGACATATAGAAGTGATCCCTATGCCAGGAAAATGGAGCTTACAATTCTAAGGCTCTGATTTGGGACCAATAGGATAAATGACTATAAAGGGTTTAGAGAACTAGATGAAACAAGGACACTGCATACTTCAGAATGATTTACATGGAAACAAGAGGTGACAAGAAACCATTTTCCTTAAACACTAGTTGCCCACAGAGTGTTTTGCTGTGCTGAGCACTCACCACCCTGCACAGGTGCCCCTTGACCTCACCATAGGCTGGGACCCCAGGAGCAGGAGTTTAGTCCATGGTCATCAAGAAGTCAGGCAAGGATACCAAACTCCAACCCTGAGGGCCTGGGCCATGGAGAACATCTACAGGCAAATCTATAAACCTGCTCTGGTGTGTTGCTTCTGTGGAGCGGAAGAGGCTCACAGCCATGTCACCACACCCTAACATCTACGGCCTTCCCAGATTAGCTCTAGAGTTAAGTGGTGAAAGAAAGCTTTGGGATAAAATCCAAAGTAAAGAAAAACTTTCATCAGCTGCTTCCACCCTCCCAAACTCAACATTGCAAATTGTTTCTCTATCAGAGTCTAAGCAATCTCTTCTCTTGATGAGTCTTCGGAACCCCAAGGGCTTACCATTGGACTCACCCTTAAATGGAAAACTTTTGAAGAGACAAGGCGAGTGTTGATATTAGTTTGCTAACCAGCTTGTCTTCAAGGTATTATTTCCTGCTGAGGAAGCTAATATAGTCAAATGGAAAATCAGTGCTTCCCCCTCCCCATGGAGCCTTTTCCTGGTGAGCCCTTCTCTGCCATCTGCCAGGATGGTGTTAGGTCTCTGAGTATGTCTTTTATTCTTGAATGTGACTGAAGTTTTAGTATTTCTTATTTAGGCACTTTATAGCTATTAGGCATTGTGCGTACCTGTAGAACTTTACTTCAAAAAAGATCTTGTGTTGTCATAGAAATTAATTGGTAGTGTAGTTAAATGGAATCGATTCACACCATAAAATAGTAAGAACTTTTTAATAAGAACCCCGAGGAGTTGAAATCGTTCTTTTAGTAGGCCAGGGAGAGAGACTTAACAGAAAAAAACAAAAAAGAAAGTTCAATTTGTGAATTCTTAGTCTGTGACCAGGGCAGCAGTTTCCTGTGCTGGTGTCATCTATGAGGTTTCATCACCAAATGTGGACAAATGGAAGCTCATCTGAATTATGAAATTAGAGGTTGTGAAGAAGTGATAAAGAGGCTATCACTGTTCTGTATATACAATAGGTGCTATATACATCTTGTTTAAGTGACTACATGGGAAAGAAGTCCATCAATCACTGAATGTTCAAGGGTACTTTTCAAGTGCTTAAGAAACTTGAGTTTAAACAGTGTACTTCAGCATACAGCTCAGCTACCCCATGCTTCCTTTTTTAGTATGTTAAGATGTCTATTGTTTAAAAAGTGACAAGTAAACTTCAATTCTGTTTAAGCCCTTTAAATTCCAATTTAGTTAAGTCTGAATTAATGGGGCATGATTATACCATTACACGGAAGCTGAAATTCAGGTGCGCTAACTTCAAACCGTTTTAACCATCCATTTATCTGACCAAAGCTTCCAACATTCCAGAAATCGTAAAGCTCTAGCCTACTTTAACATACAAAAAAATGAAAATCAAGTTCTGAAGTTATATCAATAGAATTAGAAGGATTTAGGGTCTTCTACTGAGAAAAGAGCAACTGCTAGGATAAAGAGGGAAGACTGAAAACCTAGTCACATTGCATGTATCTTGAGAAACCTAAATCCTCTGAATCTGAGGCTATGGTTTAGACAGTGTGTTAAGTGGTTGATCCTAGCATGCAGCACTATTGGGAAATGGTGGACCCTTTAAGAGGTAGGGCCAAGTGGGAGGGTTTAGCTCATGGTGGTGGTAGTTGGTGTCTGCAAAGGAGATGTTAGATTTGGTTCTTTTCCTGTCTTTCTCTTTTGCTTCCTGGCCAAAATGAGGTGAGCAGCTTTGTTCTACCTCATATTCCCTGCTGATATACTGCTTGGCCACAGGCCTAAAAAAACAATGTGGCCAAACTGACCATGGACTGAAACCTCTGAAACTCTGAGGCAAAAATAAACATTTCCTTTTCTAAAGGTGATTATCCGAAGTATTTTATTACAGTTACAAAATGCTTACACACTTGCCTTCCAATTTTTTTCATACAAAAACATGTCTCTAGGTTTATAATGTAAGTTGCATCTGCTCTAGAAAAATAGATTACAGTCATCTTTGCAGGACTGCCCTTGTCTCCCTGCTGGAAAATGAAAAATTACATTAGTGAGTCCCAAAGCTTGGATCTTGGCATTAATGGTAATAGTGACACTGCATCCCAAGCTTTTTTTTCTTTTTCTTTTTTTTTTTTTTAAGTTGTAGTTGGACACAATACCTTTATTTTATTTACTTATTCTTATGTGGTGCTGAGGTTCAAACCCAGGGCCTCGCACCTGCTAGGCGAGTGCTCTACCACTGAGCCACAACCCCAGCCCTGCATCCCAAGTTTTTAGGAAATCTCTTCTTAGGTCTGGACTGCAATTGCCAAACTCCACATTGTCTGGATTAGAGTTCCCACCAGTCCCATTCTAGCCTGTTTTGCACATATTCTTTGTGGGATGTTATTATTATGCCTGTCTCAATGTGTTTGTATCTGTTTTTCAATAGTTTGATTAGTTCAGAAACAAAATGTAGCCAAACCATGAATATATAACATGTAATAATGGTCAAGTGCACAAGAGAATAAAGAGAAGCTACAACCATGGCTAAGTGAGACAGTATAGCATTTGTAGTTCATACAGTCTGAGGCTCTCATACTACAGAGAAAGGGCAGAGTAACTGAGTGATCAAGGTGAGATTTTATGTTAAGTATGCACAAAGAAAAATTCAAGGGTAACTGATAAGAGAAACATATCTATAATTCTGTAGAAGAAATCATAAAGCACAGAAAGGCAGAGTAAATTGAAAGCAAAAATTAAGATGAAAGGAAAAAGTACAATCATCAGAATAATGTAAGTGGACAATCTCTGGCAGATGAAGAAATTGTAAAAGTAGACAAAAACAATCTGCTTATCTGCTATTTATACCTCTGTCAATATAATAATGAGGAACATTGGTTTATCATATCATTACAAACTTGAAAAGAGAAGTCATGAGTTGGGAGAAGACAGTTGCACACATATAATCTGCTAGTTATAACATACAGAATAAATAATTTTTATAAGCCAATAATAGAAACACAAACAGCCCATGAGAAAATGGTTGCTCATCAGAGGATATCTGAATGGCTGGCAAACATGGAGAAGATACTTGACTTCACCAGTAACCAGGGAAATGTAAAATGAAACCAGTGAGATGTCATTGCACCCGCTCAGTTTTACAAAACAGATGTCATGTTGATGGTATGTACCCTTGATATGAGATCAATGGCATTTGTTCTCAGATATTTTCTTCCCAAATGCTTATATAGCAGTTTAACCATGACAAAATAAAACCAAAAACAAAACAGCAAGTTCTAATGACAGGCAAGTTACCATTTACCTGACCAATACTCTTCAACACTGTTGGGATGCTCCCAAGCAAAGAAAGTCTGAGAAAACAGCCCAGTCAAGAGGAGCCTAAGGAGACATGCCAACTAAATGTAATGTAGGGTCCTGGAATAGAAAAAGGACAGTAGGCCTAGAGTCTTCCCCTGGAATCTCTTCAGAGGGGACTGAATCTGACATTTGCTATTGAAATTTTTTTTTTTTTTTTTTGTGAATATGTATGTGCAGTGCTAAGGATGGAACGTTTTAGGTACGCCAAGCACGAACTCTACTGTCCTCAGTCCTTTGTCTAATTTAAAAAACAACTGCAGATGGGGTAATCAAGAAACTATCTGGCAAGTTTTTGTCTCCCTACTGTACAACTATGACCATAAAAACAGAATTCAATAAAGCCTTTACAAGAGTAAAAAAAAAAATTACCCAGAGACATTGGTAAAGGTTTCCCAGAAGATGGTCACTTGGGCCAAATCAGCCCCTGCGGACACAGGAGATGGGTGAGTGAGGGGGATGGTTTATACATTAAGCAAGAAAGGGTGTCTCATAAGACTGCAGGACCAGATTACCAAGCCATTTTCACGGTATCTTGTAGACCATGTAGAACACTGATGGTTTTCAAATAGGACAAGAATATGACCAGAGATGGAATTTAGGAAAGGACTTCTGATAGGCTTAAGGGTTTGGATTCAAAGAGTGGAGGTTGTCAAATGCTTACACATTTCTATTTGGGAAGTAGATGCCATCGAATAACAGGATATTGAGCCAATAGATCATGGGAGCTAGACTTAGGGCATTGGGAGAATACCCCACACTACAAGTTGGCAGATAAAGAAGGTGCTTAAAACTATGACAATAATTAAATAGCAAGTGATAGAGGCAGATTAAATGCAAATCCAGAGGCAAGCAGGCAAAGGGGAGTGGCATCTGACAGGCAGGGCAGACTCAAGTCAGGCCTTCAAATGTGGGAACCTGAACTTGCAGAGAAGGGAAGGTCTCACAGTTTGAGGAAACAGTATATGCATGTGTTGGGAGGCCAGGAACTGGGGGTCTGAGGAGCCTGCTGGAGTATCAGAGGGTCAATAGGACTGAGGAGCCATCTGGAATGCCAGACTAGAGATCAAACCACAGGGTACGCCAAGTTTAAAAGGAAAATGGGAGCCAATTTTATTTCTTTGTGCTTATATGTGTTTGTGTGTGTGGTGCTTGGGATTGAACCCAGGGCCTCAAGCACATGTGGCACACACTCTACCAATGAGCCACACCTGCTTTATCTTTTTTTTTTTTCCATTAAAAAACAACAACAAACAAACAAACAAACAAAAACATTGCAAGGATGATCAAAGCCATCTAAAGAACAGAAACCATGATGCCAAGATTACCTGCCCTGGCAAATGCTGTGTCAAGGAAAGGGTGAGGGGATCAGTGAGTTTGACTGAAATTTTATAAGTTTTGCCATTTAATGCAATAAAATAAAAAATTCCTACTAAACCACATTAGAAAATGTAAAAAACTGATGGCATTAATTTAATAATATTCTATAATCCAATGTATTCAAGATATTATATATTATCTTTCAACATGTACCACTGCTCACATTTCAGGGTCTCATTGAATAATGCAGTAGTCTAGAGCTCCTGCAGAGATGAAATTCACAAGTCAATACATATTCTATCACCTGTGTTCTACTTGCAGGAATGAGAGTAGGAAGGGACACTTGTCATCCTGAGGGCTCAGGCCTGGTGTTATTTTAAGAATGGAAGGGCCATGAACAAAAATAAGAGTTCCTGATTGAGTTAATATTTGCTGTTCAAGAAAAGAGACAATACTGCTGTTATGGAAAGGATGACTTTTATTTCCATCCTGAATGATTATCATACTATTATTTAAACATGTCCAAAAAAGTCCTGAAATAATTTAAACTGAAGGCACAGAACAAATCAAAATATTTAACTGTAAAAGATTCAATGAGAAAATGCAAATATTTCCACAGTAGCAATAAATTATGAACAAGTTTCCATCACCAAATATCATTCTGACCAAAAGCTCTAGTCTCTCATGAAATCTATACTTAAGCTGATTCTGAGATTTCCATGATAAAAAATAATATTGAAAAAAAAATCTTCTACCTAAAGACTCATTAGACCACCAGGTTCAATATAAGTATTTTATATATAACAAAGTAGCAGTTATGATATTTGTTGATGGATGGCCTCTCCCCAAGAAATGACACATTCTTACAAACTGTTTAAAAAAAATAGCAAAGTTGGTTACAAAATTCTATTTGGGAAGCAGGAAAAAAACTTGTTCCATGTCAATTAGAATATCAAAGCACTTCAATATCAAATTGCTTCAAAAGCCAATCATTGCATAACAGTAATATACTGCATGGGGCATTCCACTGTATCATGGTTACATGTTGACCATACAGTGCAGTTAAGGGGTTGAACAAATCAGTAGCAATTACTGTCGCCAATTTTTATTTACTCTAAAGAGATATGTTTTTAAAAAATCATTATAAAACTAACTGGAATAATCAGTGACATGCTATACATACAATAAACTCCTCCAATGCAATAGCTAGGTTTGAAAATAAAGTGATCATGCTTCTTAATATACTGTGATATTTTGAAATACATTCTCTGATTATCAATACCATTTATTACAGAGGTCACTTATAAATTAGCTCAGATTCTGAACTAGGTTTCTAACTGAAACTTTTTTCAAGTATGCATAAGATTAATAAGGTAAAGATATCTTTCTTATTCACTTCCTTATGTACTCTCTAGAGAACAATCATGTTGAATAAAGCACAGTTTTCAAAAACATTTCCAAGATATGAAAGTTTAGTGACCAAGAGTAGACTGACAGACATTAACATCTAAAACCTACTATTTCAGATTTTTTTTTAATGAGCTTTTCAATCTCTTACTTGAAACAATAAGTTCTTAAGAAATAATGGGAAAACTAAAGTTTCTAAAACACTCAAGAAAGAAAAGTTCCTATCTCAATAAAATAAAAAAGGTCTCCCTTCTCCTACTCAGCTGTGATACATATATACGTATTTAATAGCAATATGGTCTTTATCATCTAATTTAACTGCATGAATCACAAAAACATTTCCAGACAAGATTACTGATAAATATAATACAAACTCTAGAAATGTTTTTTAGCAAAAACGGCTTCAAATTTTTCCTACATAGCAAAATGTTCCTTTGGAAATTAATCTTTAATGCTTTTGGACTGTTTTAGTAAACGCAGCTTTATATCTCCAGCACTAAGCTATAATTACCACCCAAATTTCTTTGTCTCTGGATAACAAATAACATTATGTTTTATTCTCTACTACTCTAATAATGGTACATTATTTTTAAAAAAAGTCTATCATAGTGTCAGACTTATATCTTCATCACTGACAAATACTGAGAGATTAAAGTAGAAATAAAACAAACCAGAAAAAGCACTTTATAAACTGTGACGTTTTGAAATGTTGATAACAATGAAAAATGAGCAACTGTTATCACACAAACTTAAAATGTACCCAGCCATTAATGGTTATGACAGAGGCAGTAAATGCTTTTGTCAGTGGCTGCACTGACACTGATCTTGGGGGATATAGAACTCATTTTATGATTTAGTTAATGAAAACAAAGAACCACCACTTTTATCCAACTGGCTAGGTCACAGTTTGTAACCGTAGGTTACAATTTGACCACCAAGAGTCTGAATTCTGAAAATATAAACTCACCAGGGTTGGCAGAAGTAACTAACTTCAGGAAACCTTTTAAACGAAAATGAAAGGATGATCTTTGTGGGTTTTGGCTCTGCATATACCAGCTGTGCCAGTAGCTCCTAACAAACAGAAACACATGAAACCAACGGGGTTTCTTTCAAAAACCTAAAAATGAAGAGGCAAGACTGGAAACCAAAACTCTATACGAGGCTGCCAGGCCAACAAATAACAGTCAGAGTGACTTTGTTCCTCTGTTCTTTCAACATGGGAACCAGTGCAGAATGGCTCATGCCCACAGTTGAGAGGCCATTTACTGCCACGATCATGTCTCCGCATCTGGTTAAAGACAAATAGAAACAGAAACAATGTTATTATTTTAAGGACATGTAAAAGATCCCAACTGTTCAGTATGAAAATCTCAATTTTACTTATGGGTTTACTGTCAACAACAATAGTACATTATCTATTTTGAGAACCATCTGGAAAATTTTTAAAACATATACTTGCTGGCTTTCCCTGGCTAATCAAGAATATCCCTGTATGAACCCCTCTTATAACTAATAGGTGGAGTTGAAGAACAAGTAGAATAATTTTCACATACTAGCTTAGGCATACAACAAGGAGAATCAGTGTGTACTCTTTTCTAAATAAATAAAAACACCAAATGATGCATTTGGAGAGTGTTGGACACTGTTATTATTACACTTTTTATTTTTTTTATTTTTGTGGTGCTGGGGGCAAATCCAGGGCTGTGCACATGCTAGGCAGGTGCTTTACCACTGAGTTACGTCCCTAGCCCATTAGTTATTGTTTTGATTATTATTTCTCTATTTATTCTTAGAGCTCATATACCTGAGGATTAAATTATTCGAATAAGACTCATACTTCCTCTTCTTTCAGCTACAATACTCATTGTCCTCCAAGTATAAAGTGGGTGACAAATCTGAGGACTTTTTTATCCTTGTAACAACTTTTATTATCATCCTTGATTTGTTTCACTTTTAGTTTACAACAACATGAATATGAATATGAATTTCGTTTTTGGAAGTAGGTGGGGTAAAAATCAATAAACTAAGCAACTGAGGCCTGGCAGATAATTTAGTTGAAGAGAATGATTAATTCATTTGTTCATCCTAAAGTGATGACCTTTTTCGTCTTTATCAATAGAGACTGATCTGGAGCATATTTTTGATTAGCTTTTCACAATATTATTTAAGTGTCTCTTCCTCTTTGCAAACAGTATAAACTACCGATGTTCAGCATTTTGTCTAGTATGAATACATTTACTTTTTTGGGGGGGTGGGACTAGAGATTTAACCCAGGAGTGCTTTATCACTAAGCCACATTCCCAGCCCTTTTTATTTTTTGAGACAGGGTCTAAGTTGCTGAGGCCATTCTCCTGTTTCAGTCTTCTGAATTGCCAGGATTGCAGGTGTGTATCACTGCACACAGAAGAATATATTTACTTAAAAAAAACAAAAAAAAACCAAAACCAGGTTCTTCCATTGAAAACTAGGTACTAAGACTTTACAGTTGAGCACCTCTTCCTTCCTCTTGGTGATAATCTCTTGACATGACACTTTCCTTTCTTCTCCTAGTGCCTAAACTTTGAAATAGAAAAGCTGGCTGGGTGAGGTCTAGTGGCGGCTGTCAGCAGAAGTCTGAAGCCAGGCAATCCTGAGTTTGAATGCCAGTCAATTGCTTTCAGCTATCTGGTTGTGGGCAAGTTTCTTAAGCAGTTAGTTTGTCTGTAAAACATTCCAGGAGTGTTAAGATTAAATGATGCACCCACAGCCCTTAGCACTATGCCTGGCATATGGTAAACTACTGTACATTCATTCACCAAATATACACCGAGATCTTACTACATGCAAGACACTGCTATGGGAGCTGCTCAAGACATTACAATAAATGCAACAAAATTCCTCCCTCCCCAGGCATGGCAGCACATGCCTGTAATCCCAGAAGCTCAGGAGGCTGAGTTAGAAGGGTTGCAAGTTCAAAGCCAGCCTCAGCAACTTAGTGAGGTCTCAAGCTGCTTAGTGAAACCCTATCTCAAAGTAAAAAATAAAAAGGACTGGGGATGTAGTTCAGTGGTTAAGTGCCCGTGAGTTCAATCCTTGGTTTAAAAAAAAAAAAAAAAAAAAAATCCTCCCTCATGGAGTTCTTATAAATATCTGCCTGATGTTTCAGGTAGAAAAATAAAATAGTCATCTAATGACAGGACTAAACCTAAGTAGTCTGTGTGGAAAAACTGCTCAGAGATTGTCATCATGTCACAATATATTCAATCAAATGACTCAGGTTCAGTTCTGGTCATTAGATTAATAAAATACAGCTTTTAAGAGATAAGTTAGTAAAAATAGTACTCCGGCCTCGACAAGGTTGGCAAATGTTTTCTGGAAACATGGTAAATATTATAGGTTTTATGAATCACACAAAGTTTCAGTCATATGGTTTCTGTCACAACAACTCAAGTCTGTATGGAAGCAGCCATAGACGTTATCAATAAATAAGCATGGCTGTTTTGCAATAACTTTATTTACAAAAATGGAGAGCAGGCTGAACTGGGTACTAAACCCTGGGCTAGATCATGTCTAGCTTAACAAACACAAATTCCATCATTAATGAGAACACCACTCACTTTAATCTTCCATCGTAATAAGCAGGAGTTCCCAAGACAATGGTTTTAATGAAGAAAGGTTGATTGGTATGGTTCTCCTCATATCCTCCTACAATACTAAAGCCCCAGCTTCCCAAGTAGCTTCTTCGTAAAACTATATCATGGCAGCTATGAAGGGCGCTGTGAACAAACACAAGAATAGAGAAAAAGTTAAAGTGGAGTCTGTGATAGATAGCCTGTTTATCGTTGCTAAAACTCCACAACATGGTATACACAACACTCTTGGTAAAAAAGAGAAAGTTACTTTATTTCCTTTTCATATTATTATTGTTTTTGATGCTGGGTATTGAGCTCAGGGCCTTGTGCATGACAGGCAAGTGCTCTAGCAATGCACTATACCTCCGGCCCCAACTACATAACTTTGACCACCCATTTTTCAGCACAGAGGCAGTCCTAGATAGACTCAAATCTTTCCAGTCTTTTTCAGTCTCCTCTTCCCAAGTGAAGCTGTATACATAAACACATGCACTCAGAGAAGCTTTAAATATACCTGATTACTGATGACACCTCAGAATATGTAAAAAAAGAAAAGATGATGTGCCTATATTTGCTCACTGTATTGTTAACAACATCCTTAATAATCACTTGAATTTATAATAATCACAAACTGGTATAAAAGACATCTAGTATTGTCACTCTCAACTCTCAAATAAAAGAAGAAAATGACCACTACTGAAGCTTTCCAAAAGCTTCAGGTACACAATTATCTTTTGCCTCCCAGAAGCCCCACCTCAGGTCCTATTAGCAGTTCATATGAGAAGTTATTTGTTGTTCTTTTTTCACTCAGAATGTTTTCATTTTAAGGGAAGACTCTAAAGTCAAAACAGTACATAGGCTGGGCATGGTGGTGCAACCTGTACTCCCAGTGGCTTGGAAGGCTGAGACAGGATAATTGCAAGTTCAAAGCCAGCCTGAGCAACTGTGAGGTGCTAAGAAACTCAGTGAGACCATGTCTCTAAATGAAATACAAAATAGGGCTGGAGATGTGGCTCAGTGGTCAAGTCAAGTGCCCTGAGTCCAATCCCTGGCACAAACAAACAAACAAACAAACCCCAAAACAGTACTTAGACTGGAAAATACTAACCCCAAAATAAGTCTTTCCTTTTTATATCACTAACACTGAGATGCTATTGTTAAAATGTTACTGCCAGTTTGGAGAATGTTGTCCAGTGAGGGGGGAAAAATCTACTTATATGTTCACAGTTCTATAGATGTGAAAATAAGCAATAAGTAAAAACTGAAAAAAAAAATTGTTTTTTTAAATTATAGAAAAATATCTTTTTGTAATAAAAAATATCTTTCATTATTAAGTGAAATCAGATCTATAGAAATATAGGGCAAGATTTCTTGTTTTTAATATATTAAATAAGATTTTTAAATATTGCTACTTCTGTAAAGTGATACATATGTCAAAACTTCTAATCTAGTTTCCAGTCTAGTTTCTTAGCTCACTGACAAGGACTTTTAAAGAGGATTCTGAGATGGAGAAAGATCCTATTCATTGGCCTGATTTTCAGGAACAGTGAAGATTATTTTTATTATTTTGAATCTCCTTCAACAAACAAAAAAATAGTTTTCTGGTATGCTTCCAGCAAAGAAGAGCAGAAGAGTCTCCCTTTTCAGGAAATGCAGAGCTGCAACTCTGTGTGGCATGAAATCTGCTCATAGGGGCTACCTATACCCACAAAGGAAGATGCATGGCTATTAAATGTAAGTCCATGAACAACAGGGACCTCTGTAAATCCATGCAATAGTGGCCTTTTGTTCAAAGGGTTTTCCTTCAATACAGGTGGGCTCAGAAATAGATTTTTACTATACAGCCTATTTCTCATCCCAAACCTTTTTTACTCTGCTTGACACATAAGAAAATTCTGTTTACAAAGATGTGAACATGCTGAACCCAAAACTAGACTTGCATAATAGACAAGGACGATTAATGGAAGCACTAGGTCCAGTGCCTTTCCCAAGGATGTCACCACTCTGCTTGCTCCATCAGCAGGGGGCACAGCAGCTCTCTAGCACTCATTGGCACTTGTGCAGCTTGGGCAGCTGGCTTCTCATCCACTGGTCCTGCCATTCTAGGTTTACATGGACAGGTTCAGGTATCAGTTTGAGAACTGAACAAGATAAATGAGTTCCCTCTGACAGCTGGAACCTCACAATTTATATAGTAGCTCTGTAGGAAGTTAACAGCAGCCATGATGTCTTTGTTTATCTTCCAATGGGGAAAAAAAAATCAGTTCTGATGCACGGAATAAACATATATGATGTAATCATCTTTGATGCAAAGACAGATAAACAAAAAACCCCAAAAGCTTTCTTCACAAGATCTCTACAGGTCTGTGAGACATGAATTCTACTCCAGTTTTAGGCCTTTAATTGTCTCCCCTGCTCCCCTCTTAACCAAGAGAACAAGCCAGTCAGGTTAGCAATAAATAAAATCCAATAATATTTGTGCTTTTTTCCCTGATATTTTTTATGTGAAAGTATTTTATAAACTACAAAGCACTAGGAGCTGGACATAGTGGCATACACCTATAATCCAAGCATCTCAGGAGGCTGATGCAGGATGACTGAAAGTTCCGAGCCAGCGTCAGCAATTTAGTGAGGCCCTAAGCAACTTAGCAAGACCCTACCTCAAAATACAATAATAAAAAGGGCTGGGGATGTGGCTCAGTGATTAAGTGCCCCTGAGTTCAATCCCCATACCAAAACCAAAAACAAACAATAAAGCACTATATGACTACTAGTTATTATAACTTTATTGCACATGAATCAGATGGTCCAGAAACTGTTACAGTTGTCTTGTTTATTTATTTTTTTTAAAGACAGTAATTTTTATATTTGGTTAAGAGTCAAAATGTTTCATCATAGCTCACTTTTAGACTTTTTATACAGTAAGAATTGAAACTGGGCTGGGATTATGGCTCAGCGGTAGTGTGCTCGCCTAGCGCGGGTGGGGCCCGGGTTCAATCCTCAGCACCACATAAAAATAAAGGCATTGTGTTGTATTCATCTACACCTAAAAAATAAGAATTAAAAAAAAAAAAGAATTGAAACTGATTTAGAAACTAAAGATAGTAACATACATTCTTGCCATCTTAATACCAAGAACAACCATCCAGAGGAAGGAAGATGTCACTGGAGGTTCCATGTGCTTCTATGACCCTGACACAAACCAACTACAGAATGTTTTGGGTTGGTCAAAGTCAGTTACGAAACAATAGACTCTTTAAAAAGGTGGAATAGCTAAAAATAAAATGCTTTGGCTTTGAAATTTGTGTGTCTAACAAAACCCCCAAATCCTGCCTTTTTAGTGAAAGATAAAAAGGGACTTTTAAAAAGGCTCCTGTAATAGGGTATAGCCTCAAGCACCAGCTTGGTTTTTCATGTGAAAGATGCATGTGAAGTCTAAGCACAGATCAGAATGAGTGTTGGTAATGGCAGCTTTTCTAAGCAAGCAACTGGAACAGCCAAACTTATGGCCAGCATACATGAGACCCTTAATTAGGATGGGCAGAACTGCTTTCCTTGTTTTTATAAGCAGGTAAATCTTTTTAGCTTAGCTCTTGTTATTGAATCTCTTTTAAAATGTAATAGGAAAAATTTTAAAAAATAATCTGATTTGATGTTGATACTTTTATCTAATTAAAGCCTTTGCTCCCAACAAGAGGTAAGTTCACTATGTTAATTTTCACTGAAGAGGACTGCAAGTATTACTCCACAAAACAACAAAAAGCTATCAATACCTTGGAAGTCCAAGCCACATGACCCAGGATGGAGACCAACTGGCATCATACTCGTTCTCACTGAAAGTACTTGGCTGTTCTTCTGAAGTCTGAGTTGCCTCCTCAACAATCTGGACCTCCAGTGCTTTAAGGACAACAGCTGGAGAAGCAGCACTGGCTTTTAGCATAGCAACAGCCTCACTGTGACTCAGATTGGTCAAATCAATGCCATTGATATTCAGCAGCACATCACCTATTCAAATGAAGAAACCAAAATATATGTCCTCTGGTCACCAAATGATCATTTCCCTACAAAACTTGTCTGTAAACTAATCAACAAAGGTTTCAATAACTCAGGTAAGGTTAAAAGGTCACTTTTTACTTCTTTATAATTTTTACATCAGTGATAACAAGTCCAATTCATTGAAAACATTCCAAAATGGTTCAAAATTTTAAAATTTAAAGTAATAACGGGGCTGGGGTTGTGGCTCAGGGGTAGAGCGCTCGCCTAGTATGTGCGAGGTCCTGGATTCCATCCTCAGCACCACATATAAATAAAGGTACTGTGTGCAACTACAACTAAAAAATAAATATTTAAAAAATTTTAAATAATGTCATAATACAGAGAAAGAATACAGAGAAAGAAGTATGGCTTATGGCACCTTGATATGATTGGAAATTCAAATCATTCACTTGAGTTTTGTCATCTACAGGCCCTGGGCATATTTATTTCTTTACTTTGAATTTCAGCTATTTCTATAGTTTTTTTTTTTTTTTTCCAGTTCAAAAACTATTTGACCTTTTACTTTTTGAGAAATAAATTTTAAATATATTCTAGTTAATACCTACACAGTTCTATACATAGACAACCCTGCATAGTTCACTCAGGGCAAAAAAACCTAAAACATGTACAGAGAAGACACCATTGGGCCAGTCGACAGAAACTTGTGATTTAAACATTTTCCCTTGCTTGACAGAGAAAAGACATATTTGTTGCTCTCCCAAATAATAATGAAAAAGCATGATGGGGATTATAGAAAAGCTTAGGAAAGAAAGGATTAGTTTTATAGGAAGCAGACATTTGTGCTAGAAAGTCTACAGAAAAATCCCCCTTTCCCAATTTATCATCTATTTTTCAGATTATTAAAGGCAAACTTTCTCATTGTAGAAAACTTAGAAAATACAAGGAACTAAAATTACCTCAATTTTAAAACTGGACAAATAACTTAAAAGGGGGTGATAAAAATGTTCTAAAAATTATTGTGGTAGTGGTTGTATGTGAACTATTATATCAAGGCAGTTTGATATAATAGTTCACATACTATTCGATTTGCTCATTAAAAATACATTGTTTTATGGTTTGTAGCATATTGTGCAACTACTACCACAATAATTTTTAAAACATTTTTATCACCCCCTGAGAAACCCCATGAGCAGTCACTCCCCACCTATAAAACCTAAGCAACCACTAATCACCTTTCAGTCTCTCTAGGCTGTTTATTTTTTATTGTTTGAACAGTTTCTTATATATTCTAGATATATCATTTATACACACACACACACACACACACATATATGATTTGCAAATATTTTCTCTCATTCTTTTTTTTTTTTTTTTAAACTTTCTAGGTGGTGGTCTTTGCAGCATAAAAGGTTTTAATTCTGATGAAGTTTAGTTTCCCTAATTTTTTTCTTTTGTGACTTGACCTCTTAGTGTCTACCTAAGAAACTAGTGCACAATCCAAGGTCATGAGGATTTACATTTGTGTTTTCTCCTAAGAATTTAGCTCTGAATTTAGGTCTTGGATCTACTATAAGTTAATTTTTGCATATGGTGTGAGGCAGGAGTCTAAAGGAGAACAAATTTTTAGTTTCCCTAATTTTTTTCTTTTGTGACTTGACCTCTTAGTGTCTATCTAAGAAACTAGTGCACAATCCAAGGTCATGAGGATTTACATTTGTGTTTTCTCCTAAGAGTTTTAGCTCTAAATTTAGGTCTTGGATCCACTATAAGTTAATTTTTGCATATGGTATGAGGCAGGTGTCTAAAGGAAAACAAATTTTAGGCTAAATTTTCTTTCCATATGAACAACTAAGTCAATAAAGACTGCTGTTTTTATCAATAGTAATACTGATAAGTTACACCTTCCCATCTATGCAAATTACAGAGCATAGGGAAGGAACTTAAACTAGTGAGTTTGTCCCTAAAATAAAATTGTCTTCTGCCCCACCTCCTCTTTGAGTCCTCTTCTACATAGATATTTTATCACAAGCATCATTTATATTTTAATGAGATGAATCTTCAGAGTACCTGCCATAATGCTGAAGCATAGGTCTTTTAGAGGATTTAAAAAAAAAAAAAAAAATCCAACAAAGTAATAGTTTGTAAATTCTGGAATCCTTATTAAGTTTCAGCAATTTTTTTTTTTTTTTTTTTTTTTTGTGGTGCTGGGGATTGAACCCAGGGCCCTGTGCATTCAAGGCAAGCACTCTACCAACTGAGATATATCCCCAGCCCTCAACAATTTTATTTTATATTGGGTATTTACCTAACCCTATAGGAAGATATCACATGCAAAGGACATTAATAGGAAACTCTGAAGACATGCTTTTTTTTTTTTTTTTTTTCCTCCAGGCTGTCCTCAAACTTTTGATTCTCCTGCCCCAGCTTCCCCAGTAGCTGGGATAATAGGTATGAGCCACCATAACCACCTGTAAATACTCTTCATCAGGGATAAGATTTGGTGGAAATGCTCCAGATCCTATCTTACCTCTCTTGATTCTGCCATCTCGTGCAAGGCAGCCATGAGGTGGTACACTGGTCACAAATATGGGCAGTTCACCACTCTTGCTTCCTCTGCCCCCAGCAACTGTCATTCCAAGGGACTCATGTGGTTCCTTTTTTACAGTAATATGTTTTTCTTGACATGTAACACACTGAGTAAGATCCTAAAGCAAAAAGAAAAAAAAATATATTGAATAATGAAATAATAGATAGCTGAGGTAAAAACAGCTTATTAAACCAAGGTGATACCTATGTAGCATTTATAAAGTGATTTTATTTTTTCACCCCTAACGACTGAAAGCAACACATAGTTCTTAATAGGTACACTTAATATCAGTGTCAAACTTTGAACTAATTGATTTTTATATAGTATTTATGGAACTCAAAAAATTTAGAACTGTTGATATATGGAAGTCAAAAAAAATATCAACACATCATTTATATAATTATCTTGAGCTCCAAGATAGATCAACTCTGTAAAAGTAAATAATGCTTTTGAGTTTTAAATTCTGAAGACAAGCCAATTAATTTTACTTGTATCTTTCTCCCTAATTCTTTGTAGGAAAAGTTAACAGAAGAGTACAAAAGTAAAGTGTGGATTTTGCAAACTGCCAAAAAAAAGGCTACAGACCTATCTTCTGATTCTTACTGATGAGGACTATAAGTGCTTGGTCATGAGGCAAATGCAAATCTACTTTCAAAACCTTCATAAAAAGCTGAAAGGATACAAAATAACCAAATTTTTGAAAATATTAATGACACGTAAATAAATTCCCAATGAACCAATATTCTCAGGAAAAAAATATTGATTGATTGATTGGTACCAGGGATTGAACCCAGGGCTGCTTAATTGCTGAGCCACATCCTCACCAGTCTTTTTAATTTTTTTACTCTGACAGGGTCTTGCTAAGTTGCTGAACCTGGATTTGAACTTGTAATCCTTCTGCCTCAGCCTCCAGAGTTGCTGAGATTACAGGTGTGCGCCACTGTACCCAGCAGGAAAAAGCTATCTTTACTAACATTTGTTACTGTTATTCATACCAAGACACTCCTGATAGTAAGAAAAAAGGAGAATCTAAAATGTCACTGTTCTTTGAATTAGAATTCAGTAATAAGGTATACATATGCAATATCAATATTAAAATAATAACTAACATTTACTAGGCTTAATATGTGCAAAGTTAGTGGCCTGCTTGCATTCTTTCATTTAATCCTCACAATGGTGTTGAAAGTAAATACTATTACTGACTCCATTTTATAGATGAGGAAACAAGCTCAGAGAAATCAGGTAACCTGCAATTGTAAGTGACTGCACAAGGATTTGAACTTACACATGTCAAAAGTATATATAATATTATTTTAAAAAGCTGACATGTACTTAACTGTTGATGATGGTATTTACCAAATCTCTAAATTAAGTCTGGAAATCTAAGCTCATCTGCCCTTCTATTGACGTGCAATCCATGCATGATTGAAATTTATCAAAGGAACTACTTGTATAGCAGCATAGAATTCCCAGAAAAATGTTCTGATGCTATGAACTTGTCAACATTGTTAAGGTAGTCTTCTATCTAAAGGTATGAAATTTATGTTAGTATTCTTCAAAACTGGCCAAACACAATTTGGTCATGAAGACAACTAAGGGAAATAGCCTTGAGTACACTTATTTAAATATACCCTTATGAATTTAGCCAATTAATAAGGGCAGTTGTTTTATAGCTTCAGATGGCTAAAATGTATGCAATTTTTCCTCAGGGAACTAAAGCAAACTTCAAAGATTATATTTAGTATGCTTCAAGGAACTAAAGGTTCAAAATCATATAAATGCTTATCAAAGCAGCTATTAAGAGGTGTAGTGTGTGCTGTACTTTTTAATGATGATTATAACCATCTGAATAGGTTGTCTTGGTGAATCTGGGTGAATTTGGTTTCCATGGGAGATCTTTTTCTTAATCAGATCCTGATATAACATATGCAATCTGCTAGAAGAAAACAGCTAAATTTATAATTCATTCTATGTCGTTGTTCTAACCAATGAGGGAATATAAAGTACCTAAAATTAAGAATGAATTTGGCCTTATTCTTTAAAACAGTGTCACATAAAAATTAATGAGGATAAAAACCAGCAAATTTATGAAAGAAACATATCTGTGCCCAAAACAAAAAATAAAAATATGAATATTAAAAAATAATTAATATGAATTTTTTAAAAATATGAATACTAGAATGATTAAATAGAATTTTCAAAATTGTCTTGACATTCTAATTTTGTCAGACATCTGTGTCTCAAAATTAATGTAAAAAAATCAGAGGCATAAAAGATTTCATTATCTTTTGCTTTATATTACCATTTCATAAATATAAAAGAATATATTGACATATATTATATATACATATTATTATATATATATTAAAGCATATATTAATATATAGTAATGGAAGCAACTAGATACATGAAACATTCAAAATCTTTTTCAAAACAATAATGGTCACAGGTATTGTTTCATAGTCATCATTATGAAGGCAAAGTTATAGGTTTCCTTTATACATTTTGGTTTTTGTTCAAACAAGAGAACAATTCTGTGGTTATAATTTCTCTTAAATATTAACTAAACCAAAAACTAGTGACACATTTGTACTTAGCTTGGAAAACCAGATTAACTTTATGGGCCAAAAATACTGCCTTTCAGCTATGCTTTCTTAGGATACCAACAGTAGATTCTAAGGGGAATTATTCTCTCAAATGTTATACTTCAATTTAAAGGCTGCTTTAGCAGATAAGGAACTTTCTATGGGTTTTAAGCAGATCAATCAGTTTTTGTTAAGCCAAGGACTTTAGTAATTTTACTTAAGAATAACTTTAGAAGCTCCTATTTAGCTTTCATGTTCAGATAACTGGGTAAGCATTACATCATTGTTTTAAAATTCCTGTCCAACTGGAAGTTTAGTTTAAAGGAAGGATGCATGGAGTAAATAATACCAAGAATGCTAAAGTACCATTCTTTTTTGAGTTTTGCAATTACCAAGTGAGACATCAAAATTCTCAGCACAGATACATGACCTTGGAATATACTATAAAGCCAGTTTAGTAATTTGGAGGCAGCAGTAACAAAGTTCAACATGGGAATTTTAATGTTGTAATAGGATAATATTCCTCTAAGTTATCACATGAAAACATGTTATTCATGTATCTATCAAAATTTATGATTCACAGGATGGGGTTGTGGCTCAGTGGTAGAGCACTCACTCGCCTAGCATGCATGAGGCACTGGATTCGATCCCCAGCACCCATTTAAAACAACAACAACAACAAAAAAAAAAACTAAATAAACAAAATAACGTTAGTATGTCCATCTACAACTAAAAATATTTTTTTAAATTTATGATTCATGTTTAATATTCACAAATATAATTATTATGCAAGCAATGTGCCCAACTGTTAAATACCGACATGTTGATCTTTTTGATACTTTTTCAATCTTATAACTAATACTTACAGTTAAATAAGCAACCCAAGATAAATCTCACTTTCAAGTAATACTAAGCAAACAGATTTTTCTGGAAGATCATACACTTCTTGTCAACCACTTGACAGAGGAACATTCCCTGCCAAGAAACCATCTCTTGTGGCTGAGGAATTGAGACAACGAAAGTGACTCTCCAAGATATAAACTTTCAATAGAATAACAGCCTGCAATTAAATTGTTCCAAAAAATCCATTTATTGAGGTATGATTTGCATATAAAATGCCTCCATTTAAAATTTATAAGCTTGTAACAGTGATTCTTTGAGGACAACATACATTACCAAAAACCACCTCACCTTATGTGAGCTTGGTCTGCTGTGAGAGGGCAGCTGTGCATGGTGCTGGCTGCTGTTGTGACTTCCTGTTTCTCGGATGGTGTTACCAGGCTGGGGTTTCCCTGGTCTAGCAATTGTTAATTGCACTCTCTCCCCACTGGCCTGGAGGAAACACATAGGAGAAAACACTGTCATGAAGAATGTTTGCCATTTTAAAAAGATTACACTATGCACTTCTCAATCATTGTTTAAGGGCTTTAACTGGGCAGCTGAATATACCTAGTGGCAGGGAGGATGAAGTTCTTTTCATTAGCTAATATTTTTAAATTTCTGTGGCTGAAACACACACACACACACACACACACGTGCGTATTAAACTGTTTTAGATGTTGATGACCTTCATTTTAAATTTAGAGGCCTGTAACCTTAATTCAAACAGAGATTCACACCTATTATGTTTGAAAATTTATTTTGTTCTTATTTTAAAATTTCCGGTCTGATTTACTTGATGTCTGTTCTTGGCATGGCCACAATCCCAATTTTACTATTATTCCTATGGGAAATTATGAGAGCTTTATTTTACAAATTGTGATAAAAAGTAGAAATCTTCCTCATGATTGAAGTCAAAATATTAAGAAATCACTTTTTTAAGCTTTTAAATTGAAAAATAAATAACAATTTGAATACCATACTACAAATCATTTGTTATTTAAGCATTTTATTAAACTAAACAGTTTCAGACAATTTCTTCAAAATAACAAAGGAATAACATTCAGCCAGCATCTCCATGCAGTTCAGGAACTTGATTTAAAGGGTAAATGCCAAGGAGAAGTGTTCAGAATCCTGTTATTTAAAATTCTGACAAATCACAGATTATTACATTGCACTGTGTGAAGAGATGAATAGCTCCTTTTGGGATTTCATTTCATTATACAGACTAATTTTCCTTCCTGCTTACTTTATAATCAAAAATCAGTATTTCAACTTTAGTTGTAAGCTGCTTATACACACCTATTAATGGAAGCAAATCCTTTTTTTTTTTTCAAAAATTGTTTGAAAGACAAAATTCTGTGAATGTGATGAAGTGTGCATTTAGAATTTAAATGACTAGCATGTGGGTTTAGTATAATTTCAAAAGCCGATGCATTTAATGTTTTGGGGTTTTAAAAAAAGCAAACATTTTGTTAGAAATCAAAATTTTAAAAATGTGGGTGCTGCTGGATGCAGTGGTGTACACCTGTAATCCCAACAATTTGGGAGGCTAAAATAAGAGGACTGCAAGTTTGGGAGCAGTCGCCAGCAACCTAGTAAGACCCTCAGCAACTCAGTGAGACCCTCAAAATAAAAAATAGGAAGGACTGGGGATGTGGCTCAGTGGTAAAGTACCCTTGGGTTCAACCTCTACTACCTAAATAAATAAATAATTAGAAATTAAAATGTAGGCTGTCCAAATCACAAAACTGCAATTCATGAGTGAATGCCCTTGTTGCTGGGATTATAAATTAGTATAACAGGTATGAATCTATGTTTAAAACAGATTTAAAATGACAGTCACGAACCTCTAAAATAATTTAACACTTACATACCTGTGTGTGTGTGTGTGTGTGTGTGTGTATGTGTGTTTCAACCACAGAATTTTTAAAATATTAGCTAATGAAAACAGCATGTTTCCTCCCCATCAACTGCCCAGATAAAGCCCTAGAATCATTCATAAAAGTCTTTCTGATCTTTCTGGAGTGACTTTAGCAAAATGACTTAAACTTAGATACAAAACATGGAAGAAAACTAGTGCTTTTTTTCAATTTTTAAGGAATTCAAATTGTTTTAAACACATCATAAAATGTGTTCTCTAATACTCTTATGAAATATGTAGGGACAGCCATTATTAGAGAGAAGACATGTTTTCAAGAAGAACATTGTACAGAGCAGCGGGGGCGAATCCAGAGATGATCTATAGGTTCTGTAGCATGCTGTGGCATTTAATGATAGGGGCCATACCCCACAGTGATAAAGGTAAAACACAAAGGTGTTTTTCTTAAAGTAAGCACAACAAAAAGCTATAAAGCAAAACCAGCATCATTATAATTGAGCATCAGGTCGACAGTCACTGAGAAATGTTATTTGCAACACAGAATCAAATAACAATGAATATTTAACTATATAAGAATATCTAAGTCTTCACCCCTTTTATCACACTGAGAGGTGATTCAGGTATTGGTCTCATTTTATAGACTTGAGGTTTAAAGAAATTGGATAGCTTTAAAATTCTTGAAAAGATATTATTGAGACTCATTTCTGTGGACATTAGCCAGTTGCTATACTGCTGAAAACTAGTTCATCTTGTGAGAGTGGAGAATGGTGGGAGGGAGAAGGTAACAAAAAGGAGAAAGAAAGAAGAAAAAAGAAATCTAGTAGTTTCATGAATTTGAGGAAATAAAAAAGTCAAGTGTACTTTATGAAGTAAGAAGACTAATAAGAGGAATATGCTATTATTTGTACATTTTCTCAGTCAATACTTAAATATTCTAAACACACTCATAAACAGGCAATGTTTAAATACTCGTTATCTTAAATGAGTTTCTAACCAAAATGTAGAATGTGTAACATACAAGTAGAAACTTTAAAAATTTTCCCTGATATTTCATATTTGAATTTTTATAACTGAAGGCATCATATTTTGTGGTATGAAATTTCCTAAACTCTGGAAAATTGAAGTTGCTCAATTTAAGGTCCTTTATGAAAAAAAAATCAAAAGTCTTATTGTTTTGGGGTTACCAAAAATGAAGGAAAAATACAGAAAATAAGACAATTAAATCACATTCAGTATAAACACATTAATGTTATAGAACATCATTCCAAACATTTTTTTATGTTTATGTCCACAAATGTATGATTACATATTGATACAACTGCACTTGTCCTATAAATTCTTAGTCTATATCTTTCTGTCAACAATGTTATGGGCATCTTAAATGAAAATAAATAGAAGCTGGGACTACAGGTGTGCATCACCACACCAGGCCAAGAAAGATTATTCTTTTTTTGGGGGGGCGGGGGAGAGTACTAGGGATTGAACTCAGAGCCACATCCTCAGCCATATTTTGTATTTTATTTAGAGACAGGGTTTCACTGAGTTGCTTAGTGCCTTGCTTTTGCTGAGGCTGGCTTTGAACTCGCAATCCTCCTGCCTCAGCCTCCCGAGCCACTGGGATTATAGGTGTGTGCCACCATGCAAAGATTTTTCTTATTAAAATATTACTTGCCCCTTACTTATATAGATCCTGAAGGGGAGTTAAAAGGGGAGTTAAGGGGAGTTAAAAGTTAAAAACCACTGCTGTCATAGCCTTGGTAATTACAGTTTCCCTGAGCTCCACCTTCCTCCTTATTAAAGGTGGACACTGCTCTCTGTTGTATCTCGCTTACTAGGTGGAATCTAGCAATCAAATGAGACTGTGAACTGTAGAGCTTATTCTGTGAAGAATCCACACAAAAGTTCACACAGGGAGACAGCTTATAGAAAGAAAAAAAAAAAAAAAACCAACCTTTGTCTACAAGAAAACTTATACTAGTGTGAATTTTGAAGAATTAAGGTAGCCATGTCTGATCTTTTCTAATAAAGTTTATCAAATGTTTCCTGAATTTTGATGTTATGCACCAGTCAAAACAAATATAGCCAGATGTTAAGGCTCAATATTCGGCATCTACCTGAATAATCTGGGCAGCAAGCTCTGGGGTCCCATGCTTCAGGTCATGCCCGTTGATAGCCAGCACACGATCGTTGCTGCTAAGCCTGCCATCCTGGGCGGCCAGACCCCCTTCCAACAAGTCAAGAATAAAAACACCTGGCTCATCTGTCCTTCGTACTAATTTAATGCCAAGCTGTTCTCCAGAGTCCCGTTTATGAAGAACCACATGGAAAACCTCTTCCCGAGGAGAGTTGCTGTCAGAATGGGTGCATGCTCGGTTGCCAAAGCGCCTCTCCCGCAGCACAGTAAGATGCAGAGTGTTACAGGGCTGGGAAAGGACAGCTCTGGCATAGTTATGGGACACATTGCTGATATCATAGTTGTTGACCTAGGGAAAAAAAACAAAATTAGGATCAACACATAATAATCTTTTATTTTCTTAATTTGCAGAAATGTTTGTATGCCACTTTCAATGGAAACAAGATTGTGAAAATGCTATACAGCATTTTACATTATTTATAAAGAAAAGCAATTTGAAGACATTTAAAAATACAGTTTCTAAAATCAACTTACTAGAACTGGATAGAGAATAGGAGTTAGGATCACAGGCTTTGATGATAGTCTTGAATTAGAGTCCTTGGTTCTGGCATACTAACTGATAAACCAGAGCTCCACTGGGTTACAAATTTGTTTTTCCAAATGAAGTACACTTAAACCCGGAGAAAATAATCTGAATTCTATTTTAAGGAAAATGGCACATTCCAAGTGCACAACCTACTTTAGATGAGTGACTTTCTAAGAAAAGTAGGTAATTAAAATTTCACTCTTAATTCTTTAGCATACAAGTATATATCTAACTCGCTAATCATAATTCAATACTAGATATCATTTATTAAATTTTACAACCTTGAAATAATTATAGTGACTGATCCTTGGACGTGTAAGATCACTTAGAAAATACATCCAGTTTCAAATATTCATCTAGTAAATAATCATAATTTTTAGGGTTTTTTTTTCTTAAACAATTAGAATTCTTTGAATTGGTCTGACTTAAAACAAACATTCTCTGAACATTTTCATTGGGGCAGGCTATGGGTTAGGTGTTTGTGATCACCTGAAATTCTTAAATCTTTTTCATATAAATTCATGTTAAGCCAGATCTCCCCTTTCCTATTTATCTGAGATTGATTTATCTTTTGGGGGTTTGCTGGTTTCTTTTTCCTGGGATGAACTTTACTAACTTTAACACTACTAACTAGAATTTTATTGCTTTTCACCTCTTTTTAAAAATTTCATCTTTTAAACTTCAGTCATCAAATTGATAGCTGTCACATATAAACTTCTCCCCAAGTCTGCAACATATAGGCACTTAGTAGTGGTGATCCAAGACTGATAGAAATGTTGACTAATATGGGTCAAGACCAGAACTTTAAGGTAGTGTCTGCAAAACTAGGCTGAAATGGACTCATCAGCTAAAAGCTACCTATTTCTAGGTTAACATCTCAAATTTGGTCATATCATAAAGGACTCTACAAAACATCTGGCTGAAATCCAACTATTTTTTCCAGCCACATGCAAACATGCTGTCTCATATTTTCTTTGTGAAATAGACTGAGAAATATCCTACAACTGGAAAAAGATTCATCCTTCTTGAATGCATGGCTGCCAGTGAAATTCAGAGAACAGACAGACCAAATAAAATGCTCCTTCTAGATTTTGTAAAACATCATCAGCAAAGTAAACTCTACCACATTTCTGGGTTAAGAGAGTGTGTGTGTGTGTGTGTGTGTGTGTGCGTGTGTGTGTATGCGCGCGCGCGCGTTTTAAGCAAAGTGATTAATACAAGACTAATTATTTTCCTTCAAAACTGGAGACACCTAAATCATCAATAATTTTTGTCAAACTAAAATACTTATTCTTACTAATGTTCTAAAAGTTATATTATATTTAATAATGATGTTGATAAAGCTTATAAAAGCAGTTCTTTAAAAACTATAAATTTGTGAATAGCAGCAAAAGATCTTGAGAGCATATGGTCCTCCTTTGCAAAGAGGCTTTTAATAAAGAAACATAAATGTATGTATATGTATCTTTCTCTCTTTGTCTATATCTATTATGGGGGAAACAAAGTCACCCACTGTTAGCTGCACATGGTTTGCTTAAATAAAACTAGAGCTTAGCTCTCTGGTCTGCAAATAATCTTACTGCTTCTTGGGCATTTTCAAATTGGTTTACCCATATCCAGCTTATATGAAGTAGAAAATAACAACAACAAAAAACCAAACGGGGAAAAAAACCATTCAAAAAGGGTTTTTACTTATTTCTTTTTGCAGTACTAGGGGTTCAACCCAGGCCTTGCACTCTATCACTGAGCTATATCCTCATCCCACAAGAGTTTCACTTCTCAATGACCACAAGTGTTTTACTTCTCCACTTCTGGACAAAGTGGGTAGCTTCACTTATGGGCTCCAAAGCACCACTGTGGGTGTGTGTGTAGGGTATTCTACTAATCAGACATGAAATAGTGAAGCCTACACCAGAGCAAATGGAAGTACGAGGTAGGTATCTGAAGATCATGGTGCTAGACTCAACAACAAATCTAAAGAAGGAAAAGTCCTTGCACTTGAGTTTTCTTAAGAGACAGATTTTCTTGTTCATGAGTATTTATTTCATCTTTCCAGAAATTATTCCATTTTTTGAGCTTTAAATATCATTACACTGATTCAAATGTCCAGACCAGTCTTCATATAAATTCCAATTGTATAGAGAATTCTTTATCTCTGAGGTTTCAATATGCCCGCCAATAAATTATCTTGTCTATGCTAATTGTTTTTTTGGGAATACTTATTTCTTCTTAAAAATAATCTTCTGGAACAATAGAAAGAGTTGTATCAGGGGTTATTAAAAATGCAGTTAGAATTCTTAGAGTGTATGTGGGAGTCAGTAAGAGATGACTAAAATTTCTGAACTCTGTCTTAAATTTCTGTGATATAAATTATAAGTAAGTTGGTCTGGGGTAGTATCGTTCAATGACAAAGCACTTTCTTAGCATTCATGGGCCCTGGGTTCAATTCCCTATACCACCAAAAAAAAAAAAAGTAACTAATGTTTTGTGGTTCTGACTACAGTCAGTAATCAATATACAGAAAGATAAAACAGACATAAAAGTAAGAGATGGATGGGAAAACTGGGTGTGGGAAATACCAATGGATAAGAAAATCTCAGCCTGGGTAAAGGTCACCCTGGACTAGTCAGTCATGGAGCCTAAGCCAGGAAGAACCTAGCATGCCCAGAGAGCCTGGTACTGTGTATACAGTCACATGTGAGACTGAAAATTAAGTATACATATATGTGTATATATATATATGTAAAAGTATATGGGGATACAGAAAAAATTAAAGATAAACTCTGATCTGCTTTGCACATGAAAATAGAAAAACTTTTCTATCAATTTCCATAATATCATAATTTTCTAAGTTTTAAACTTATAAGAACAAAAAGGCCCAAGTTAACAGAAAAAACTAAAACTGATACCTGAAGAATCTGGTCTCCAGCAAGGAGTCTCCCATCTCTGGCAATAATCCCATCCCGGTAGACTTCCTGGATGACAATGTTAATTAGTGGCGTTTCATTGCCACCCACAATGCTAATTCCTAACTGAATGTACGGATTGGACCGGTGAATTTCAATGGTGGTAACTTCTCCTTCTGGCAAACTAAGTGGCTGTTGTGCAGCTGCCAAGTTGAAAATGAGAGAAGAAAAACAAAGAAAAAAATGTTTTATATTCTGATTCTTTTCAGGTCAATAAGGCTTCTCATGTTATTATGTAGATGATTAATAATAACAAAGCAATGCCACTGGATAAGAAATGTAATGACAAACAAAATCTATGTTAACATTATCTAAAATTTCCTCTTTCCAAAGGCGATCAGCAAATAATCAACAAATAACTACTGCATATCAGATCACTAGGGCTGACAAGAATGATCTGATGAAGAAACATTAACACAAATCATCTTGCCATGACTAATAAGAGAAGAGAAAGTCTAGGCCATGAAGCAGTGTAAATAGTTCAAGGCAGTGAAAAAAGAAAACCCTAATTCTGTAGTAAATAAGCCCTCAGGTGTTAAGAAATTTGCCTTATCAAGCTCCTAAGAAAGAGGCAGATCTTGAGTCTTAGGAGATGAAAAGGGTCCACAGCTATAGCCAGAAAAATTTGAGTATGCAGTAAAATTTGTAGTTTGTAAGAGAAAATTATTTTTAGAAGTAAAATATGTAAGGCTAACTGCAGAGGACTGCCTAAGATCTAGAACTGCAGGCTTTCCGTTTATTTCCTGGTGGGGTGTACAGATAGAGCTGTGGTTAGCTCCAGAGGTGAATGATGATTAGAAGCATGTTCTTGAAGTCAGATATCAAATCCCCAGCTACCTAGTGGCTATATAAGCTTTCCCTTTTAATCTTAATCTTCTAATGATGTTTAAGCATTAATTAACTACATAGAAAGTACTCAATATAGTGCCTGACATAGAATAAGCAGTTGATATCAGCTAACATTTTTGTTTCTGTTCTTGATATTGTTGATTTCTTATGTCAAGAGACAAACAAGTTTCTGAACACATACACATGAATAATAAGAACTGTGTGAATGACCAGTGAATTTGTGGATTACTAGAGAAAAGGGATGGGGAAGGTTCACCTTCCTCCAGGGTAAGACTCATGTTTTATTTCTAAAATGCAAATTGCTAGAACTATACACTGAAAAGGGTGCATGATGTGGTATGTGAATTACATCTCAAAGTGATATTTTTAAAGAGGACAAAGTGTTGGAAGAGTAGTGGGAAAGAAGGCAATATAGAGAGGAAGTACACGAAGAGATAAACTGCACGTACTGTCGGCTCCGGTGCTCTCTTCGAAGGCAGGGTTGTCCAAGCCAGGCTCTTCAGTCCAAGTGGGAAGAGATGCAGGTGTTGAATTCCGCTCAGGGGGCACTGTGCCTGTGCCTGTCCCCATCCCCAAACAGTCTGTTTCTAGAGATAAAGTACCTGAAGGATCTATTATAGTGGATCCATTTTCATTCTCAATCTCTGTCTGAGTTTTACTAGTTTTCCTTCTCTCTAAGGCAACTCTCCGATGAGAAGCTCCAGGACACCTAGAAAGAGTATTAGGTGGTTTCCAGATGATTTGAAAAGTAAACAAAAGGGAGAGGGATGGGTGGATTACTAGTTTTCTTGAACAAAGGAACTGCAGAGGCTTCCTTTCAAAAAGATCCTAGAAATACCACACAAGTGGTACAAAATTCTGATCCTGATCTCAAAATAAGTTCTTACACTCCACATAGCAGGCAAATTACAAATAAATGGCATTGGCATTAACAGTGGTTTGATATCAATCTCAAAGAATACTTCAGTGGAGAACCATTTTCAGGTATACATTAGTCATCAGAAAACACTCAATAATGTCTGCGTTGCAGGACTGACCCCAAGAATCTGATCATATGATCCCTTTCACAGGCAAGTTGTCTCAAGCAGAGGAATGGATCATCAGTCTCGGCCCGGAGGGGTGTCCCAACTTAAGATGCTCAGTGTGCCTCAAGGCCACTCTACTCTCCACAGTTACATTACACACCCATTAATTAGTGGGTACTAATGCACCTGACGCTTTACAACTTAAAGCAAGGCACAGTTGATTAGAAACAGGCCCAAATAACTATGATAGACATGAAGGGAGACAAAGAGATATCTCCTAGTCAATAAAACTAGGTTTGCAAAATTGGCATTACAGATAAGCTATGTGAGCTGAAGAATGTATTTCAATTATTTGGGAAACTTACATAATACCAAGAAATAAGAACTGTTAACGCACTTATTTTTACTTATTTACGCAAACAGAAAGGTCAGATGGACCCTTATTTAAACTCAAAACATTTAAATAAAGGCTTTATATAACATATTAGAAATGATATTCGTTTAATTGGACACCTAGTTGGACGTCATGACCAATAATGCCCAGTATGAAGAGTGGAAGATGCAAATTAGTGAATGAGAGCCCCCTCTGGGAGAGGAGATTATCCTAGACTGTATACTAAGGCTGCAGACCTTCATTTAATAATAATATTTTTAAAATTCCCACATTTCTAACAAAACACAGGATTAAATACAACTAAAAGCTACTCCTTAACTATAAAAGTAATGTTTTCCCTTGAGGACTAAAGATTTATTTTAAACCGTATATTTCAAGTTCTTGAAAAGGCCCGCTATGAACTTCCTTTTATTCACTTTTCTCTCATTTCTTGTTTTCTCTATATCTTGTTAATAAGGGGGATAATTGATTTTCTTCTCTGCATTGTTCCTGCAAGGACCTGACAAACATTTCTGAAATTAGATCATGGAAAACACTACTTTTGTCAGATAAGCAGATTTAATTAGAAATATATTTTAAAAATATTTTATCCTCCTCTCCCCCAAAAAACTAGAGGCAAAAACTGGACTATAAAAATATTGACTGAAAAAAATAGGTTAAGATTTAATTTCCAAAATATATCATAGACAAATATCCACATGGGCAAAAGCTAGTACTCAGAGGAAAAAAAAAACAGACCAGAAGCAGGAAATAAAAAATATAAACAGAATGTGAACATCTGGGAATTGGCTAAGCCAACAATCCTAAATTATCCGCACACCAAATAATTATGGCATATCTAAAAACACACTAAAAACAAAATTTCAAAAAGGTAAACCCAAAATTGTTGGAGAGGTGAAGAAACAGGCATACTTACATTCCCAATGGGACAGCAAATTGCTAACAAAACAGGAAATTACTGACAGGAACAGGAAAGATATTAAAAAGGATATCATTTAAAAACACGGAAAAATGACCTCACCCAGCATTAGAGGAAGAATGCCACAGACAGGACTTTTGGGAACACCCAGAGTCAGACAAGATGGGTCAGCTGAGCAGACGGAGACAGAACCACAGACAGAAGATGGGAAGAGGAAACTCCACACCTAACTAAGGGAGGCAGAGTACTGGCAGAGTGGCCAACAAGGCAATTGCCAAACAGGGGCAAATAAGGAGCTTTCAGTCTGATTTGGGAAAAACTCAGGGTGTATTTCAAAGGTGCTCTATTTTGAATCTGAAATATCCTCCAAAAGCTCATGTAAAGCCTTGGTTCCCAGCAACGGCACTATAGGGAAGTGGTGAACCTTTGTGAGACAGGGCTTAGTGGGAGAAAAATAGGTCATTAGAAGGCATACCCTTGAAGGGGATATTGGGATCCTGTCCCCTTTCCTCTCTTTGCTTGTCCACCACAATGACACGAACAGGCCTCCTCTACCACACACTCCCTACTATGATGTACTATGCCACCACAGGCCCAAAGCAATAGGGCCAAAGTGACCACAGACTGAAACCTTTGAAACCACAAGTTAAAATAAACCTTTCTTCCTTTTAAGTTTATTATCTCAGGTATTTTGTCATAGCAACAGAAAGCTAATACAGATCATGGTGACATGAGAAAAGAAACTTGGCAATGAGGACAAAAGCCCAGAGTATAATATAAACATTTTTGTTAATATACCAGGCATTCTAAGCAAACTAGACACTGAAAATTGAACAATTTAAAGGAAAAAGAGGGTTAGGATAGTCCATTCAAAACCTGAGCATATGGAAATAGCTGCTAACAGGCCTGGTGTTTCTTTTTGGTTGTATTGAAATGTTCTAAAAATTAGATTGTGATGAATATACTAAAACTGTACACTTTAAAAAGGCGAGTTTTATAATATGTGAAATATACCACAATAAACTTATTTTAAAAAACTGTTAGGGAACAAATAGATCTGACAGAAAAGCTCATGACCAACAGCTCAGAACTATCAAATTTGTAATCAACTGAAAGACAAAGACTCCTATACACATTATTTGCCTCACAACCACTTTACTATCTCCATTTATAAATGGAACACTTGAGACTTAACTATGCCAACATCACAGCTATTTTATTGCAGAGCCCCAATCCAAATATAATCATATTTCAAAGGTTTCTGCTCTTTCCTTCCTATCACATGCCCCCCAGTCTCAGAAAAACATAAATCAAATTTGTTCTACAAACTTTCCTAGAAATAATAATAGATGTAAGAGCTAGAAGGGCCATAGTAGTTGTTAAAAATTAATAAATAAAAAAGCAAACAAAACCAAAAACCTATGTAGTTTTGGAAACAGAGCCCTTAACACTAACACAAACTATGGGAATAGAGCAGGCAGCTTGGTTTATTCAAGCAGGTAACTGAATGTAGTAGAGTAGTATAGAGATATTAAAAACGAATATAGAAATGTGTACAATGTTTTATTAGAACAGGGTAGGCATGTGCTGAGAACACCTGTGCACGTGGAGTCTGAGGCTATGTCCAGCACAAACTGCCAGAGGCTGAGGTCTGTACCTCCACAGGGCGGGGTCTCTAGATGAAAGTGTGCATTTTAATTTTCTTAAAATAAAATCAAAGGGCTCTTGCAGAAGCCAAGTGCCAAACTGAGGGATATTTTTTCTTCTCTTAATGAAGGTCATGTCTATTCCCACTTGATTTGTGCTACAACAACATATTCCCTGATAAAAATTGTATATGAGCAAATTCATATAAGGAAACATATGGTTTAAAAGAACACACTATATTATTATCAGTTGTATTAATAGTGGGGTAACAGTGGTGGTAATATACCAGTAAAATAAAGCAACACATGCTAAGTGCCATACAATGTCTGGAAAGTAAAGGAACTGAAAGAATGTGAACATCCTAGAACCAAGAAAAATGATAAAAAGTTATAAAGTAAACTATGCAAAACCCCAAATCAACTGATATTGGTGAAAACAGTGCTTCAGGATATCTAAAAAGCCTCTTTTCCACAAAAGCAATGTGAAGACTGGAAGAAATCATCAGAACCAATTATTTCTGAACTCTAGTCAAAGAATTGGAGTAATTCAGAAAGGATTTATTTAAGGAAAATGGCTGATTCTGAATCTGAACAGGGAGCTTTGTGGCAACTGGACAAGTCCTATTGCTATCCCCATCTCCTCAGCTGCATTACTGGAAAAGTAACAGTCTCTTCATACTGAAAATCAGGAGTCTCACAGTCATTAGAGGAGCCAACTGGAGTGCCTCCAAAGCCCCATGCTCAGAAAACTGTCATTAAATGACCTGTTGGTTCCCTGGAGGCCTCCACTCAGAAGGCTGTCTCTGTCTGACTTAGAGATTGCTCAGTACAAATAGTCTTTTTGCTGGGGGCATTTGTTGGAGGGAAGGGGAGAATCACATACAGTTGCTTAAGATTGTGACTGCCTGTGGGAGAAAAGCAAAAGTTGAAAAGAAAAACTTAAAAAGAAAAACTAGGGAATGAAATGTCTTCAGGGGTTCAAGGGCTGTGTATACACACAGGAAAGATAAAAGAAGACCTGAGCTCACTTTGGGTTGATGATGAAGCGCTGTGAAAACAGAGTATGAAAACTTAGGCAGAGCTGTCAACTGCTCAGAGTGGTGAAGGCATAGCATTCCCCATCATGTACAGAGCCCTCGCGAAGATGTTGAGATTTATTGCGTCCAGGCATTTATGAAAGTCTGTCCAATCATTAGCTGACCAGTGAATAAGATTAAAAAGGATTAGTTCATAGAAGTCACAGAACAAATAACAATAACAAAAGCAATAATAAATCCTGAAAAGGGGAAAGAATCTAATTTCCAGAGTTGCCAGATTATATTATTTAAATTGCCCAGAAGTTCAAAATATGATTAAGAGAAATGCAAAGAAACAAGTAAGTATGGTCCACACACAGGAAAAGAGCAACAATAAAAACTGTCCCTAAGGAAGCCCAAACATTATATTTATAGACGATGACTTAAATCAGCTATTTTGAAAATATTCAAGAACTAAAGAAAACCATATATAAAAAACTAAAAGAAAATATGAGAATTATGTCTCACCAAAAAGAAAGTATCAATTAAAATGAAAGCATAATAAAAAACTAAATTGAAATTCTAGTGATAAAAAGTACAATAAACAAGAAATTCGCTAGAGAACAGACATGAAAAGAAAAAGCAGACTTGAAGATAGGTTAACTAAGATTATCAATCTGAGACACAGAAAGAAAAATGAGAGAGAAAACAAAAAAGAACAACACAGAAAGAAAAATGGTGGTGGTGGGGGGAAGGAGTAGGGCCCTGTGGGGTACCATGAGGAGCAGAAAAAAGAAGGAACAGAAAGAGTATTTGAAGAAATAATCAAAACCAAAGTTGACTAAAAAAAAAAAACAACACATTCATTTCTACATCTAAGAGGATCAACAAAGTCCAAGTAAGAAAACTAGCAGTGAGTTCCATAAGTAGACACATCATAATCAAACTGATAAAAAACAAAGAAAAGGAATCTTCAAAGCAGGAAGAGAGAAACAACTTATCACATGGAAAAGATCCTCATAAGATCCTGATGATTTCTTTTCAGAAAACATAGAGGCTAAAAGGCCAGCCATGGATAACATGGTCAAAGTTTTAAAATTTAAAAATTAAAAAAAAATTAAAATGGAAAGCACAAGAGAATATCTATATCCTGTAGAATTATCCTTCAAAACAAAAACCAGCTTAAGACATTACCACATAAACTAAAAACAAAGAGCTTGTTGCTAGCAGACCTGCCCTCTAAGAAATACTAAAAAGAGTCCTTTAGGCTTACCTGAAAGGATACCTGACAGTAACTCAAATACACATGAAGAAATAAAGAGTTCCAGGAAAGGTGGATAAATATAAAAAGATAGCATATCTTCCTTTTTTTGTTGTTGTTTATAACATTTTTTTCCCTATCTGCTCTAAAGACAACTATACAAAACAACAATTAGAATTCTTTGTTGGTGGGTACATAATACACAAAGATGAAGTTTTCATAATAGTAACAGCAGGAAAGAGGAGGAGAAAACAAAAGTACATACTGTCATGCATCATTACTAATGGGGAAATGTTCTGAGAAATGCACCATTAAGTACTGCAGAGTGCACTCAACAACTCTATGTGGTCCAGGTCAATTACTTAAGGTAGCCGTTTGATGTGCTCGAGATATGGCAAACAAGATGTATGAGGCTGCTGGTGGCATAACACAGAATACTGTTCAACAACAAAATATGTTTTAATAAGTAGAAGGTATGATAAAAAGTAAAGACGCAAAGCAGTAACAGTCATTTATTATTAAATATTATGTTCTCTACATAACTGTACCTGTTATACTTTTATAAGATTGGAAGCACAGTAGGTCTGTTTACATGAGCATCACCATAAACACATGGTGATACGTTACACCAGTGTTACATTGGCTATGACATTACTAGACAATAGGAATTTTTCAGTTCCATTATAATCTTATGAGAACACTACCATATGTGCAGTCTGTTATTAACTGAAACGCTGTGAAGCAGTGTGTGATTATGCAAAGTTTCTGTATACCTAGTGTTGATGGATAATTTTATCAATATGAATGGGCCATGGAGTAAGTGCCCAAACTGAACATTGTTTCTGGGTGTGTCTGTGAGGGTGGGTCTAGATGAAGGTAGTGCTCAATCAGAGAACTCAGTAAAGTATAAGGGAAAGACCTCTCTACAATATGGTTGGGTATCATTCAATCCATTGAGGATCTGTACAGAGAAAAAGGCAGAGGAAAGACAACATAGTCCCTTTTCCCCTCTCACACTGCTGGGACATCTCATCTTCTCCTACGCCTAAAACTGGGATTTACACCATGGCTCCTTTAGCTCTCAAACCTTTAGACTGAATTACATCACTGATTATCCCAAGTCTCCAGCTAGTAGACAGCATCTTGTGGGACTTTTCAGTCTCTCCATAATCATGGGAGCCAACTCTTCATTAAGAAATCTCCTGGGGCTGGGATCGTGGCTGAGTGGTAGAGCGCTCGCCTATCACATGTGAGGCCTTGGGTTCAATCCTCAGCACCAGATATAAATAAATAAAATAAAAGTATTATGGCCAACTTCAACTAAAAAAAAATAAATATAAAAAATTGGAAAAAAAAAAGAAATCTCCTATTGGTTCTGTTTCTGTGAATAAAGCTGTTATAAACAAACACATTAATTGTAATCCCAGGATAACCACTGAGAAAATAATTTTAGTTAAAATAACCAGGGGCTGGGTGCAGTGATGCACGCCTATAATCCCAGTGACTCATGTCTGTATTCCCAGTAACTTGGGAGGATGAGGCAGGAGCATTGCAAATTCTAGGCCAGCCTCAGCAACTTAGGTTCTAAGCAACTCAGACCCTGTCTCAAAATAAAAAATAAGAGGTTTAGGATATGGCTCAGTGGTTAAGCACCTCTGGGTTCAATTCCCAGTACAAAAACAAACAAGCAAAGAAAGAAAGAAATACAAGAGAATTAAAATGATGTACTAGAAAAAATCTAACACAAAAACAGAACAGAGGAATAAAGAAACAGAGAAAGACAATAACAAATAGCAAAATGGCAGACATAAATGCCACTTTATGAGTAATTAAATTGATGATTTGATTAGAGTAAATATCCATTCAAAAGCCAGGCATTGGCAGAATGAGATAAAGAAACAAAACAAACACAATCCCACTATGTACTACCCACAAGAGACACACTTCAGATTCAAAAGCATAAATGGGCCAAAAGTAAGAGATGGAAAGAAAACAAACAAACAAACATATAAACAATAGCCAAAAGAGGATAGGAAGGCATACTAGTTTCAGCAAAATAGATTTTAGAAGAAAAAATAATTTTTAATGACAAAGGACATTTTATAATGATGAAAGAAAAGCCTGATCTATCAAGAAGATATAACAATTATAAATATAAACACACCAAACAACAGACCCCAGAAACACAACAAATATTTAAGGAAGAAAGAATTCAACATAACGAAAGCTTCAATAATGGGTAGAACGATTAGATATAAGAACAAAAGAATAAACAGATTTTAATAAGACTATAAAACAACTACGCCTATCAGACATCTACAGAACACTCCATCTATCAATAGCAGAACACATATTCTTTTCAAGAACACATGGAATCATTTAATTTACCAGGATAGACCATGAGGTAGGCCATTAAAAAAAGCCTCAATAAAATTTAAAGGGTTGAATAATACACATTATGTTCTCCCACAAATAATTAACTAAAAGTAGATCAAAGACCTAAATGTAAAAGCTTATAAAACTTTTGGGTGTAAATCCTTGTAATCTTGGATTAGCCAATGCCTTCTTTTTTTTTTAATATTTATTTTTTAGTTGTACACACACCTTTATTTTTTTATTTATTTTTATGTGGTGATGAGGATCGAACCCAAGCCTTCACACGTGCTAGATGAGCACTGTACCACAGAGCCACAACCCCAGCCCAACCAATGGTTTCTTACATATGACCACAAAAGCACAAGCAAACAAAAAATAAACTGGGCTTCATAAAAATCAACTTATTTGTCCTTCAAAGGACATGGGAAAGCAAAAAGATACCTGATAGTCAGCTGGTACGTCAGAGAGAAAACCTTTAATAAGTTTTTTCTATGCTGAGACCTTCTCTAATTCACCAAATGGGCTTTTCCTTCTTAAAAATTATAAAAAAGAAAAATAGGATGCAAATGCACAATTTAACAACAACAAAAAAACTAACATTTAGAATTACTATATCTTTAAATGTTAAATTATTGAGGGTGGGTTAGGAATAGGCTAAAAGAGGTAAGGAAGAATGCTTTATTATTGATGTTGCTTGGCAGAATATAACAAAGTAATGATTTAAATGCTACATATTTAGTATAATAAATAGAATATTTCTTAAAGACTTTGTTTTTTCATTCAAAGCCAGACACTGTCTACATTTTTTAAATTCTTCATTGTTTTACTAATATGTAATTCATTAAGAGTACTTTTACTTAGAAACATTCATTTTTCCTAAATATTTTACTTTTAACTGTAGGAGGAAAATGTCAGCTCTTCTCAAACTGAAACATATTTCTTCTGATCAGTAGTCAGATGCGTTATCCATTGCGCCACTGGCCCATGCTTGAAACATATTTCTTAAGAGAATGTCTTCAAATAGGGAAGGCAATCTAATACTTTAAATCACCAAATTTATATAAACTATTGCTAATGCTCTATTTCTACCCATAACTAAGAGGTTTTCAAACCCTAAATATTCAAGGACAAAAGGTACATGATAGACATGACTTTTATGAGACTTATTGTTGCTGATGTTCAAATTCTGTGAATTTTAGTGAAACTTACAAAAATTACCTATTTCTCACAAGATTGTGTACAAAGACACCACAGTCATAACAATCACGTTCTATGCCTCAGCACATCATTCTTTTACTACTTCGTGTTGATTTGAGATATAGCTGCAATCATTTTTTACCTTTTCTCATCATAAGATGATGTCAATGTCTTTTCTGATGGGTCTACATGGTTCTATCACTGTTTCCCACAAAGAGACAAGAGATGCCAGGTGACTTGAGGCTGTATCATACCAGGCCTTGAAATGTCTGCCTTGTTTACAAGAACACTAAACAACTACATAAAAACTTTAAATACTCCAAGGCCACTATACAGAAAGGCCACCTGTAGGCGCTCCAGCTGGGCCCAAGCTTCTATTAATCCCCACCTTGGAGACAGACATGTGAATAAAGAAGCCATCTTGGAAGGAGACTCTCCATTTCTGACTGTTGTAGTCCCTGGCTTTATGCTTTTCCCAGATGTGGCCTAGATATGCAGCACTGACAGTCCATCTCTGCTGTGTCGTGTCTGAATTCCTAACTCATAGAATCTGTGCAAAGAATCAAATGCTTGTTGATGTATGTCCCTCTATTTGGCCTGATTAGTTTCCCAATATTGGATAACCAGAGCACAGGCTAACAACCGAATTGAATAAATATTAGAAGAGTGTCAACTTTTGAGCAAATGAATCCAAAGCCTAGTAAAGACACAGTCACAATCCTAAAGGAATCTGCAACCCAGAAGATTCCAACTTGCTATCAGCTTGCCAGGATTATGTAGTCTGCAGAACAGTGTGTAGCACACAGTACACAATATCTGTTGAATGAATGAAGAACTATATTATGTACAGTTGAGTTTTAGAAGATAAAACACTTCTACTTGAATTTTAACATTTTAAATTGAGACCAGAGAAAGGCAAGATCGTCATCATTTGTGTTCATATGGAATACAAAAATCTTATTAACTTTTATAATTTAACATTTTATATTTGTATTAGTAATCACTCTGTACTATTTATAGCAGGCAAATAACCACTTTTCCCAATAATCCACCTTTACATTGTATCTTTCACATTTAGGTTTAAGATACCTTGGAAATGAATAAATTCGGACCTCAAATATTAATAAGCACACCTGGAAAATGAACGTCCAAAAAGATGTAATTGTTTATCAACTTATAAATAAAAAGGATAGTTTGCAATTCCTAATTTTTAAAATCAGCATCATAAATGTTTTAATAGAAAATACTCTATATTAAATTCTTATATGCATACTAGTTCAATGAATATTCCTAAAAATCTAAGAAATTTTTAACTCACTTCTCTCAATTAAGACTTTGTTTGGTTCCTCTAAATCTCATAATTAATATTGATAAAAGGTCACAAAAGGCTAGGTATGGTGGCACACACCTGCAATCCCAGCAGCTTGGGAGGCTGAGCAGGAGGATTACGAGTTCAAAGTCAGCCTCAGCAACTTAGCAAGTCCCTAAGCAATTCAATGAGAACCTGTCTCTAAATAAAATATTAAAAGAGAGTTGGGGATGTTGGCTAGTGGTTAAGTGCCACTGGATTGAATCCCAAGCACTAGCACACCCCCTCCAAAAAATAAAAATAATTAAAAAAAAAAGGCACAAAAGAATCTTATACCTTAAGAATAGAACTATGAAGAGAAATAAAAAGCTCAAAGTATTCTACAGCTATAACGAGGCCTGACCCAGATTAGCATATTCCAAAGCCTGGTGCCAAATTCTAGGAAGTCTTATGTTCAGATTCAATGCCTACTGGTGACAAAAGACACACAGGAAAATTAAGATTGAACTACATGCATTTTCAAGTCTATCCATCCTATTTTCTCTTTTTTCAGGATCGATGACCAAACTCAGGTTCTTGCACATGCTAGGAAAGCACACTGCCACTGAGTTAAATTCCCAATCCTTAGCCTATTCTTTTTAGGCCTCCATTTTCAGACAACATAGTTTAGATATAGGCAGTTTCTCTGTAAACCTAAGCATTTCTAACATTTTTTTTAATTGGAATTATGCTTTATTTACATTAATCCTTCTTATTTATTTATTTATGCGTTACAATTTCTAACATTTTAATGGCATCTCATTATTTTTCATTCTTTCCTCATATGTCTTAATTATTTCTAATGAGTACTACAATACCATTTAGGAACAGAATGAACTTGTATATTCATGGATATGTATAGTAGTAGGGCACATGATCTGTCTGTGATAGGGTCAAGCATGGCATATTAGAAGGTAAACAAAAATACTAAAGTTGAAGTCTAACTCTATCATAAACTAGCTATAAATTTTTATGACAGTTTCCTCATTTGTAAAATGAGGGGGAAGATTAGATAATCTCCTTTCATTCTATGATTTTATGTTGGTTTAATGATAAGTCATTGCCTGCCAGACTCATATCTAAATGCACTATGATGTATTTGCACTGTTTTTCACAGAAATCAAGATACCCACAGATTCAAACTGTGCAAATGGCTTACCTTGAAGTTAAGAAATCAATACATTTATTTCTGTTATTTTATGTGGTCCTATAAACCTTTTTATAAAACCTAGTGACTTCTCTTTCATTTTAATCCTTCCTATAGCTTAAATAATTTTAAAGATCATCTTTTATTGAAATCAAATTATAAGATTCACCAATCACGAGGATGTGGGGGGAAAAGGCATACTCACACATTGCTGGTGGGACTGCAAACTGGTGCAACCACTTAGGAAAGCAGTATGGAGATTCCTTAGAAAATTTGGAATAGAGCCACCATTGGACCCAGCTATCCCACTCCCCAGTCTGTACCCAAAGGATTTAAAATCAGCATATTACAGCCCACATCAATGTTTATAGCAGCTCAATTCACAATAGTTAAACTGTGGAACCAACCTAGATGCCCTTCAATATGAATGGATAAAGAAACTGTGATACATATACACAATAAAATATTACTCAGCATTAAAAGAGAATAAAATGTGGCCTTTGCAGGTAAATGCATAGAGTTGGAGACTATCGTGCAAAGCAAAGTAAGCCAATCCCAAAAAACCAAAGGCCGGATGTTTTCTCTGATAAGTGAATGCTAATCCATAATGGGGGGCAGGGGCATGGGGGCAGAAAAAATGGTGGAATGAGATGGACATCATTACCCTAGGTACATGTATGACTGCACATATGGTGCAATGCTACATCATGTACAGCCAGAGAAGTGAAAGGTTGTGTTACATTTGTATAAAATGAATCAAAATGCATCCTGCTGTTACATACACCTAATTAGAATTAAAAAAAAAATTAAAAACTATTGAATATCTTGAAAAAACATGAGTTAAAAAAAAGATTCACCAATCAGCTAACTAAATTACTTAACCACTTTAAAAGCTTTTTAATCAGAAAAAAAAAAAAATCCAGTTTTCCAACTCCTAGTTCTTGTTCAGTTTAGCCTCTGAATAGACTCTACAAGATCTTAGCAAATAAAATCATGCACCTTATTTCCATACTTATTTTTCCAACAAAATTACCATTTTTATTAGTTGTATAATATCCTACTGGATTGATACACTACTGTAATTTTAATGCTTCTCTACTTGTAAGTAATTATTTTGACTACAATTTAACAAACTATACACAAGATTGCAGTAAATATCTTTATATATAAATTTTCCTTCCTTTGGATTATTTTCTTAGGATAATAAACTAGATAAAAGCATATTTACATTTATAGCTATCACCCATTTGAATTTGTTTTGTATTATAGTAATAAAAATATTAGTAAGTATAAAACTAGCTTCTCACTATAATTTCTATATTCATGTTTTTGATAAATCATCAAGTTAAATATTATCCCATGCAACTTATTGTATTAGATTTGTCTATTTATTTACTGGTGCTTGGTCTGTTTTTAACCAATTTTTTGTTTATTTGCTTCAACAATCTTTTTATAAAACCTAATTGTTTGTCTTTCTTTCCTATTTCTGGCTTACCTGTTTTTAAGATGTGCCTCCAGATCACAGCGTTGCATTACATCTTGGCACACTGAAGAAAATGGACATAAAACTAATAATTTGTCTAGAAGTTTATGAACTAGAATGCTAGATTTCTTACACAATTTGAAATGAAGTCTTTTGCGGTCCAATGGACAGAAATCTTTCTCTTGTAAAAAGTTTCTGAGGCACTTGTAGCAGAATGTATGTCCACAGGGCGTGTCTAGTGGCTGCAACAGAGGCTGAAGGCAAATATGGCAGACGAGGTCATCATCCACTTCATCCTGGTAATTATATAAGTGGTTTTCTCTTGTCCAGTGCTGTTGGCCACACTCAAAACACAGGGGGTTTAGGGAAGAACAGGAAGTCTGTTCCACTGACACCATTTCATCACTTGTTGTTCCCATTTTGAATCAAATGATGCAGTTTCTGTACCCTCATATATTAGACTTCCTCTGGAGGTTTGGTATTCCTTGAATAGACAGGGATGTATCTGATTATAGCCAAAATCTGTTTTTCTAGATAAACAATACAAAAAAAAAGTAATCAGTATCAATCAAGATAGGTTTAAAACAGTGAATATAGCATTACTAACATTTTTAGTACAAAATTAAAGTTTAGATCAGGTAACAAATTAGCCATAAAGATAAAGATAATTATTTCATAATTTATGAAATAAATTAATTTCCTCATAGCTAAGAATGACTTACACACTATTAAGATGTTGATCAAAAAAGAACTTGTGATTAAAAGCAAAGATACCATGTTATATGGTATGACATAAGAAATAATCAATTTGTTTTACTGACTGAAATCCCCAAATATTTCACTGTCCAATGATAGAATATTATGAAGATTAATTGACTTTAAAACTAACAGTGCATTCTGTGGTATATTATGTTAATACATTTATATTTGCCATCCCAGCCATCGCTTCTTACTTCTGATTTGGTACTATACAAAAGATAGCGTGTTTGAAATGTAGTCTTAAGGATAATTCAGTTTGTTAATAAAGTGACCTTTTGCTCTGCACTGTGGGAAAAAACTTCAAAGCATGATTTCAATATTCTCCCTCATATAAAACTGATTATAGAAAGACACATCTGCATAGCATATAAACATCTGTACAAACTGTTAGGTAAAATACTATTTTATTACATTAAATGGAAAAAAAATCTGCTGTAATTCAATTAAATAAGACATGTGGTAAATTTCAATTCTACTTCACATTATTCCATACTTTCATTAGATCTTGCTTACTTGGAGTGTGTATATTCTCGCCAACACAAGACTCTCACAACATTCTCCTTCAGGTTAGTACATGCCTAGTAGGGAACATTCCCCTCATATAAAGGCTTCCATACTTCTTACTGCCGAAGCACCAAGGGTTAAAAAATTAGATTCGATCCCTGATACAATAAAAAAACCCCAAACATACATATATATGTATATACGTATATATGTATATATGTATATACATATATATGTGTGTCCTACATATATACATTTCCAATCCAAAGGCAGCAGCTCTTCATATCCTTTCTGTAAGTATTTACAGAGTCTCCAGTATATGCTTAACACTGAAGCCCAGCAGAGGAAGAGGACAGTTAAGAAAACCAGCTATTAAAATTCTGTGTAATAAGTACTCTAAAGAAAGTGACACACAGGGTCTTGTATGAATGTGGGAAAGATGAGGAGAACTGGCATTTAATTCCATTTGGCTTTGTGGCTGGAAATACTTTTAAAAGAGGAAGAAACAAAGACTGCTGAGTTGTGACAGGAAGCATTAACCAGAGAGGAAAAATGGACAAGGGCATCTGGGGCAAGACAATAGCATCAGCTAGTAGCATCAGTTACATTTTCACAAGTCACAGGGGTTAGAAGGTGCACAAAACACTAAGGAAACCTGAAGCAGGTAAAACATCTCAGACAAAGAACATACATTGGGAAAGGGGAACTCGAAAACTTAGTATCCCTGCCCAAGGACAGGAAGAGTAAGATAACCTATTGATTCTACTAGTGTTTGTATTTCAATAATTAAATTTTCCTCCAATCACATACAGATATTTACTATTTTATTTATTTAGAGCACTTATTTTAAAACATTACATTTTAATAGATGTAACAAGAATGGTCATGAGTTTTAAGGGGATTGGGAAAAAATTCTGGTAGAACAGTTTGACCTGATCTTAGATAAATCATGATTTTTAAAGCTATCCTAGTAAAATAACCTGTGGTCTAAATACCAACATTAAGAGAGCCAAGCCTTCTTTTATTTGGTAACCTATATGGGATTTGTTCTTTGCCCTTTTGAACATTATGACTTTTTAAAATGTTAGTGTAAGCCAGGTGTAGTGGTGTACACCTGTAATCCCATTGACTTAGGAGGCTGAGGCAGGAAGATGTCAAGTTTGAGGATAGACTGAAACTCAGAGATAAAGTACCCCTGTTCAATCCCCAGTACCAAAAAGTGCAAGATATGAATGAGATTAAGGAGAGAAACATCATGTATCTCAGGAGATGGACTGCTTCAAACTAAGTATTCTAATACAGAATTTCTACAGATTCTTGTTTCCCTCTCAATTAGCAAGAAAGTTCACATATCCTTCGCTTTGTTTTGAGTGTTTAATTTCTTTTCCTCAAGAAAATGCACTGCAGTTCTAGCCTCCCACATAATGACTAAGAAAGCATTTATTTTAAGACTATTTTAGCTATTTCTAAATCTCTAACTTTAGTTCTTTATTTTTATTTTATCACAAAATCTTTTCATAAGGAAAATTAACATGTTCTTATTTAAAATACCAAAAAATTGCATTATCTCCACCCCCAAAATACCTCTATGCTACCATGAAACAAACATTAAATAGAAACTGAACTGTGAGGCCCTATGGCCAAGAAGTAAGAGCACAGACCCAGAACTGGTCTGAGGGGCAAAGTCCTTGGTTGGTCACTTACTACCCTTGTGATCTTATGTTTGATCTGTTTCCTTCTCCAGTGAAAAGTGGGGTTAATAACAGTGCCTATCTCAATAAAAAGTAAAAGTGTCGCTTAAAACAATGCCCAACACATAACAGATGCAATATAAATGTTAACTATTATTAAAGAAATAATAGTTCTGAGAAATTTTATGATGTGCCCAAACAACTCAAAATTAGTGAGAGAGAAGAAAAAACCCTTTCTTTCTTGCTTCTAGATATTATTACAGTAAAGAGGAAAGGTATCTCGTGAGTAAATTTTGTATAGGGGAAGACATCCTGGTCCCATGAAGACCACTTTCTCTCTTTTTGTGGTTTTCTTTCTCTGGGTAGATAATTTTCTTTCTGCTTTGTGTGAAGTCCACTGCACTGCCTCACACTACTCCTTTGGTAGGGGCTCTAAATTGTGAACTTGCCCTGGTTTGCATGTGTCCCCCAAAGGCTCAGGTACTAGAAGCTTGGTCCTTAGTGTGGAGGTGTGGAGGTGGTGGTCTTTGGGAGGTAGGGCCCAGTGTTAGGGGACTAGGTCACTGGGGTACAATACTCAGAAGGCATTAAAGTAGTTCTCCAAGGGCCCTCGCTAATTCCCACAAGAATTGCCTTAAAAAGAGCAAGCCTGGCCCTGACTCTCTCTGGATTCCCATTTCACCATGTCACCCTTCAGCAAGCAGTTGTTTTTCCTTTCTCTTCTATACTGTGATGCAGCTTGAGGGAGCTGACCCCTAGGCCAAACAGATGGACTTTTAGTCTTTAAAACTGTGAGCTAAATAAATCTCTTTTTAAAATAAAGTATTCAGCCTTATGTATTTTGTTATAATAACAGAAAACAGATAAAGAACTTTAAGAGTTGGGGCTTCCATAGAAGAAAAAGAAGCTCAATAATGTTGAATGACCAATTGCACAACTATATTCTAATTCTTGGTAAGTTTAGGTGACCAAAATTATATATCAATATCTATCTTATCTGCCCAAGTTTATGTATAATTTTTATTTTAATTATTATATATAGAATCTATGAGTATAGTTTAAGATATTAAAATACAAATCATTCAGTCTTGAACATTTCTCAAAATATAGAGACAAAATGTAGCATAATGTGTCTTTACAAACTACATTATCTGTTTAGCAATACTCTAAGAGTAGTAAAGAAAAAAACCTATTAAACTGGCTTCAATTATTACAACACATTTTAAATAATATATTGAAAAGTAGCCAGTGTAATGGAAAGGAAGTTATAAGTCACTGCTTACTACTTAACCCCAGGTATGATTAACATGTTCACTCTTCCTGGTTTAGGGGACAAGAATATCCTGGTACGTCAAAGATTTCAGAAAGAACTACAGTTCACTATTAATATACAAACTAAATAGCATTCAGTTAATTTCTCTTGTTATTGCTTTTGACTCAGATTTAAAAAGTCCTCACTGGCCCTAGCCTAGGAGATCCAGCTCAGAAAAAAAGATGATGAGCTAAGAGCTACCACAAAAGTAAGGTTAGACATTTGTAACTGCTGTGACTTATCAGTGCCTTATGTGGAAGAACACCCTCTCAATCCCTCTGGCAAACTCCTCCCCCTCAGCGCACCTCCCTCCCTTAGGCTCCTGCAGCTCTTTACACACACACACACCTTTATTTCAGCACCTTCCATGCTGTACATTTGCTTATATGTTTCCTCTTTTCTTTGAGAGCACAGATAGTGTCCTTTTTGCATTTTTTATTCCTATTTCTTGCACTTACTATGCACTACAAAATTTTTTTCCTAAGCTCATATTTGAGCCAGAAATACAAAACTATATAAAATAAATACAAGAAAACTTTGAGCATTTATTTTTAGCACTTCAAAGTAATCAATATATTGTACACTGTCATCTAATTTACATAGAATAAAGCATTACTCCCTTTAATCTTCAGAAGCCTGAAGAAAAAAAAGTGTCCTTGCTTTTGTATCACCTCAAGAAAATTTTATTGTGTCACATACCAGCTTTGACAGCTGCCCCTTTAACAAATAAATAAATGAAGCAGTCAAACCTTCTGGCCAGGATCTCTATCTACTCTGGACAAATTTGGCAGTTTCTTATTAAACTAACATACAACTACCATATGACCTAGCAACGGTATTCCTGGGCTTTTAACCCAGAGAGATTAAAACTCATGCTCACACAAAAACCTGCACACAGATATGTACAACAACCAGAATCTAGCCAGAATCTAGGAACAACCAGATCATCAATAGGTGGAAGGCTGCTAAACTGTGATATATATCCATCCCATGAAATATACTACTCAGCAATAAAAAGGAATGAACTACACTGATGCACAGATTTCCAAGTGTTACACGATATATAAAAGATGCAGGGTGGAGGATAAAAGGAGCTAACAGTATTCACTGGTTTAGTTTTATTGCTGTGTTAAGTTTATCTGCTGGATACACAAATAATTTAACTGCTTCCTTTATATTACAGTAACCTGAGAAGTCTCCAAAGAATTAAGTGACTGCAAAAAGCCAACCTAAAAGGTTGCATACTACGTTACCCTATTTCTATAAGATTCTTGGAATAAAATTATAGGAGCAGAAAATAGATTAGTGGATGCCAAGAGTTAAGGGTGGAGAGAAGGGTAACAGGAAAGGTCCTTGTGGTAATGCAAATGTCCTATAATTTGACTGTATTAATATCAATATACTGGTTGTGCTATTGTACTATAGTTTTGTTTGTCTGTTTTATTTTTTTGCAAGTTACTATTACCGTTGGTGGTGAAAGGCATAAAAGGAACATGTAATAAGTCTGGGTTATTTCTTCTTACAACTGCATGTGAATCTTTTATTTTAAATAAAGAGTTTAGTTTATAAAACATTACTGAATACCCTAAAGAGCTTTTGTTTAAATCTAAGCATATTTATTGCACTAAGTGTTCAAATATTCATTTGTAAAGAAACGACAAACCCATCAGATTAGCATTTTTATAAAAAATAACTTTTCTTCCCAAAATAAAAAAATATAGTAAGAAGAAAGGAACTTTTTTTAACAGAGTCTCAAATTGTTTCTTTTTCAACCACTGTAATCAATTCATATTGAAAGAAAGACCAGACGATAGTGAAGAAAAAAAAAAAAACTAAAAAGAGTAAAATGCAGAGATGAGCCCTACTTGCTATATAATGTAATGCAAAAGGATATAAATAAAATCCCATACTGAGTTACCTACCTAATCCCTACCTTCAGATGTTAGACTAAAGTTATACTTTCGAAATTATCCTAAAACATGTTTCCTTAGAGAACTTTAAAATTAGAACTTACATAAAAATTATTTCAGAAAACAAATATGCCAAGTGGCTTGCAAAGCTTTTCTACATAGTTAAGTATCCAGACAAATTTCTACCAGTCAGAAGAGACCTCTGTGGAAAGAACCTTATTCTAGGGAAGCCAGAATCCTACAGCATCTACAGCACATGGCTCATTTCAAGAGCATTCTTCACCAGCCAGCTGAGTGGAGGCAATTCCTAATGTCTTGGAAGAATGCCACAGATTCCCAAGTGTTACATGATACATAAAAGATGCAGGGTGGAGGGTAAAAGTACCTAACAATATTCACTGGTTTAGTTTTATTGTTGTGTTAAGTTTATGTGCTCGATACACAAATAATTTAACTGCTTCCTTAATTACATTTGAAGACAAGGGTTCAAATTTTAATCAATACCTTCTCTTTTCTTCTATGGATGAATGCTTTCAAATGTTTAACTCTTTCCACATTAAGTCCTAAAAACACATTTATTTTCAAGTGATGGATAAATTCTTATTTAAAACGTGCTTTGAGCACACACACATTCCTTTCATTTTGACCTAAAACAGAACAAACATTTTCTCTTACTGCTATCCAGTATCAAATGATAAATCCATAGCCTGTCTGGGAAGTTTGTGTTGTTGTTTTTTATTTTGTTTTGTTTTTGTCATTATAATAATAGACATTTTAAATATTCTGAACTGAAAATTCTTATTTTCACAGTATACATGTACAAGGGAGTAGTTCAAGATAAATAATGGAATCCTCCTGGCAGTGCAATATAAGATATGACAATGTTGTAAGACAAAGTAATTTTCTCTACTGGTTCCTAGAAAAGGGGCTATTTTAGGAGATGTTGCTGCACTCATCTGAAGGACCATGAGGGTTGGTTAGTTGACTGGTTTCTTCAAAGGCAAGAACAGGTAATTGTTTTTGGCACAAATAGATGGTTTCTAATGGCAGATTTCATTTCAGAGTCAATCATTTTTTTTCATTAAAAAAAAAAATCTAAAGCAATAGAAGAATAAGCTTTTCAATTTATTTCCCCCCATAAAGGCAAAGGAATCAGCAGGACATTACTATTCTGTGATCAAACAAATGAAGTGGAACTAAATAAGTCAGGATAGGTTTTATGGTGGTAGTATCACTAAATAATTAAGGTTCCCAGACTTCATTATCTTAACTATGGGGAAATGTAAGAAATTTAAATACTGCAGTTTCCAAAGTGAATCAGAGACACCAATAATTAAAAAAAAAAGACCTTATTTAAGATGTCCCATTTCTTCATTATAACTTTAAAAATATTTTATGTATTATTTATATACATTATATATAAACTTCGTATATATTTATAAAATTTATACATAATATGGGATTTGGGCACAAATAGATGGTTTGATTTATATAAGATTTCTATATTACATATACATTTATATTGTAAAAATTTGTTTTATACTATATTTATACTTACACATTATATAAATTTATATTTAGATTTATTTAAATATAATTTAATATTATATAAATTACATTTACATTTATATATTATATATAAAATTATATATTTAAACAATTATCAGCTCAAAAATTACTTTGGACCAGATCTCAAAAGACTATCACTGAGTGGGCTAAATGTTGGTCCTTTCTCAAGCTTAGGCCAAATAAACAATCACCTGAGGGGCATGGACCAAAGCTTTGTCAGCCTTGGTATTTATCCACAATGATTCCAACCTGCTATCAGAGAGCTTTTTAATTCATTAAAATGAGTTGTGAGTATAGTTCTAATGCTGAGAAAAAAATCATTACTCTATTGTAATTCATCATCAGATTCAGATATAACATAAATATTACTTATAACTGCCTAAAGTTACATAATTGAAAATAAAATAAAATATTTTACTGTCAGGCCAGAAATATAAAGAGAATATATTATGTAAAGTCTTTAGGATGATCAATAATGATCCATTTATGGGTTAATCCACCGATGAGGTCAAAGCCTTCATGATCTAAGCATGTGCCTATTGTGTTCAATGAACAGTAAGGAGGCTCTTGTGGACAAAATGAGCAAAATAGAAAGAACAGATAAATGGGGCTAACTCTTACAGAGCCTTAAAAATTTTTTGCTTTTGCTCCAAGTAAGAATTTCAATAGACCACTGACCACTCTGTTGAGAAAAATTTAAAGGGGTCAAAGGCAGAAGCAATTAGAAGCCCAGTGAAATATTCCAAGCAAGAGATGAGTTAGATTGAATCATAATGGGCATAGTCGAAATAGTGAGAAAAAAAAATGCAATTTTAGATGTGTTTTGAAGGCAAAAGTGATGATGTGCTGAAAAACAGTACATGAATTGCTGATGAGCAAAATGATCATGGACTGATTTAGGGTTGGGGGGAGGGACTCAAGGACAATTCCAAGATTATTGGTCTAAGAAACTGGAAAGATAGAACTAGCATAATAGAGATGCAGAAATCTATAAGAGACAGCAGGTTTGATGGTTAAACTTACCTGGACACGTGAAATCCACAATGCCTAGGAGACCTCTAAGAGACACTATTTGAATAGGCAATTATATCCTCAAGTCCCGTTCAAAAAGGAACAGGATGATGCTATGAATTAAGGAGACATCAGTGTGTAGATAATATGGTACATTATGAGACTGGAAAAGATCTCCAAGAGAGAATGAATGAGTAAAAGAAAAAAGGTCTGCAGTTTCAGCATTGGGACATTTCCATATTATGAGATCTGTAAGGTGAGGAGGAACCAAGTAGAGGAATACTAGCCATTGTGCTTGGAGGAAAACGAGGAGAGTGATGTGCAAAACAAATAAAAGTGTTTAGAGGAGGAGGAAATAATCAACAGTGTCAAATCCTGCAGGCAAGTTAAATAAGATTAAGACTGAGAATTAAGCATTGGATTTAGCAATGTGGAATTCATTGGTGACCTTGATACAGGGTTTTGCTGGAGTGGTCAGAGCAAAAGCATCCTGGAATAGAGACTCTCAAGGGAGCAATTAGAGCATATACAATTATACTACATGGAAAAGGGGGAAATTTTGTAGTCTAGGAGAAATTGAGACTATCAGAGGAAATACCCCACCCCAATTAATAAAACACTTTTCACCCCTACAGACAAGTTTATTAGTTGTATCAATATACACCCTTAATGTTGCATCAGAACTCTCCCTCTCCTTTCTTAGGTTAATTTTTCCTCTACCAGGGCTCAATAGTCCTTTGTCATTTGCCTCATCTATCTTAAACCTCTTTTTCATGTCACTTAATGAAGTTCATGTCAACAACTTTTAAAAATAAAAACAAATCACTCTTCTACAATTATTATCCTTTTTCCCAGCATTGTTTTTGAAATAAAAGCTTGCAGTCTCCAACTCAACTCAAAAGGCTTCCATCTCCATCAGCCACTAAAGTTGGCTTTATTGTGGTCATGAATGTCCAACTGCTAAATCCAATGGCCACTCCTCAAACCCCAATTCTACTTCACTTTCTTTTAATAGCATTCTTTGCTGACTTACTGCCTTCCAAAATGGTAAACACAATTTTGATTCCTACTAACAATGTATAAGTGTGCTAACTTCTACATTGTTATAATCTTGATTAATTTTTTTCTTTTAGTATTTATAAATATAATTTATACTTAAAAAGTAATACTTCAGCTTTCTTTTAATTTGCATCTTTTTGATGCTAGTTAAATTAAATATATGATTACTATCTTATTTCTCTTGTGAAATGCCTCTTTATATACTTGGCTCTATTTTCCTCTACTTAATTGCAGTGTTTAGCTCATCAATTAATATTAATTCAGTGTTTTATATAACCCTATATCACACTATTATAATTACTTTTCTCAAGTCTCTTGTTTCTCATTTAGTTATCTGCTGGCATAAAGAAGTTGTCAATTTTCATGCAGTTGAATCCATTCATTTTCCCCTTTTTGAGTTTTTCCTCTATTTAAAAGTTTTATAATTTGTTTATAAAAAGATAAAAATTTGCCTCTATTTTCCTCTTTATATAATTTTTAAAAAACATATTATCACTCTATTTTGATTGATATGCAGCATGGATCTAACTGTAGTTTTCTCCCAATAGTCACAAAGTATTTGACTCACACTTGTTTTTTTTTTTTTTTTTTTTTTTTTTAAAAGTGTCTTTACAGTGGGCCCATAGTATCCACAGAAAATTGGTTCCAGGACCCCTTGAGGATACCAAAATTCATGAATGTTCAGGTCTCTATTCGAGATAATGGTTTGCACAGAACCTACTCATATCCTCCCATGTACCTTAAATCACCCCTGAATACTTATACCTATAACCTATTGCAATGCCTATATAGCACTTTTTTGCATGAACTTAGTGTAATATTTAGCATCCAGTAAATTCAACATTTGACTTTTAGAACTTTCTTGATTTTTTTTTTTTTTTTTTTTACAAATATTTTGATGGCTGGCTCATAAACTCAGGTCATAGACGGTTGACTCTATTTCTCAATGATATTCTTCCTCTATGGAATTTCTATATATCCATATTCTATACTAACCAGCTAGAGAAACCTTCTTACTCTCTGCCTCATTTTCCAGTCCATGTTCCCAATGATTCTGTATCCCCATGAGTTACTGATGCCTCCCCACAACTACTCTAAGTCTGAGCTACTAGTTGCACTTGCTCTTTTAGCAGTCACTTAAAAGTTTTTTCCCTCACTGGTTTTTCCTTTGAAACATAGTACCCAAAATTCAATGCTATTATTACCCCTGAATACTATTCTGTAGCCTCCAATTGCTTCTACAAATATAAGCCAAATTATTCAACGAGGTACTCAAACCTTCCAAGCTTGACTTCACCCTTAGTTTCCTTTCCTATGCATTCCATGCTTTGGTTACATCAAACTACTTACAACTTCCTGACTTCAACAGGCATTTTAACAATGCATGTCTGTCTCTGTCTGTATGTCACTTCCAAACTTTATGTTGTAGCCAGATGCCAAATGCAAACCATTCTTAAATCTCTCTGTTCACAATGACTGAGTTTGTCCCTTACCTGGAAATATGTTCTTGCTATCTCTCCATTCTTTCTCTCTTACACTCTGCTCCTCCAGCCTATTCCAGCTGTGTGTCCTGCCCCCTCAACATACATATACTATGTACCTCTTACCCTTCCCACTATCTTCTCCAAGCCTCTTTATATTATGTACCTCTCTATTTTCTCAAACTAGACACAAACTCTTTCTCTGTTTCATTATAACTATCCATGACTTTTCCACAAAAAGCACCTCAATTACATCTACTTTTTCTACCCAGTCACCTCTTTTAATATTTTGTCACTTGTTTTTCCCCTGCCGGTTACATACACAATATGACTTATTGTTTGTTGTTGCTACTCTGCTATAGGCTGGATATGCAGAAATCAAACTTATTAGAAACCATATGCTAAATAAAAAGAAGACAATGCCAAGGCTCAGAAAAGAAATAAATCAAGAGTCTTCATTCAATGCAGAAGTTGGACACAAGTACCCATGGTAGTCAGTGGTCTTTTCCAAGGAGTACAACAGAATTTCAGGACACAGATTTGAGGTCAGGCTGGGAACTTATAGAGACCCTGTCTCAAAAGAGTTGGGGATGTAGCACAGTGGTAGAGTGCTTGCCTAACATATATAAGACCCTGGATTCAATCCCCAGCACTACAAAGGGGGCAAAAAAACCAACTATTTAAGAATGGATGTCCTAGAGCCAGGCACTGTGACTCCTGCTTGTAATTCTAGCTACTCAGGAGGCGAAAGCAGAAGGATTATAAATTTGAGGCAAGCCTCAGCGATTTAGCAAGATTAAAAGAAAAGGAAAAAAAAAAAAAAAGGTAGGCTATTTTCATATAGAACATCCTTTTTAAAAGAAAGAAGTAAAAAAAAATGTTAAGATGGGCCAGGGTCTCTGGCTGGGATCAAGAGTGACACAGCACAATTAATTTACCATAGCTGCATCCTCGCTTTGCCAATTTAAAAACTTAATTAGATCTGTTTACTCAAAAATGGTAGGTGTCAGTGAAACAAATCTCTATACAAATGTATAAAGTAGGCTATTAATAAACCAAAATACCAACTAGATAATCGTATCTGGGAAATATGTGTCACTCAGATCAGATGGAAGGAAGCAAACAGATTTTTATTTTGGGGGCAAATTCTTCATTCTGTATTATAGATATATATACCCCTGATCACTATCACTAGCATTTATCTTTTCTTTGCTTTAATATTTTATATCTTACAAATTTATAGGTTTGCCTGAACCTATGAGATTTAGGTTAGTCATTTGCAGACACAATATACAGAAATTAATAATCAGGGGATAAATTTTTCTGTAAATCATGCACTGTCAAATAATGTTACTTATGGAAAATTTTCATGTAAAACATTTTTTTTTCTTACATCCAACCCTAAATAAAAAATTTGTCACCTTATTTAAAAAAAAAAACTTCGTAAATTTAGAATTCAATTCATTTTAAAAACCTGGCTACTATTTGGAATAGTCATTTTCTAGTCCCCCCCCAAATTTTTATATGGTTGCTTCTTTCTCAAAAATTTCTCCATTTATTAAAAGCTGAATTATGACTTTTGCTTTAAAATATTTATTACTTTTTAACCTAATATGAGAACCTATCTTGAAAGACAAATGTTTCTAACCTGTGCTAATGTATTAAGTATTATACACACATAAAACAACAAAAACTTGACAAAAAAAAGTAAAACAAAACCAAAAAACACTACAAGGTAGCATCATGAACTATACTGTAGATGTTCAACAAAAGCTCCTACAAATACTCTCAGCCTGATATTGTTTCCCTGGATGTGCTAAATATATTCTGAGTTCATCACCTTAGAAATGCTTCTTCATTCTTAATGCCTATAGGCCTTCTACCAGTAAGAAACTGAGTTTGGGAAGTATGTAAAATGTCTGTATTTTCTAGGTCATTACACAAGAACGAGAAATTTAAAAATTATACTTGCCTTGTTAAGAAAAGCAAACAATGGATTCATATAAACAGCTATTTTATGTTACCAATTACTTCTATGTACATTTCTTGTTATGAAGCACATGCAAACATGGTATAAACAGCTCTTCATTTCTCTTTTGGATACTGACTGTACCCTCCCAGTCGTATATTTTGCAGAGGTCAAGTAAGTGCAAAAACATAAATGAAAGTATGTTGTGTTTTTATGTACAGGGGTGTCACTGGCTCAGTGGATCCTTTACCTCATGAAGGGTAGATATCAAACACAGCTAATAAAGAGAGGTTTAATAAGAATTATTTATTGCATTGATTTACATAGCAAGGTAGCCACCCCATAGGCAAAGTATCAAGGAAAGATGACCAACCCATAGGCAGAGTGGCAAGGAGATCAAGGGGTGAACAGCATTTAGATGTTATGGGGCTGGAAAGCAGCATATTCATAAACTACACTGCACTCTTTCATTGTACCTGCACCAATTTCTACTCAAAAATATGTCTATAATTGTGTTAGGTCACACACTGACCTCCCAATTATCTTTTGGCATGTAAATGTATTTAAATGATTACTTTGTAGGCAAGCAGTTGTCCTCATATCTGTCTGCACCAGTTTGATGCTTTCTTTTGTTTTTCTTAAATGATGAATGTAGGTGGGAAAGGTCCTCCAGCAACTTATCTCAAGCAGAGTGTGCAGTCAGTTCTTTTCTTTCAACAATCACCAACTCAGCCATAAATAATAATGAAATTATGGTATTTGTCAGTAAATGGATGGAACTGGAGACTATCATGCTAAGTGAAATAAGCCAATCCCAAAAAACCAAAGGCCCCCAAATGTTCTCTCTCATATGTGGATGCTGACTCACAATGGGGGAGGATGGAGGTTCGCTGAATTGGACAGAAGGGAGGAAGGAAGGGGGCGATGGGAATGGGAAAGAGAGTAGGATGAACTGGATATAACTTTTCTATGTTCATATATGAATATACAAACAGTGTAACTCCACATTATGTACAACCACAAGAATGGGAATACTCTACATATGTATGTCAAAATACATTCTACTGTCATATATGACTAAAAAGGACAAATAATTTTTTTTTTAAAGTAAATTCCAAAGGTAGAGAATTAAAGAAAACAGAACTTCCTATCTTGAGACGTTTTCTATCTCCAAAAGGTATCTGTCTAGGGTGTTGCAGGATAGTTTAAGAGATCTAACAGACTTGATCAAAACAAGCAAAAGAGAAACTGGTTCCATCCCCAGCATAAAGGGGAAAAAAAGAAAAAAAAAACACCTTCTGCTTATAGAACAATCTTAAAGCAAAGGTCAGAAATCCACTACATAAAAGTAAATAAACAACAAGTTGTTTTACCTGTGCTTTTGACTAACCAGCTATAAATTGAGGTACCCACCACTCACTCCTCAGGTTTGATTAATTTGTTTGAATGGCCCACAGAACTCAGGGAAACACATTTACAGGTTTACTATAAAGGACACTTCAAAGGATACCAATGAACATCAGATGGAAGAGACGCACTGAGCAAGATATGGGCAAAGAGGCATGCACAAAGCTTCTAAGCCTGCAGAAACCTCCACATATTCAGCTATCTGGAAGATCTCTGCATTTGTTCTTTCGAGGTTTCATGGAGGCCTCATTGCATAGGTATGTATGAGTGATTAAATCACTATTCACTGGTGATTAGTTGAACCTTTGGCCTCTGTCCCCTTCCTGGAGGTCAGGAGGTAGGGTTCAAAGATCTAACCTTCTAATCCTGCCTTGGGTCTTTTGGTTGACTACTCCCCATGCTGAAACAGCCCTGGGGAATGATGGTCAGACAACTCCTTAGCACATCAAGACACTTAAGACTCTGAAGATTCTAGGAGTTTAGGAGTTATGCCAGCAAATGGGGAAAAAGACCACAAAACATGTATTTCTCAACACTGTAACCTCTAAAACAAGGCTTCATCACAGCCTCTCTGCTTGTTCAGTTCCAGTCATTAACTTCTCTGTTGTTAGATCACTACCAGAGGAAAAAGTCTTAAAGTCCTGTGGCTATCAGCAATCAACCTGTCTGGAGTGAGTTTGTTAAAAAGTTGAGTTCATATTTCTCTTGCACTCTCTTGCTTGCTCTTACCCGTGCCTTCCACCACACTATAATGCATTAACAAATACTGGCCCCTTGATCTTGGACTTCCTAACCTCCAGAACTGTGAAAAATACAATTCAAATTTTTAAAAAGTAGAAAGTGTGCTGGGATGTAGCTCAGTGGCACAGTGCTTGCTTAGCATACATAAGACCCCCTGGGTTCCATCCCTAGCACCATAATAAATAACTTTTTTAAAATAAATTTTTTAAAAAGGCAACCTGTCATTTCTTTTATGGACATTTTTATATAACCAGTGACCACCTTCACTAAAATCAACTTCCTAGTTTCATGATAAAATAAGAGACTCATTCAGGTCAATCCTTTGAAAAAGATGGCAGCACATAATCATTGCTCTGACACAAGAAACAGGCAGACATTTAATACAAGGATGTCTAGGTGGTGGTATAAAAGGAACAAAATACTACACAAAATGGCCAAAAATAATTTTTTATTGTGATAATTTCAGAAAGTTTCATGCACAGAGAAGTGCATTGGCTCAGAAAACAACAGGAAAAGTCTAAATGGAGCTGGGACAACAGTTGCAAAATCAGAAAGTACTTTAATAGAGAACAGTGCATCATATGTGGATGTATGCATGTGAGGGGTGAAGCCACAGAGAGGGACTGGAGGGTTGACCACAGTAGGGAGAGGAGGCTAGAGGGACTGGTAAGCCACTGAAGAGTTCTGAGTCAAGAAACAGTGTGATAAAATCCACTGGTCAAGCAAGTCACTGGGGTTTCCTATAGGTAAGAGGTTATGAATAATGAAGGAAGGCAAAATAGGAAGTTACTAAAATGGTCAAGACAAATGGGAAAGAGAGTTTGAACTCTCATGCTGGGGAAGGGTCAAAAGGAATAGATCTGAGCTGTACTTTGGGATGTAAAAAAAGGTGGGGGTGAGAGAAGAGTTATATCAGAGAAAAAAGAAACACAAAGAAAACTTCCCTTGTATTTTTCATCAAAATATATCTACATTCCCTATGATTCAAGAAGTTTCTCAGTCATGACTGTAAAAATTTCCTAGTATCTCCAAAAGGTCAAGAGTCCATTTAGTATTTCACTCTTAATTGTAGCCTGTTGAGAAATAAGATATCCTTCAACATTTGTACCAAATGTTCATCATCAGGAAGTTGCAACCAGCCTTAGGCCCTAACCTTGGCTTTGAAAAACTAGGGCACTGGGTTAGACGATCTGTAAGGCTTCCTTAATCTGAAACATTTTGTCACATCACTTGGTGGGGGAGGGTAAGTAGGGGATGCCCACAGTTGGCTGAAGTATCAATATCGAATTACCTAAAGAAAACCACAGTGTGCCCAGGAAAAGGTTGAATGGTAACTACAAAAATTAGAAAAAGTGAAAAGATAAGAACATGGAATAAGAACAGAATATGAGATTTTTTATTATTAAATAAAAGGGGATAGGACTAATATATAAACAGTCCACATTTAACAGGATTAACTCATGAGGTCAATGTTGACATTTAAAAGGAATGAATTTGGGGAGATACTTATAATAGTACTTACTAAACACTTGTAATATATCAGGCATCGTATTAACTGAGATGGAGAATTAATATTTTGGATCCACATAGTAACCCTGAGTTTAATATTATTCTCACCTTATTCCTCATTTTTTAGATGAGGAAATTCAGAGTAAGAAACATCAAGTAACTTGCCCAAGAACCTAAAACCAGTTACTAATGGAAACATGATTCAATTCAGGAAGTCTGATTCCAGAGCTATAAATTTTAAAGTACAGAGTATGATAAATACGTAGAGGTTGCACACGACAAAATATATGCACATACATACACGTTTACATAAATAAATGGATGATAAGATTTGTTACAGTCTGTAAACAAGTCAGGATGGCGCCTGGCATTTTGCCAGAGGGAGTGGTTTCTGAAGTAATGCCAGCTAGCCATTAAGTGTGGAGATTCCTTATTGGTTGACTGCTGTATCTAGTTTATTCTAATTAAGATAAGCTGTGTGGAATGTATAAATACCTCTGTTGTCCTACAATAAACAGCTTCCACTCCTGCTGTATCAATGTACACAAGTTGCTCGTTACCCCCCCCCCCCCAACCCCCGGTTATTTTGCTGCAGCTTGACTGTGGCAAAGATTCACAGGAAAATTACTTCTCTGCTGTTGTCAGCATTAGGGAGACCATGTTCCAGAAGAAAACACACACTGCCATGTACATAAGGGCCAAAATACTAAATGGACCTAATTTCTTAGGTTTTACAGGAATTTCCTACAATTTTGTATCTTTAGCCAGTCTCAGCAACTTGGTAAATCCCGAGCTAACTTGGCAAGACCCTGTCTCAAAAGAAAAAATAATAATGTCTTGGAATATGACTCAGGTTAAATGCCGCTGGGCTCAATGGTGCTTCTGTGTTCAATTTCAATGAACATAAAACTGAGTAGCAACTCAAATTCTGAGCTGTCCATTAATTTCTACAAAAAGCTTCTTGAAAAACATTGATTTGCGATGGGGTACAAAATTTTTATAAGGCTTTGAATGCAACTTTCATGTACAAAAGCATCTTTAAAGACACATTTTAACTAGGTTTAAAGCTTTCCTTTTCTTAGGCTTTGAAGGTACAGGTATCAAAAGAAGCCTATATGTTTCCTCATTGGAATGACACTATCCTCAAAGGTCACCTCACCACCACTAAATTAATCTCTCAAAATCTGGAATCTCCCCAGTGACTAAAAAGGCTAAGGCAGGAGGCTCTCAAGTTTGAAGCCAGCCTCTGCAACTATTTTGAAACACTGTCTCAAAATAAAAAAGGTCAGGGGATGTAGCTTAGTGGTAAAGTGCCCCTGGATGAAACGGCATGGAATTCCATCATTTTTTCTCTTGTTAATGGCTGAGTTAAATATGAATAATTTTGGATATAACTGCCTCTACCCCTATCTACTAGCATCCTCAATGCAACCTGAACTTGCTATTTTTAATAAGTCACTTATGTTACCCCCCAAAATGTAATTATGTTCTAACCACGTAAAGGTCAATTAGTAATCTATATTTATAAAGCATTCATTAGGAAAGAATGAAGAGACAGTACAAACTGAAACAAATGACAACAACGGTATCTAGTAGAAATAAAACAGCACTCATCTTTAACAACTCTTTTGCTTTTCAGCAAACTACTCTAATAGAAAGGAAGAATTTCAAAGGCGAATATTTAACAACTTCCCCTCGAATTAAATTTGTACACTTTGGATTTCAAACCTGAGAAACATCTATTCAAATATTTACATTTGCGGATTTTGGTTAATAATGGCAGCAAATACCCTCCAAAGAGTACTACAGCAACCCTGACAGTCCTTTGGTTGCTGTTTCCATGGAAACAATCTAGTTGAAGAAAACGTAAGAGTAAAACATGATGTATTTTTAAAAAACACTTTATCCTGTTTTCCCCTATCATTCAACTAGCATAGCACATGTACACTAACAGGTATGTAAATTAAGTACTAGAAAATTCACAAGTCATTCAACAAATATTTGTTAATTATATGCTGCATACCAGGCACCCTGGTAGGAGATAGGGTTACTTTGGAGAGCTACATAGTCCCTGCCTTCACAGAGATTAGTCTAGTACAAAGACATTAATTAGCCAGTGACACAAATAGGAAGACAATATGAGGCATATATAATTTAAAATTTCCAGTAGTCACATTAAGAAAATAGAAAATGACACTAATTTTAACAATATATTTTATTTAAATCACACTTTATTATATCCAAATTATCATGTAAGCAACATGTACAAAAATTATTGAACTATGTTACATTCTTTTTTCAGACCAGGTCTTTGAAATCCAGTATGTATTTTATAGTTATTTCACATCTCAACTGGGAATACTCACATTTCAAATGTCTGATAACCATGTAAGTCTATGCCTACTGTATTAAACAGCATAGAGAGATATTCTAATGAGGATGAGAAGCCATGTACTGCACGAGTAAATAATTCCATTCTTTAGAAAAATTTAATATCTAACTAAGCACTACGTATCCAAAGTATATGTGATGCAAAAATATTAGCTCATGTAACCATGGAATTAGTAAGGAAAGAAAACCATAAGCAGCACTACTAATAGACATCATACTGGGTGAGCAACTATGTATAGAATTCTTTCAGCCTCAATGTAAAACCTAACTGAAACCAGCTTAAGGTTTCAGTCCTGCCTCAGGACTCTCTCCCAACTTTGCTTCCTTTGGATAGGGTGCATTCTCAGGCTGTGTATAGTGGTTATCCCCAGCAGTTTTAGGGGTACAAAGTCACAGTCCTTATTCAGGTTTCACAACGTTGCCAATAAAAACTGCAGAATCACATTTTCCTACCTCTGATGGCTTGGCATGGGTCACGTACCCATATTGAATCAATTACTGTAGTTAGGGACACATGGTGCTTTAATGGGCCAGACCTGAGTCACTTCTGAAACAAGACCTGGGTCAGCTTCCCCAAGAAGCACAAAGCAGAAAAAGGGGATACTCCAAAAAGGGGAAATAAGGGGCTATGGCTGGAAGTAAAGTAACAAACACTGGGTACCAAAAAACAAACATCTACTACTTTAACATCTTCTCATTCCAAAACACCACTTTAAATGTTGAGTATCACATCGGTTACTTCTGCAGCAGCCTATTGATCCAAAGTCCTCAGAGATTTCCCAGGTAAATTACAGTTTATAAGTGGCCATTCAGAGTCAAGTCATGTTGAGAGCCACAGCCAAAGGGGCCCCAGCAAACTTCCAGCTGCCAGCAAACTTCCAGCTGCCGGCTGATGATTGGCTCCTCTGCGGTGATGCTCATTGGGCTGTTTCCCTGCCCTTTCAGACCACGGAGCTGCTCATTGGGGGACTTTTTGGCTCCGCCCACGTGACCCAGCCAATCGGCCTCAAGAGCAGGAGGATTGTGGGAGGTGAGAGAAGCTTCTGGGGGAGAGAGAGGCTTGTGAAAAGCCGGTGGTGGCAGTTGAGGCTCTGAGGGTTTTTCCTGAGAGGCTGTTTTGTTTGGCGTGTGTGGTTCTAAAAATAAAGTTAGTTTCTTTTGACAAGTGGCTCCTGATTGTGCCCAGCCAGACTGCGACATTTGGTGGCTCGCACGGGGAGCGACTGAGGGTAAGTGAAACTGCTCGCCCCTGAGGGTAGGGCGAGAGGATGGGTAGCCATTTTAAGATTCCTCTTTTATTTTGCTTCACTTTTGTTTTAAGTTGCCTGTCCCTGGAGATGAGTGAGACGGAAGAAAAACCGCTCACATCTGAGGAAAAACTATTTACGTCTGAGGATCAGATAGGGAGAAAGGACGGATGCACATGTCAGGAGGATAGAAAGGCTATAATGACTTTTTGTTGTTCCCTTTTTATTTCATTCTATCTCGGTTTTGTTTGGCGTCATCTTGTTGGGTTGTATTATAGTAGAAATACGGGATCAGAAATTAGTAAAAAACAAACTGAAAGAGTGTTAAGTAAATTGTTAGAGGAAGGAGGCATCTCAGTAAAATCAAGAACAGTCAGGGCATACGTTGATACAATACAAAAATGTAGCCCATGGCTTTTTAAGGAGGAGTTGTTAAATATATCACAATGGAACCATCATGGTGAAGATTTAAAAAGAATAGAAAAGCCCAGGGACTCTGCCAGTTGGCACATTGCCATTGTGGACATTCGTATCTTGTTTGCTTAGTCCAAAGCCTTCAGTTCAGACAATGGTAGAGGAAGGAGAAGACATAATGATTCAAGTAAAAGAGAAGGTCTCTCAAGTTAGTCAGACAGAGGAAAAGATTCAAGTAAAAGAGAAGGCCTCTCAAGCTAGTCAGACAGAGAAAGAAAGTGTAAAACAGAAAAAGCCATCAGGGGGAAAGTTACAACAGGAGACTGCTACTATCACCAGAGGGTGTAAGTGTCCAACCAACAGCACCACCTCTACAGGAGACTGCTACTAATTGTGGCAGCTGCAGTAAAACAGGCTTTAGATGCCAGGCCAAGAACATGCTACAATTGTGAACAAACAGGACATTTTAAAAGGAATTGCCCCATTGGAGGAGGGTTTAACAAAACTAGGTATCAAAGGAGTAGAATACCAGGTATTTGCCCACGATGCCGTAGAGGGAGACATTGGGCTAATGAATGCCGTTCTCAAACCACCATAGAGGGTACTCCATTATCAAAAAATGAACAAGGACCAGGTGTTTATCCACGATATCGTGGAGAAAGGCATCGGGCTCCATTGCCAAAAAATGGACAGGGGGGCCCAATGCTCCGGGGCCCAAAACCACAAATATACGGAGCACTGGAGGAACCCAGCAACCCCATCAGGGTAGTGCCCAGGACACATTGTCCATCAGATCCCTCATCAGACAAACCAGAGGGAGCGCAGGGTTGGACATCTGCGCCTCCGCCAGAGCAGTACTAACTCCAGAGATGGGAGTTCAAATCATTCCCACAGGGGTGAAAGGATCTCTTCCCAAAGGAACAGTAGGCTTATTATTGGGACGCAGCTCTTCTACTCTAAAAGGACTTATGATAAGTCCTGGGGTAATTGATCCCGATTATGAAGGTGAAATAAAAATTATAGCCAGTTCTCCAAAGGGTATATCAGTAATTTCACCAGGAGATAGAATAGCACAGTTACTAATAATACCCAGCCTACATGATAAATTTTCCAGTCGTACTGTAGAAAGAGGTTCCAAGGGATTAGGCTCCACAGGTGTAGATTGGGCTATGCTGTCTTTAAATTTAGATTCTCGCCCCATGCTAAAACTAAATATTCAAGGACATGAATTTAATGGGCTACTGGATACAGGTGCAGACCTTAGCATCATCTCTCGTCAAGAATGGCCAAAACATTGGCCATTACAACAAGCCACTCAAACGCTTCGAGGTCTAGGAGTGGCGACTAATCCCCATAGAAGTGCAATGGTATTAGATTGGAAGGATCCTGAAGGATGTGAAGGAACTATACAGCCATATGTATTGGATCATCTTCCCGTAAATTTATGGGGACGAGATGTCCTAGATCAATTAGGTTTGACATTAACAAATAACATCAACCAAAATGCACCCACTATTATGACTAGACAAGATTTTAGGAAAGGAAAAAGATTAGAAAAACAAGAACAAGGTATAGCAGCACCAATACAAATAGATCAAGGAACAGAAAGACATGGGTTGGATTTTCAGAAAGGGCCACTGAGACAATAAAAATTACTTGGAAATCAGAAAGACCAGTATGGGTTCCTCAGTGGCCCCTGACTAAAGAAAAGATACAAGCAGCCCATGACCTGGTCAAACAACAATTAGCAGAAGGACATATACAACCTTCTGTATCTCCCCATAATACTCCCATTTTTGTCATCAAAAAGAAATCTGGTAAATGGAGACTATTGCAAGATTTAAGAGCCATTAATAATGAGATGGTTATTATGGGACCTGCTCAATCAGGGATTCCTCAGTTGTCTGCTTTGCCAAAAACCTGGTATGTTTTAGTTATAGATATTAAAGACTGTTTTTTTTCAATTCCAATTCATCCTGAGGATAGTCCACGTTTTGTATTTACTATCCCTGCACTGAATCATGAAGGTCCTGATCAGAGATATGAATGGAAAGTACTCCCTCAAGGGATGGCTAACAGCCCAACTATGTGTCAAATTTATGTTAACAAAGTAATCCAGCCACTTAGAAATCAAAATCCTGAACTACAAATATTTCACTATATGGATGATGTATTATTAGCACACAAAGATAAAAACACATTGCTAGAATGTTATGCCACACTTACAAACTTATTAAAAAATTATAATCTAGAGATAGCAATAAAGTACAATTAAATTTTCCAATTAATTATTTAGGAGTTCTATTATTCTCAACCATGGTCCGTCCACCAAAAATTCAAATACGAGTAGATCAACTCAAATCACTGAATGACTTTCAAAAGTTATTAGGAGACATAAATTGGATAAGGCCTTATTTAGGTATACCAACAGGAGAGTTGGGACCTTTATTTGATATCCTAAAAGGTCCATCAGATCCAAATTCACCCCGAATGTTAACGCCTGAAGCAAGAAAGGCATTAAAAATCATTGAAACATATATGGAAAATATGCATTTGGATAGAATTGATATAAGTTTGCCTTTATTATTTATTGTACTACCAACAAAAAATATTCCTACAGGAGTATTTTGGCAAGAAGGTCCATTATTATGGATACATTTATCTTATTCTCCTAACACTATTCTTACTAGGTATCCTGAGGCTGTAGGACAATTAATACTCAAAGGAATAAAAGCAGCAAAGGGAGTGTTTGGAATTTCTCCCAGTAAAATTATTACTCCATATACTATGAATCAAATTGATGAGTTAGCTAATGAGTTAAATACTTGGGCAATAATCATGTGCAAATCTAATGTTTCATTTGATAACCACTTACCATCTAATCCTTTATTGTCTTTTTGGTCTAAGCATCCTGTAGTTTTTCCTAAAATGACAAGAAAAACACCTATCATGAATGCTCCAAATATATTCACTGATGGGTCAAATAATGGTACAGCAGCAGTAGTTACCCCTGATCAAACTTTTACATTTTTAGTACCCAAACAATCAGCTCAAAAGGTAGAGCTTAATGCAGTTTTACAAGCTTTTGTGATGTTTAAAGATTCTGTATTTAATTTATTTTCTGATAGTCAGTATGTAGTTAATGCTATAGTATCTCTTGAAGATGCTGGTAGGATTTCCCCTTCTTCTACTGTTTTCTCTTTGCTTTCCACTATACAAAGTCTAATCTGGGACAGAAAAGATCCATTCTTTATAGGACATATCAGGGCACATACAGGATTGCCTGGAGCCCTTAGTTTGGGCAATGATTTAGCAGATAAAACTACACATGACATACATATTTTCTCTACACTAGAAGAAGCTATAAATTTTCATAAAAAGTTCCATGTCAATGCTAATACTTTACAAAAGCGCTTTAAAATAACTAAGGAACAAGCTAGACAAATAATAAAACAATGTCAAAATTGTGTGACCTTTTTACCACAAGTTAATCTTGGAGTCAATCCTAGAGGATTGATACCTAACCATATTTGGCAGATGGACGTCACACACTTGCCAGAATTTGGAAAATTAAAATATTTGCATGTTACAGTTGATACTTCTTCTGGATTTTTGATGGGCTCCCTTCATGCCGGAGAAAAAACTAAAGATGTTATAGCTCATTGCTTACAAAATTTTGCCACTGTGGGTGGTCCAAAACAGTTAAAAACAGATAATGCCCCTGGTTATACTTCTACCTCTTTTAAACAATTTTGCTCAACATTTGGTATTACTCATATAACAGGAATCCCATACAATCCACAGGGACAAGGCATAGTTGAAAGAGCTCATCAAACTATTAAAATGTACTTATTAAAGCAAAAAGAAGGAATTGGGAAGGGGCATATATTCCCCAAAGATAAACTTAAAATAACCCTTTTTACTCTAAACTTTTTAAATTTGGATTCATCAGGACTTAGTGCTGCGGAAAGGCATATGTGTCCAAAAAATGTGCATAAGCCCAAGGTACTTTGGAAGGATATTCTAACAGGACAATGGAAAGGTCCTGACCCAGTAATTGTCTGGATTCGGGGGTCTGTTTGTGTGTTTCCACAGGGAGAACAGCAGCCAATTTGGATTCCAGAGAGATTAACCAAGGTCCTGACCCAGTGATTGTCTGGAGTCGGGGGTCTGTTTATGTGTTTCCACAGGGAGAACAGCAGCCGATTTGGATTCCAGAAAGATTAACTAAAGCGATTTCTACAGACCAAAAAGAAGATGATTTGGCTCAAATCCATAACAACTGATATCCAAAACTCCAGTTTGGCTATTCTTACATCTGCAACAGAACCAGGATGCTTTTTTCAATATCTATTTTATTATTGCCCTTTGCCATATCATGAAGTTCTATTTTGTTTTTTGAGCTCATACAGACCTAGGTTAATGTTTTGCTGATCAGTTCTATTTTTTGACTATAGAGTTTTTAAACATTGCAATGGAGATTTCACCTGTAAAAAGTTATAAGGCCTTTACTATAATGTTATGTGTTGTATGTATTATATTATGTGTGCACACTTGTGTTTTGTGTTATATGTTTGAATGTATGTATGTCCATATATCATACATGATGAGCGCTCATGATAAAATGGATCCAAATATTTTTTTTTCATGTGATTTATATGGTTTAATTTAAATTGGGTAAACAACTGTTGAGGATTGTTTTAATATGTAAACAAAAAAGAAGGTTAACAGATCTGTTTGTTTACTTTCACCTTTCCTTTTCATTATACTTAATAATTCTCTTAAAGATAATGTAAATTGTTAAGAAAATTGTTTTCTTTTAGTGCCTTCTGTAATGTTACATAATTTTGTCTTTAGCCATTATTTCCAGAATTCCTATCTTCATCCCAGTGCCGGTGAAGACAATGTAAATTGTTAAGAAAATTGTTTTCTTTTAGTGCCTTCTGTAATGTTACATAATTTTTTCTTTAGCCATTATTGCCAGAATTCCTATCTTCATCCCAGTGCTGGTGAAGTCGAAGATAAAACCAATCTACAGCTTCTACAATAGCCATCACTGAACTGCTTGCAGAACTTGCCTGCACACATTGTGAGCTCACCTGTATGCATTGTGAACTATCTGTTGGTGCAGCGACTTGTGGTAGTGTTGGGGTATTTTTGCTGATGATGTCATTGGTGGTACATTTTTCCAAAAGGAGCCATCAATTGGCTTGGTGTATCTTCCTCCCTTCTGCTTGTCATGATCGTCCAGCTAAAATTTGGGGGCCAACAGAGGTGAGGCAAAGAACCTCACCCCCCCGCTGGTACAAAGACCTCTCCACAGGTGTGGCTGTATACTGGACCGGTAGTCAGTGACAGGTAAGATCCAATTGCAATGGTACCAACATAAGGACCATATGTACTATTGGACAACCTAAGGCAGGCACGGTCCCTAAGCCACATGCTTGTTGTTTAAACAGAGAGGGGGAGATGTTGAGAGCCACAGCCGAAGGGGCCCCAGCAAACTTCCAGCTGCCGGCTGATGATTGGCTCACAGCGGCCCCAGCAACATCTAGCTGATTGGCTCCTTGGCCCCAGCAACATCTAGCTGATTGGCTCCTCTGCGGTGATGCTCATTGGGCTGTTTCCCTGCCCTTTCAGACCACGGAGCTGCTCATTGGGGGACTTTTTGGCTCCGCCCACGTGACCCAGCCAATCGGCCTCAAGAGCAGGAGGATTGTGGGAGGTGGAGAGAAGCTTCTGGGGGAGAGAGAGGCTTGTGAAAAGCCGGTGGTGGCAGTTGAGGCTCTGAGGGTTTTTCCTGAGAGGCTGTTTTGTTTGGCGTGTGTGGTTCTAAAAATAAAGTTAGTTTCTTTTGACAAGTGGCTCCTGATTGTGCCCAGCCAGACTGCGGCAAAGTCATACATTTGGCTTATTTTCACTTAGGCTTTCAGTATTACCTCACTGCTTTACTTCCTACTCAACCTGGAAGAGTACTGAAGTTCATTTCCAACAATTTACCTACTCCCTCATAACTCCATTCATTCACTATTACTACATATTATATATCATACTAATTACTTTATGAGCATTTTATCATTTCAGTAAACCCTATGAAATAATTACCATCATCCATTTAAGAGATGGGGTAGACGAGACTCAAGTTAAACAAGTAGACTGTGATTGAGAAGAGATTCAAACCCTGGCCCATCTAACTTCAGTCTACATTCAAGGATACTTAAAATTCAGAAATTTTTACTGGGTTCCTAACACCTATGTGACAGGAATTACTATCCAAATACAAAACAAAATGTTTATACCAGAAGGTTCCTTCATGCCCCTTCTCAGTCAGTCCCCAACCATCATCTCTAGAGGCAATGATCCCTCTGATATTTTTTCATCATAGATGAGTTTTAAATATTCTAAAGTATTATCTAAATGGGAACACAGAGTATGTTCTCTTTTAGGTAAGTGTGTTTTTGAACTTCACCTACATTGTGGTATATATTACTAGTCTGTTTCTTTCAACTTCTCAGTAGTATCCCATTGAATCATGCTTCTTATTGATGGACAATTGGATTGTTTCCAGGTTTTGGTGATTATGAACAAGAGCTTTTATGAATATATGTTTTCATTTCTCTCCAGTAAGTATCTAAAAGGGGAAGGTTTGAGTCACAGGGAGCTACATGCTTTGTTTTATAAGCAATTGCCAGATCTTTTCCAAAGTGGTTGCACCATTTTACATTCTCAGCAAAAATGTATGAGTTCTCGTTGCTCCATTTTCTTTGTTTTTTAAATTTTAGCCAGTTCACTGTAGTATATATGATAATTAAAAACTGATCACTTTCAAGTTGAATCCATTTGTAAGATCATATAGCACAAGAATAACTTGAGAGGCCAAGTATGGTGGCACACACCTATAATCCCAGCAGAGTGAAGCAGAGCTAGGAGTAGAGCCTGGACAACTTAGCAAGATGTTATCTCAACATAAAAAAAATAAAAAGGGCACCTCTGAGTTCAATCTCCAGTACTGACAAGAATAAATAAGTAAATAAATAATTGAAGTTACATAAAATATAGGGAAATATTAAGAGAAATTATAATGTTATGAATTTTTACATAACTTTATATTTTCTAGAAGTCACATTATTGAAACCATAATTATGCTGTCAAATATTAGCACTGTTACTTGGGAAACTAGTGTCAAAATAATAACTTATCTTTCTGTTCATCTCTTACTACTTAATAACATCAAAAATTTATGGCTCACTTAATGCATAATTTAGATCAATGACATGAACTAACAGACATCTGTTAAAAAGAACACCATTAGTCTCCCTTTAAAATTTAATTCCTATTTTTTACATTGAAAGAATTGTCACCCTTCTCAACATAATTTGTATTAGAATTGAATATAATGTCTTTTAATTAAGGTCTGGGCAATCAGAATAGTCCCAATGTTAAAATAAAAACAAAAACCTTAGTACAATTTCATATTCTGAAAAAGTTAGAAAAACAGCTCAACTGTTCTAGAAATAAGAATAAGTCACTGGTGAATATTTTAGGACCATTTTCAATGGAGTATGCTTATGTAATCAAAGCTATTATAGAAGTCAGCAGGTGACTATCCAAATTAGTAAACTGCCATCTGCTGATAACAAAGAAATAGTAACACACACCACTAGTAGTGCTTGAGTAGGTAAAAAGCTTCATGGCCAGATTTCCTCATTTTATGCAGTTACCAGTCCATGCCAAGAGCAGCCAATCCCTACACAGCTATTTTTAAAAAAATTTTCTTCTACATAAATGCCAACAGTGAGACAAAGTTTTTAGAAACACCTCCAGATTAGTCATACCTTACAATGATAAACTTTAATAAGTAACTGAAATTAATGCATCCTTCCACCCAAAAGTAAATATCTAACTGCAATTTAAACGCAGATATAACATCTGTAGTGCCACTCCACAAAGCACCAACTTGTTTTTCTTACGTTTTTCAAAATGCCTTCATTAATTTACAAAGTACATTTTTTTAAATCCAACACACAATTATCATATACTTTCCATGCTATGCACAGTCTCAGACAAGGACAGCAGGCACAGCCAATAGTCACACACTGTACAAATGCTCCTCACTAATAAGCATGCTGCAGGGCAATCTTAAACTATACATGTTATGCAAATGAACTGTTTTCTTCATTTTGGTCTGTCATTTATTTCATGTTCTAGGTACCAGTTTGACCCATAGTGACTACAAAAGTTATGCATGTTAGTAATGCTGAAAACAAAGGATAATACCTAAGTAAAAGCTTGCTGTATAAACTGAGGCACATTCCAAGAAACAGGGAAAAGCATAAGAAACCAGGGTTAATGAGGGTTTAGTAGAACTCCTCTGACACTATAAAGAGCATCTTAAATTACACTGTAGATTAGGAAGATTGTCTAATTATGACTGGGAGCAAGAAAAAATTATGGACAGGGATGTGGTATACATTTGATAGACAGAATTACACATTTTTCCTTTCTATTGCTTGTGTATAATAGCATTTAAAAAAATCCATCCCATTTAGTTTGTACTGAAAAACCATCTATGAATATCTATTATAAGTGTCTTATCATTTAATTATCTTTATAATATAAAAAGTGAAAACTATTTTATGCCACCAGTTGAAACATAAAAGACAGACAAAAAAAAGAAAGAATGAAAAACCTATGGCTCAAAGGGTTCATACAAAGAACACCTCAGCTAAAATGTTTTATCTTTTTTGTTGCTGTTGTTGTTGCAACCTTTTCTTATGCCTACATTTTCTAAAGAATTAATGGGGGAAAACACAGCCTTTCCTGAATATATCATACAAAATAAATACACAGAACCATACAGGTACACATCTCAGTAGATTATTAGTAAAAGGTTGATAAAACTAAAAATCAGAGTCCTTGCTGATAGCCCACTACAAAAGTCAAGGTACACATACTTTTTTAGGGGCCAGTCTCTGCAATAAGGAACCAATTACTTTCTAATCCTCTTATCCTCCCAAACATTCTATCACTTCCTCTCTAAGACCACTAACCAAAATTAAACATCTAAGCTAAAGCAGTACATAAAGAACATAACTGTTCCCTTCTCTAAGTTTCATGGGAGGCAGAAGGATGGCAGGAAGAGAGAGAGAGATGTAAGGAACTAGCTTTTCCCTTTCAGGCTTTACGATTAAAACCGGGGTTTTTACAAAACCATTCACTGCACCATAATAAAACAATCCCAGAGTTTCTTTTAGAAAATCATCTCATTATGAGTCCAAGAACCCAACCACAGACTTTTATACTTGAAACCTCTCTCTTTATTGGCCAACTATGTGGTTTAAACTAAAATTATCTCTAAAGTCCTTTCAGCAAGAAAAAAGAAAACAATCATAATTCTATCAAAACATTAACTATTTACTATACTAGTATAACCCTAATATAGTAAAGAGTCAGATGGCTTTTAGATCAAATAGGTCTGGTTTCCAATCACAGGTAACCATTTTACCTTGTGCAAACTGTACATTGCCTCTAAACTTTCTGAACTTCAGTTCTTAAATGCCTAACACTGTTCTCACAGGATTACTATGATAATTAATTGCTGAATGAAATTGAAAGCTCTGAGGGACAGCTATAGAGTAGTCATATAAATGGTGTTACCATACCATAATGATTAATATTGGCAGTTACACAATTCTGTCCACTTACATATCATAACTCAAAGTCAGGCAATATAACACTGAAGATGTCAAAGCCTTCTAGGATGATACTCATAAGTTACTGAAAACAATTTACCCTTTTCCCCTCCAGAACTGACACCATATTCTAATTGAATTTAAGGAAAAGACCATTTTTCCCCCTTCACTTTTTGTAAGAAAAGGAATGCACTCAACAGTTCTAAACATAAAGGATACTCTTGGAGTGCCCCCTACAACAAACATTAATACTGAAAAGGTAGAGCACTCACCTAGCATGTGCAAGGCACTGGGTTCGATCCTCAGCACCACATAAAAATAAAGATATTCTGTCCAACTACAACTAAAAAATATTTAAAAAACAAGAATTAAGCAGGAGGGTCATGATTTATAAAAGAAAAAAGTTCAAGTAATAATTTTGTCCATATCAATGCAGCAGAGAAACCCTCTGCATGGTAATATTTGTACATCTTTCAAGACATAAAAGCTTTTTTTTTTTAAGTCATATAATTCAAGTGAGATCAGGAAATTCAAATTAGCCAAGTAAATTTCAAAAGCACTAGCAAATTAAAACAAATTTGGAGCGTATTTAAATCAAGTACAGAATAATATGTGCTTGAGAATATCTACATAGATATACATGTGAGATTTTATGCACAAAATATGCCTCTAGAATACTCAAAAACTCCAAACAATAGTCACTCTGCAGGAGCTGGGTGGCTGGGGTCAAGAAGTAGACAGACATGAGATTTGGTATTCATTAAATACCTATTAGTACCGATTGACATTTTTTTCCCCTTTTGTGATACTGAGATTGAACCTGGGGCACTCTACCATTAAGTTTCATCCCCAACCCTTTTCATTTTTCTATTGTGAGATCTGGTCTCCCTAAATTGCCCAAGCTGGCCTCAAACTTGTGATCCTCAGGCCCTAGCCTCCCAAGTCACTGGGATTTAGAGGTGTGCACCTCCATATCTGGCACAGATTCATTTTTATGTGGATGGGAATGTACTATGACAGAAGCAAGGGTACACACACAAAAAGAAATAAAGAAAGAAGCAGAAAGCAGTTGAACCTGATTCTTACATACAGAGTTAAAAACAAAAAGCAAAGCAAACAAGATGTCCCCATCAAATGTAAAAAAAATTTTATGGAGCGCTAAAAACATAGTAATATGCCCAAGATAATGCTTCCTCTTCACTGCTTCATCTCCATATCAAAAATCAGTAAGTAAAACACAAGTCTAAATACTAAGCATATTTGTCCACAGTTACTTCACACCCATAAAATGGGAGAAATGTAGTTACTGCTACATATAAGGATTTTTCTGCAAGACACACAAAGTTTACACCAATTCTATTCAACAAGCACTGAAATGCTCAGTGTTATGACATATTTGTATTAGGTTTTCAACACATAGCTGTAATCACATCGGCACAGACACAAATTTGTGCTTTCTTTTTTTAATATTTTACTTTCTAGTTATAGGTGGATGAAGGATCGAACCCAGTGCCTCACGTGTGGTAGGCCAGTGCTCTACCTCTGAGCCACAATCCCAGCGCCCCCTGTGCTTTCTTGTATTTACTTTTGCACTGCCGCTTAAGGGAAATCTACTATCTCATTCTTTGTTTCTAAAAATGTACCACAACGTCAGTTGATGAGTCATGGGTCACACTCCAAATTCTTATGTACCAAAGAAAGCAAGGCACAAGTTTTACACACAATTGTAAAGGCTGTCTAATAAAGATAAGTTATAAATTAAGAGTTTTTTATGAGGTGACATAGATGAGTTTTTTTAAGATGAGAAGCTTCAAAATAAAATTGAGAATTCCATAAGAATTGACAAAACAATTTTCCCTCTTCTAATAACTAGTAGTGTTTTGTTTCTGTTAATTCAGAACATAGAATATAAAACCCCACTGAAATACTAACATATACAAACTCAGGTCTTTACAGACTAAACTCCCAGCATCATGAAAAGGCAAATTAACTGAGGAATGATTTCTCCAGATGCCTTGCTTCTCCTCTTAATTCCTTTCTACTATTGCTATTTAGCCATTTCACTGAGAGGGAAGAAGGGTACAAAGGGAAGGAACAAGGTGGCTGGGGTCAAGAGGGAGATATGACATTGTTGGGGCTTATGGTGTGATTCAGTATAACACTTGCCAGGCAGGTACAAGGTCCTGGGTTTGATTACCAGCATTGCATTCTTTTTTAGCAGTATTGGCTAAAAGTTTTCCTGGTGAAGACAAACTAATAGCTGAAGGGAAATCTGGAAACCAGCTCTACTATCACTAGCATGACCATTCAGATCCAACATGTTCAGATCTAACCATGTCACCTTATTTTCCTAAGATTTATTATCCTTTTCATTAATGTGTTTACCTGCTTATGTTTATAATAAATAACACATGCTCCTGCTCCCCCAGCACATAAACTCTATAGCAGGGTTCCTATTTACATTACTCAATGCTATATTTTCATTAAAGTCTGGCACATAATATGTATTCAATAAATATCCAGTCAAGGAAAAAAGCTTTCTTAGCTATCCTAGGATCTGCACAAACACCAAATCTGTTTTCAATTACAACTATTTTTTTTTTTTGGCGGTGCTGGGAATTGAACCACAACTACTCTTAACCTATAATAATAAATTTTACCCAATCTTGCTGTAAGTCTTTTTATACTTAAGTTTTATCATGCTGTATGAATAAACAATTTAAGAACTATTTTCTAGTCTATTTAATTGTCCTCCAGCACAAACTGATTATTTCAGGTGAACCCAAACCATAGAAAAAGAAAATTCAGACTTTATCATATTCAGGAGGCCAAAATTATAATGGAAACTTTTAAGAGGTAAATATTTCACAGCAAAAGTTAATACAATAAACACTAGTTAAAAGTTTGACTGTGATTGGCACTCTGATTTTACCATATGTATTAGTACATTTTTATTACTATAAGAAAAATTCTAAAGAAGGCTAACTTTGTGAAGAAAAACGTTTACTTTACTTTGCTCCCAGTTCTGCAGATTCAAAATGTGGCACTGGCATTGGTTTGGCTCTGGTGAGGACCACATGTAGGATGGCAGGAGCACATGTGAAAGGGAGAGTCACATCTTGAAATAGGAAGCCAGAGAGGCCATTCAAGGGTCATGCTCAGGCTTTTATGACAACTGGCTGTTTAGAGGAGACTAACATTCCCTTCAAAGGCTTGCCTCCCAGCTGACCTAAGGACCTTCCATTTGGCCCCACCTTTTAAAGTTCCCACCACATTAGGGAACAAGTTCTAAACACCCGAACCCTTGGACAATATACTCAAAACAAGATTAAAACCAAAGAAGTAGGGATGGAGAGGGGAAGTTTTAGGGATTGATATTGGCCAAATTATACTGTTATATTGTGCATTGTGTGTATGTACAAATATGTAACAATAATTCCCATCAGTATGTACAACTCTAATGCACCAATAAAAAACATGGGGAAAAAAGATGGGTTTGGTGGGGGGGGGAAGCCTACAGAACCATACTTCTGTATTAAAAAGACAAATAATGGATTTAGGTACCTCTTTAAATGAGGTACCTAAAATAATCAAATTCATAAAAACAGAAAGTAGAAGAGTGATTATTAGGGGCTGGGAGAGGAGAAAACAAAGTTATTTAATGGTAGTTTCAGATTTACAAGAGGAAAGTTTTGGAGATCTGTTTCATGATAACATGAATATACTTAGCAAATGGTTAGGATGGTAAATTGCATGTGTTTTTTAACCACAAGAAAAGAAAAAAATGAAGCAATATGCTATTTTTTCTGTTAAATTTCCATAATTTTTGCAGAATTCTCTTAATTTGAACCAATGAAAGTTTAGCATCTGAATGAGAAGTGTTAAGTACAAAATATTTCACCAGATTTCAAGTACTCAATACAGAAAGAAGTCAAATCTCATTAATAGTTTTATTTTGATATGTAAACACATTTTAAACATACTGCTTTGAATACATTTGAATACTTTACATTTTTTAAAAATCTGCTATGCATTAAGAACAATAACTGAAGAGAAATGTGAGGTCAATGAAATTGTGTTTGCTTCATTAGATTAATATTGGAGCACACTTATAGGTGGATGTGATAAAGTGAGCAGGGAGAGATTAAATATAGAATAACAGAGTTAATCCATGAAGCCTCTCCTGAAAGAGACATGAAGGATGGAACTGAGAGCATTAGGAAGAGTTAGCCTTCCAGAGATCTGAGACTTCGGTCCAGTTGGTGAGATAAGAAGGAAAGGGACTGAACTGTTAGAGAAATCATAGACCATCTCAATTTTCTCCATGAAATGATCAGATTATTTGCAGACTATAGAAGAGGTGGGGGTTAGACAAAAACTTGTGGATAAAATAAAGGTTTGGAATAATCCACGAGTGATGAAGAACAAAATCTTCATTAGAACCAAAAAAGCTGCATACATGATCAGGCCCTGCTTCTCTGGCCTCTGCGATTCTTCCAGCTCTCCTCTACCCCAACATGCCATCCACCTCCAACTGCATCTTCTAGAGAGGGTTCACCTGTGTAACACTATTCATCCACATAGTCCCTCAAAGACAACTTCCTAAAGGAGGTTTCAGTGATATTCAGCTCACCAGAAATATCATTTCCCTTTATATCCCAACAACACACTACGCCAGCACTGTCCCAGAAACATGCAAACCACACATGTAATTTTACATGTTCTACTGACCATATTGTTTAAAAAAATAAGTGAGCAAATTCCTTTTAATACTCTAATCTGATATACCTAAAATATTATCACTAAGGTGTGATCATTAAATTTATTAATGAGATATAATTTATGACTTTTTGTTTCTAAGTCTTCAAAATTTGATGTATATTTTACAATTACTGTATTTCTCAATGCAGACTGGCTGCATTTCAAAAGCTCAACAGTCACATGTATCTAGTGACTATAATACTGGACAGCATAACCCATAGTATTTCTTCAAAGCATTCATCACAGTTTATAACTGTGTGACCTCTATCTATTATTTAATGAAAGCGTGTCTCAGGTCACTGTGGAAGCACTTCATAGGTACCAAATTGAGTGAGGGGAATGGAGAGGAGTTAGAGTGACAAATTCCTGCATGGAGAAAAACCAAAGCTGGGGTGGAAGCAGGGATAATCTGAACAACGGTGTTACCTGGCAGGTAAAGCACAAATTCAAGAGATGCAAAAGTGCCAGTAAAAATATATTCCAGCTGCAAAACTGCAAGTCTAATGGATATTCATGCAACAGGGAAAGGGAGATGCAGTGGAATAAAGAAATCTGCAAACTATCTCTGTGAGAAGGGCACTGTACTATAATAAGTGTGGGAATAAGAGAGCTGAAAGACTCCATAGAAGACTATGATCAGAGAACAGGATATAGAACTTTAAGAACATGTTTCTAATGTGAAAAACTTGAGGAAATAACAAACTACCAAATGAATGTTAAAACACAGTGGAAATGAAGATCATAAGAGTTGAAGAGCCAAGTAATTGGAAATCATGGATCTCAATAGAATTGCTTTGAATGTTAACTCCTCCACTGAATGAATGTCTTTTAAGAATTTAAATTTTTGCCCTTGGAAAAACTGTCATGTGTGTTCCACACAGCTCAATACTGATCAGATGATATATGCTTAGGTATTGAATGAATATAGTTAAATTGAAAAAAATCAAAGTTCAAGCATTAAAATCATGTAGAAGAAAAGTATTCTCAAGATGAAAGGAGGATTTAAGTGAAAGGCTCCAATTTGTTTAGTAATTGCATGGTTTAAGATTCTGATAAAGAATTAAATTTCAAATTTAACTGAAGATTGGCAGCCAAAATCCAGGCAAATATTTTCCAGATTTACTTTACTTTTATTTATAAAACAAATAGCCAACAGAGCCTTTGAAACCTTGATTATAGCCAAGTACAACTTATTTTACCTAAGACATGGATTTTTAATTTTGGGGCACTTTGTTATTTAGAAGAACTCTAAGATTACTCTTTCAATAAAGAAAAACAGAAACTTCATTTGTTTTACACATGAAGACAACTTGCTTTTTAAATAGATATACAATGGTTGTTTTCTAGAATATTATTTGTCTATTACCTATTTTCTGCATTTGTCTCTATTTCTCGTTTCTCCTATCCAGCCTAATATTGGGGAAAAAACAAAATTTTCCCTCACATAATTTCTCCACTAAGAAATATTAACTGCCAGAAGTAAAAGTCCTAAATCTCCAGGCTGTGAGATTAAATTATGCTTAAGCCCTATCTGCCCACAATATTTCTATTCAACTATCCTTATCAAGACTTCAGAGACTCTGACCTGGAGTTCTGTAAAATCAAGAGGACAAATGTAATACCTCTGAACAATGCCATATCCTTATATAAAGGTCTGTTTCTCCTTACCACACCCCATAACTATGGTTGTAAAATGTGAGGGGGAAATGATGGTGGTAGTGGGGAATTATGCAAATAATTGCAGCACCTGGCACTAAAATAGTTGAATCTTAAAAGCCATCAATCATGTATAATTCTTGCATCTTAAGTGTCCTGGCTGGATCAATTCTCTCTTGTTTTCCCTCTGACCAGGGATTATTCCAAAGATTTGGAAAAGGTCTGTGGGCCAAGACAGATCAAAGCCAATGGATCTAATTCATTTATGCATACATTAGTATTTATTTTTCTAAGCATTTGAGAATGCTGCAGTGAGCAAAACAGAATCTCTGCTCTGGGAAGAACATATTTTAAAAATAGAATCTAGGATACTTGCTTATTTGAAATCATTACTAACTGAGCTGATGGGGTAGCTCAGTAGCAGAACAATTAATTGCCTAGTACCCATGAGAACCTAGGTGCCATCCCCAGCACCTCAAAATACAAAACAACTAGGGGATCATTTATTATTATAATATATAGCATGAGTATTTGCTTTTTTAAAAATCCCTCTTAATAACATCTCAGGTTAACAGCCCCCCCCCTTTTTTTTTAAACCAAAAACACTTACATGACTGCAGATTTTTGTGTTTTGTTATGAGGAAAAAAAACATACGATAGTTAGGCTAAAGTGATTTTTTCTGTAAAACTTTCAGGCCCTCTTAACAGGGTCAATTTAGGCCCATCCAAGATGTGTATGTTTTACTTCTCAGCCAACACTGCTTTCTAAACAGAGTAAAATCTATGAAATGAGACCTATGATTCTTCTAGAAACTTCATGGGGTTTGGATACAGGAAGATAGCTCTGGCCTGGAAAGCAGAGGGTGAAGTAAATAAATCTGCATAACAAACTGTTTGGGTTTTGGTGGGGGCAATCAGAAAGGAGAGAAGGATAAGAGAACAGAGCAAAACAGATTATAAAAGCCTAGAGTTCTCCTTTGATAGTAGCCAAAACACATTTTGAGGCTAGAGATGCCTGATGTTCAATGTCAACACTACAGCCATTGCTACACTATAAACTCCAACACCCCTTCTCCCAAAATCTCACTGTCTTCTCCCAAATCTTTCAAAAAGCTCCACCACTTCACACACTCCCACAAAGGCTTTATGGAAATTCTTTTTCCTTTTCTATTCTTTCCTAGCTCCTCTCAGATACATCCATCCAACAACTGTATAACAGACATCTCAACCATCTGTTTAGCACCCCATTGGGTGGGTCCCAAGCCAGAATTTATTTACCTTCTCTTACCTTGCCTTCAATTGTTTTTAACCGTCCTTCTCACAGCCTCCAACAATCCAGTAGCTCACTAATGCCATCATCACTAAAGGAACAACTAATATTTATTGAGCAGTTGGAATGTACCAAGTATTGTGCCAAGGTTATTAAGTGCATAATTTCACTTGATCCTCAAACCCTACTAAACAGGTACTATGATCATTTCCTAAATGTTAGGAAGTCAAAACTCAGCTGGGATAGTAATTCTAAGGGTAAATGATGAAATTAGAATTTGACCTCTGTTCTGACTCCACAGCCAGCTAAACCAGAATATGCCTGTGCCCCAAGGCAAAAAACCTAGGAATCATCTTTTTCTCATTAATCCTTTCTAGTCACTTACAGAGTCTAGTCTCCTAAATGCCACATCATCTCTTTTTATCAATGCCTTCTCATGGAATGAGAACTAAGTCCTTACTACCTACCAAGTACTATTAAGTAATACATATTTTTCCCCAACTTTCACTCCCCAAACCCTAAGAGAAGAAGAACCTAAGGAAGGAAGTAGTTAACCGGAGACTGACAGAGCCTGATTCAAATCTGGATAATATGAATTGAAAATTTTGAGCACTTATCACCTACATTGTGACAATTTCCTTTGTCTTTACCTCCCATCTGGACCCTCATCATCCTTCAGACTGCTACAGATATCTTTTTGGAATACAAATGTTGTCATGACATTCTCCTGCTTAAAACTGGTGCTCTATATCACTGACCAGATAAAGTCCAAATTTCTTAATATGGTACACAAAATCTTTCAGTTTTCTGCTCAGGACAGCTTAATAAATAAATATTTGAGTGCCTAGTGCAGGCAAGGCAAAGTGCTAAGTGCTTTGAAATGAATAACACACCAGCTCCTGAATCCTACTTCAACCACAAACATTGTATTCTCCAGCTGGACTACCCATATGCAGATCTCATAATCCAACATGCCAAAGATATATGTGTTTAGAATATATATGGCAAAGTCCAACACCAATTTTGAAAAGTGCCTATGTGAGGCCTCTCTAACAAACTCCAGGCAAAAAGATTCTTAAGTTGCCACAGCACTTTGTTCAAATTACTGTCAGGTAAATTAATTAGTAGAACAAAGGTATGGATCAGCTTCCATAAGAGACTGAGCAACTCTGAGTAAGAACTGACCTCTGCCATTAATGCCTGGCATGCATTAGGCACTTTATGAATAGCTAAATGAATAAACAACGAAAATTTCAAATTTAATGAAAAGAGCAGAAGAACAAGGCACAAATTAAGAAGTTAACACACAAGTACGCTGAATTAAAAGCAATGTTATTCTACTGTGGTTCGAACTTGGCCTACATTCTACCCCTATGGGAAAACTCACACATGTGGTTCTTGAACAAGCTTAAAAGGCACAACTTTGTTATTCCTGGCTCAACAAAGCTTTGACAGGCCAAACAGGATACTAGATCCCTCCCCTCTTCTTTCTTTACCTGCCAAAGTCCTTTTTCCAGAGGAGTATGAGGGTGGAAATCAAATTTATCAAAGTAGATAGAATTGATCTCAGATCCAACTTCATCAGTGTTGTGTCACAATACATGCAAGAGAAAAATCAAAATCTGTCTTGACAACAGGGCCAATTTCCAAGTAAGTACTGTTGCTACAAGAATGGGAAATTCTTAAAGTGAAGGCAATTAATAAACCGGAGCTTACAAATGTTTCTCCTGCACTGCCACAGCTTTTCACCCACCTTCGTTTTTTCATTTCTGTGATTTTAAAAAGAAAATTCTATACGATGAAGCCCATGCACGAGTGTACTTCAGTATCTGCCAGATACAAATATCTGGATCACAACCTTTAATGTAAACTGAAATACTACAAGAAACACTATATAAGTCAAAACTTATCTAAAACGTGGCATAAAGCTTTGAAAAGCTAGTGGGGTGGGGGGGGGGGGTGTTTCCTAAGCGATGCTTTGTATGCAACTGCTTCCAAATCAAGATCCGTATTTTCAAATTACACCCTGGAAGATGTCAAATCTGTCTTCCATTCTCTCCAGCCTAAAGGGAAAGGTGACAATTCACAGGCAACAGGCTGGGGCGAGAGAATGATCTCTCCCCATACCCTCACACAAGAACAAAATCCAGCGGAAGGGTGGCTAATGCCACTCATTCTCGACAATGCACACACAAAAAAAAATTTTTAAAACTCATCCACTCCTCTACCCTTCCTTAAAAAGCAAACGACGCAAAGATCTGCACCACGGTGGCCGCAACCACCACATGCTAACAGCTGGGGGCCGCCCGCCTACCACGCGCCTACCCCGCGGCGATACCAGGCACAGGGCACCATCTCTGCCAGCCCCGCTCCCGCTCCCGGCTCCACGCTGTCCCCGCAGCCCGAGTTAGCGAGGGAAGCGGCGGAGGTCGGCGGCTCCGGGGCGGGCCGCGGCGCCGCTCCGGCCGCCTCCCGGGGCGCGGCGCAGCCCCACACCCCGCCGACGCCCGCACCTGAGGCGGCAGCCCGGAGCCGGCGAGAGGGCGCGGAGCGAGGCAGCCAGGGCAAAGTTACTCACTGGGAAAGCGCGGCTGCCTGGGGCTTACACCGGCTTCCAGCGCCGTAGCCCAGGGCCAGCTCCCGCTCTCCGCGGCCCGCTGAGGGAGAGCCAGGAGCCAGCTGGGCTCCTCTCTGCCGGGACTCGCCGCCGCCGCTGCCGCCGCTGCCGCTGCCGCCGCGGATTTCCTGGCAAGAAGAAAACTCTGGCCAAGACTTCACTTCTCAACCGCCCCTGCTGCCTTCCCGGGGGCAAGCGCCAGGGCCCAGCAGCCCAACCCGACACGCACCTGGGCCAATCGGTCGCGGCGCGGGGCGGGAGTGGGCGGGCCAGAGAGTAGTTCCACCTATCCCAGAGCTCAGGGGGCGGGTTAGAACGGGTCGTCACTCCCAGGTTAGAGTGAACCCACTCCGCCTCTCGTCGCCCGCCCTCCCCCACCCGCTCTGGGCTGTCCCCGCCGCTCGCCTGATTCCCCTGCAGAAGACGCTGGAGAAATATCTGCGCGCACCCCCGACCGCGGCTAGAAGAGTCGAACATCTGGGGAGGGAGGGAACGTCTAGGGCTACTCGAGTAGGGGGTGGGGCGGGGGTGGAAAACAAGTGGTGCAAGAAAGCAGAAATGTAGGTGTGTTGGGCGAGAGGACAGCTGGGGGACTGGCTGGGGTCTGGAGGGTGCAGGGGAGTGAGAAGGACTGATCTGCGAGGAAGAGCACCTGAAGGAACAGAGAGAGGAGATATGAAGTAAGAAGGGTGGAGAGTATGTCTGGTGGTGAAAGGCGGGGGCTGGGGCACCTGGGAACAAAGGTGAGCGGGAGGTTCCGCCAGTGAGGAGGTTTAAACAGCCCAAAGGGTGAAAGAAAAGGGAAGGTAGTAGCGGGGAAGGACGTACTCCAAAGGAAGAGTGGATCCTAGGGGAGAAGGTTGACGAGGAGTTTCCTCACTCGTCCTCAAGAAAAAAAGGCAAACGCTTGTTCTTTGATCTAGTTGAAGTGTGCAGCTGTAAAGAAACCCAGTGAGATAAATACCGTCCTACACCGTAGTATTGTTATTAAATTCATCTCTACGCAAATTAGCCCCCTCCTTTTTCTAGGCGGATTAACTATAGTCTAAGCCTGCAGTCCCACGCAAGGCCCGTGAAGACTGGGGTCCGGGAAGGGCTAGTCTAGTAGCAACTCAGAGAGAGGCCCGACTGCCGCCCTAAGAAGGAAGGTGATTTGGGACGGTAGGTGAGACCCGCCCCCTTTGCCACCACGTGGGTAAGGTTCCAAAGGCAGAGCTCAGATTCCCATAGGCCTGTTTGGGCCTCGGGGTAAGGCCGGTGCCCGACCCCGAGCGGGTGCCCTAACAGCGGGAGCGCCAGGTGAGCGACTCTGCCGCGCGCCTTCCTCCTTCCGAAGGCGGGGCCCTGGGGGCGGAGCCTCTACGCCACGCCCAGTGGCTGGGTGCCGGCGCGCCGCTGCGGCTCCTCCCCACTCCTTGCGTCCTGGGCTCCTTCCGTCCGTCCTTTCTTCCTTCCTGCTTCGCCTCACGTTTCGCGATATGGGGCAGAGCCTCCGTTCCGCCAGCACCACCTGAGGATCCCGGAAACCGCACCAGCGATGGAAGAGGACCAGGAGCTGGAGAGGTAACGGCCGAGGAGGCGGGCGGAGCGGGGCGGGCGGGCCTCGCTCGGCGAGGGAAGCGGGTGGCTGAGGGGCACGCGGCCCGGCCCGGGCCCAGCCATCGCGGCCAGGCCTGGCGACACAATATTTCCGGGCGCTGAAAAGAGGAAAAGAGAGCAGAGCGGGGTCCGATTGGGAAGAGGGGGAAGAGATGTGGATATATTTACGTAAAAACGTCCCGTGTAGTAGCTATCAGGGGGGACGCCCCATTGGGAGACCAAAGTTACGTCCCAAACCGCCCTCCCCTATTGGTGTAAAGTCAGCCGCCAGGCCGCGGTTCCCGAGTGATCGAGCCGCGGTGTTGAGTCAGGCCTGAGTCCCCGTAACTACCGCTCACGTTCCTTTCTGTGCAGACTGCTTATAAAGACTCCCTAAATGCTGAGTTCTTTTTCTCTCTACTGCTAGATCTATATTACACCTTCCACTTCCTAGTTTCCTTAACCTCTTGCTAATGGAAGCCATAGTGGAGCTTGCACATTGATAATCTGCCGTTTTTATTTTTATACTAAAGCAGTCTGTTTTTCTAGCTTTTCAATTCCTTTTCATCTTCTGCGGGGCCCACCCTATTCTAATCCTATACCTCTCCTAGCTACCAAAACCTTTTTCTGTTTCTTCTTCCTCTTCTTCTTCTGCACCCTATTCTAATCCTATACCTCTCGTGGCTACCAAAACCTTTTTCTGTTTCTTCTTCTTCTTCTTTTTTTTTTTTTTTTTTTTTGGCAAAGCTTTAAGTTTTTGTGTTTTTCTGAGAAAACTCTCCTTGTGATCAGTGTGTATGATCAGATGGAGTAGAGAGAAACTGGAGGCAATAAGTTAAATATTTACGGATAGAAGTGGAAGCAGGAAAATGAGAAAGTTCTATGTAATTGTAGTAGTTTAATGTGTTGCAATTGCAGTATAGTATGGAAAAACGCTAGTCGCAAAACAGTATTCGGAATGATCTCATTTTTATAAAAAATATGTGTGTAGAAAAATATCTGGATTGAAGACCTCAATGGCTGAAGGCGAGAGGAAGACAGCCTTGGAAATGGTCCAGGCTGCTGGAACAGATAGACACTGTGTGACTTTTGTATTGCACGAGGAAGACCATACCCTAGGAAATTCTCTGCGTTATATGATCATGAAGAATCCGGAAGTGGAGTTTTGTGGTTACACTACGACCCATCCTTCTGAGAGCAAAATTAATTTGCGCATTCAGACTCGAGGTGCTCTTCCAGCTGTAGAGCCATTTCAACGAGGTCTGAATGAGCTCATGAATGTCTGCCAACATGTGCTTGACAAGTTTGAGGCCAGCATAAAGGACTATAAGGATCAAAAAGCAAGCAGAAATGAATCCACATTCTAGTCCCTTATTCAGGATACAAGGAGGACTATCCTCTAGGAAATTCTCTTCATGATTGTGCAGAATCCAGAATTAGAAGTTTGTGGTTATAGCATGCTTTATCCTTCAGGTGTGGGATACAGCTGTTGGAATCCCTACAAGAACCTGTGTATTCACCTAATAAATTCCCTCTTTTATTTAAACTAATTCGACTGGTTTCTCTTCCTTACAGCCAAATGATCCTCAAGAATGACCCACACACACCTTTCTTAATTGAACCAACAATGAAAGTGAGAAAACTGAGAAAATCAGGGCCCTAGACAAGGATTTTGATCATAAGAATTAAAAGGAATATTCATTCCTGCCTGGTTGGGGTGGTTAGGGAAGGGTGGTAGGTGCAGTAGAACATGACCCAGTAGACTAGTTGGTTTATAAAAGGAGGAAAGAAGATTGGAAAGGGAACTTGGCTTCTTACTAGATTTGTAAGTGATAAGAATTGCATTCTTTGGTTGGTAGGTTGAGTAAAAGTGGGGAATTTGAGGGAATTGTGAGAATTCTGGTTTTGCATAAGAGTTTAGTTGGTATCAAGTTCCATCTTTATAGTATTTATAGGATAGATACCAATTTACTTCTTGATTTGCAGGACAATAATAAAATATTTAGTCATGACCTGAGTAAGCCAAGATATTTTGATTGTTTTACAGGATAAAACTGGGATGACCAATAGGTGTGTAAGTATAGCCCAGGGTCACATAGAAGACACACTGTTGGAATAAAAATAAGGGTGAGGAGAAGGAAAATTCTATGTTGGGTGGAAGTGGCTTTTTTGGAAAACTTGAAATATTAATCATATCACATCTAAGAGCCATCATATCTACCTCTTCAACTTGTGTCTCATAACTATCCTACCCAACTTGCCTCTCAATTCACCCTACATATCTGTCAAGCCTTAAACCCAAGGATTTCCTCACCCTTCAGAGCCCTGTGCTTTGGATTTTGATGCTGCCGTTCTCTCTTATTGGAACAGTTCCACCATACTCTAAGCCAAAATTTGATTATTGTCAGCCTCCCCAGCCTACTTTGGGAACTTCTGTGTGCTTTTGTTAACACTTTGTCTTTCCTAATCTTTATCAGTTTACTTGGTAAAACACTGGATGAGTCTATGTAAGTACTTATGGTAGGTAACCTTTCAGTCAATCACATTGACCTCTTCTGGACTGCCACAGAGTCTACATTTCCTACACTGAGCCCATTTCTAAAGATTTCTATATTTACTGAGTACCTGGTTTGTACAAGGCCTTGAGAATAGACTAGTGGATGAGGCACAAAGGTTCCTGTTCTCATAGAGCATGCATTATAAGGACAACATTAAAGAAATAAAGTTGTATTTTTGTTAAAGAAACAAATATAGGGTCAAGATAAAAACACGAGAGTAATCTACTTTAGGTACAGAAGTCAAGGAAGGTCTCCCCAGGGTTATAGAAAGAGAAGGAGTTAGCTGTGCACTGTAGAGAGAAAATGCATTCCAGAGGAATAATGTATGAAGGTCCTGAAGTAGAAAATTGGTTTGAGGAATTAAGGTATTGGAAAAAGATTTGCTCGTGGGCTAGGGTTGTGACTTATTGGCAGAGTGCTTGCCTAGCATGTATGAGGCACTGGGTTTGATTCTTAGCACCACATAAAAATAAATGACCATTGACAAACTTAAAAATATTAAAAAAAAAACAACAAGATTTGCACATCTGTAACATAGTAGGCAAGGAAGAGAAGGACCTGTCCTTTTGATTCAGAGGGAGGAAGAGCTAGCATGGTAAGGAGGTTGAATTTTAAGTACAGTAGGAATGACATCTTGATTACTTTAATTACATACAACTAGGAGAATGTATTATAGGGAAGCCAGAATAAAGCCAGAGAGACAAACTAAAGAGTTGAAGTGGCCTGGGAAGTGATAAGCTAATAATGAGAAAAAGGGTGGATTTGAGATGATATTTTGTAACTGAATTGGTGGACCTCGGGAATTGGGTCTGGAAGGTGAGGAAACAGAAAGATGATTCCTGTCTATGTTTGTGGTATAATTAATAAAATGGGGGAACTTAAGTGGGATGAAAGGTAGAAAAGTTCCACTTTGAACATTGTAGGCAGCATATATGAGTTATCTAAGCTGGAGATAAACTTGAGTCTTCACCATAAAGAGATGTAAATCTTCAAAAAATCTGAGAGTAGCAAAGAAGTGAGAGCAAGACCAAGCCCTAGGTAACCTCAGTATTAAATTGTGACTAAACAAAGAGTTGATTGGTGAGATAGCAGGAAAGTCTGCCAAAAGTCGAGTTGTGAAAGCCAAGACTTTCAAAACAGGAGAGTGATACTGAATGAGTCAGAGAAGCACCAAGAAATGTCATTTGGAGTTGGCACGTAGGTTACAGGGCTGAGAGTAGCATTAGTTTGGTAGTAGCATTTAGTGTCTAAAAGGGTAAAAGTGGGCTGGGGACATGACTTAATGGTAGAGCACTTATCTGGTATGTGCAAAAAAGTAAACGTTAACACTCACTATGTAGAGAAATGGCTTAGTTTGAGTTTTCCAATAAGTACACAAGGCATTCGAGAAGTCTGTTTAAGTGAGAGTAGGGATGAGGAAAGATCAAAGTCATGGGACAAATATAGAAAATATTCTCTTAGGGTGACAGAGATTCCAGAAACCCAGGGTCAGTGTAAGGGAATTAACATCTGCAGATGTAAGGAAGCCCAAAAGGGGTAGTGGAGAAGGAACAAAAAGTTTTTTGCCTATGGGTAGACTTATAAGCATAGTAAGTAGGATTATTTACATGGAGTTTAATACTGAATCCAAGAACTGTCAGGAGATGAAAACAAAGTTCAATTAGTGGACATAGAGGTATAGAAAGATGACAGTAGGCTGAAGTAATTAGCACACATGGGAAATGGACCCGCTGGTGACCACCACCACATCTCATTACTTCATTGTGCATAAAGAGTTTATTATCATTAGTCATGTGACATGCAATCTTGAATCTGTTTAGGTTAACCATAACAAGTTCATTTAAAACACATTCAGAAGGCAGATGGGAGAAAATAGAAACTGAGTGCAGGGTAGATAGGATAACCAAGAGAGGCCCAGACCCATGGAAGGGATCATTGCATAAAGTCTGTAGGGACCAGGGAAAGACTAAGTTGGTCTAAGACAGGGTGAGAAAGGTTGACATGAAACATTTATTTATACAAACAAAAAAATCACTTGATCAGTATCTGATTTGCCTTCTAATAGCATTTCACTTGAAATAGGCTGATGTATTATTAATAATTCAAGATCAGAAATTCTGACCAACTAAAGTACTATGCCTTTTAAAAAGCCAATTATTAAATAATGATTGCATACCAAAGGCTTTTAATATATAATAATTCTGAGTACTTGCTTAGCACTTTCTATTTTCAGAGTACTTTACAAATTAGTTATTTATAAACTACACATAGCTGTAACATCTAAGTGTTCTAGTTAATTGGCATCGTGCACAGGCTAATGCAAAATCTCTTAGAGAAGAAAAGGTGTCTATTTAAAAAGTGGATCTATTGCCAGACTCAGTGGTGCACACCTGTAATCGCAGTGGCTTGGGAGGCTGAGGCAGAGGATTTCGAGTTCAAAGCCAGCCTCAGCAAAAGCAAGGAGCTAAACAACTCAGTGAGACACTTTAAATAAAATACCAAAAATAGGGCTGGGGATGTGGCTCAGTGGTCATGTGCCCCTGAGTTCAATCCTCGGAACACCTCCCCCCCACCAAAAAAGTGATCTGTTCAGTACTGACCCAGAGTATCTTGTTTCAAGAAATATGAAAGCATGTCAAGTTCATGACCCACAATTCCCCACCCTTCTTTTCCTTTCTTTTAAGCGTAAAAAGATTATATTCTTCGGCTCACTAGACAAAGTAATTTTGGTTAGCATCATTTAGATTGAGATAATCTTTGTAAGTAACACCCTTCAAACCAGGCTTCTAGAAAGTTTGCCCAAATCTTCTATTTCTATTCTGCTTTCAAGGACCTATAAAAATTAAATCTAGCGTTTTTCTGCTCAAATTTTTACTGTTAGTTTTCCTTTTGCTACTTGAAATGCTTTAACTTCTACTGGAACAATTACTATGTTGGTCTTTTTTTTCTTTCTTTCAGTAATGAAGTTCCTCCCAAATTTACATTATTATTTATAGTAAGTATATGCCTAATAGTAGCACAGTCCTGAGATATGGTGGAAATAAAAGAATATAAGTATAATGTAATCTGTCCTAAAAAATCTTATGTGATTTTGGACAGGGCATGAAAAAAAAATAGATTGTATTTATAGTGGTGAGTAGTAAATGCTGAACATAGAATGGAATGTGTGAGAAACACTGTTGAGGCAGTGATTATTTAATGAGCACCCATTCTGTCAGCCACTGTGCTAGACACTGAGGGTAGCAAACAAAACAGGCATCATCTGCCTTCTGGAAACTCATGGGATATTGAAGTTGATGGATTGGTAAAGTAAATATCCAGAATAATTGGGTTTCCTCTTTTTTAAAAATTTTTTTTAGATATTGATGGACCTTTATTTTATTCATTTATCTATATGTGGTGCTGAGAATCAAACCCAGTGCCTCACACATGCTAGGCAAGTGCTCTACCACTGAGCCACAACTCCAGCCCCTAGGTTTCCTCTTTTTCAGTGTAAAGGACCCATTACAATTCTTGAGCTAGGAAATGCCATAAAGTTTTATTTTTTTGTCTCATACCCGTGTGCAGAATGGATAAATGAAAGGGAATACTGGGAGATGCAGTGTTAGAGGGCATTTGTAATAGTTGAGGTATAGTGTAAATATGATTTTCTATTTCCATTCCTACCATTATGCCCCAGCATAATAGTAGGAATGGAAATAGAAAATTACTAAAAAATAAAGTAACTTAGAAACATACATACAGGTAAAGGTGAGAGAAGGGTTGAAAATGACTCCAAAGTTCTTTGGCGCTCCATATTCAGGTTGATTTACCCCTTAGGTATTTGGCGCTCCATATTCAGGTTGATTTACCCCTTAGGTTTTTTGTTTGTTCTGTTTTTTTGTTTGTTTGTTTTTTTAATTTGCCCTTTGCTTTCCTTTATTCAGAAGTGAAAAATATGAATACAGTGAGAAAACAATGCTGTTCTCTTTTAGAATTCACCTGAATTTTCATAATCTCAGTGCCTGATTAATTTTTACAATTGAATGTGATACCCATAGTTTTCTTGCCACTTCCTCACAACCAAAAATCAGCAAGGCCAGGTTTATAATGTCCTCTTCCCTGGCCTGTCTAATACTACTAATAAGAATACGTAGGCTCAACAACCCTTACCTTCCCATTCTGTACCAATAAATATCACAATAATTCTAATACTTTCTAAGGATTCAAATCTAGGGCCACAGATTGGGAGTGGGGAGAGGATCAGGGAAGGGAGCAAACTGACTCTTGCTGCCATCTGCTTTCCCAGGTTTCTCTATTCAAAGAGAACATTTCATTTATTCATTCCATAAATATTGAGCGCACACTGCAGGCACAGTTTAGGGACCAGGATACAGCAGGGACAAGTTAGTCCATAAACAGTTGTATTTTCTAATGGCAGATGTATAGATATTTTCTAATAAGCAAATGTATAGATATAATCCATTTTCAGGCAGTCACATAAACAGAAGTAAAAGAAGAGTAGCAGAGAGAGAAAGCACTGAAAATTTTGAGTAATCAAAGAAGGCCTTTCTGAGGAGGTGTTGTTTTAAGCAGAGCACTGAAAGAAAAGACTAAGGATAAATGAAAATAAGACCAGAATTTTTTTTTAATGAGCCTAAAATTATTCAGCAATTAAAAGGCAAAATTATGAACCTTTTTAAAGGAATAAATTTTGTAGTTCAGCTATGTGTGTGATTTTTATTAGTGCCCAAGTTTGTGTCACTTAACTTTGATTTGTATTTAGCTAATAGTTACAGTAAAGAGCATTAGTTACTATATAAGGTAGTAGGCTATTGTAGGTATTTCAGACTAGTTGATACATGTGTCTATATTTTGCGGGGAAGTTGTTTTTATAATGGAGCTTTGTCTTTTTCTTGGTATTTTTTTTTAAGAAAAGAAGTACATTTATACCTTGATAACTACAATTGTAGGGGTTTCTGGACCCTAATGGATACCAAAATCTACCAATGCTGAAGTCCTTCATATAAAATAACATGGCATTCATGTGTATCCTGTATACTTTAAATCACCTCTATCTTACTTACAATACCTAATAAAATATAGTTATTATAATTGTTTAGGATATAATGACAAGAAAAAAAGTCTACACATGTTCAGTACAAACACAGTTTCTTTTTTCTGAGTAGTTTTCATCCATAATTGGTTCAGTCCACACTTATGGGACCCATGGATGTGAAGGGGATACTTAGAAATGGAAGTTGAAATGTTGGGGATCTTGGATACCTTTTCAGTCTAAATAACTGAGGCAGTGTAGCATAGAAGTTATGAGCTGTTGTAATCACACTGCCTGGACATTTTTTATATTTGACCTCTTTGTGTGCCTGAGTTTCTTCATCTGTAACATTGGAATAACAATAATACTGTATATGGATGCTTTAACTATTTACATAATATATTCAAAGTGATTTTTTTGGACAGAACCTGGCCAATATAGCATACTTTTAATGTTAGCTATTAATGTTATTATTATTATATGATATTGGACAAGCTGATTGGGTCATGTTTCTTAGTGGAAACTTTGAGGGGAAAGGTGATTTTTTCTTTTTTCTTTAACTTCCTTTAGCCCAAGGCAGCACTGTAATATGAATCTGAGGAACCTTATATGGTAGGTTCCCAGTCTATTAAAACTCTTAAGAAAAACAGTATTTTGAAATAACATTCCTGTTAATAGGATATAGATAAAAATCAAGTAGATTAGGTTTCTTATTATTTTCTTTTTTCAAGATAAAGTAAGATCTTTCTGGAACATTCGTAATCTTCCCCAAGCTTCTAGATAAGGAAGAAAAAGCAAGTTCTATAGCAGATGGATACCTGGTCTAGTGCCAGGTGTCTGGAATGTTGGTAGGAAGCCTGGGCTCAATCTAGGTCAGTGAGCATAAAACTGCATAAAATAGACTATATTGATATTTTATCAAATCATTTCTATTTCCTTATAAATTTCCTGTTCATTATGCTATGTCAAAAATAAAGCTACCTGGATGCTTTTCTAAGTTTTACCTTTTTGACTTGGGTCAAACCTGAAAAAAATTAAAGATAATGCATCATCTAAACAACTCCATTAGAAAATCAAATTGCCTGGAGTATCTAATTAGACAGAGGCTAGACCAGTAGACTTAAACAACCATTGGGGTTGGGTTTGTTTTGTTTGTTTTTCTTTTTCAAGGGTGGGAGAGACTCTAGGGACTTCTTTTTTCAGGGCAGTATCATATAGAAGCAAAGGGTGGGTAGTCCTCTGAAGTCAGAGAACTTGGGATCCATCACATCCTAGCTTGTGAATGTAGGTGAGTGATAGCCTTTCTGAACCTCCAGTTTCCTTATCTATAAAATTGGGTGAATAACACCAAAGCACCAGGCATGGTGGGCACACTTGTAATTTCAGCTACTCCGAAGGCTGAGGTGGGAGGACTGCAAGTTTAAGGCCAGCCTGGGCAACTTAGTGTAACTTTGTCTTAAAAAATAAAAAGGGCTGGGGATGCAGCACAGTAGTAGAGTACTCCGGGGTTCCATCCCCAATTCTGCAAACAAAACAAAACAAAAACCACTTGGGCTGCAATCCAGGTGTTATCTAGACAGCAAAGTAGCCTTGAAGTGTGTGTGGGGAGGATTTGCCTTCTTGCTCAATCACTTCAGGCTGCCTATCACTATGGCAGTTGACTTCCCCCAGAGCAAGCAATCCAAGAGAGTTGGAAAACCCTAGACAGAAACTTGTCTTTTTAATATCCTTATCTCAGAAATGACATCCAGTCACTTCTGCTTTATTCTGTTTGTCAGACATGAGTCAGTATATCTAGCCCACACTTAAGAGGAGGGAATCACACAAGCATCTGAATACCAAGAGGTTGAACCATCCCAGAGGCTATCTACTATGACTACTTTCTCTAAAATATCATGTGCATCTATATAGAACCCTCTGTCACTTTCTATCTACTTACCTTGATTTATTCCTTCATAACACTCTTTGTTCACTAACATTGCATTATATTTTCACTTGCTTGTTGTCGAACTCGACTTAAATATACTTTGTCCTCATTTGCCTTTCTGTTCCCAACCCCTAAAACTGGGTCAGGCACTTGGTAGTCTGAATGAATGAATGTATGCATGATCGAGAATATCAGTGCCACAACAGGGAGGGAAAAAACTAGAGGACATCAGCTTTTTCTCATGCTCCATCTTTTATCGTCTATTGATCTAAAATAAAAGTAGGTATCTCCCACTTGAAATTGATCAAAAGCTTTTTTTTTTTTTCTTTTTAATGTGCTGAGAATTGAACCTAGGGTATGCTAGGCAAATGCTCTACCATCAAGATACATTCCCCAGCCCAAAAGATATTTTTATTTTGTAATACCAATATAGTGACTCAGATTTTCCTTGGGATCTTGTCCCCACAGAACTCCAGTGGAGCAGAAGTTGTAGGATTATTGTTTTGAGTGCCATGGAGTGGAATTCTATGGATTTGATTCTAAGATATGCTGCTGTGTCATGGTCAAATGGTACATTCCCTAACCACCTCTCATAAGCCTTTTATTACAAATAACATTCCTTTGGAAAAAAGATAGAATGCCTGCGTTTTTTCCCCCCATCAGCTATTTAAAGTCCTACCATGTTCCAGGTACTAGGGATACAAAGATGAATCTCACTTGGCTCCTGTTTTCATTCTGATTGTGCCAAAGAGTCATGTCTGAAAGATAGGTATCATTGCTTTCAACTTTCCCATGTCCTTTAAAATTGTAGTTCCACTGTAATCTCAGCCACTTGGGAAGCTAAGGCAGAGGTTTACAAACTTTGAGGCTAGCCTGAGCAATTTAGTGAGAACGTGTCTCAAAAAAAATATAAAAAGGTCTGGGGCTGTAGCTGAGTGGGAGAATACCCCTGAGTTCAATCCCCAGTGCTGTAACGAATGCCAGAAAATAAATTGCAGCCCATTTCCCTAGGACCTTCCCCTGCAGTGTATTTTCTATAAAATCTACTGCCTTCTAATATGTGTGTATGTATATTTGTGTGTATCTATCTATATACACACACTACTTTACCTATTGTGTTTTTGTATAATGTCCATCCCCCTACCAGACATACTATAACATAAGTTGCATGAATGCAGAGATTTTAAATAGAAGATGGATTCTTAAGTTTGTTTATTAAATACTTTAAGACTTGAACTTGAATTTTAAAAACTGAGAAAACAGACTGTTTTGAGTTGATTTGTGGTTGTATGTCTTTAGCTCCGTAATCTGTCATATATAGATGACAAGAGACTGGGCCTATCCAGGAGGAGTCAGACTTAGGAGTTCATTGAAACTAAAGTGCCCTTAACCAGAACAAAGATAGACTAAAAGAGGAATAGCCTGCACAGTAGAAACCAAGCACATCTGTCAGGTATTGCCAGGTAGGTGAGTCCAGAGGGGTAACCAGAGCTGAGAATTGTTCATGGTGCTTATACACATGTAAGAAGGCAGGAGTCTGGATTTGGAAGGCCAAGTCTGGGTGCAAGAGAGGTCCTCTCACATAAATAAGAATTGACCCCCAAGGCAAACATTGTTGGTTTTGTGAACACCTCTATATACCTACTACATATTCTCAGATTTGGGGCATTCACAGGTCCATATTTTCAAAACTAAAATTTAATGGTGTTTACTGATACAGTAACTCAAGTTTTATTTTGCCCTTTCTTTGCAAAATGGACTTTCCTTGGCTTTGCTGAAAAATTGTCAGAAGTCTTAGACTTTCTAAGGCCTGAAACATATGAAGTACAAAATTAAGCATCCTTGACATTGATTGTGTCATTTTTATCAAATTTGCTCCACAATGTGCATAATAGACTCTTGGAGTTTTTCCCTTGTATCCTCATGAGCATTTTGTCCAAAGGCATTCATTTCTTACCACCATATTAGGTAAGTTATATGAGATCTCAGAATAAAATTTAATTGGAACTCAGAGTTCAAGGATCATACATCACTGAGATTCCTCAAATAAAGTTATTCAGATTCTGGTTTGCTTACTTAAGAAAAAATCCTAGTCCTTGAAATACTTAGCAGAGTTTTTTCTTCAAAAATAATCAATAAGAAATCAGAGACGTAGCTTCAATTGTCACTATATTCCATGTAGATGAGGAATAGAGTACAACTGTCATGTTCTTTGTCAAAGTAAATGAGTTGGATTTATGTTCTGCATCGGACGTTGTAATTTAAGTCTTCCAGTCTTGGTAATATAGTTTTATTCCTACTTTCTGTTCATTTATCTGTTTACATGTTAAAGATTGTACTTTGTCCTTAAATGGTTAGGAAAAAAATAGGAATTCTACGGGTTTATAATTAGAAATTGTTCTGCTGAAAATGTCTGTCTTTAGGAGTGTTAGCCTACAGGTGTGCCACTGTCTGCTGTCCAGACTTGTAGCAAGCAAGCAAGCAAGCAGAGGGTTCCCTTCCTATTTGCTCTTCTAATAGGTTGGTCCCCATCAGAAATATGTGTTTCAGAACAAGCCAGGACATGAGAAAGCCAACTAGGCTTATTCCTAGCCAAAAACAGATGGCCTAACAGCCACGTAACTGTGACTATAAGAATCATTTGATTCAAGTGGGGAAACCAGTTTAATCCTCCAAGATAGATAGTGTTTTTCCCATTTCTAGAAAAGGAAACTGAGGTCTGGAGAAGTAGCCAGCCTAGTGTTATATGGCTAGTGAGTGGACAGGAATCAGGACTGCCTTACTCTTTAGCTCAGTCTTCAGTGGCCATCATGCTGCTTGGGTTAACCCTCCACATAGGAAGACCAGGCTATGCCAGGACATAAGCTCTAAAGAGTTGAGTTTAAGAAAACAACTTGTTGCCCAGTAATCCTTGATTGTTTCTAAGTTGAGGCTGAAACATTGGAAATAGGACTGCTTTTTATAAATCTTAATCATGAAAAGAGTTAATTAAAGAGAGTATTCAGTTAAGGACCAAGATACAGGTTAACTCAGTTGGCATGTTCAAGGCCAGCCTCAGCAAATTAGTCAGACCCCTGTCTCAAAAAATAAAAGATCTGGGAACACATAGCTCAATGTTCAATCTCCCCCCCACCCCAGCCAAAAAAAAAAAAAAAAGATGGGTTTACTCAATACTTGGTTCATGAAAACATAATTTTCTTTTTCTTTTCTGTGTGTATGGAGCGGGTAGGGGAGTAATAAGGATTGAACCCAGGAGTTTACACACACTAGGCAAGCACTCTAGCACTGAGCTATGCCCTTTATATATATATATTTTTTTATTTTGACTCAAGGCCTCCCTTATTAAGTTGCCCAGGCTGGCCTCAAACATGTGATCCTCCTGTCTGTGATTACAGGCTCGGTCACTGTGCCCAACGAAATGTCATTTTAACTTTTTCATCTGTGTTTGTGCCAACAGACCACTTGAACATATCAAAATATAGAAAACATCTTCATGATTGAATAAAGTAAGGATATGTCTTAGTTGAAAGCTGTCTGGATGTAAAGTCAGAGGCTTAAAGTTTGAGTCAACTGTGACCCTTACACATGTCAGCCTCCCTAACCCTTAGTTGCCTAGCCAATAAAAGGACTTATATTATTTTGTAAATTATTACAGTGATGTTACTATATTTTATATATATTTATTTATTTATTTATATGTATATATATGTGTGTGTGTGTGTTTTGATTATCATATGTTCAACTATCAATATCATGCTGTAACTATATGGTTATATTTTTTTAATTCTTAAAAATAACACCTTGTATTTGTTTGGTACCTTATAGTTGCAAAGTAAATATATGTGTAATTGCATTTAATCCCCATAGGGACTCCAAGAGGGTCATAGAAATGTCCCCATTTTACAGATCCATATTTTTGTGATCTTTGACTGTCACAAGAGCTAGCAAGTGACCAAACTGTAATTCATTCTCTCTCCACTGCATTGTAGCTGCTTTCTCATTTTCTTAAGGTTATTTGAACATGGCCTCAATTCAAAAACCATAAAGTAGCAACTGTATGATCTCTCTTCTGAAAGCATCAAGAGATGTGTTAGGGACAATTCCTGAGTATTTCTACTCAGTCTGGATTTTTCAGGTAAGAAATTCTGTACCGAAGCTCAGTGTTTCTGAACACAATTATCATATACACATCCTAGCAGTGGCATAGTGTTAGTTTTGGTACTCATGGTGTTCTCTAAAGGTAATAATCCTGGGCTGAAACATTATAATCTGTCTGCTCACAATTTCTCCTTAGATACCATGCCATCCTAGATTCTGGGGAAAAAGAAGAAATACTGTTGATAATTTTTTCACCTTGCATTTAAAATATACATATACATAGCATTTACTTAATGATTCTTTACCTGAACATTTTAATTCATTTTGGAGTTTTTCCTTGCAAATTATAGTAAAAAAAAAAAAAGAGCCTTGTAAATACTTACATTTGGGACCTCTTTGGAAATACTGCATGTGTAGGAATTAATAAAGAAGTTACATATGTGGGCCCAATTTCTGTCAAGCAAATACTAGGAAAAAATTGTAAATTTGAGGAGTTAATATTTCAGATGATATATGAAAAGACAGTCCAAAGCATTTGCATTGAAAATGCAGTGCCCTTTTTTGTAAGCATCAGTATATTAGACTTTGGGAAGAAGCCAGATTATGTTGTTTGAATAATCAGCATGAACTGTCTCACAATTTTACCATGAACTCTCAGTTGCATACCTTTTCAATTTTAACTTGGTTCTAAACTCTTTGTTAGCATTTCTCCATCCAATTAAACTATAGCTGCTTTTCATCCCTAAGGATAATTCATGTTTTGCTAGTAGGTGAGATGATTCGAATATGTACAGCTAGGAGAAGATCAAATTTGATGTTTTTGATACCTTGTAAAACAAGTCTCAGAATAAATAAAGTTCTACATTTATTAAAGTTTTTGGTTCTTGGTTGTTTTACAGCCGGTTCCTGATGCCAAAATCTCCAACTGTATTATTTTCTATGGTTTATTTCTTTTAGCAACTAAAGGGGCTAGGGGTGTAGCTCAGTGGTAGAACATTTGCCTAGCATGTGTGAGGCCCTGGGTTTGATCCCTAGCACCATATAAAACTAAATAAACAAAGGTATTATGTCCATCTTTTGGCAACTGATGTATAATATGATATAAATATTGAATTTTTAGATTTGGGACCTCTTTGGAAATACTGCATGTGTAGGAATTGATAAAGAAGTTATACATATGGGCCCAATTTCTGTCAAGCAAATACTAGGAAAGGATTGTAAATTATATATGTGTGTGTGTGTGTGTGTGTGTTTATATTTCGGATGATGGAATTTTCTATACCTTGGGTTTTTCTACAGTAAAGATTAGTCCTTATGAGCTGTTCCTTCCCTTCATTATTTCTTCATTATTTCTGCAGTTTTTCTAGTGCCATTGAATTCAGTGTCTATAAGAATGTGTTTACATTTCACCAGAACTCTACAACCTCAGCCCGCTAAGGGGAAGCATCTCTGGGGACTTTGAAAGTCACTATAAAACCTTATTTGCACAGTTGTGCAGTTTGGGTATACTTGTTTGGTAGACCAGTAAGTTCAATACTTTGAACTTTTGTAAACACTCTTCTCAAAGGAACAGTGCTCAGAAGTTAGGTTTGTGTGTGTGCTTAACTACTTAATTTTATTAACTACTTTATAAGAAACGGAGGTTTTTCCAAGCACTTGTATACATGTTAACTAATATATTTTCTTAATTGTGAAATGGGGTTTGAAATTGCTTGTCCTACTCAATTTCATCCCTGTATAAATTAATAACTGAAAAACAACTTCACACTTGAAGTTGTAGGGTTTAAGAGTCAAGAATTTACTGATTGGTTTTAATTAATTATTTTTGTATAGTAGATAATTGTACTTAATTCTTAGTGTAAAAAAGATGATGTGTACCTATATGGTAGTATTTTTTTAATACTACCCTCAAAGCGTTCTTTGCTACTTATGGTGTGAAAGACAAAAAATGCCTAGCAGCTGAGATGAGTCTAGTTCTGGCAATTCACATGGCAGGAGGGAAGCACCTTCACTCAAGCAGGCTACACCCTCAATATCTCTGGCTCCATTATCTCTTGCCTCCCAAGGCTCACCTCTGCCTTGCACTGAGAGGCCCCAGGCCACATTTGAGTCTGTGCCTGCAGTTTCCAGTCCTCCCTTTATGTTGTACATTGCACTAGATGTATGAATGTTTTCTTCCTGGGTTAAAAATTGTTCATTTCAGTTGATGACAGGTAAATTATTTATCCTGAAATAGCACCTTCAAGAGATTAGTTTCTACATATGTAATATGAATTTTTAAAAAATTTATGAGCTTGAGATTATTAGGAAATCCTACAAATTATGGAACTTTCCTTTATCTTCCTTTTATTTTTTTTCCATCCCTTGGCTCTTAGTTTTGAATATAATTTATAATCATTTGATGAATCAGACACTGAAATCTATGAAGGGTGGACAGCTTGTTTTCTAACAGATTACTGCAGCTTTGACACAAGTGAAGAAACAGCTCCAGCAGGCTGACCAGACTTTTCTGCTGAATAGGCCATCCTCAGGGCTGAGATCCAAGAACTCTGAAGCATTGTTTTGGACAGTCTGCAGAAAGCTGCAGATCATTTGCAGTACAAAATACAGCTCTTTTAAGATCACCAGAGTGATTTACAGATGAAGCTTTTGGTGAGGTGGTTTTTCTGGTATGTGGTGTTTATCAAAGGACAACATGTCAAATTTCGACCCTCATTAAAGTTGTCGAGGCAAACTTTTGAGACTTTATAATATTTTCTTTCATATAATTTCTATGGTATGATTTCCTATTTGTATTTTGAATAGCTGTTTGGTAAGAGTTTGAGTTTTATTTTATATTTCTCCTTTTTAATATTTTGCCACATTTTCCTGCCTTTTACTAAATTCAAGCAGCTTATTAGCTTTTCTTTGCTTGGATATTGGCTTCCTTCCACACCCATCTTTCTAGACTTTAAATCCCTTTTTCTTTTGCAGTTTTCTTTTCACCAGTTTTGTTCTTCAAAACATCTGTTCTCTTTAAAAAAAAAAATGCTTTTTATTGAGTAAAATAGCTCAGTAGTTATTTTGACCTTATATTCTCATCTGGATTTATTCGTCCCAACTAATATTTCAGTACGCATGTAAATGTATTTTTAAACCTAACAATTGGCCTATCAAACAGATCTGCTGTCTCTGGTATTATATAATTCATGAGCTTTTCTATTTAGAGTTTATTATTTCCTAAGCAACCCTACCACTACCACCCTACAAAATTATTTTTAGTAAGAGATGCTATTCATAATTTATATAAAATTTTCCATTGGGCATTTACTCAGGTCCTATAATATAAACTGAAAATGAATCATCATTTTCTGAATTCGGAGTTAAGAAAAAATATTTGTAAAATTGCTGATTTGAAAATGAAATTAGTAACCTACAGAGAGGATGGTGTCTTATGAACCGAGCAATACATTTACCTTCTAAGAGCTTAATTATTAAGAATCAACCCACATTACTAATTGAAGAAGTCACCTCTCTGAAGTCCCTAGGATTACAGACATGTACTACCATGCCCAGCTTGAGCCGCAGAAGTGTTTAGAAGTAAAAAGATACATTAACTTGCCAGGTCCTTCCCCTTTGCATGAATGCAATAGATCCTACCATGAGAAAGTTACTATTTTCTGCCAGCTATAGTGGTGCATGCTTGTAATTCCAGGAGCTTGGGAGGCTGAGGCAGGAGCATTGCAACTTCAAGGCCAGCCTCAGCAACTTAATGAAACCCTGTCTCAAAAAATAAAAGGGACTGGGGATGTAGCTCATTAGTAAAGCACTCCAGAGTTCAATCGCCAGTACCTTAAAAACAAAAAGAAATGAACGAATGAATGATTCTCCAAAGGGCCATGTGTTAAAGACTTGATCTCCAGGGTGGCACATTAGGGGGTGGACCCTTGAAGGGGATAATGGGATTCCCATGCCGTATTCTCTCTTTTTTGCTTCCCACCCACACCGTAAGAAGTTTTTGCTCAACAACACACTTCTACTGTGATGTGTTGCCTACAGGCCCAAAAGCAACAGGGCCAATCAATCATGGACTGAAATCTCCAAAACTGATCCAAACTAAACCTTTTCTCTATATAAGTTGATTATCGGGTCTGTCATAATTATGGAAAGCTACTAACACAATATGGTACTTGTAATAGTTGCACCTGGAATCTGAGTAACATTTTGCAATGTTAAATCTTATTACTCACATTGCATATGTGTAAGCCTATATGGAACATGTAAAAAGTTTGGTACTGATTCATAGATCATCTTTTCATTTTATAAGAGCATTTTATTTATTTTGTTTTGTTTTAGTGGTATTAGGAATTAAACTCACAGGTGCTCTACCACTGAGCTGTATCCCCAGTCCTTTTTATTTTATATTGAGACAGAGAGTCACTTAGTTGTCCATGCTGGTCTCCAACTTGAAATTCTCCTGCCTCCGCCTCCCAAATAGCTGGGATTATAGGTGTGTGCCACCATACCTGATTTACAAGAACATCCTAAAACATTGAAAATTTAGGTTGTCAGTTTTTTACATTTTTAAGGTAATGTACATTTTGAGAAACATTAAAATTTTACTCATATTGAATATTACATTTTCTTTTTAATACTTTTAGATTATGGTTAATGTAAAAATCATTATGTGAAAATCATGATAATCACAATATAATTAGGAATTTTGTTGAAACCAATTCAAGAAAATTTATGGAGTAAATAAATATATGAATTATGTCTTTATTTGTTAATTCGTCCAAATATTACCAGCTTGCTAAAAGACTAGTCTGTTAGCAATAAAGCAAATATTTTGCTGACTTTGTCATATGGGCTTTTGTTTTGTTTTTGCTGTAATGTTAAGATGGGAAGAAGGAATACATTTTATTTAATACTTTTTTAACTTTTCTGTGACACTATTTTTTTTTTTTTTTTTGTACTGGCGGTTAAACCTAGCAGTGCTTTATGACCAAGCTATATCTCCAGCCCTTCTTAATTTTTTCTATTTTGAGACAGGGTCTCCCTAAATTTCTTAGAGCCTCACTAAATTACTGAGGCTGTCCTCAAACTTGGAATCTCCTTACCTCAGTCTCCCAAATATCTGAGATTACAGACCTGTGCCATCACACCCTGCTTATTCTGTAACTTTTAAATATTTGGAAATATGGCACGTAGGATTTCACTTGCCCCTCAGTGGACTTGAGAAAAAAGAGCAACTACATCTTTTGATGTGGAGTAAACAAGGGAGATCAGGAAAGGTCTGGTGGAAAGGGCAGCATCTGAGCTGAGTGTCTGGTGATGAGGTGTGGCTAGAGTGAAAAGCCATTTGGACGGAAGGCATAGCCTATTGAAACTCAGCTGTACAGCCAAGGGCAGATAGCTACTGCAGTCAGTCTGGGCATTAGAGCTGTGTTAGGCTTCGAGACAGTCATAGCCAAGTCCCTAAACATGGTAATCCCACATACCTTGTGGCAAGAACTGATAATAGACAAGCCATTGTACCCATTATAACATTTCACCATAGCACTCAGCCACCAACACTAAGCTATTCCCTTTCAAAGCACAATTAGCATCTGTCTTAGGAAATGGAAGTTTAGAGGATGTCAACATATGTGAATAAAGTGGACTTTTACCACTTACATAGCCAGTGAATGATATTAGATGTTAAACAAAGGCCATTATGACTAAGTGGTAGTGACCTAAGGGAAGAGTATTTTCTGTTTTGTTTTGTTTTTTTGTTTGTTTGGGTACCAGGGATTGGGATTAAACTCAGGGATGCTTAACTACTGAGCCATATCCCCAACCTGTTTTCTTTTTGTGTTTTGAGACAGGATCTCTCTAAGTTGCTTAGGGCCTCACTAAGTTGATGAGGCTGGCTTTGAACTTGCAGTCCTGCCTCATCATCTCTAGCCATTGAGATTACAGGCATGTGCCACCTTGCCCACCAGGAAGAGTGTTTTGCAGGTATGGAGCCTTGCTGAGATTTTCAAGCAGCCTTTGAGAATCTAAGTCTTCAATCCTAGCAGGAAAAATTCCAGATGGACCTGATTCTGACTTTAGGGTCTGTGGTTTCCCAGTATGACCTATTTTTTTTTCTCCCCAGTGCTCAGGGCATTACACAGTACCACTGAGCTATGACACCAACCTCTGACCTAATATTTCACTTAATATTTTAAGGATATGTGATGCCAGTATGCTCCTATTCAAATCTGACCACTTTAGGAGATTACACAGAAGCCTGTAGCCTCAACAACATCTTATTGTGGTTTTCTGACAGGTGCAAAGCAACATCTTATTGTGGTTTTAATTTACATTTCTCCTTGTATATTTATTCACTCAGTACACATTTTACTTTTCCTCTTTTGTCTTCTTTTCCCCTATCCTTGTCTTGCCTTTTCTTCCATGCCATCTATCATTTCCTATCCTGGCTACAGATACAGCATTTTTTTTCTTATTTTTAATTAACTAATTTTAATTGACAAAATTCGTTTTTATCTTTTATGCCATGTTATTATTTTTTGTGCTGGGATTTAACCCAGGGATTTCTATCTCCAAGCTATATCCCCAGCCCTATTTTTTATTTTATTTTGAGACAAGATCTCCCTAAATTGCCTTGGCTGGCCACAAGCTTGTGATCCTCCCGTCACAGTCTTCCCAGTCACTGGGATTACAGGTATGCACCACCATGCCAGCCCATTTTTTTTAAAATACATATACATTATGGAATGACTGAATCGATTTGATTAACACATGAGTTACTTGACATACTTTTTTGGAGGGAGAGAACACTTAAAATTAATAGTTTGTAATTTCAGGAATATAATATATCATTATTAACTAAAGTCACCAAGCTGTAAACTAAATCTCTTGAATTTACTTCTAACTGAAATTTTGTATTCTTTGACCATTTCCCTAGGCCCCCTAATCCCTCTGCTCAAACCCTGGTAACAACCATCCTACTCTGCTTCTGGGAATTCAGCTATTTCCACATATAAGTGAGAGCATACTGAATTTTCCATTTTATGTCTGGCTTCTTTCATATAATATTCTCCAGTTTCATCCATGTTATCACAAATGACAAGATTTCCTCCTTATTTAAAGCTGAGATGTATCCTGTAGTATGTAGATAGATATAATGTCTATATCTACACACACACATAAACACAACATATGTACACACATTTTCTTTATCCATTCACCTATTAATGGACACTTAGGTTGATTCCATGTCTTCGCCCTGTAAACAGTGGTACAGTGAACAGGAGAGTGCAGATATCTCTTCAATATACTGATGTTATTTCCTTTAGATATAGACCAAGTAGTGGGGTTGCTGGATCATTTGGTAGTTCTAATTTTAATCTTTTGAGGAATTTCTTGACTATTTTCCAAAATGAGTATACTAGTTTACATTCCCACCAATAGTTACAAGGGTTCCCTTTTCTCTACACCCTTATCAACACTTTCAGCTTTTTGATAATAGCAGTTCTGACAGGTGCAAAGCAACATCTTATTGTGGTTTTAATTTACATTTCTCTGGTGATTGGTGATTTTGAACTTTTTTTTTTTTTTTCATGTATCTGTTGGCCATTCAAATGTTTCTTTATGAACATTGTTTCTTCAGGTCCTTTGTTCTTTTTTTTTTCTTCTTCTTCTTCTTCTTTTTTAAAAATACTGGGGACTGAACCCAGGGGTGCTCTGCCACTAAGCTACATCCCCAATCCTTTTTTTTTTTTTTTTCATTTTGAGACAGAATTTAAGAACTTGTTATCTTCCTGCCTCAGTCTCCCAAGCTACTGGGATTACAGGCATGTACCACCATGCCTAGCTCCTCCTTTATCCATTGTTTAATCAAGTTGTTTTCTTACTATTGAGTTCCATTTAAAAAAAAAAAAACTTTACATTTTTATCATGTCCCACTCACTTCTAGAACCCATTAATTCCCCCAGATTTTAACGTAGTACCTATCATGTGCCATGTGTAAGGAAAACTAAAGTGGAAAAAACAAGTTCCCTGACCTTTGGGAATTTGGTCAAGTAAAAACTAGCTGTCATATTTTTTATGCTTCTTATAAATGCAGAACACTTGGTTCCAAATAAAGCACCTTGTTTTATTCTCACAACAAACCCTGTGAGGTAGCTAAGATGATTGTCATCATCATTGCAAACAATTTAATATCTATTTTTTTTTAATCAATAATTAAAATATGGCTTTTTTTCTTCTTTCTTGATGTCCATGTGGGCATGAATCAAAAGGTCTCATTAATTCATTCATGTTCATGTTCCTACGTCAACCTCCACTCTTGTTGTATTTTCAAAAATTAAGCACTTTTTCTCACTACTTCCTGTTTTTTATGTTATAAATAGATGTTGGAGTTCCCTCCCCACATTCTAGATAATTCATCCTTTGTTTTAAAGTATATACATGGGTATTTATTTGCTCTGAAATCCCTAGTAGTAAGTCTTTTAGGAAAGGCCTTGCTCATTATAAAAATCATAGTACTTAAGTCTTTGGTATGGCATAATTTGATATTTGGCATAATTTACAGAATTAATTTCTGCCACCTCCATCTTATATCTATGAATAAATCTTTTAACTTACCAAATGACTCTAATGTTCCTATCTACCTTGTCTTCAAAAACCTTATCTACAATTTAAAATTTTTTGCCTTTCTTTGGTGATGGTAGGTGACCCTAATTGACTGTTTTACTGAAATTAAATAAGAATATCCTGAATTTGTCTATGTAATAATCAAAATAGTAAGTCACACAGAATCCAGACTTTGTCCTATGGTTTCTACAGATTTGCATGATTGCTAAACCACTAGTTACTGCTGGTTCCTTATGAGCCTATAGGCAGCTGTTTGCAGATGTCCAGCAGTGATCCGATCATCTGCCCACATTTTTTAATCAGAATGTTCTGTGGTTTGACATTAAATCCTTACTAAAGATCAAGTAGATTATTCCATTTTTCTCTTCAAATCTTATCGCTGCATTATAGGAAGAAATATAGGTTGCTATAGCAAAATTTCTCTTATATTCTACCCAGTAGTTTGATTGTTAATAACTGGTTACCATCATCATTGATAATGAACAGGGCTTGTCAGAGGACTTCCCAGTAAACAGCAAATGATGCTGGTTTCTACCAGTTTTCTAAGAAGTCTGTGTTCTTGTCACCAAGTCATACTTGTGTGAACAGATTTTATTTGAACCTGTTTTTCTGTCATGTGACAGATACTATACAGTTAGTTGTTCAAAGGAGACCTTTTTTAGGGGGAGGTAGTGCTAGAGATGGAACCCAGGGATACTCTACCACTGAGATACATCTCCTACCTTTTTTATTTTTGAAACACGGTCTCACTAAGTTGTCCAAGCTGTCTTTCAACTTGTCATCCTCCTGGCTCAGCCTCTCAAGTAGCCACAAATACAGGCTTACACCACCTCAGCCAGCCAAGGTGACTTTTTAAAGACTGATAGAGGCACAAAACAAGGAGAGCTTCTCATGATCATCCTTATGTTCCTAGCTTTCCTTTACCCTTGCTTATTCACCCCGCCCCCTCATTTTTAAGCAGTCACTTAAGATTTGACTCCTGAATTTATTCTTTTAAACTTTTCATTTTCCTAAATTGTTTATTTAATTTGCCTTTCCATTTTTGGTGCTTCATTTTAATTGCCTTCAATTTCTTGGTATCCTTTCTAGAGACTAGAATAGTTATAGCTCTCAGTTGATTTGTGTGAATAAAAGGAAACACAGACCCAGATAACTCAAAACTAATTTGTTTGACTTTGGATTTTAAGATGATTTTGCACCAGATTTGCATTCCCACTTGGCTTTTTATTTAAGCTGTTATTATGATCAGTTGACATTCCTTAAGCATGTACCAGCTGGCTGATGGAATGCATAGACAGTCCTTATAGTTTGTTTCCGTGCCCAGAAAACTGCTATACTAGTTTGGGAGACCCAGCTCTACTGGGTCTTCATTTTGTGGAACTTAATATTCTAATATAATGGGTTTGTTTTACAAAGAAATTTCTAAGATATTTAAAGTAAGTATAAAAATGAGTGTTCGGAGAATTTATGTCTCAGTAGTTTTTTAATTGTTTAAGTTCTATATTTAGTTCTTATATATTCTTCTGTTTCTTTCCCATATTTTAACTGCAGCTTACACTTTTATTTCAACATCTCAGTAAAAACTGTCTTGCTCCACATACATTGATGTTCTATGATCTTTGATAATTCCTGTGGTTAGCCTCTGAATTATGAGCAGTAGAAACAAGATTTACTATATCCTCACTCAGGAATTCATTAGCAAGAGTTCCAGAGGCCATAGCAGTAGAAAAACTACCTGATTTTTTTCCCCCTTAGTTTGGAAGGTGATGATGTTTCAAGGTCAGAATACATAATTGTGAGAAATGTTATTCTCCCATTTGGAAGAAAGGCCCTGCAGAAGTTTATGCTGGAGAATTTCGGGTGGGAAGTAGGGAATGCTCAACATTCTTAGGATAAAATAATGAGCAATCCTCTTTCATTCCTTCCGCCTCTCTAGTATTGGCCTGTTCCTACTTTCTTTATACATAGAAGAAGTGACAGCTTTTCTTTATTTATTTTTTTTAATTTTTTGCCTCTTAATGATAAAGAGAAAATTTCTCTAGGATTTGCTGCACAAATGTCTGTGGAGGAGATAATTTAATGAAAGATCAGAGGATACACAGACCAAAACCTGGATGGAGTTTCATTTGCTTTGTTCCTCCTCCTCCTCCTCACTCATCATTAGCAGTGCTACTTTGGGCAAAGTAGTCAATGTTTCTGAATATCATTTTCCTCATCTGTAAGCTGGTGGTAATTCCTACATCACCATATTCAGATAGGAAAGCATTTTGTAAACTGAAAGCTCTATATCCACATCAGTTGTTAAACCAGTTAAAGACACCTAACAGTACAACCACAGGAGTGATACCCTGCATCCAGCCTCTGTTATGGACTGCAACTAAGCCATCTTTATCAGTGAGACGACCAGCTGACTAAATACCTGTCCCATTCCTTGCCCTTCCTTGCATGATCTTTCATCCCTGAATTTCTTTCACCTCAGGCAGTCTTTCTCATACATACACCTTCTTTTCTCTTTGTATTTATAAATCAAAAGGCACCCTTAATCATACCAGGTAAAGTTAATAACCGTGCTGGAGATTGTCTTAAGTGAAACTGAAATTAAGAAGAATCAGAATTCTTAAATGAACCCAGAACATGCCTTCAAGGTTTCTGTAAGACTCTTTCTGTGGTGTACTGCATTTCAACTTTATTCTGACTCAAATAAGCTTTTGCAGTCTGTACAAGAAAGCCAGGCACACAGCTTTTATTAGAAAATGCATTCCAGTTTATTGTAATTTATATATATTGTTCATAAACAGGGAACTTCTCAAATTATTTTTTTCCAGTGAAGATTTTTGACCATTTCTGTGGTAATGACAAGAGCATATGGATGGAGCTAAGAATGATTGATGATCCGTTTTTATTAGAAACTACCACACTAGTGAATGGGAAGTGGAGAATTGTCTTTAGAATAGTTGTACCCTCTAAGGATCTCTCTTTTTAAGCTAGATCAGATAGATTTTCATAAGCAATTATAATAGACAAAGTTGCCAGATCGTATCAGTAGGCTGTATTATTTTAAAGAGCTGGAAGGAGGAGAATAATCAGATGACTTCTTATTTGTGATATCCTAAGATTGGGCTGTGAAACTCTATCTGATTGAGCAAGTTCAGGGTAAGAAGATGTACATGTTGGTAGATAAGCAAGTGCTTCAGTTCCTCAGTGACCCAGGAAGTGGCCTTCCCAGGAGAGATCATAAACTGTTGAGTTGCTGAATTAACTGAAAAGACCTTTTTTAAAAGATGTCAGTACTAATAAGAATTTTTTTTAATGTGAGTTATACAAAAAGAAGCAGATGTGTTTTATTAAAAGGATGGTGAATAGTTTAAAAGCATAGTATTAGGAATATGGAGGTAAATAGCAGGAGAAATATATTTTAAAAGAAAAAAATTGGTGGGGTGAGTAGGGAAGGATGAAGTAGAAGACTGCTATCTTTTATTGTTGTCTTTTAAATGTTTGAAATGTTTGTCTTTTTTAAGTTATATGCATGTTTTACTTTGATAAGATAAAAATTAGTATAAACTAACAAAATACTCATATCACATCAGGATTATGTACGTAGTATGCAGTAATACTATACAGTATAATTAAATGTTTTAATATAGAATCTATATAAATTATTCAGTTTTAAAACTCTGATTAGATTTATAGTTCTGTTTCTGAACTATATTGTTTCCAACTTCATACCTCTTTATCTTAACTTTATTATTTACATATCATAATAATATTTAAGGTAGGGATTATCTTCCTGTGTTGCTACTCATAGCACAGTATCTTACACACAGTTAAATCTCAGAATATGGTTAGTAAGTATGTTTTCTGGAGTTAATTTTAATCTCTTTAAAATTATACATATTAAATTATTATGTATAAGTTATACATAATAATACATATTAATTGTAGAAAAAACAAAATACAGAGAAGCAAATAACAAAAAATCACCCCAAGGTAATCTTAACAATGTTCCTCCAAATGTTTTCTTATCATTTAAATATGTTTAAAATAAGATTATTCTATTCGTAACTTTTGTAACCAGCTTTATATATTAAGTATATATAAAGGAATGTCATTATAGGAATGTCTATAGTCTTAGGAATGTGTTTCTGTGTCAGTTATTCCTTCACGTTTATTTTATTGACTGCCTAATCTTCTCCAAATGTGGCAGTTCTGTGGTTTATTTAACCAATCTTTTATTAGTAAATATTTAAGTTTTCTGTTCTTTATTTGTCAACAAGGTATTTAATGAGTATCCTTATACATATAGTTTTCATACTTACTTGAATATTTTTTTAAGATAAAGTGGAATTTTAGATCAACAGGTATGTAGTATTCTTAAGGCTCTTTATCATGTGGTCAAATTGTTCTCCAAAAATATTCTGTTACCACTAATAGAGAAAAGAGTACTCATTTATCTACTCCCTCACTAACTAATGAGCAGAAACATTAATCATTATATGGTTCATTGGAGATCCTTAAATAATAGTGAATTTAAACATTTTAAATATAGGATACATGCAACTTAGTGAGAACTTCATTAACTTAACCAGACCCTATCTAAAAATTTAAAAACAGCCTGGGGATATAGCTCAAAGGTAAAGTGCCCCCCTGGGTTAAATCCCCAGTAGCAAAAAGAAAAAATTCTTATGTTAAGGATAAATAATTGAATTGTCTAATATTACAAATACTTTTTCCAATTTGTTATTTTATTCTCATTTTCTTTTTAGTATTTTTCACTTCATATAAAAGGGTTCTTTTTCATTTTGTATTCAAAACTGCTCACCACTAAAAAAGAAAAAGTATTCCCCCAGCAATTATGCTTTAAAAGTCAGTTTCTTTCCCATACATGAGAAATGAGTTGATTTTCATAACTTAGTGGAGTGAGTGCATCTCAAATTTCTTCCTCTTTCCCATCAGGAAAGCAATAGAAGAACTGCTAAAGGAGGCAAAGCGTGGGAAAACTAGAGCAGAAACAATGGGACCTATGGGTTGGTAAGTTCTTGAGTAATCTTTATTAAAACTCAAAAATATATTAACAAGAAAAGCCTTAGCAGGAAATATCCATATATGAATCTGCAACAGAGAGTGGGAATATACAAGGTTGTATGTGGAGGAAATCACCCAGAGGCGAGTGTAGAGTAAGAACAATGCTGAGGACTGAATGCTGAGAAGCTCCAGCCACTGGATGTGGGCGGCAGGGTGTGTATGGAAGATGTGCATTATGGTTTTATCATCCCTTTTGTTCACAAATTCCCAAGATTCAAGATAACCACTGTGCCCAAAGGCACCTGTGTAAGAGCAGTATTATATCAGAGTTCATCATTAAAGAATTTCTGTTGTAATTATAGTTCTTAGTAAGTTACAGATTATCTTAAAATATGATTTTTAACTCTAAACATTTGATTGTATACAATTTGGTGAAGGAGAATAAAGTTCACACTGGCAGTTGCTATACAAAATAGAGCTTGTTCAAATTTAATAAAGTGTGTGGCTCAGTGGTAAGCACCCCAAGTTTAATCCCCAGTAACAAAAGTGAAAAATAAAACTTAACAGTTTTATGTTGGCAATGAATACTATGAATTTTTTTCCTTGAAGTGACAGGCTCACCCATGTCTAGATAATCGCTACTTCACTTTGCAGCAGTCACACAAGTACTTTTCTTTCATATAACCATCATACTTCACAAATAGCTGAAGTGCTTTACGTGTACTTCCCACTTACCATACCTTACCATATGGTGTCACTGTCTTGATTCTTGGTATAAGTTTTATTCATTGCTTTTACATCTTTAGTGCACATGTCAACCTCAACCCTGTGGGGGATATATTTATCATATTTAGAGAACTGCTGCTCTAGAGAGATTTCAGCAAGCAGATGTAACAAAACAAGAAAAATAACAAAGCATAGCAAGGTGTGGTGTTGCACATCAGTAATCCCAGTGACTCAGGAAGCTATATGGGCTATGAAAAGAGGTCTAGACCCAGGACAACCACAGCTTGCCTCTGCTTACTGGTGCTGAGATAAAGCGCATGTACCCTTACTCATCCTGGGGTAACACCTGGGTTCCATCTATTTAAATTTGTGGGTGAATTTTTGTGTTCCCAAATTTATCTGTATATTTTAAATCACTCGGAGAGCTTCAAAAACTAGTAATACATGTGTCCCACATTCAGTTATTATAAGGCATGACTAGACTTTGGAGTTCTAAAGATATCCAGGTGATGGGGCTGGGGCTGAGCAGTAGAGTACTCACCTAGCATGTGCGAGGAGCTAGGTTCCATCCTCAGCACTACATAAAAATAAATAAATAAAATAAAGATATTGTGTCCAACTACAACTAAAAAAAATTTAAAAAAATAAAGATATCCAAAAGTGATTCTAAAGTGCGCACACATTCTAAAAATAATTTACTAATCCTGGTTGACTGCAAAGAATAACGAAAATGTGCTCTGTAGAATACAGAGTGATCCACACCTCTGCCAGAGGTTGACAGTACCTCTGCACTGGAGTAGCCTGACCAGGTGTCCAAGCACCCATCCCTATGGAGTGGAACTCCTTGGACTGATAGTTTGGGGAGTTTTTGTTTGTGGATTTGTTTGTTTTGTTTGTGGTACTAGAGATTGAACCCAGGACCTTGCACATACTAGGCAAGTGCTCTACCACTGAGCTGCATCCCCAGCCCTTTTTTATTTTGAATCAGAGTCTCAATAAATTGCACAGGCTTTCCTTGAACTTGTGATCCTCTTGCCTCAGTTTCCAAGTCACTGGGATTACAGGCATGTGCCACTTATATCCTGGCCCAATCATAAAGAAGATATTCTGTTGCTCACTGGTGGGCCATATTTATTTTTCTAAACATCTAGAAAACCTTTATAATTGCCCTACAATTTAAAATAGAAGTAAAGTGAGTGACATGGTTTTACTTTGGATATTCTATAAGAAAGATCTTAGAAAGTTGGTCAGGTGCCCGATAGAGGCTGCTAAACAAAAAAGAAAATGCAAGTGGGGTACCACTTTTTATTTTACAGAGAAAGAGACCACTTGGCACTGTATGCTTCTTTGGATATATTTCAGCAAAAGAATCTTTAGAGGCTCTTTGTTGACAGAGACCTTGGGGAAGCTGAAATGTTGACCCATATGACTTCCTTTTTGTCAACAAAAAGGGATTTATAAACATAAATTTCAGAAAATTTCTTGACTTCACTGTCTTCAAAGCAATTTTTAGTCTGGTCACATTCATTTTAGCTAATCTCCAGCCCAATGTAATTTTTCAATATTGTCCCAAAGTATGAGCCTTTCATTTTCATTTGTTGTTGTTGTTTGTTTGTTTCCATTTTTCCTCTTTACTTAGGAATTGGGGATTGGATAAAGAGATACTTTACATCCCCAGCACTTTTTATTTTTTATTTTGAGACAGGGTCTTGCTATGCTTGCTTAGGGTCCCACTAAGTTGTTGAAGCTGATCTCAATTTGAGATCCTCCTGCCGACGATCTATAAGTCCCTTGAATTAAAGGCATGTGCCCCTGAGCCGCGCTAAGATTTGACCTTTTAAGGAAACAACCACATGCTGCCATTGAAATGCTTTGAGGAAGCTGTTGGAATTATTCAGAATAGGTCTAGAGTTTAGGAACTGAGAATGTAACCCCAAATTATTGGAGAAATGCACTTACGGTTAATCTGCTTTAGCTTCACTTTGGTACAAGCACAATAGAACCAGGGAGATTTCCTAGGAGGGTAGAAGGGGAGAGATGAATAATGAAAGTCTTTTATTTTCAATTGAAGAAAATGAATCTTGTTTTCTTAAGCCAGTTGTTTTAAGGAAAATGACATTCTTGAATGCTTTTCTGTTTTGGTTAAATTCAGTCTAGAGATAGAGAGGAAATAACCCACATTATTCTTCCACTTGATGACGTCAACTTTTCTCCCCCTCTGGCATTGGGGATCAAACCCAGATCCTTGAGCATGCAAAGCATGCACCTTACCACTGAGCCACATCCTCAGCCTTGTCCTCAACTTAATTATTGGAAAGCAAATAATTTCTCCAGTCTTTATCCAGACATACGGTTTTTTAAATTAATTTAAATACTCAACTGCATACCAGTAAGTATATTAAGATGCAGGTATGGACAGCAATGAAGAATACTCATTTTCCTGGCAGTGAAGAATACTCACATTCCATTTTATTCAGGTTTTTTATCAATTTGTGAATACAGAAAAATAAGAAGTGATCACAACACAGTGCTCCTGTGTTAGAATCAATTGGAAAGAAAATTGAGCTCGAGTCTCAGGTTATGCATAGATGAGGCTCTTGATAGTATTTCAGGGCCAGAGAAATCCAAGTCTTTACTTTATACTTAATATGGGTTAAGTATAACCTATTAAAAGATGTTTGCTAAGGCCCCCAGCTAGCTCTCTGCTGATAGGCTGTGATGTTGCTTTTCTACACTAGCTTTCTTCTCTGGATTATTGTCTGATAACCCTCTGAAATGCAAGTGCTCACTGCCCCTGCTTTCTACATTCCTGCCATATCCAGTTATGAAAGTGAATCAGAGAGCCCTGAATGTGTTACTGTTAGATCACATATCTATGTAAATGACCTGTGTTGCTAAGGGATTAGAGGCCAAAGAATACAGCCTCACCACAGTCTATACTAGCAAACTACTCTTTACATATCTGCTTCTGAATTTCACCCTCCTCTACCTTTTGTTCCTCTCTGCAGTCTTCTAAAAAGCAATGAAGAGATATACAGAATGAAGCCTCAGGCTGGGGATATAACTCAGTTGGTAGAGTGCTTGCCTCGAATGCACCAGGCCCTGGATTTAATCCCCATCAATACAAAAAAAAAAAAAAAAAACCAAAAAAACAAAAGATACTTTACATCCCCAGCACTTTTTATTTTTTATTTTGAGACAGGGTCTGGTATTTATCTTTACTACAGGGCCTAGCATAATGCATCTATATGTGTGTGTGTGTGTGTGTGTGTGTGTGTGTGTGTGTAATATACACATCAAATATTTTGCATTACTTTTAGGCACAGGGTTGGAGATAGTCATTGAACACCCGCTTCAAGTTTGGGGGAAGGGGTGGATTACTGTATGCAGCAGAGTAATTAAGGGTTAACAGTTTAGTAATGGGGATTATAATATTATAAAAGCATTTCTCAGGTGGCCACACACTGAGACATTTAATTGCCAAATTGTAAACTGCAGCACTATGGATGATTGTAATAGCCGTGGCAGCATTAAACAACAAAGTGAGTTGTAATCGACCAAAGCCTCAGTCTTTCCAGAGGCATTATTTTAGATTTACATCCATGATAGTTCATGCTAGATGAAATGCTGTTTGCTGATATGGGAATGGATTTGGCCATAGAATTAGGGGATGAATTGAAGTGCATTACATGGAATTTTGCTTCCATGACCCCAATATATCTATTTCCCTACCATTTAAAAAAAATTTTTTTTTAACCCAGAGGCACTTGCCACTGAGCTACATCCCCAGCCCTTTTTTATTTTGAGACAGGGTTAAATTAATTTGCTTAGAGCCTCACTAAATTGCTGCAGTTGGCCTCAAACTTTCCAATCCTACCTCAGCCTCCCAAATCATTGGAATTACAGGCTTGTACCACTTACACCAAACTCCATAAAAATTTTTATGAGGCTTAGAATGTAACTCAGTGGTAGAGTGCTTATCAAGCATACATGAGGTTTGGGTCTAATCTCTACCACTGCAAAAGAAAAAACTAATTTTTATGAATCATAATTTCCCAATGCCTATTATATTTCACTCACCTCAAAGTCAAGTATGTTGAGTCAAGTATTCATCCTTGTCCTTAACCATGTCTGTAACTGTTCTGCACTTCTGAGACTAGCCATCCTTTTCTGATCCTGTGTCATATACTTTCCTGTAGTTGCTTCCCTGGCTGCTCTGTTAATCAGCCATCTGCTTAGACAGCAATGAGCCTTTCTCTGTCCTGTTCCTTCTGCCCTAGCCAGACTAGTGTTGCCAGGTCTATAAAGTAGATGCTGGTATAGAGACTAAACGAAGTAACATTGGTAATGTACTAGCACAGTGATTGCTTTGTAAGTATATATCATCATTGTTATTATTCTACCTAAAATCCAGTGGCTAGTGATTATATATCAGTATTTAATTGATCATATTTATAAAGCTATTTTAGAAGCCAAAAGTAGCAGGTCTAAATCTCTAGGAAAGATAGATACTACCTCCATTCTTCAATGGGAGACCCAAAAATATTAAAATAAAAAAAAATTGCCTTTTATTTTCCACTTTCTGTCCTCTAGATTTCTTTATAGCTTATTTTTTTAAATATTTATTCTTTAGTTTTAAGTGGACACAATATCTTTATTTTACGTTTATGTGGTGCTGAGAATCAAACTCAGTGCCTCAAGCATGCTAGGCGAGCACTCAACCACTGAGCCACAACCCCAGCCCTCTTTATAGCTTATTTTATTTCTTAAGTGTTTGTTTGTTTTCGCAGTACTGGAGATTGAACTCCGGGGTACTCTACCACTGAACTATAGACCCAGCTCTTTTTATTTCATTTCATTTCATTCCATTTGAAGATTATCTAGCTAAGTTAAGTTACCCAAACTGACCTTAAACTTGTGATCCTTTTGCCAGAGCAGCTGAGTTTGTGTCATTGCATCCCAGATTTTGTTTTTCATAAGTTGAGTATGATAACAACAGAGAGCAAGTGCCTTATTTTTGCAAAAGATCGTATATGGTGTATCCACTCAAAAAAAAAAAAAAAGTGAAAAGCTTATAATTCTAGCCCTGATCCATCTTGGTCTCTAATGGCAGATTTTCTAGAAATTCTCCTCTCCTATAGCATGTGAGACCCTCCATCACAACTTCTGGGATGACACATTTGACCGTCAAGGGAATTGTTTAAACATAAGCCAAGCACAGTGGCTTATGCCCAGTATCAGCTACTAAGGCTGAAGCAGGAGGATCGCTTGAGCACACAAGTTTGAGACCAGCTTTGGCAACATAGGAGATCCTGTCTAAATAAATACCCCCAGTACTAGGCGTTAAACTCAGGGGTGCACTACCACTGAGCCACATTCCTACCCTATTTTAATGTTTTATTGGACAGGGTTTCATTTTGCCTAGGCTGGCCTCAAATTTAAAATTCTTCTGCCTCAAATTCCCAGGTTCCTGGGACTACAGGCATGTTCTACCATATATACCCAGCTATAGGTAATAAATTTTTAAAAAATAAAGTTTGTGAGGTGGTGTAATGGTGCATGCCTACAATCCTAGTAGCTCGAGAGACTTAGGCAGGAGGATTACAAGTTCAGAACCAGCCTCAGCAACTTAGTGAGGCCTCAGCCAGTTAGCAAGACCCTGTCTCAAAATTAAAAAATAAAAAGGGCTGGGGATGTGGCTCAGTGGTCAAGTGCCCCTGTGTTCAATCCCTGGTACCAAAAATACTTTTTTAATAAAAATAAAGCTTAACATAGGTAGAACTCTAAACCTTAATTCTGGCTGTGTGTCATAGGTCCTTTCTATAGCAGTATAACCAGTCTTATGATATTTAGGCTTTATATCCATTTATATTGTTAACGCCGTAAATCTGGCACTTTCCATATGAGCTAGTATAACTTTCTGGAACCAAAACAAACCAAAAATAAAAATAACTAGCCACGATGAGAAAGTCAATTGGTTAGGATGGGCTGCAGACAGATAAGTTAGCAGCTGCTTTGCCCTGTAGTCTCCTTGGTCCCTCACCCCTTCTCAAGCACAGTCACAGACTTGGTGCCAACACATCTAACAGTCGTGGCCTGTGCTCATCTCACAAGGTTCAAAGGTGACATGGAAAAGGCATGATGGTTTATTGTCTTATACCAGCTTTCTTGTTATCTCAAATTCAGGGAGAAAATGGCAATAAGAGGTAAAAGAGGACAAATACAGGAAATGAAGTAATTTCCTAATGTGAAGAATGAGGGGGGATCCTGTTCTCTAGGGGGTACACCTATAGCAGAGACCCTTAAAACTAGGAGGGACACTAGAGCTCACCTACTACTTCAACCTTTAGTTTACATCTGAGGACAATAGTCCTAGAAAGTTTGCAAAACAGGTGGAAATGCAAGTTATAAAGCTCAGAGGTAGTATCTAGTAGCCCGTTGATTCTAGTACCAATGGAGAATTGAGATAGCCTAGAAAATGAAACTTTCAGTATGGAAGCCTAACCATTCTAAGTACCAAAACTTTTGAATTTTAACAGTCATTATGAAAATTTCCATGAAATGCCTCATTAGCTTTTAATGATAACTTAAGGTTTTTTTTCTTTCGTTTTTTGGGTTTTTTTCCTTTTCATTAAGAAACATCAGATACTTGGCTATGTATGCGTGTTTTCCAAGGACATTTTATCACAGAGCTATGTCCCTAGCCCTATTTATTTTTTATTTTGGAATAGGGTCTTGCTAAATTGCTGAGACTGGCCTCGAAATTCTCCTGTTTTAATCTCCCTAGTCACTGGAATTATGTGTGTCACCACACCCAGCTCTACTGTGTTCTTGATTAACTTATTATCACAGTTAACTTGAAATTTAATGGAGTTTTGCTATATTCCAGCCACTATGCTAAATGCTTTATGAATTATAGCATTAAATCCTCACAGTAACTTTAAGGTAGATACTCCTATTGTTCCCATTTTACAGATGGGGAAAACCAAAGCAGAGAGGAGGTAAGTAACTTGTCCATGGTCACACAGCTGATTAAACAGTAAAACTAAGCTATGAGCCAAAGCTAAAATTAACTGTTATGTGTCAGTCATTGTTCTAAGCACTCCATGTGTTCTCATTCATTTTGATCTGTATGCAATCCTTTTAAGATAGTCATTATTAATATCCCCCATTAGCAGCTAAGAGGCAAGATGGGATTATATAACATGCCCAATGTTCAGTCTGATAGATAGTATGATTCTAGAATGTGTGTGCTCAGTCATTGAGCCATGTAGTATGATTTCATAGTGTTAGAGCTGACTTTGGGATTCACAAAAATTAATGATTACATTGAAAGCCAGAAACTCTCCCAATTGGTTTCCGAGAATGTTAGCTTTGATGCTGCTCTCTTACACTTGAATATATTCAGCACAAATTTTATACTTTCTTAACAAATTTATTTTTTATATGTACTTTTCCATCGGCTTGCCACTACTCCCCTCTCTCATTGCCCTGCCTTACTTATTAAGAGAGTATTATTTCTAAAATGTATATTGGCATGTTTAGGAGAGGTCTGACTTAAAAATCTCACCCCAAGTAAGCCAAGTCTCTCTAAGCCATCCTTGGATTTTCACCTTGAATGGAATTTCAGGCATAATAAACATTAAACATTGCATCTTTGTCCAGGCCCATGACCTACACCTGTCCCAGCAACTCAGGAGACTAAGGTAAGAGGCTCACAAGTTTGAAGCCAGCCTCAGCAACTTAGTGATATGCTATCCCCCAATTTTAAAAATAATGAAGGTCTGGAGATACAGGTCAACGAGAGGGTGCCCCTGGGTTAAATCCTTAGTGTGTGTGTGTGTGTGTGTGTGTGTGTGTGTGTCTCACATACACACACACACACGATTTGCATCTTTGAAGGGGAACGGTTATTCACTGTTGATGGGAGTAAAAATTAGTACACCCATTATGGGAAATAGTATGGAAGTTCCTCAAAAAATTAAAAATAGAAACTACCACATGATCCAGCAATCCCACTACTGTGTATATATTCAAAGGAAAAAAAGTCAGTGGTCAAAGAGACATCTGCACTACCATGTTTATAGTGGCATAAGATATGGAATCAACCTAAGTGTCTATCTTTTGATGAATGAATTTAAAAAATTTCATGCTTACACACAATGGGATGCTATTCTGCCATTAAAAAATAATTTAAAAAAAAGAATAAAGTCCAGTTATTTGTAGCAACATAGAAGAGCCCTGAGACATCATGTTAAATGAAATCAGCCAGACACAGATAGATGCCACAAGTTCACAGTCATATGTGGAAGCTGAAAGTGTTGACCTCAGAAGTAGAGTGTAGAATAGTGGCTCCCAGAGGCTGGGAAGGGAAGTTGTGGATAATAAGAGAGGTCAGTTAACAGGTTAAAAAAAAAATACAGTTAGATAGGGTAAACAAAGTCTAATTGTCTATATACTAGGGTGACTGTAGTTGGTAATTTATTATATATTTCAAAAGAGCTGGAAGAGAAGATTTTGAATAATTCTATAACAGAGAAATAATAAATGCTTGAGGTGATAGATAAGCTAATATTCTGATTTGATATTTAGATTTTGTATACAATGTTTGATACATGTATCAAAGTATCACGCTATACCCCAATCACATGCAATATTTGTGTGTCAAACTTTTTAAAATTGCATCTTTGATGTTTTCTTGTGGAATTATTCTAGAAAAACAAATCATTCTCACAACCAGTCTTGTGGTCAGTATGTTGGGTCAGTGGATTATACTATGAACACTGCAGTTCTGTAGCTAAGCTTGGCTCACCTCCAATAAGCATATGGTTTTAAAGATGATCTGACACTGAAGGTCACAGAATCTAGTGGATTTCATCAGCAATTACCATAAGATTTTGTTTTGAGATTCTCTTGTCTCATCTGGAAATAGTTCACCTTTCCTCATTTTTTAAATCCAGAGAATAATTGATCAGCTTTACCAGTACTGAGATGGCCCACTCCAGAAATTAACCCAGAATTCTTCTGTAGTGGGCCTATTTTCTAACTATTTCTTGGCTTACATATCCAAGAGATAGATGTGGTTGATTTTTTCACAAAAATGATTCTGCTCCTATGGTAAGCAGCAGACCACCCATCCAGAATACTTTCCACATGTGTCAAAGGGTGGCTTTTTCTTTAGGTTGTCAGTGGCACACCGTTTGGGAACATGCTGGTGCGTGGTACTCAGAATTCTGAGTCATTGCTGAATTTGTAACTGCAGTGGCTTAAGTATCTTCAGCAAAGCAGTGCCTAGATTCAGTGACATTCCACAAGGCCAGGAAGAACTCAGCCCACCCTCTTATCACCTGCCCTCCCCATGCTCAGCAGTGTTCCAGTGCTGATGTGCCTCTAGGATGCATCAATGGGCTTTATCTTGGAACTATTAGGGGAGTGTAATGATGGTGCATTTTTTCTGGAAGTTCACCCCAATAGGGCAAGGAGTTCCAGTAGTTTTATACTCTCCAGATTTTTGCAGAACTGTGTTTCTTTGCCCTTGTTCCTGCCTTTCTTCTTTGCTCCTCTTCTCATTCTGAGGCTCCTAAACTTAAATACTGTCACCACCTCTAAATGTTGCCACTGCTTCTACTATACTCCTCCAGCTTCCCTTTTTCTCAAGTTTTTTTCCTTCCTTATTTTACTTCATTCACTAGTCACTTCCTAGCCTGAGCATTGCTCAGGCATATCTCACAGAGAATTACTTTTGCTTTTCTCAAGTGTTTTCTCTGTCCTTCTAGGCTCAAGAGCTACTTATTTGCAACATGGAGTATTTTATTTTCTATTTTTTCTGCCCTCTTCCTTTTACTTCCAGATTCAATGTCATTCTGGTTGCCTGAGGTGATCTGACCTCTGAGGCCAGGCTAATAACGGCCTATCTTTCATTTCTGCAATACTGTACTACACAGTTACTGTAATGGAGTACTATTGGACTGATTTTTTACGTACAACTGTTTGTTGACTTACAATAGAGATACAACCTCATAAAACCCATCATAACTGAGCATGGTGGCACACACTCATAATCCTAGTGACCAAGGAGGCTAAGGCAGGAGGATCACAAGTTCAAGACCGGCCTGAGCAATTTAGTGAGACCTATCTTAGAATTTTAAAAAGGCCAAGAGATGTAGCTCAGTGGTAGAGCACCCCTGAGTTTAATCTGTAGCACCACAAAGAAAGAAATCACAAGTTGAAAATACAAAAAAAGAAAAAAGAAAGAAAATGTCATCAATCAAAAATGCATTTAATACACTTAGCCTACAGAAAATCATAGATTAGCCTAGCCTACCTTAAATGTGCTCAGAACACTTTCATTGGCCTACAACTATAAAAAACTTATTCTATAATAAAGTTATTATAAAGAATTTTGAATCAAAATTTTAAGTGTGGTTTCAACTAAGTATTGCTTTTGTATTTTTTTTTTAATACTAGGGATTGAATCAAGGGGCTCTTTAACCACTAAGCCACCTCCCCAGCCTTTTTTTATTTTTTATTTTGAGACAGGGTCTCCCTAAGTTGCTTAGGGCCTTGCTAAGTTGCTGAGGCTGGCTTTTAACTTGCCATCCTCCTGCCTCAGCCTCCCAAGCTGCTGGGTTTATAAGTGTATGCTACCATACCTGGTGCCTTTGTACCTCTTGAAGTTGAAAGATTAGAATTGAAACCAGAGTTTAGCTATTGTGAATTGTGCTGCTATACATATTGATGTGGCTGTGTCCCTACAATATGCTGTTTTTAAGTCCTTTAAGTATAGACGGAGGAGAGGGATAGCTGGATCAAATGATGGTTCCATTCCCAATTTTCCAAGAAATCTCCATACTGCTTTCCAGATTGGCTGTACCAATTTGCAGCCCCACCAGCTTTGCATATTTTCCCCCACATCCTTGCCAACTTATTGTTGTTTGTTTTCATGATAGCTGCCATTCTGACTGGAGTGAGAATTGGATTTGCATTTCTCTAATTGCTAACGATGATGAACATTTTTTCATGTATTTGTTGATTGATTGTATATCATCTTCTGAAAAGTGTCTGTTCAGGTCCTTGGCCCATTTATCGATTGGGTTATTCGATTCACAATAGCTAAACTGTGGAACCAGCCTAGATGCCCTTCAGTAGATGACTGGATAAAAAAATATGTGGCATACATACACAGTGGAATATTACTCAGCAATAAAAGAGAATAAAATCATGGCATTGCAGGTAAATGGATGGAGTTGGAAAATATAATGCAAGTGAAGTTGGCCAATCCCAAAAAACAAATGCCAAATGTTTTCTCTGATATAAGGAGGCTGACTCATAGTGGGTCGGGAGTGGGAGCATGGGAGGAATAGACAAACTCTAGATAGGGCAGAGGGGTTGGAGGGGAAGGGAGTGGGCAGGGGGTTTTAAATGATGGTGGAATGTGATGGTCATCATTATCCAAAATACATGTATGAAGATACAAATTGGTGTGAATATACTTTGTACACAACCAGAGATATAAAAAAATGTGCTCTATATGTGGAATAAGAATTACAATGCATTCTGCTGTAAATAAAAATAATAAAATTTTAAAAAGAATTGAAACCAGAGTAAGTCAGAGACCGTCTGTGTTGTGTGAATTAAAGTTTTATAGAAAGATGGATATTATTCATTTTTGTTTAATACCAGTCACCCTGAATAACATGATTTTTAGGGACCAGCATTGTCCTAAAATAGCCCATCATATGGCAGACTGGTCACGGCCAAGAGAAATATGCAGGTTTTCATTTATTTGGGGTTTTCTTTTCTAAATGAATGTATAATTACACCTGAAAAAAATACGAAATAAGTACTGTAGTAAATATCTAAGCATATAAATTGGCAAATTAATTATTTACGGTCTCTTTCCCAGGTGAACTTGAATCATGAAGCTACTTCCATGCAGAAACTTTTTGAGAGATTATTGCATAGTTATGGGCCCTGTGCATTTTTTTTTCTTTCTATAGGTCATTTGACTGCTGTATTTAAGACATACCAGAATGTACTTGGTTTTCATTTTCATTCTTTGGTAATAAAAAACGATAAATTTAACTGGAAAGAGACTATAATCAAATCAGGCATTTTTATGGAGAAAATATTAAATGATTCTACTAATTTGCATTGTTGTTAACACCTGTACATAAAATTCTATAAGAAATTTAGTCCCAGGAAAAAAGGTCGAGAGGGTGCACCCTGTCCAGTCAGATTGCCTCAGGAATTCTAAGTCTTGACTTTCCCCTGTACTCGGAGTTTACACTAGGTGGCATGCAAGGAAAGCTGAACAAACTCAGGAACTTGATTCTGTAAAGCACAGTTCTTTGGTACTAATCATGATAGTGGGTTCAGCTTGGAAGTCAGTTCTTATTTATGATGGTTTCCCTTTTCTCATCCTCCTCCCCACCCCACCCCACAGGATGAAGTGTCCTCTTGCTGGCACAAATAAAAGATTCTTAATCAACACAATCAAGAACACATTGCCTTCCCATAAGGAGCAAGAGCATGAACAAAAAGAAGGCAATAAGGAACCTTCGAAAAGCCAGGACCAGAAAGAAGCAAACCCGAAGAAGCACAGAAGCCATCCCTACAAGCACAGCTTGCACACTCGAGGCTCAGTGGGGTACTCCCCCCAAAGAAAGCGGGGCACCCGGGACAAGTGTGACCCGCGGCCCAGCAGGCGGTGAGGCTGAGGGAGGGGCCGGCCCACGCCAGCTGAGCCTGCACTGCCCTGGGACTGGGGTGTGCGAGGACAGGTGAGCCGGCAGGGCAGATGCCTAAGAGCCATCTTCCCAGTAGGTCCTTTGTTGTTTTTAAAGGTGGCTGTTGGTGGCAGGTAAAAAAATGACCTTAAGACTCATCAAGGAATAATTACAAAGGGACTTGCTCTGAAGATGTCGTGGCATGTGTGGGCTGCTTTGGCAGTGTAGTATACATCTGTGTTACTTTTATCCTATTTTGTTTGGAAGTTAGTTTCAAAACCTGTAAATCTAGAATTTAAAGTTTTCAGATTGTTAAAACTAGTCCCAGTTTTTTGATGTGCTGCACTTTTGGTCATTTCTCAAAATTTCTCAAAAATAAAATACTTATAAATCCTATGCTTTACTTTTATGGGTGTCAAATTCAAATTTTAGAAATCATCTGACCATATTTTATATCATGAAAACTTATAGCCCTCCAAGGGCTGGAAACTTACCATGAAATTTAGTGATTGTCACCAGAGGCCTGACTCTGGGAATCCAGCAAATCAGGTCTGGCTGCTCACCCCCCCCCAAAAAAAAAAAAAAAACAAACAGAAAAGTTAATGGTCAAAAGCATGAAAGGAACTTGAATCAGTGTGGCTACACCGGGAAGCCAAGGGGACTCATATCCTTGGCCCTGTCCTTGAGAGGGTGACAATGACTTTGAGATTTTATAGAAAAGGGGATAAGCCAAGCGTGGTGGTGCACATCTGTAATCCCAGCAGCTTGGAAAGCTAAGGCAAGAGAATCATGAGTTCAAAGCCAGCCTCAGCAAAATCAAGGTGCTAAGTAACTCATGGAGACCCTGCCTCTAAATAAAATACAAGATAGAGCTGGAGATGTGGCTCAGTGGTCAAGTGCCCCTGAGTTCAATCCCCAGTACACCTCCCACACACACAAAAAAGGTGGGGGGTGCTGTAAGGGCAAGGCTTGGGGATTTGCACGGCTGGAAGGTTTCACAGTTGCCAGAGCAAGTGCTCTTGACCAGGTGTGGTCTGTCCATCATTATTTTAGGATTGGATAGATGCAAAATGGTGGCAGAGATGCCAAGTCTTAACTCCTGTTTTTAGCAACCCACTGGATATTTGCAGGCAAATGTCCATTCCTCAATCTTGAGGGAACTAGTACATCAGCCAATCTGACTTTGCAGGTTTCTTGGCCTAGTGAAAACTTTTGAACAGTCACTGAAGCATATAAGTGAAAAGAGTTAAATATTTAAGCTTAGAAGTAGAATTATCATAATAAATTATAAAGCAGAATACAAAGGGGAGTCAAAGTCTGAAGATACCCAACTAAATCATGTAGGGGATTCTCTTTGTAAATCAGTAAAGACAACTAAAAAAAAAGTTATTTTCTTCCTTCTACCTAATAGAACGCCCTTGTCTAAGCTAAGATGCCTGATAGAGGGCTTTAGTGTTAGGCAATCTTGTTTAAGAACCCTTTCTCCATAACTTCTAGATTGTCAAAAGTGCACATCTCAAGTTAGATTTAAAAGTTATTTCCCTTTTAATTGCCCATGCATGACAATTCTTTGTGACTTTTCTTCCACTTTCATATTAGTACATTAGTCTTTGGTTCTACTTCCCTGTTGAGTGTTAAAGACCTTGTAAATAATCCCTATGTTGGCCAAACCTTAACCTCTTTCCCTCCTACTATTAAGGTTGCTGAGACTCTTCAGGGGTTACTTTTAGGAACTTAAGAGAAGCCTCTGGATCCTTTAGTCTTTTTCTTTACCAGTTGTGTCATCTGTCAGGATGGGTCAGGGTCTTGCAAACTACAGTGGCTTCTCCAGTGACCCTTCTCTTTGCAAAATGTGTATTGGTTGGCTTCCAGTTCTCTAGGGTCCTCATAATTTCCTTATCAAAAGAACCCATGACTCACCAGAGCTGCAGGGCCCTCGGGGTCCCATCATTCCCTGGGTCCTGGATGACCCTGAAGGGTAAAGGCCAAAATATTGGCTATTTTTTCTTAGCCCTTTTATTTTCCTTGACTTGGGTCTCCAAATCTTGGTTGTTGAACACACACACAGCCAGTTCGACCAGTTTTGCAGTAAGAGTAGTGGGTTATAATTTTAATGTGTCCCTTTCATTTAATTGGGGTCAGTATTGGTAATGGTAATAAGCATCATATCCTGTCCTATAGGTGATTGTTTAACTGAGGTTATTCTGTTAGAAATCAAACTTTGGGGGCTGGGGTTGTGGCTCAGTGGTTGAGTACCTGCTAGCATGTATGAGACACGGAGTTTGGTCCTTAGCACCACATAAAAATAAATAAAAAGTATTGTGTCCATCTACAACTAAAAGAAAGAAATTGGACTCTTGTGAAACACTAACAGACAACATTTAAAAAGTTTTACAAGGAAAATATAAAATAGAATTAACCAGGGCAACAATATATTCAGTTTCTATGATGTGCACTTTAAACACTTTTTATAACATTAATGTATCTTGGTTATCTGTTTTAGCCTCTGAAAAAACAACCCATAAGGGCTGGGGTTGTGGCTAAGTGGTAGAGCGCTTGCCTAGCATGTGTGAGGTCCTGGATTCGATTCTCAGCACCACATGTAAACAAATACATAAAGGTCCATCAATAACTAATAAAAATAAAAAAAAAAACAATCCATAAATAATTTGTGGACTCAATCACATACAAAATCATTTACAAATTCTATTTCTTTTTAAAACCCTTTCACAACTTTTTTTTATAATTCACGCACTCCCTTATTTAGTTTTGCCTTATATCTCTTTCTATTTTGGGATCACAGTAATCTTTAAAACAGATTTATCCTTTTGAGAAGAACTTTAAATGGGCTTAATTTTATCCTACTTTGGGACTATTGTAACATGGAGTAGGCCAAGATGCAGAGGTTTATCCCAGGTGATTGCCGCTATTTTTTTTTTTTCCAGTTCTGGCTTCATACATGCTACCACTGAGCTGCTCCATAGACCAAGGCTGGCTTTTTGAAAAAATCTTTAAGTGTTTCACATTTGAGGCTAATCTTTTCTCCCTTTCTAGATATTCTCTTTAGGAGGATAAAAAAACGAAGTACTAAGCCAGGTGCAGTGACACCCACCTGTAATCCCAGCTACTCTAGAAACTGAAGTAGAAGGATCCCACGTTCAAGACCAGCCTCAGCAACTTAGTTTCTATCTCAAAAAATTAAAAGGGCTCAGTACTTTAAAACACAGAGACACACACACACACACACACACACACGAAGTTCTCATATATTGTTTCCTGAGCCTATTTAAATATCAATTAACAAAATAACATCACTGCTAAAACAGATTGGATACAAAGGCAAAGAGAGCTCTTAGTTTCCTTTCTTTACTACAGTGATGCAGCCACATCAATTTTTATAGCAGCTCAATTACAATAGACAAACTATTGAACCAACCTATGGCCTTCAACAGATGAATGGACAAAGTAAATGTCATATATATACCCAGTGGAATATTACTCAGCCTTAAAGAAGAATGAAATTATGGCATTTGCAGGTAAATGGTTGGAGTTGGAGAAAATCATGCTAAGGGAAATGAGTCAATCCCAAAAAACCAAAGACTTAAGTTAATATCCTTTCTATTTTAAGAGCTAATCAACAGAAATCACCCTTACAAGTGGAAATCCCACCCACCCACCCCAACCCACACCTTTCTTTCTTTCTTTCCTGGAGATTGAACCCAGTAGCTCTTTACCACTGAGCAACATCCCCAGCCCTTTTCATTTTTTATTTTCAGACAGGGTCTTGCTAAATTGCCCAGACTGCCTTTGAATTTGTGATCCTCCTGTCTTGGCCTCCCCGATAGCTGGCATGACAACATGCCCTGAAAATTTCTTTTGTATAGGGTTAGAAAACATATTTTGGAGAACTATCCAGTTGACAAGTCTGTCTGAATTCACTCATTTTCTAACCCTTCAATGAGTAGGGCAAAAAGCACTTTTTCTTGGGAAAATATCCCATGAGTTTTCCGAAGCTTTTTCTTCCTGCTTGAATTTATCATAGTTTTCAGTCATTTTGTTTATTTATATATTATTTATTTACCTATCTTTGGTACAGGGATTGAACCCAAGGACAGTTTACCACTGAGCTACCTCCCCAGTCCTTTTTGTTTTGAGACAGTTTCTTGCTAAATTACCAAAGCTGGCCTGGAATTTGCAATCCTCCTGCCTCGGTCTCTGGAGTCACTGAAATTACAGGCAAGCACCCTTGTGCCCAGCTTATTTTATCCCTTTTATTGCTCAAGGACTCTAGCTCAGCACGCAAGAAAATCAACTTAGGAACATTAAATGTTCCCTGATTTTTAAATACTTGCAAGTTGAGGCACTATTATCCACAAAACCAGCTGGAGTGCCGGATGGGGTTTTCTCCACACACTTTCTCCTCCTTGGAATTTATTTCCCATTTTAGTGGAGGTGCCCCTTCTTCTGAAGTTGCAACCTTCTGAGCCACTGGTGGACTTGTGTTCTAGACTAAAAGGAGCAAGGCTGCAAAGATCAGGAGCAAGAGACAAAAAGCAAAAAGGTAAATTTACACAATGGAGCAGCAAAAGAAAAAGACCAAAGGTTTCCAAACCATGTTCTGACAAGGGTTCCAAAACAAAGGATATCCCAAATAACCAGCTCAGAATAAACCGAGAACCGTCAACCAAACAGTAAATTTCTGGTAGGGACTGTCACTGCCAGCCATCAGATTTTTTTTTTAACTTAATTTTTAAGTCAGTCACCGTAAGCCCAGACAAACAGACAAAAGAATACATTAAAACAGTTATATTCAACCATAGTGCACTTTCAGGTACATAGGTAGAGCTTTACTATAATAATGAACTCTTTTTCTTAGTCAGGCTTATATATATTTTGACCAGACAGTCAAAATGTCACTTAGGACCACTGGCACAGAATTAGGGCTTTCCATTCTTAGACAAATCACAACAGAGATCTTCTCAAACCAACCAGATTTCTCTGTGTACCTTACATCCTCTCCCTACTAACTGGCACCACAAAGCTACAGAATCCAAACTTCCCTATTAGAAAATGGCAGAAGCCCTGCTGGGTATGGTGGCACACACCTATAATCCTAGCAGCTCAGGAGGCTGAGGCAAGAGGATCACAAGTCTGAGGCCAGCCTCAACAACTTAGTGAGATCCTGTCTCAAAATAAAAAAATAATAATAAAGTCTGAAGATATGACTTGTTCTGTAACCCTGGGTTCAATCTCTGTTACAGAAAAAAAAAAAAAAAAAAGGAAGGTGAGGGACAAATGGGCTACAAATACATTTTTCCTTTAAAAAGCATTGTTTCACTTCAGAAGGTTTTATCAGAATCTTTAAATGTTTCATCAAGAGCAGCCATGGGTTTCGTACATAAATGTCCAGAGCAAATTCCCCATTCTTACTCCACATCTATACAGTAGATATTAATTAGGGAAGAAAACGCTCCTGAGACACACACCAGCCTCTTCCTACTTCTGTGGTTAATGTAGCGGTACTGCTGGGAGCTCCCCATCCACCTCAGTCTTACTATCCAGTTGCCAGTAAGACTATATTTAGAGATCACAAAGCCCGGAACAGAGGTTAGGGAGGCTGAATCTCAAGTCCCGTCTCTGCTTCTGGCTAGCTACAGGGCGTAACTGGGTCACTTTTCTGCACTGCATTTTCTTTATCGCCAAGATGTTTGGACTAAGTCTAACTTTGAATAAGTAGAGAAAGAAGTGCAAAAAGCATAAGTTTGGGGAATGGCATTTAGAATTGCAGCCTAGCAGAATTCTTTTTTTTTTTTTTTTTTTTGGTACTGAAGATTGAACTCAGGGACACTTGACCACTGAGTCACATCCCCAGCCCTATTTTGTATTTTATTTAGAGACAGGGTGTCACTGAGTTGCTTAGCGCCTCGGTGTTGCTGAGACTGGCTTTGAACTCGTGATCCTCCTGTCTCAGCCTCCCAAGCTGCTGGGATTACAGGCATGCGCGATGGTATCCAGACAGAATTCAGTTTTTGCTTTATCTTGGTTTAGAAAACATGTTCCCTAAGAAATGTAAGCAAAAAGCTGGGTCTCCACCACATCTAGTCACCCATTAGTGGCTACTCTTTCTGAACCACTCATGTGTGAAGAGGAGGGAGTCGGGGAGGGAGTTTTACTAAGAATGGGCTGAGCACTAAAGCACACTTCAAATAACCATGGAGTTTTTAATTTCCCTGTGATTTTTTTTGGGGGGTGAGGGGGGTGGGAAGAGTAGGAGAGGCCTATCTACTTCAAATATACTGGGTAGCATTTATCATTCTGTCATTGGTCATTGAAATGAGTTAGCGTGGCATTTTATTTTTATTGTTTTCTTTTTATTTCTTTCTTTTCTTTTTTTTTTTTTTTTTTGGTGGTGGTGGTGCTGGAGATTGAACCCAGAGCCTCACTCATGCTGGGCAAGAGCTCCATCACTGAGCTACATCCGCAGCCCCTTTTATTTTGAGACAGGGTCTAAATAAGTTGCCCAGGCTGACCTTAAACTTGTGATCTTCCTTGCAACTGAGATTGCAAGCATGCACCACGGGGCCCAGTTATGTTTTTACATCATAGTTAATTATATACATATCTGACACTTCTATAGGTCACACTGTCACCTTAGAATCATAAAGCACATCTAGTAGGTAAGCAGTGCTGATGCTGATGATGCTGCTGCTGATGATGATGATGATGATTATTATGTTGTACTAGGGATTGAACCCACAGGCACTTTACCACTGAGCTACATCTTTCCTTTATTTTTTTTTTAATTGTTTTTGAGATAGTTTCTCCTAAGTTGCCAAGCTAGCCTCAAACTTGCAATCCTCTTGCCTCAGCCTTCTGAGTCACTGGGATTACAGATATACACCACCACACCAAAATTAAACAATGCTTCTTCAGCAGACATAATGAGGTGAATTCCTGATAAAGTAAAGCCTATTTTTCTAAAAAGAGTGCTCTGTGTTTCAGGATCCAGCATAAGGGCCTCCTCTCATCAGAGGAGCTGAATCTAGGAAGCCTATGAATATATCCACTGCCATACTGACCTGTGTGGAAGGTTAGTTAATACTGACTGTCTATAACCTGGACCAAACTGTTAGGCTTTTACCTGTGTCCATGTAGTCATCCCCCAGCCCTGTAAAGAAGGTGCTATTAGCCCTACCCCATTTAACTAATACGAGAAACTGAGAATAGCTTAAAGAGTTTGCCCAAAACCACAGATCTAGGAAGTAGCAGAAATGCCACCTGAAACCTGTACTGTCTGACTCAAAAACCCATATTCTTAGGGCTGGGGGCATAGCTCAGAGGTAGTGTTTGCCTACCATTCATGAAGCCCTGGTTTTTATCCTCAGCAAAACACACACACACACACACACACACACACACACACACACTTTTTTTCTTTACCCTATGCCAAATGACCCAAACTCAGCTCCCTCAACATAGAGGACTACAATGTCTCAATGTACATGTGCCCCATGGATTTTTGATTTAAAAGCCTAAGTAATGCTGATGGTAACTGCAGGGTTTTGGGCTGAAATTTGCTTCCACAGACTTCAGTGTGGAAGTCCCATCAAGGCACAGTTGCAGAAGGGAACATGGTGGGCTAGATTAGGAGACATCCAAAACTCACAGCTTTTACTAGATGATTAAATGGCAGTCAAAGGAATGTGTCTTTGGAAAATGAAACTCTGAGGTGAAGTCAATATTTGAGGTTTTTATTTTGTTTCGTTTTTGGTACCAGGGATTGAACCCAGGGGCACTCAACCACTGAGCCACATCCCCAGCCCTTTTTTTATATTTTATTTAGATACAGGGTCTTCTGAGTTGCTTAGGACTTCACTAAATTGCTGAGGCTGGCTTTGAACTCATAATCCTCAGGCCTAAGTCTCCCGAGTCCCTGGGATGTCAGATGTATACCACCATATCTGGCTGAGGTTATTTCTTATTGAACCTCTCCTTTCTCCCATCTGTGGGACACAGCAGTGTCCCCTTATCTTTAGCTTCACTTTCCAAGGAGTCATTTACCCATGGTCAACTGAAGTCTGAAAATATTAAATAAAAAATTTCATACTAGAGAGAGAGCAAGAAAGGCCACATTCACATAACTTCTATTACAGTGTATTGTTATAATTGCTCTTTTATTAAAAATAATTGCTCTTTTATCATCATCATCATCATCATCATCATCATCATCATCATCATCTATTGCGTCTACTGAGCCTGCCCCATGGCATCATCATCATCATCATCATCATCTATTGTGTCTACTGAGCCTGCCCCATGGCTTGTCCAAGATTCGATACTGAGAGTAGTTTGCTAAATGGAAACTCTTCCCAGTTTGGAAAAAACAAAAGCAAACAAACTTGCAAGAAGCAGATTTCCATATGCCCTTAAAAAAAATTAAAAAGAAAGCAAAATAATAAATCCCCATTAAATTGGTAAGACAACATTGTGATCAGAATTTGAAGGAATTTATAAATAAATAATTCTTCCTGGGTTAACTTACAGGATAACTATTATTCAATCTCAGTGGAAGGTCATGGGCATTATCATGAAAAGACCAATATTAAACATAGATTAACATCATTAATAGTTAATAAGATGAATTCTTTCTCCTATCTACATAGCCCTGTAATTTTCACATTTGGATTTGATAATTTATAAAACTTCCTATATGAAACATGAACTCTGGAAATGCCTGCAAGAGATATTCTCCCTATAAATGAATATAATCTTCTCTCGACAGCCGTTGTTTGTCTGTCCTATATTATCTTTTCTTTTTAACTCTCGGGTAGCACCTTCAAAATGAACTAGTATGTAAGGTCCAGCTCCAAGCCTCTGTTTACATTATAGACCCATCAGTCTGTTGAATGGCTTTTCAGAGTTCAATGCCAATTCACAAAGGAAAAACTACAAAACTCAATTTCAGCCTTATATTCTGCATGCAGAACAATCCATTCTTGAATTTGTCCATTCATTTAGTTATTAACTCCAAAAACACTTAGAGCTGGTCATGGTGGTACATGCCTATAATTTCAGCAGCTCAGGAGGTTAAGACAGGAGGATCACAAGTTCAAAGTCAGCCTCAGCAACTAAGTGAGGCCCTAAGCAACTTAGAGAGACCCTGTCTCAATATAAAAAATGAAAATGTGCTGGGGATGTGGCTCCATGTTTAAGTGCCCCTGGGTTCAATCCCCAGTACCAAAAAACTAAATAAATAAACAAATACTTAGAAAACCAAGTGTTTATGACAAGCACATGCTAGGCCCAGACTTGAACAATTTAATTCCTGTTCTCAAGATCTTCTAGGCCCTGTTCATGTCTTCCATATTTAAAGGTACATAGTGTTTGTAGCACAATATTTGCCTCCTGAATTTTGGGGGGCTCCGCCTACGGGGATTTCAATCTTCCATATTAGTGAATCATTTAGCAGCACAGAAGCAATACAGATTCTTTGGTTTTCATATTGTAGAAAATCCAAATTTTCATTAAGATGAATTCTAAAAGCATATGTGGACAACTAGTTTGTAGGACAGAACTAGGGAAAGAGGCATCTGGAAATAGCCCTCCTGAGGCCAAAGCAAATATTGAGCACACTGACTTCAGAAACTCTGCATTCAAAGGAGCTAGAATTTAACTGATTTAATCTGTGGATGAACTTATGTCCCAGGGAAATATTGAAAATGTAACAGAGTAATTAGCTCTGTGGAATTTAGCAGCTACGTGTGTCAATGACAGACACAGCTACAGAGAGCCCTGCCCAAACCACTGTTATCCCACGGTGACTCTGGGAATGAATGCCCAAGGCGGCTCACCAGAGGAGCAATGCTAACCCTGCTTGGAGAGGTGGTGGTGGTGATGGGAACACACAGCACTAAAACAAAAGCCAGCCACTAGGCCAAGAAGGAAACAAAGAACAAGCCCTGGAGGAGGGGACTAGAACCCAGATTGCATATATATATATGTATATACATACATATATACATATATATATATATATATGTATATGTATATATACATATATATATATGTATGTATGTATATATATATATATATAAAAATCGGATTATCTAAAATATCCAGTTTTCAAAAACAACATGTAAGACATGTAAAGAATAAAAAAATATGACTCATACACAAAAGAGTAAACAACAGAACTTGTATATGAGAATGACCAGATGTTGGAATTAACAGCCCCAAAATTTCAAAGTAGCCATTATAAATAATGTTCAAAGAATTAAAGGAAGGCATGATTAAAATATAAAGTATAATGATAATATTGCACTGAATAGTATCATTAAAGAGATACAAATTATTTAAAAAAAGAAATTCTAAGATTAGAAAAGTATAACTGAAATGAACAATTTAGTAGAGGGTCTCAACTTCTGTGAAGGAAACAATTAGCAAACTTGACAAGAGATGGATAGGAATCACACAATCCAAAGAACATAGAGAATAAAGAATGAAGAAAAGTGAACAAAGCCCCAGAGAAACATGGGATGCCGTTAAGCACAGCAAGGTATGTGTGATGGAGCACTGGAAGCAGAGGGGAGAGAGAGGATCTGTTTGCAAATTGAAACCCCAATGAGCTGGGTGAAGTAGCGCTCTCTTATAAACCCAGCTCCTCCTGAAACAGGAGGATCACAAGCTAAAGGCCAGCCTCTGCAACTTAGCAAGGGCCTGTCTCAAAATCAAAAGGGCTGGGATTTGACCCAGCTATCTCACTCCTCAGTTTATACCCAAAGGACTTAAAGTCAGCATACTACAGGGACACAGCCATATCAATGTTTGTAGCAACTCAATTGACAATGGCTAAATTGTAGAACCAACCTAAATGCCCTTCAATAGATTAATGAATTAAGAAACTGTGGTATAGATACACAATGGAATATTACTCAGCATTAAAAGAGAATAAAAGTATGGCATTTGCAGGTAAATGGATGGAGTTAGAGAATATCACGCTAAGCGAAGTAAGCCAATCCGGAAAAACCAAAGGCCGAATGTTCTCTCTGATAAGCGGATGCTGATCCATAATTGGAGGCAGGTATGCATGGGAAGAACTGAGGAACTTTGAACTGGGCAAAGGGGAGGGAGGGTAGGGGAAGGAGCATGGGTATAGGAAAGATGGTGGAATGAGAGAGATTTCATTACCCTAGGTACATGTATGATTGCACGAATGGTGTGACTACACTGTGTACAACTAGAGAAATGAAATGTTTTGCTCCATTTGTGTACAATGAATTAAAATGCATCATTCTGCTATCACGTATAACTAATTAGAACAAATTTAAAAATAAAATAAAATACATAGGAGGATGTGGGTAAGTTTAATAAACAAATAAATAGGGCGCTGGGGATGTACCTCAATGGTAGAGGACCCCTCAGTTTAATTCCCTGGTGCCACAAAATAAATAAACGAATCATGGAAACCCAATGAGCTATCTGTTCACATAATTTAGAAATTAGAAATTAAAAATAATGATTATACCAAATGTTAGTGAGCACGTAGAGCAACTGTAATACTCATACACTGATTATGGGGATAAGAAATTATACAACTACTCTGGAAAACAGTTTGATGTGTTCATAAAAAGCCAAACATATACTTATCATACGACCCAGCCATTCTACTCCTCTGTCTTTTACCCAAGAGAAAGACAATTGTATATCATACAAATACTTGCTCATAAACATTCTTAGCTTCTGTATTTGTAATAGCTAAAACCTGGAAACAACTCCAATATCCATCAAGAAGTGAGTAAGTACCGGGCTGCAGGGATGCATGCCTATAATCCCAGAAACTCAGGAGGCTGAAGAAGGAGGATTTTGAGTTCAAAGTCAGCCTCAGTAATTTAGTGAGTCCCTAAACAACTTAGCAGACTCTGTCTCAAAATAAAAAATATAAAGGTCTGGGGATGTACCTCAATGGTTAAGAGCTCCTGGATTCATCCCTGGTACCAAAAACTAAAAAGTGAGTAGGTAACCAAATCATGGTATATCTACACAATGGAATACTAATCAACAATAACAATAATTTAGTATTGATTTATGCAAAAACATGAGTCACATGAGTGAATGTGAATAGACTTAAAAATAATTATGCTGAGTGAAAGAAGTCAGACAAGAAGAGTACAAAGCTCTTGATTCCATTCATATAAAATTCTAGGAAATGAGAATTTATCAACAGCAACAGAAAGCAGATCAACGGTTGTCATTGGTGTTGGAAGTTGAAGGGAGGATAGAGAGGCATGGGCAAGGGGGAATGAGGAAAAGCTAGGAGTTTGGGGCATGTTCACTATTTTGATTGTGGTGACAGTTTCACAGTATATACTTACATAAAAACTTACAGTTTTAATTCAGTTTATTTATTTTGCAGAACTGGGGTTTGAATTTAAGACCATCATACCCCTGAGCTACATCCCAGCCCTTTTTTTATTTTGAGGCAGGGTCTCACTAAGTTGCTGAGGGTGGCCACGAACTTGTGATCCTCCTACCTCCTCCTCCTCCTGAGTCTCTAGGATTACAGGCGGGCATCACTGTGCTTGCTTTTTTATATTTTAAATATGTGAAATTGGTGCTAAGTCAATTATACCTCGACATAGTTATTTTAAAAACAATCAGATTGGGGGTGGGAGGAACTAAAGTGAAGTAGTCATCCAGCTATTGGGTGATGTGTACTCCCACTGATACCACCAGCATGGAATTTTTTCCCCTAATAAACATATTTAAGAAAAATCCAGCTAGACACAGTGGCGTATGCCTGTAATCCCAATGACTCAGGAAGCTGAGGAAGGAAGATCACAAATTTGAAGTTAGTGAGACCCTGTCTAAAATTTTAAAACAAGACCAGGAATATGGCTAGTAGTAAAGTACCCCTGGGTTTAATCTCCAGTACTGAAAAAAAAAAAAAAAAGTCACCAAAGGAGGAGCCAAAGACTCTTTTTTCTTCTTTTTCAAGATGTTTTATTTTTATATTTTAATGACACCTTTTCCCCTAAATTATTTTGAGATATTCAGTTAACCCTCTCAGATTTTTAGAATGGATTAAAAAATATGGAACAGGAAACAAAAAGAACTGCAATAAATAGAAAATGATTAATTCCCCCAAGGACTCATTTAAGACTGAAATTCTGTGATATGTCATTCAAAGTTTATCAGAGTGGGGGTGTTTAAAAATGTCTGGGAATCTGTGACCATCATCCTCATTCCCACCCCATCTAACACAGTCACGCAAAGTACTTTCAACTCTTTGGTAGGTTGGATCCATCTCTGAGATTCCACCCAGGGATTCAGTCTTACTTTTTGTTTAATTTGTAGGGCAAGAACATTTTTAGTCCTTTTACGTGATCATTGCTACCAGCATAATTCTTACTTCAGAAGAAGAAAAGTCTGTCAGAATTTAATCAGTTATCAAGTTTGTCTATTATAAGAATTCACTCAGAAACAGGGTCAATAATCCAAAGACACTTTCAAGGATCCATTGGATCAGCTATAAAAATGAATCAGTACCCCAATGATTGAGATGTATGAATTGCCAAGATCATTGTAATGTCATGTGTAGCTAATAAAAAAAAAAAATTAAAAAAAAAAACCCTGATGAATCAGCAGAATTTTATTTATAACCTCATCCTCCTAAGTCCCCTTTCTGACTGGGTGACTGTAAAGTTTTGGCTTCTAGGGAACTAGCCTTAATTCAGAATCCCTAGAAAGCCTAGATATTGCTGGGCATGGTGGTGCACACCTGGGATCCCAGACACTTGGGAGGCTCATGTAGGAAGGACTGGTGGTTTTGCCTAGCTTCAATAAGGTCCTGGATTAAAAAACAAAAACAAAAAACAACAACAAAAAAAATCCTGCGTATTTCCTTTTCTCTGGAGAACAATTATTCTCTGAAGAACAATTAATCTAATAAATAATAAATGGCTGTGTGTTGCTTTGGTGAAATAATAGGAAAAAGCATCAGAGTATACATTCCTTCTTCAAGGGTGTCTGACCTTTTCTTTGGGGTCAAGATAATCAAAGAATAATTTACACACAATAAGATTCATTTTACAAGTGTACAGTAGAGTTCACCAAACTTTTACAAATGTATGCAATCATGTAACCACCCCTGAAATCAAGAGTCAGGAGGGGTTTTGATGTCAGTGGACAAATTCATGCCCAATTTGTACAATGGAACAAATCCCCCAAAATTAACATGAAAGTTCTAAATCAGGAAAAGCAATTCTTCCCTACCAGATATAAAGACTTTGATGATTAAGCTTTAATATTAAATGCAGTGTGTTTGTCAGCTTTGTCTGTGGGACAAAATACCTGTCATAAACAACTTAAAGGAGAACCAGTTTATTTTGGCTTACAGTTCCAGAGTTTTCTATCCATAGCTGGATAGATCCATTGCTCTGGGCTCAAGGTGAGGCCAAACATCATGGTAGAACGGAGTGGCAGAGGAAAACTTCTCAGCTAATGGCAGCCAGGAAGCAGACAGAGAGGGGGACAGAGAGAAAGAAAGAGAAAGAGGGGGGTGAGAGTGGGGGAAGGGACCAGAGAGAAGATAAATCCTACCAGGGCATACCCCTAGTAATCTACTTCCTCCAAGAAGGTCCCTGCTCCAAGTAGTCTATTCAGACATTCAGCCATCAATGAACCTTCATGATCCAGTCACTTCCTAGAAGCTCCTCCTCTGAACACCTGAGACTTTGGGAAGCATTCCAGACCTAAACCATAATACAGTATGAAACTGTGACAATATCAGCAAACTAATGGAACAGAATAGAATCCAGAAACAGTCTCACACTCAGAAACAATGTATGACAGAGATGACATGAAAAATCAAGGGGGAAAATATATGTATTAGTCAGGTTCGTGTCGCTACAACAAAATACCAGAGGCAGCTAACTTTATAAAGAAAAGCGTATTTAGCTCACAGTTTTGGAGGTTGATGTTCTAAACAGCATAGCACAGGCTCTGAAGAGAGTCCTGTGGCAAATGGTGGAGTGTGCATAGAAGGAAGTATCACACTGGAAAACAGAGTGGGGAGAAGGGGTCAGTCTTGCTCCTTTTTATAATTTCCCTCTCATAAGAACCACCAATGGGTTGCATGAAAATTACCTTATTCCCTCCCAGTGACATGCCCCCATGCCTAATGACCTCCCACTAGGCCCTATCTCTTAAAGGTTCTACCATGTCCAAATGCCACCACCCCATGACCAGGCTTTTTACACATGGAATTGGGGAAACCCTCAAACCCCATATCCAAACCATACAGTATGAATTATTCAATTAGCACTGCTGGAACAATTGGTTTGCTATATGGGAAAATAATTGATCCCTACATTTCCCACAACATAACAAAATATGTTCCATGTGAATTAAAAATCTAAATAGGAAAAGCAAACCTTCAAAATCTTTAAAAAGAAGAAATAGCCTAAAAGTAGAAAAGCATTTTAAAAGGGGGGGGGGGGGGACAGGGACTAAACAGAATATTTAAACATTTAAACACATCACAATTTAACTTTTGTATAACAAAAGATACCATAAACAAAATTAAAAGACAAATCACTGTATATGCTTCGGGGAAGATGGACTAGATGTGTTTTTCGCAATTCTTCTTGCTAAGTACAATTACAAACCCTGAACATAATATACCAACCAAGCCTAACAACTTTGTGAAAGTTAAAGAAGAAAGAGGCTGGCTGAGGCCTTGGAACCCAAAAACAATATGATAATGAATTCCCTGGCTTTTTTTTTTTTGTCCTGTGTCTCCCAGACTTGGAGCTAAAGAAGCCAGCAATCAGGAAACACCAAGGGTGCAGACCTAAGAATTCCACCCCCGCTGGGACAAGGCCTGTTCTAACCAAAGAATCAGGAAAGAAGCAGCCTTAGGAAGACAGAACACTTTTAGATAATAATTGCTTTTTCCTGTCAGACACCATAGTAAAAACCATGGATCCACCCCACCAATGCCAGAAGAGTCCCAGTGGAAAGTCTTGACCTCCATCCTTGCTAGGCTCTAATGGACATCCTCCTGGGGTGTTTTCCTACTGGGGTGATATCAGAGAAAACCATTAATGAGCCAGGACTTGCATCTCCACAGAGTGGTGGTGAGCCCTGAATCCCCCTCCTCAGCCTTGGTAGTAGTATTAGAGTACAGTAGGAAGCCTAGACTTCTACCCCTGCCTCATGGTAAAAAAGCAACTTTCCTCCTCCCTGCTGAGAGGTACCTAATGGAAAAGCCACGATTTTAACTTCCACCATGTTGCAGTAACCCTGGGTGTTAACAGAAGTCAAGTGATGAACAAGGGCTTCTATCCCCACCAGGCAGCAATGAGAAAGCATCCTCTTTCCACTTCTGTCTGGAGTGGTGTCTGATTAAGCCCACTTTAAAATAAAGGTTTAAACAAGTTCCAGAGTTTTATAACATAATATCCCAAATTTTCAGGTTCCAACAATAAAATCACTCATTGTACTAGAACTAGGAAGATCTCAAAGTGAAAGTGTAAAGATAACTCAGATGTCAACACTAAGGTAACATAGGTGCTTGGATTACCTTACAAAGATCTTTAAACAGCCATCCTAAAAATACTACAGTTACAAACACCTTTGAAACAAGTAAGAAAACAGAATGTCTCAGAAAAGAAATAGAAGATTAAATATGAGAAATTTTGGTCGCAGTGACGCAAAAGTGACTAAGACAACCTATCAAAGTAATAATAGTTTATTGAAAAATAATAAGAGCAACAATATGTTCCATGAGTATAGGTGGAAATTTTAGAAGTTAAAATTAAATTACTGAAATAAAATACTCAATAGATGGGTTCAACAGCAGAATGAAGGCGCTCAGTGAAAGAATCAGTGAACTAGAACAATACAAATTACCCAGTCTTCACAACAGAGAGAAAACATTAAAATACAAACAAACAAAGCCTCGGGTACATAGGAGACTAACAACAAAAAAAAATCTAATATTCATAACATTTTCACTAAAAATGTCCTCTTTTTGGTGGGGGCTGGGGTGTAACTGTGCTGGGGATTAAACCCAGGACCTCAAGAGTACGAGGCAATGGCTCAACGACTGAGTTTACCCCCACCATTTTAATTGGTGCATTGAAACCATAGTTAAAATGACTACTGATATGGTTATATTAATATCTACCATATTTTTCAAAGTTTTCTATTCTTTGTTCTTATTTCTTGTTTGTCCTTGTGTTAATTGAGAATTTTTTTGATTCCTCTTTTTCCTCCTCTCTTATCTCATTAGATTTATTTATTCATTTGGTACTGGGGATTGAACCAGGGGTGTTTTACCACCGAGCTATATCCCCAGTCCTTTTATTTGTTTTACTTTGAGATTGGTTTTACTATATTACTCACTAGCTTTAGTGAGGGTCTCACTAAATTGGTGAGGCTGGCCTTGAACTTGTGATGCTTCTGCCTCAGCTTTTCAAGTTGCTGGGATTACAGGCGTGCTCCACTGTACCTGGTAGTCATACTTAAAAAAAAAAAAAAAATCTTTTTTTAATGGTCTCCTTGAGTTTACAACGTGTATTTATTTTATTTTTTTTACAATGTACTTACTTTTTTTTTACAATATACATTTGCAACAAAGAAAATGTATACTTAGCAAGTGCTTACTTACAATCTAAGTCCTCTTTCAAATAACAGTAGGAATAGTATTATTCACTATACATAGTACAAGTATCTCAAAGTAGTCTTGATTCCTTCCTTCCATCCCTTAAAATATTGCTCTCATTCGTTTCCCTCATTCACACCTATACCCATGAAATATATTGTTGGTATTATTATTCTAAACAGTTATTATTTTGATATGTTAGAGTGTTTTCGTCATGGGTCACTATGACCAAAACACCCAACAAGAATAATTTAGAGGAGGAAAAGTTTATTTGGGCTCATGGTATCAGAGGTTCAGTCCATAGATGGCTGACTCCATTATTCTGGGCCCAAGTGAGGAAGCACATCATGGAGGAGGAGCCCAGTGGAAGAAACTCCACTCCCCTCATGGCAGCCAGAAAGCAGAGAGAGAGAAGGGAAAGGGTGACAGGAAGAACCACCTTTCAGGACGTACCCAGGAACCCGCCTCCTCCAGACACACTTCCCCTGCCCACGGTCACCACCAGTCAGTCCAATCATTTTACCTCTGAGAGTTTCTGTATTAACAAGAGCTTTGGGGAAACACATTATATCCAAACCTCAACATGGATTAAGTAAGAATAAGAGCCAGGTATGATGGCATATACCTAAAATACCCGTTACTCTGGAAGCTGAAGCAGGAGGTCTTGGGCAATTTAAAAAGACTCTGTCTCAAAATTAAATTTTAAAAAGGGGCCAGGGATACAGCTCAGTGATAGAGAACTTCCTAGTATATAAGACATCCTGGATTCAATCCCCAGGACTGAAAAAAAAAAGTTTAAGACAATTAAAGGACTTTATCTCATTTATTTCTTCACTAAAATTCTTGTTAAAAGAATTCTTTCTAAAGACCTTCTTGTAATGTTTCCTGAGCGGCAAACAAGTGTTCTTAATTTTGGTTAGTCTAAGAAAGTATTTCTTTTCTACCTTGCTGGAAACAGAAATTCTAGATTGGTATTTTTGTTTTGTTTTTTTTCTTCAGCACTTTAAACATCTCACTCCCCTCTTGCCTTGATTACATGGTTCCTGAAGGGTAATCCAATGTAACTCTTATCCTTGCTTCTCTAGGGTATGGTTTTATTTTCCTCTAGGTTGGTTGGTTTGTTCTTTTCTCAAGATTTTCTATCTTTCATTTTCTTCAGTTTGGATATGAAATGCTTGAATTACATTTTTGGGTATTCATCCATCCTGTTGTCCCCCAAGATTTCTGGACCTGTGGATTGGTACCTACCATTAATTTTGGGAAATTCTGTCATTCTTACTACAAGTATTTCTTCTGTTCCTCTGTCTTCCTTTTATTTTTTTCTGTTTTGCATATGACACTTTTTATAACTGTCCCACTGCTCTTTAATATCCTATTCCATCTTTTAATTCCATCTTTTAAATTATAGTTTTCTTTGCATTGTACTTTGAGAGTTTCTATAGAATTTTCTCCAAGTTCACCAGTTCTCTCCTTGGCTGTGACAAGTCTATTAATGGGTTATTTGAAAGTATTCTTCATTTCTTTTGATTTTATTTTTTTCTGGCATTTTGAAATCCTTTCTTAGAGTTTCCATATGCAAGTTTACATTAACTCATCCATTCTTGCATGTTGTCCACTTTTCCCAATAGATGGATTCCTTCAATTGATTTTGTAATGTTGAACCAGCCTTGCATACCTGGAATAGATCTCAGTCATTTTGCATAATTCTTTTTATATGTTTTTGGATTTAATTTGCTAATATTTTATTGAGGGTTTTTTCCGTCTATATTCATGAGACGGAATATAGAAGTTTTCCCTTCTTGTAAATTCTCCATATCTGCAGGCTCCAAATCCACAGATTCAACAAGTAAAGATGAAAAGTATCTGTGTTGAACATGTACAGATTTTTTTTCTTGTCATTATTTTCTAAATAATATAGTACAATATTTATTTACATAATATTTACCTTGCATTAAGTATTATAAGACATCTAGAGATGATTTAAACTTTATGGGAGGATGTTCATAGATTATATGCAAATACAACACCATGTTATATAAAAAACTTAGGGATTAGGATTTGGGTATGGGGGAGGGGGTCTCCTGGAATCAATTTTCCATGGATACCAAGGGATGACTCTATACTAATCATGAATGTTTTAAATTTATAGTTTAATAATTCCAACATTTTTGCCATATATGAGTCTGGGTTGTGATGCTTCTTCTGTCTCTTCAATCTGTGTTTTGTTGTTGTTGTTTATTTGATTTTTTTTGGTATTTTAGTATGCTTTTTATTTTTAAAGATTTATAACTGTTTTTATTAGTACATTATAGTTATGCATAATAGTGGGTTCATTTTGACATAATTGTACATACATGAAATATAATTTACTCCATTTCAGTTCCCAGCACTTTCTCTTTCTCACCCCTCCTCACCCCTATTCCCCTTCCTCTACTGGTCTTTCTTCTATTTATTGGTTATTTTTCAATTGGTGATTTATAGATATACATAAAGGTGGCATTCACTATGGTATATTCATATATGCACATAGCACAATTTTATTATTCCATTCTACATTTTTTCTCTTTTCCGTCCTCTTCCCTTTTTCTCAACCCCCTTTTTCCACTCCACTGATCTGCCTTCTATTTTTGTGGGATCTACCCCACCTTTTTTCCTTACTTTGCTCTAGCTTCCATAGATGAGAAAAAACATTCAGCCCTTGACTTTCTGGGTCTAGCTTATTTCACTTAGCACGGTGTTTCCAGTTCCATTCATTTACTAGTGAATGACAATTTTATTCTTCTTTATGGCTGAATAAAACTCCATGGCATATGTATAACACATTTTCTTTATCATGGATATGCATGCATTGATGTGGTATTCTGACTTTAATTCTTTAGGATAAATATCAAGCAGAGGTACAGCTGGGTCATATAGTGGTTCCATTCATAGTCTTTTGAGGAAACTCCACATACATTTACATAGTGGTTGTATTATTTACAATTTTATCAACAGTGTAAAAGTATTATTTTCCTACACATCCTCTCCATTATTTATTTTTTGTTATTTGTGTTCTTGATGGTTGCCATTGTACTGGAGTGAGATGAAATCTCATTGTAGTATTGATTAGCATTTCTCTAATTGATAAAGATGTTGAGCTTTTTTCATACATTTGCTGGTCATTTGTACTTCTTTTTAGAGTCTGTTTAGTTCACTTGCCCATTTATTGATTTTTTTTTGGTATTAAGTTTTTTTGTGTCCTTTATGTATTCTGGATATTGATTCTTAGTCAGAAGAATAGCTAGCAAAAGATTTTCTCCCATTTTATAGGTTCTCTCTTCATTCTCTTTGCTGTGTAAAAGCTTTTTAATTTGATGCCACCCCACTCATCAATTCCTGAGATCATTTCCTGAACTTTTGGAGTCCTATTGCACAGCTCAGAGTCTACACCAATATGTTGGAGGGTTGGCCCTAAATTTTCTTCCTGCAGTTACAAATTTTCTGGCCTAATTTTTAGGTCTTTGGTCCATTTTGAGTTAACTTGTGTACAGAGTGAGAAATAGGGATCTAATTTCATCCTTATACACATGGATATCCAGTTCTCCCAGCATAATCTGTTAAAAAGGCTGTCTTTTCTTCAACTTATGTTTTTGGCACCTTTGTTAAGAATCAGATCACTGACAGTGTCTGTGTAGGTCTCTATCTAAGTTGCTTAGGGCCTTGCTATTGCTGAGCCAGGCTTTGAACTTGTGATCCTCTTGCCTCAGCCTCCCAAGTCACTGGAGTTACAGGCATGCACTGCTACATCCAGCTTGTTCTATAATTTTCATACAGGTTTCTCACCTCCTTTGGTTAGATTTATCCCTTGTTTGTCTTGGGCTTTAGGCTATTATGAATGGAATTGCTTTGCTGATTTCTTTTTTTGGAAAATTCACCATTGGTGTATAGAAAAGCTATTGATTTTTTTGTGTTATATGTTGATTTCATATCCCATTGGGAAGGTTTTTAATGAAGAGTTCGATTTAATTAGTAAACATAGAATCAATCAGGTGATATTTATTTTTGAAAGTTGTCTATATTATTATATTTTATATATGATATTTACAATATATGACATATATTTCATATTTTTAATATCTGTATAATCTATAGTGATGCCACTTCATTCCTGACTAGTGACAATTTATGTCCCTTCTATATTTTTCCTGATCAGTCTGGACTAGAACTTTATCAGTTTTATTCATCTTCTAAAGAAGCACATTATTCCCATCCTTGCTGTTATGATTTGGCTGTGAGGTGTCCCCCAAAAGCTCACGTGTGAGTCAGTGTAAGAAGGTTCACAGGAGAAATGATTGGGTTGTAAGAGTCTTAACCCAATCAGTGGTTTAATCCCCTGATAGGGATCAACTGAGTGGTAAAGTGTAGCTGGAGGAGGTGGGAATTGGGGTGTGGGTTTGGGTATATATTTGTATCTGGCAAGTGGAGACCTCTCTCTCTGCTTTCTGATCGTGATGTGAGCTGCTTCCCTCTGCCATACTCTTCTGCCATAATGTTCTGCCTCACCTCAAGCCCTGAGGAATGGAGCCAGCCTTCTATGGAATAAGACCTCTGAAACTGTAATTACATTTAGGGCTCACTGAAATGATCCAGAATAACTTTTCCTTCTCAAGATCTTTAACTTAATCACTTCTATACAGTCTCTTTTGCCATATAAGGTAAAATGGATGGGTTCCAAGGATTGGGACCTGGATGTATTAGGAAGCCATTATTCACTTTACCACAGCTCTTTTAAACAGTTACAATGATATTCTATATATAATTGTGTATCTTGTTTTTCTTTTCAACTACCATAGCTTATCAGCAATGATTTGTCTACCAAGAATGGACTCCAGAGTGATAGATGATGTTTGTTCTCTAGAGAGAGTAAGAAAGAAGGAGGAAGAGAGAAAAAAAAGGAACAACAAAGGAAGGAAGGAAGGAATTGAGGGAAAGACAAAGCAAGCAAGAAAGCCCAATGCAAGATAAAGGTAGGAATCTTAGGATGTTATGTGAAAACAGGAACCTTGTGAAAGGAAGCCATAATCAACCTGGAGATAATCTGTGCCTATAGTAGTAGGATCCAACATAAAGCAAAGAACAAGAAATATAAATTAACAACATTTAATTAACATGCTAAATGAATATTTGTTGAGCCTGTACTATGTGCATACAGGGGCTGGGGTGGTACTGAACAGGAGGAAGGAAAAGAGGAGAACAGAGAGGAATAAGACAAGGTCCCTGCTCTCAGTGTCCTGCATTTGAGGAGATAAGTTGAGAAATCACTAATAAAACAGAATAAACTCAGTAGTAGGAAAAAGGAACAAATTCTTTTTTTCTGAAAACCTGGCATTTACAAGAAAGAGAAAGATACAAACCATAATGCCCTCTGCAGAAATTTTTGCTCATATCCTATTGATACCCTTTGTAAAACTCTTCTGACAAGAAGAAAAACTTACATGTTACAAATATGGTGGGAGTTTCTGTTTAATTATGGTAAGGGTCTTCTGGGTGAGGGTCTCTAGTCTGCATCAGTTGGCCATGGGAAAATTTGGCCTGACTTGAAAAACATAAGTGAGCAATATTCATTAAGCTCTACAGATTGGTGCAAGCCACAGGAGCTGCCACCTTGTCACCTGGGTCTCTTCCAGCCCCAACCTGATCACTCCTTCAGCTCCTCTTGAATTTGGGGACAGCACAGATGCAGCTGAATACCAGCTTCAATAGGTTACCCCAGCTATCAAGGTTAGAGGTGATAGGAAACAGTCACAGATTCCAGTTTGTCCTTGCAGTTTCTGGTTTGTCTTGTTTATCTTGTTTCATGTCCAGGATTTTTCCTGACTGCTGGCCTGGCTGACCTACAGCAACTTCATGCCCACCCCAGACCACAGAGGCCAGGGCTTTCCCCAACTTCTACAACTATGAAAGCCTCTCTTATTTCATACCACTCATCCTGGTTCTGCTTCCATGATTGAAGGGTGGCTGATTCTAAGTGGCAAGCTGCAATGACCCTGTCTGAATAAATGCAGGGAAGATGTCTTTTTCATTACTTTGGAAAGGGAAAATCCAAGGAATTGCTTATTTTGAAAATATTTACAGAGCTATCAGCAAATGCACAGATGCAGATGAAAGCCATTTACTTCTTTTCCAACCAAATAATTCTTAAGGACCTCAAACTGTGAAATCTAGCATGCCTTGCTTGAAAAACATAGCTACTGATTGTGTGTGTGTGTGTGTGTGTGTGTGTGTGTGTGTGTGTGTATGCAAAAACTTCTAGACTTAAAAGAAGTCAACCCACAATCAAAGTATAACACTGGTTTTAATCTCAAAATATTTTTATTTAGTCAAATCCTTTTTTCCCTTCTTTAGAAAGCCACTTGAGAAATCCCGTTTGACAAGGGATATTATTACAGTTTGTAATGCCCAACATCGGGGCAAGACTTTTTTCCCCTCTTTTGTAAAATCAATTTGAGTTATTTACAATGAACTTAAAAACCATGAACTTTAATGAAAAAGCTTGACAGGTTTGATGTATGATAGACTAACGTTTCAAAAAAAAAAAAACAGAAAAAGTTTTTTTTTTTTTTCCTTTTGGCTGTGGAATAAAAACATGAGTCTAGCTACTCAGTGTTGCTTCTCAAGCGAAGTGCAATAGAGTTGCCCAGTGATTATAAAATTTCTACAGAAAACTAGTAACAAAGGAGATGTAAATGTTTCTCCATCAATGGAATAATGTAGCAGGAGGGGGTAGCATTTCTCCCAACAAACAGAATTGGGTTTTTTGTGTGTGTATCTCTGCAAGCTGGTTACCACTTGCATTTCTCATTCATTCGGAATAGCTCCTACTAATTATTTTTTCAGGAGAACCCAAAAATACATAAGGTACAGGACACCCTTGCAGAAAGATGGGTTCTGGTCATGGAAGGCCTAACATACAGGGTTTTCAGCATGACTTGCATGTCCTCCTTGGCATTTGCATCCCAGGTCCTTGTTTGGCTAATGCCTTCACACTGGTTGTAAGCAGATTCTAAAACATAACTTTCTGCCAGCTCTTCACTTTGACCGTAGACTGTTGATTTAGAAGGAACTCCTTTTTCAAAGAAAATCCATCTACCATTCCTGTGTCTAAAGGCAAGAGAGAATAATTGTGTCATGGCACCCGGCCCCATGTGTTTAGAGCTTGGAAATGGTCACAAAATTACTTTTCCCCTTTCATTTATTTTCCTCTTAAATCCTGTTTTACAGTAATCATTCAAATGACTTCACTACATGGTCAGCTAAATAACGGCTTTCAGGCGCTGACTGTTTTAAATAGGAAAGACTGAACAGCTAGTTCTCAGTGCAAACCTTTTAAAAGCTATTTGTCTAACAGCCAGGATATGTCTGGAATATGAATGAAAATATGTCCAAGCACAATCACATTTTTCTAAAAACACCGCTGTACAAAAAGTTTTGGATTTTATTTCTTGTTTGTAACTTTCTTCAAGATAGTCTTTGTAGTTGTTTTTCTTTTTCTTTTTGACAGTGCTGAGAATTGAACCCAGGGTCTCACACAAACTGGGCAAATGTTCTACAACTGAGCTACTCCCCAGCAGTAAAATTGTAATTATTTTCATTACACGAAATAAAGAGGAAAAAGTCAGGGCAAGGTTATAAACAAAAAGATTTTTTTAAATGAGTAATGATATTAACTAACGACTTACTAATACTAATCGGCGACTTTACAATATAAATATTTAGTTGGGAAAAAATCTGTATTCCAACTTCTACACATCTTATAAATTCTTGGCTTCTATTAAGTTTATTCTTTGACCAGGATGAGTTCATTCTTTGAATTTATTATTTAAACTATAGAAAGAATAAAAACCCTGGTCACTCTAAATGAGATTTGACTCTTCCTTTGATTTGGTTGTTTCCATTCAACTTCAATCCCTCCCACCCCAAACAGTGACAACAAATTGCACACCAGTTAGGCTATCTGGTGAGCAGGTGCTTTCTCCCTGCACCTGGGATGAGGCAAACTGAGGAATAAGGGCCACACTTACCAGCTGGGTCAAATCCCTAGGACTACAGTGTCTGAGATGCTGGTAGAATTGAGTATAGTCAGATAGGTCCAGAGAGACTGAAAATAATTAATGAACTCTGTTACCTGAAAGTTGAATTTTAAAATGTTTTATTTTTTGATGCACTGGGTTTGGAAAATGTCAGAATGTAAAGAGATTGGTGCAAGTAGAACATCATTGTGAGACAGGAATAATTGTTTCAGTTAAGAATCATCAATGGAAGCCAGGCATGGTGGTTCATGCCTGTGGTCCCAGCTCCTTGGGGTTTCTTGAACCTAAGAGCTCAGGGGCAGGCTTGGCAACATAGTGAGACCCTGTCTTTAAAAAAATCATCAATGGATTACAACAGTTTTATTTATTCATTTAAGTTATACTTTGTGGCACTTTACCACTGAGCTCTATCCCCAGCCCTTTTTTGTTGTGAGACACAGTCTCACTAAGTTTCCCAGGCTTGCCTCAGAATTTCTGAGGTAGGCCTCAAACTTACAATCCTCCTGCCTCAGCCTCCCAAGACACTAGGCTTATAGGCAGGGTTAAAGATCTTATTTTTGTTGCTTGAGTTGGGCAATATTCATTGTATAAAATAGAATTTGTGCTCCAGTGAGCAGAGCAGAGGAGTTGGTTTTATAGACAGAGAAGGACTGAAGAAAGCAAAAATAAAGAACAAAAAAATTGGTCCTTTCAAAGTTACTTTCCTTACAAGGCAGGTACATGAAATAGAATGATAGAAAAATAACTGATTGATTAATATCAAGTTACCTCTCTGTGTGTAAGGATTAAAGCAGAGGGAACTTTATTCTCATGCCAATTGAAATGGTCTTATTTGGGGGAATTAGCTGTTATCTCTCTAATTCTGATTTTTCACAATGTCAAATAAACAGCTTGTTTCAGCTTGATGACATGAAACCTTAGCATGAATGACTCCATCTTTATTTTTAGCCTGGTCTGTGGAGGCCCAGTGCAGGATGGTTTAAATAGGTCAATGTTGGGATTAGTGCATGTATAAGTTTGGGTCTGAGACTAGAGAACAGATGGTATGAAATAGTTGCCTTGGAGAGCAGACATCTAATTTGATAAAGACGAGTAGGGTGGATGGATGGACAGTGCCATTTGCAGTAGTAAATTTAGTTTGAGGGCCATCTGCATGTGCAATTTTTTTTTTTTTTTTTTTTTTTGAGACAGGGTCTCACTAAGTTGCTTAGGGCCTCACCAAATTGCTGAGGTTGGCCTTGAATTTACAATCCTGCTGCCTCAGCCTCCAGAGCCTCTGGGATTAGAGGCGTGCACCATTGCACCCAGCCTGGTGTAAATTTTTTAAAGTCATATTCAGCTGTTCCATCACCCGTCCAGAGAAGGCAGAAAGCTGGATCTAACCTGTGTTTACTTTTCCCCCAGGTAATTGTAGTGGAGGGATAAGGAAGCCAAGGGTCTATACCAGAGTCTCTACCTTAAAGGAGGTTATGGCAGGGATGATTGACAGAGAAGAGGTGAAGTCAACAAATTGGAGGTCCTGGGCTAGGCTCAGTGGTAGAGTGCTTGCCTGGCGTGCATGAGGCTCTGGGTTCAATCCCTAGTACCACACACACACAAAAAGGAGGTTCTAATGGGGTTGGAGGCACTAGAGTAGGAAGCGTGATTTAGCAGATGGTGAAAACATCAAGGAACCAAGCGGTGGACATGTTGGATGGATGGATCATCTACAAGGATGATGAAATTACTCCTCATGGGCTGGGGATGTGGCTCAAGCGGCAGCACGCTCGACTTGGCATGCGTGCGGCCCGGGTTCGATTCTCAGCACCACACACGAACGGAGATGTTGTGTCCGCCGAAAACTAAAAAATAAATATTAAAAAAAAATCCTCTCTTTAAAAAAAAAGAAAGAAATTACTCCTCATGACAGGGAAGTACTTATGGAGAGAAGAGGCCTTCCAGGGACCACGATATTCAATAAATGAGGGAGACTGATGAGGAGATTGGTACATGACAATGACAAGGAGGAATGGCCAATGTTGAAGGAGCTGGGAGGTTGGGAGGGAGATTGAGGAAACAGTAGCAGGCCAAGGAGTGTGTGATATTCAGGAACGGGAGCAAAGTCTCCAAGAGAAACAGTGAAAGCCATGTTCCTGGGAGGCCAGGTTTCACTTAAGCAAGAAGGCAACTTGCTGGGTTACAAATCAATTTACAGGGTCATGACTGAGCTTTCAAATCGTTGAAAGGGAATAGATATTGTAAGGTCCTTGCTTAGCATCTGGATGGCCATCTTAAGTGACAGCTGCCATCTTAAGAAAAAGTTTCACTTTCCTGCCCAAGGGCATTTGTGAGAAAGGCTCACCTCTCCCTCATACCAACCCAACCCTTCAATGCCCACATTAGGAACCACCTGACTCTAATCCCTGAACCTGCCTCATAAAAGGCCTTTAAGGTGTATAACAGAAGGGAGAAGAAGGCCTAGAAGCAGAAATATGAGATGCTCACTCAAACCATCCATCTGGCCTCAGCATCTGTCCCTGGTTCCACTGGCCCATGGTGGTCCCTCAGGACCACCCAGATCCTGTTTTCAATGTGGTCAGATGGGTCACTGGGCTCATACATGTCCCAAGCCTCACAAGCCTCCGGGCCCTTGTCCTAAATGCCATCATGGGGAACACTGGGCCATTGACTGTCTCTGAGCCCATAGTGGCCCCCTGATTCTTCTGGTTCCCCTTTCTAACTCTTAGGACTGGCTGCAGAGGACTGATAAGGCCCAGGTCCCCATCACCTGACCACTTCCATCACTCCACAGGAACCCAGGGTAACTCTGCGTATTTCAGGTGGGCCTGTCTCCTTCCTCCTAGACCCGGGGCTGCATAGCCAGTCCTCAATGAGTTCTGGGGGCCTACTACTCAATTGTCAGGGTAGAGGGTAAACCTTACCAACCCTTACACACACCTAGCCTTGTTTGCACTTCTGGCTCTCTAATTTTCACCCGCTCCTTTTTGGTCATCCCACAGTGCCCTGTTCCCCTTATGGGAAGGGACATCCTCACACAGTTGAGGGCTGTGCTTTCCTTCTCCCCTCCTGCCGCTCCCCTGATCCTCACCCTTACCTTAGGACCATCCCCTATTCCATCTGCCAGTGCTGCCCATTACCCCCTTCGGAGGTGGACCCTACTGTCTGGGATTGCCCCACACCACAAGCCCATTCACATCTGTCTCAAACCCCTCCATTTTCTGGCCCAATCACAATACCTGCTCTCCCTCCTGGCTGCTGCTGTCCCTCTCTTTCTGCAGAGCAGCCTCGTCAGGCCCCACTTCTTACCCCAGGTGTGTGTGAGACTAGTCCTGGCCACTTTTCTTTCATTGATGCCAGTGACTCTATCCTGTTCTCCCATCAGCTTTGCTCTCTCCACTCTGGGGATTTGAGCTGCTTTGGGACCCTGGCCTGAGGCCCCAAGACAATGACCACACACCTTCTTCCACCCACCTAAAGCTTTTCTTCTTCATCCACACTCTGGCCTCATTGAGGTTAGTGACTCCGCCCTTTGCCCATGTGGCTTATTGCAGGGTCTTGGCTCTACTGTTCGGGGATGGGCCCCTTGTGTACGAATGTTGGCCACTGCCTTTTTACACATTAACGAGTCAAAGGAATTCACCTTCGGGGCCCCTCTCACCATCCTGGCTCCCCTAAAGGAACCCCTCGCCTACAAGGGCTTACATGTTGCCTTTTATCTCTACAGATTTCCCTGGTGCTCGCCTTTAAACCAAGCTAGTCCCCTCCCCAATCCTCAGGACTCTTCCTTACCCATTCATGCATTGAACTCTGGAGGAGCTTCTTCCACATCCCTTCCACATACCGGAAGGCCCCTTGCTCCAGGCAACATACACCTAGTTCACAGATGGCTCCTCTTTCCTTCAGGAGGGAGTTCGTGGGGCAGGGTATGCCATAGTCTCTCTAACCTCAGCTGTGGAAGCAGCTCCCCTCCCCAACAATACCCCCAGTCAGCAGGCTGAACTTGTTGCCCTCATCAGAGCTTCACTTTGGCAAAGGGAGCCTCCCTCAGTGTCTACACTGACTCTAAATACTCTTTCCACATATTTCTCTCCCCTCTGCTATTTGGAAGGAGCGTGGATTCCTTACCACCAAGGGAACTTCAATTACTAAGGCCCCCTTTACCTCTGATCTCCTTCAGACCTCAGAGCTTCCCACTGCCATTGGAACTGAAGGATGGCAGCTAAGTAACCCCCTTCTCCAGTGGGCACTTCCTTTCCTGACCTCTCTCCTTGTCACAGGACTTTTGCTAATGCTTGCCTCCTGCATCATTAGATTATTCAAGACCAGATTCAAAGGATCTCTAACCAAACCATGAACCAGCTTCTGTTACCAGCTTCTCACCAAAATTGGGCCATCCGGAGTCAGCATCAGCCAGCACCTGCTGACCATCACTACTGCCTCAATGACACCCTGCTCCCCTAAAAAGGGTCCAGAGACTGCCCCGTCCCAGTAGGAAGAAACTACAGAAGATTGATCTATACCCCTGTCCCTTAAGGGGCCCAATGACAAACAAAAAAGAGGGGAATATAAGGTCCTTGCTTAGCATCTGGATGGCCATCTTAAATGACAGCTGCCATATTAAGAAAAAGTTTCACTTTCCTGACCAAGGGCGTTTCTGAGAAAGGCTCACCTCTCCCTCATACTAACCCAACACTTCACCACCCACATTAGGACCCACCTGGCTCTAATCCTTGAGCCTGCCCCCTAAAAGTCCTGAACCCCAAGCCTGTTTTGCCTCTCTCTGTCTGTGGAGAGATGGCCTTTATTTGTCAGCTCTGACAAATAAACTCTTGTTTGTATCTCTGCCTGGTTTCTGTCTTTCATTTCTCACTCACCCACCTCCCGGTTCCTCGCTTTCCTTTCAGATATAATAGAATTAAAAATATAAAAGCACATCATATAAACTTTGTTTTAAAAATTATTTGTTTCGTTTGTCCAGGGCATGTGTTTATGTGTCTGTACACATTGAACACAAACTTAAAATGCATTTTTTTACTGTAGGTTCGAGTGAAAAAAATTTGAAAGGCACAGTGTTAGGTGACTCTAGAATGCTATTAGGGTAAGAGTCCCTAGGGTGACTGATGGCCTGTCTGGTTTGGAAATAAGCACAGAAGTGAGGCATGGTGGGATTACTGCCATTGACCTTACAAGGGAAAAAGTCTTCAGCTCTAAGTTCTGGTGGCTGTCTCTCATCTGTGTCCACATCTATGTGACAAACTTCTAGAGTAAACTGTGGCATAATATTTAGTCTTTGTGTCCCTTGTTCCTGGCATAGGAACTAAAACCCATGGAATTTCCCCAACGATGGGGATATTTTCTGCTATTTATAATAAGTTTATTTTGATGGCATCTGAGTTTATGCTAATGAAGTGATTTAGGGTGGACAATCTCAGGTTGGGGCTGGCCACGAGAATGACCAAGTGATTAAAGGATTTAAACTTCCAGTCCTACCCACTGACCTTCTAGATGAGATGTGACTGGAGATTAAGCCCAATAAAAACTCTGAAACCAAGTGTAGTGGCACACACCTGTAATCCCAGCTACTTAGGAGACTGAGACAGGAGGATCTCAGATTCAAGGCTAAACTTGGCAATTTAGCAAGACCCTGTCTCAAAATTAGAAAATAAAAAGGGTCAGGGATGTAGCTCAGTGGTACAACACCCCTGGGTTCAATTCCTACTACCACAAAATAACACCAACAGCTCTTAAACAAGATGTGCTGGACTTCTAAATTGCTGACCTCATGGAAGACTGGACGGTGGTGCACAGGCAACAGCGTGGACGCTCCATGTCCTTCCCTACCTGGCCTCCATCTGCAACCTTTGTGATAGCCCATACGCAGGTGTGTTTTCCTGAGTTCTGAGAGGCATTCTGGAAAACTGACTGAACCTGAGGAAGGAGTGGTGGGATTCTAGATTCACAGTTAGTTGGTCAGAGCACTAGTAAAGCAACCTGGCACTTCAAATGGTACCTGAAGTGGGGAGCAGTCTTGCCCTCAAATGTTGGGAGCTAATGTTATCTCCAGGAAGACAGGGGAAGAGTTGAATTAAATTAGAGAACCCCAGTTGGTGTCCACTGAAGGCTTGCTTGGTGTGTGGGGAAACCATTCCTATTCCATGCATATTGGTGTGAGATGCGTTCTGTGTGAGAGTTAGAGAAATGAAATGTGGTTTTCCTCAGACTAACCATTTTCCCTATCTATCACATTCAGGATTTATCTTGTGCTAATTTTGTTTGGGCTAAGGCATTTTAGCTGACTAGTCACTACTCACCGTGAGGCAATCATAACCATAAACTCTGTCCTCAGAAATATAAGGGTTTTTAAATGACATAACTGAATGACTTGACCTCTCTTTTAGCCCCCAAAATGATCTCAGTTCACTATTGGACCAGGATCACAAAGAGGACCAGGCAGTTCTTACAGATGATTCAGGGCAAATCTATCCACAATAATACATTTTTAAAAAATATTTACTTTTTTGTTGTTTTAGGTGGACACAGTATCTTTATTTATTTTTATGTGGTGCTGAGGATGGAACCCAGTGCCTCGCGCATGCCAGGCCAGTGTGCTACCACTTGAGCCACATCTCCAGACCCAACATTTAAAAAAAAATTTTAAGCATCACTTTTAGCCTGGCCTAGTGGCACATGCCTATAATCCCAGTGACTTGGGAGGCTGAGGCAAGAGGATCACAAGTTCAAAGCCAGTCTCAGCAATTCAGCAAGACCCTAGGCAATTTAGGGAGACCCTGTCTCAAAATAATAAAAAACAAAAAGGGCTGGGAATGTGGCTCAGTGGCTAATCAGCTAAGCACCCCTAGGTTCAATTTTTGGTACCAAAAAAAAGCATAGTTTTGTATATGGAAGACAACATGATGGAATTTCTTGTCCCCCTTCCTCCTCCTTATTTTTTGACTGAGAATAGAATCCAGGGTTGCTTTACCACTGAGCCACATCACCCCAGCACTCCCCTGCTTTTGAGACAGGGTTGCTGAGGCTGGCCTCAAACTTGCGATCCTCCTGCTTCAGCCTCCTGAGTCACTGGGATTACAGGCATGTATGTGCCACTGTACCCCGCTTCCTTCTGGTCTTTTAAAGAAAGTCAATAACCCTAATAGTGATGCTTGGATTTTCCCAAAGGAAATATTGTAGAAGACAAAAAAAGTATAATGAGAAAATTGGCTTCTGTCCCTTCTACAGTTAGGTGTCCATCGTCATGCACAATAACTCATATAGACATTCCTCTTAGGCTGCACAGGGGTGGGGATGGAATTCAGAAGTACAGCACTGGCCTAGTACTTAAGAGGCTTGGGGTTCTCTATCCACAGCACTACAGAAACAAAAAGCCCATAAATCTTTTTTTTTGGTGGGGGGAGTGGTATTAAGGATTGAACTTGGGGGCACTCAACCACTGAGCCACATCCCCAGCCCTATTTTGTATTTTATTTAGAGACAGGGATCTCACTGAGTTGCTTAGTACCTTGCAGTTGCTGAGGTTGGATTTGAATTCTTATCCTCTTGCCTCAGCCTCCCAGGCTGCTAGGATTACAGGTGTGCACCTCCACACCCAGCAAAAACCCCACAAATCTTTATATTTCAAGAGCACACCCACATGATGGTGCACATATGAACACATAAGGGCTCATATAGGTTCTTCTCTCATTCACTCAGTCAGTAGGACTGTCATGTGTCACATGAGATGTCACATGCAAGGTACTGTTCTGGGTGATGGGGGTATGACAGTAGAGAAAAAGAAGTTCTTGCGGATTTCCCAGGACCTGTGTCTGAAGACTGGGGGCTTGTGCAGCCTCCCCAGCTAATTTGCAGTCATCAGACTCAAGCCTGGGCTTCTGGCTCCCAAGCCTGTGCATCCATTATTCCACCTCCACGTCCTTCTTAGGGAGAATGGACAACCAGCACTAGCATTGCTTCTTTGGCTTACGGAGTGTTTTTCCCTCCAGGAAGCGGTAAGAGAAAAATGCATTTCTCTTTCTCATAAAACCCCAGGGTTGGAATTGTGGGTTAAAAATCCTCATTTTGCCAAGTTTAGAAGTCACTTTTCCACGTTTGAGAAATAGGCTCATTGAGACTCTAATACTTTCTTGCTTTAGGACCATTATTTTAAATCTACATTTGAATATATTATAATATTTATATATATTTAGAGAACTTTCAAATTCCTCTGTTTTTTCTATGGCTGGGGTCCCACACCACTCACAAACCACCAACTGTGCAATTCTGTTGGACAATCATGCACAAGGGCCCCTGCAAAGGTGTGGGGAAGACATAGAGGGTTACGGATCGAGGACTCTGATCCCATAGTCACAGTTTGCTATAAAATGCAAAAGCCAAACATGTTTCGAGTGACAGACTTAAACAGTGACCATTAAAGGAGTACCTGGAACTCAGCATTCTGCCAAATTAGAAAAGATGGTTTTGCATTCAGTCCGGACAGAGACCCAGGACAGAGGGTTTGGCATGTGCTTATTCAGCTATATTTTGGCCATTTTCTTCATTTGTGCTTAATTAGTACAAACTTGCCCAAAGGAGCTGAGGTTCACTAAAGCTTTTCAGGCAGGGGCAGAGGGAAGATGAAGAGAGAAACTGGTAGAGGGAGGCCCGACAGTGCATTATTCAAACTATATGTCTGTTCAGTGTGTCAAATACATTCTTGAGGCAGGTGCTTGAATTCACAGGCTCTTTAGACAGAATTTAGCAGCCCCAGGAATATATTGGTTAAGAGGAAGAAGAAAGGGGAGGGCAGGGGGAAACATCAGCTGCTAGGAGGGAAAAAGCTAATCGTAGAAACTTCTCTGCCAGAGAGAGGTGCAGCTGTCGAGGCAATAAGGTAAATGAGTCTTAGACTGAAATGGATTTTGCAGTAGAACTGCATTCTCTGATAAATAGGGGAGATTGAACTCCAGCACCATCCTGCTCTTCCTTGGTAATGCCCCATTTTGGCGCAGACTGGGTGGTCTTAAGCCCACTGCCACCCTGGCTAACACCGGCCACACCAATCAAGGCCCCGCAGCTGAGACCCTTGGTGACCTGCTTTAGGAGCCTTTTTCAAACTCTGATTCATTCATTTGTGTGGGATGCTTTTTTTTTTTTTTTTTTGCTACTTTATTTATGGGATTACATAAATGAGCCATTAAAAATGTAAATCTTCAGAACAGTGGAATAATACAGATTTAAACAATAAGCCCAGGGCGGTACAGTACAGAAACCACCCTGCACCAGGGCTATCGTCCCATCGTGACTATGGCAACAATGGAGAGTTACGCGAAGATGGGAGAGGGGGGGAATAAAACATCTCCGCATTGTGATAGTCATTGGCACCAGAGAAAGATTAGGGTGTGCTTTTTTAAAAAGGAATATTAGAACAATAATGAAGATGTGTCATTATAATCAACAAAGGAGCCGGGCATCCCACACAGGGCGGTGTCAGGACAATCAAGCAGACCGCAGATCCGAGAAGTTTATCCCACCTCATGGCAAAGTATTTAACCCTTTTGTGGCTTTTGCAGAATCAAAAAGGAGAAAGAAGTAAGAGGGGGGAAAGTTGGAGACAGAATCACTTCCATTTCCGCTCACGTTGTGATAGTTTTATTTATTTATTTTTAATACTCTGTTCCTGCATGTAAATTCTATGGGATTCTCCTGTCTGGGTGGTCAGTTAGCCTAAAAAATTGCCACCACCTTTCCACCCTGAGCAGTTCACCTCTGGTGGGGAGCGGGGACATTGTGTAGTGACCAGGTTATCTGGCACGTGGGAACCGAGCTAGAAAAGCAGACACTGAGCATGGGAGAAGCTCATGAGGGAGAAATCCCTTGAAGTCCCCTTCCTGTGCTCGCTGGCCATGACTCAGACCACGAGAACTGGGAAGGGTGACAGATTTGGGAGAAGACCCCATGGAGCCAAGGTGGAGTAGACTGATAAAAACAACAATAACAAAACACCCAGCAGGGGTGGGTGATGTGCCACAAGTGGTCATAGAAATCTGACTTACAAGGAAGTTCACTGCTGCTTTATAGCTGCTAGTAGCTGACACGAAAGCTGTCACGGGCCATCGATGGGTGAATGGATCAACAGTGTGGTCTCCCCACACAATGGCATATTAGTCATCCTTAAAAAAGAAGGAGATCCTGGCACATGCTACATTGTGGATGAACCTTGAGCACATGATGCTAAATGCATTAAACCTGTCACAAAAAGACAACTACTATATGATCACCCTTGTGTGAGGTCCCTAGAAGACGCAAATCCATGAGGACAGAAAATAGTATAGTGGGTACCATAGGCTGGAGTGGAAGGGAAGAATAGGAATTTGTTTCATAGGTGCAGAGCTGCAGTTTGGGAAGAATGAACAAGTGTGGAACTGGATAGTGGGAATAGTTGCACAACGGTGTGAGTAGTACTTAATGTCACTGAACTACACACTTAAAAGTGGTTGAAATTAATCGAGCATGGTGGTGCATGCCTACAATTCCAGTGGCTCAGGAAGTTGAGCCAAGAGGATCACAAGTTCAAAGCTATTCTCAGCAACTTAGCAAGACCAGCCTGGACAACTGGAATCCAATGCCTAGCATGCATAAGGTATTGGGTTCAATCCCAGAACCACCAAAAAAAGAAAAGAAAAAGAAAAATGTTAAAATGGTAAATTTTACATTATGTGTACTTCACCACAATAGAGGAAGCCTTTGTACAGTCATACCTAATAAGGATCCTGACATAAAAGACCCATGAAGACAGAGCTGCTTTAGCTGTATCAGACTCCAGGGCTCTCCCTCAGCAAGGAGTCCCCCAAACTCTTGAGGGCCTTGAGGCCACTCTTCAGAGTCCCATGTTGAAAACTATCCAGGTGAGGATGCCCCAGGGGTGCTCGGTAGCCTGTAGCCAGCTGTTCCCTTAGCTGTAGGGAGAGACCAGACCGTTGGTGCCTCACAGGGCAGGAGGCCTCAGAAAGCACAGGTCAGGCGAGATTCTCCCACTCTCGAGGCTGAGGTCCCTATCGGCAGGGAGGGGATGAACCTCCAGCTCTTATGCCAAAGAAGTGGCTTCAAGCTTTACCAAGTATAACCACGTGCTTCTCAAAGTTAACTCAGATCAGGAGAAAAGGTCCAATTGGTGGCCATTGCGGAAAATGATAGGCTTCAGGTCACAGACCTCTTAGAATCCCTAACTCCTACCCACTATTTTTTGGTGGTGCTGGGGATTGAACCCAGGGCCTTGTGCATGTGAGGCAAGCACTCTACCAACTGAGCTATATCCCCAGCCTTAATTCTCACCCACTTTTGACCATTATTGCCAATACTTTCCCATATTCACTATACAAACATCTATCCATAGACAGGGTGGTATTTTAGTCTTAGGTAAAAATGGAATCCTACTTTACCTACAATTCTATAATTGACTTGAATATGAAAAACATGATCATTTTCATTGTTATGGTATTCGTCATCAGCACCACCACAGTTTGCATTTATGAAGTGATTTCTGATTCCTGGAAATCTCTACTTTACACACATTCTCCCCCCGCCCCCAAATAGATACTGAGGACTGCACCCAGGATTGCTTTACCATTGAGCTACATCCTCAGTTTTTTTTTTGTATCCAGAGGTGTTTAACCACTTAACCTCATCCTCAGCCTGTTTTTTTGTTTGTTTGTTTGTTTGTTTTTTGTTTTTTATTTTGAGACAGGTCCTTGCTAAGTTGCTTAGGACCTGGCTAAATTGCTGAGGCTGGCTTTGGACTTGTGATCCTCCTGTCTCAGCCTCCTGGGCTGCTGGGATTACAGGCATGCACCACTGAGCCAGGCCCCAATTCTTTTTAATTTTTATTTTACCACTCAGTCTCCACAAGTCACCCAGGCTGGTCTCAAATGTGGATCCTCCTGCCTCAGCCTCCCCAGCTGCTGGGATTACAGGCTTCCATTATCTCTCTTTATCCTTACAATGCCTCGTTGGAGTTGTAGATCTTATTATCTCTGTTTTCCACAGGAGGTGACTACAGACCACATAAAATTCTAAAACTTGAAAGCTGTATATTCTCTTTCTACCCTATATCTCTCCCCAGATGGTGCTTAGCTCTGGGGGCTAAGCAGTCGTACATTCTTAGGAATAATTATTTTCGTGGTGTAATTTATCCATTTACTTGGATCTTCTTTATGTCTCTCAGTGTCTTTTTATTTTATCTCTGGGATTTGAATTCCAAAAGTGATAGTACTTTTTGTCACAATTCAAAGAAATGTATAGAAGTGCTACAGTAAAACAGTTTCATCTAGCCCCCTTTAACAACTGTTAATTCAGAGCATATTTTTTCATATTTTACTATACAAACATATTTATCTGTAGACAGAGTTGTTTGTTATTCTTAGATGAGATGGAATCCTACTGTACCTATAAATAATCTGTTATTTCAGTTTTTCCCTTAAACAATGAATAACATAGATGCCCCTCATAGTCCATTCATGTATTTCCTTCATTATTTTTTGTAGGGACAAAATACTGCCTAGCATGAATGATTTATTCCACTGGTCACTGACATGCATCAGATTGTTTCTCTTTTTGCTATGACAAGCCATGAAGCACTTGGTACTTTAATTTCTGACCGATGAATTTCTAGAGCTGGGATTTCTGTTTCAGAAGTCAATACCCATTCTAAGCATTTTTTTTTTTCAATCTTGAGACAGAGTCTCACTAAGTCGGTGAGGCTGGCCTCAAACTTGTGATCCTCCTGCCTCAGCCTCCTGAGTCACTGGGATTACAGGCATGCATTACATACCTGGCACATTCTAAACTTTAATAAATTCTTAGTAAATATTGATGGTTTCCTTTGCAAAAAGGATTACAGTAATTTATAGTCTAGTACTGTAGAGAATACTCATTTCTACACCATTACCATATGCTATCAGTCTTCTACATTTCTGATAAATGGATAGGCAAAAATAAAGCCTCAATTTTCAGTTGCCTGAATGTTTATGCAATCAAGCAACGTTTTGTGTGGGGTGTATATTTGTGTGGTACTGGGGCTTCAACCACCCTAGGCAAGAGCATCCAGGGGCACTTTACCATTGAACTACCTACCCAGCACCCTCCCCCCATTTTTTTCCTTGCTAAGTTGTTGAGGCTAGCCTCGAACTTGTGATTCTCTTGCCTTAGCCTCCCTAGTTGCTGGGATTACAGATGTGAGCCACTTCGACTAGCCAAACAAGTTTTTATGCAAGGATTTGTGGGCCTCTCCCCTTATCATCCAGTTTCCACTAGCTGTGTAAGAGCTGTGTTCTGTGGGTCAAGGTCATAGCAGGAACCCAAAGACATCTAAGAATGGTTTGTGAATGAGAAAATGAATTTGAATCATTTTCCCCCTCTCAGCCCCCCATCAGATCAGAAGAGGTTATGACAACCTTCTAGAAAAGTTCTCAACATTTGCTATATGTTGGAATCATCTGCAGAACTTTAAAAAAATACAGCCCGTGTCCAGTCTCCTGAGATTCTATTGATTGCCGGGTTGCAGCTGGGTCTCAGAGACTGGTGAAACTCCAGGTGATTTTATTATGCTTAGGGGGTCAAGAATCACTGTTCCCAAGGTAATGCAGATGAGCTAGACCTGTCAAAAAATCACAGAGTCTAGGCCAGCTGGGATGCACATCTGTAATCTCATCTACTGGGGAGGCTGAGGCAGGAAGATTACAAGTTTGAGACCAGCTTGGGCAACTTAGTTTGACCCTATCTCAAAATGAAAAATAAAAAGGCTAGGAACATCGTTCAGTGGTAGAGCCCTTGTCTAGCATGTGTGAGGCCCTAGCATGGGTTTCAACCTCCAGAATTGGAATAAAGAAAAAGAAAAGTCATAGAGTTCTCTTATCCTGACTCAGAAGCTGAGGTAGGAAGATTGCAGGTTCAAGGCTAGCCTGGGTAAATAAGCTAGCCCCTGTCTCAAAATGGAACATAAAAGAAGGGTTGGAGATACAGCTCAGGTAGAGAACTCCTGGATTCAATCCCCAGTACCTCTAAAAAAAAGTACCCCAGTACCTCTCTGATCTTAGATGTCACAGCCACTGGCATTTCACAATTGAGGACAGTTGGGAACAGAGAAGAGAGAAAATATTTAAAGGAGAGAAACCACATATTTTTTTTTCTGATTCTAATAGGAAAAGGAGAGATGGTGGACGATGCCATTTATTTATAGCAGGCACCATGGGTGGCACAAGAAATACCTGGCTAAGCATCTGTGATGTCCAGGGATGAGCCTCAGTGAGATGAGAGGAGACCAGAAGGCTGCTGGAAAGATCCCAGAGAGTCTGAAATGGTGGTTGTTGCTGGATAAATTTAGCCATTGACTCAGCAACTGTGTGTGGGGTGACTAATGTCTTCTTGGCACTTGCTTTGCCTCGGAGACACAATTAGATAACAGCAAAGACGACCTTCTCTCTCAGAGCTTACATTCTAACAAGGGACACAGAGATTACACAATGACCCATTGCTGTCCTGAAACTTCCCCACAGCCTCAGAAATGTTGCCCTCCCAAGGCCCCATGAGGAAGACCCCCCCACACATCCCAGGACACATGTATCCTGAAGACCGGAGGGCTCATAGCCACCGCAGATAATCCTCAATCACTTCAACACATGCAGAAAAGCAGGTGACCGAAAGGCCAGAGAAGGGTTCAACTTCGTTTTGGAATGCAATTTCTGCCTTATGAAGCATATCAAGGTAGTTTGGGAGTCGTTTGAGGCGTCTATGAACATTGAATTCTACTCACAAAGGAACTTATTTATAATAGAACAATAAAATCTCTGCTGCTTAAGTTAAATCAAAATGATACATTTGCACAGAAAATTTAGGGAGAAGAACTGAGGAATATTCCAACTATCCTGAATTACTTGTCCCATAAAGACTTGCTTCCTCCCTTACACCAGGCTTTTGTACATTTCTTTCATTCCTGTCCTCTCCAACCATCCAAATCCCAAACTGCGAATCACCCTCCAGTTTTAGCTGAGTGAGGTTCTTCCTTCGTCTATAGCTGGGCACTCCTGCCTGGAGCACACTTCCCCCATGCAGCTGCCCTATTGATGGCCCAGGGCCTTCATTCCACCCTCTCCCCTTGGCAGTGTTTGCTCAATAAATCTCTAGAATGGGTTTTTGTTGGTGGTGTTGTTCGTTTGGATTTTGCTTTTTTGTTTCTTAACATTCTGCATTTTTGTTTATTTTGTGGCGCTGGAGAGAAAACCAGGGCCTCTTGCATGCTTGGTGAGTGTTCTCACACCGAGTTACATGCCCAGCCCCACTGCACAGTTTTCCCTTTGGGCCTCAGTACCTAGCACTAAGCTACACTCAACAGTCTATAAAGTTTCTGAAGTGGCAAAATGAATGAGTGAAGGAAGAAAGAGTTATGGAGGTGTGCATAGTTACAAGTTAATGTTAAAATCCAACGGGTTCTTAAGTAGGTAAATTGCTGGAGAATTCAATTTTGATAAGAACCACCCATTCTATCTTGATCTAGTGTGCATTTTTAATAAATGAAGGAATAAAATTATTAGGTAATAAAGATAACTAGTACTTGATGGTGCTTATCTTGGGCCAGACTCATCTCTGAGCACTTTAGATATAGAACATTTTCTAATTCAGACTGTCTTTTGCTTACCATAGACTAGATACATTGTGTATATATACAAATACACACATCTTCTGATGAGATGAATCTTGATTACTTATTGCTATTTAGCTATATAACATATCTAAGCAATTTTTTTTTTGTTTTTACAAAAATCAAAGCCATTATGTTTCAAAATAAAAGTGTTAGGAGCTAGGTGTGGTGGCACACACCTTGAGGCAGGAGGATCTCAAGTTAAAGGCCTGAGCAATCTATCTAGGCCTTAAGAGCTTAGTGAGATCCTGACTCAAAATAGAAAAGAAAAAGGGCTAGAGATGTAGTTCAGTGGTAAAGTGCCTCTGGGTTCAATCCCCAGTATCAACAAACAAACAAAAAAGAATAGAAGTGTTAGGTCTGGAACGTAACTCATGGTAGTGAGCTTGCCTGGCATGGGCAAGGCCCTGGGTTGGATCCCTCGCACTGTAAAAAATAAATGTTAAAAGACAAGTTTTCCTTCATAAATCCATAGCTTATGTTATAATTATATTCTACAAACAGATAACTTCAAAAGAGTTTAAAAACAAATGCCACGGATTCCCCAAAAGATAGTTTTCATAGAAATTGGTCTTACTAATTTCTGCTGCTTTTCAATCTCAGTTTCAACAAATCGGGAGGTCAGAAAAACGTGTCCAAATTTCATGACCTAAGACAAATGCTTTCATTTTCTAAGTGTGTTTTTTTCTTAGAAATGTAATGTTGAGAAAAATGGAGACTTCTGGGTTATGAAAACCATTCTTTCAAAATCTTTTTATTTTCAGATTCGGGGAGTACGTTTAAGAGACATTGAATCTATAGAGTCAGACTCTTGTGAGCTGAAGTGAATTTATGAATTGAGAATTAGGTGCGAGGAGGATGAGTTCTTATTGCTTCTTCAATTCTCCAGCTAGGATAGAAAACTTCTGATGCTATGATATGAAAAGTGTGTCGAGGAGTGATAACTGCCCGAGTTCAGTGGATCTGGTGATAGCGGTGGTGGTGCTGATGGAGGAGGAGGAGGAGGAGGAGCCAGTGGAGGAGGAAGACAGCCATCAATGGAGCTGTTATTCATTCATCACCATCCCACTGCATTTATTGGCTAATTCGGTGACTAAATGTCAATTATTTTTCCTCATACTAGCAACATTGTAAAACTGCAGAGTATCCTGAAAGAACTGCTATTTGTTCTGTGCACCACATCAGATGTCCTTACCTGGACAATGCCCTGCAATTTTGTTCATTTTTCTGGGCCCTGAGCTCTTGGCAGGCAAAACAAGAATGCAGAGCTGGAGGTTTTTAATGACTTTAGCAAGAGGTTTCTGCCCAGGATTTCTCTGCCCTTTTCCAATTGAGCAACGTGGATGGATGTTTTTAGTTGTTTATCCAAAAACGAATAAACGAAACCCAGTGACAACATTGCCTCTTCTTTCTTCATCTCTCACCATTTTGAGGCAAACAGCATTTTTAATGTTTCCATCAATTCATCTTCTATATTTTGCCTTGTTAAAAAAAGAAGGGAAAAAAAGGAAGAAGAACCAAAGCCCCTAACTAGTTTAAAAGAGATGATACAAACAAAGCAGGCTTTTTCCTCCTCATGAACTGTGTATATAATTACTTGAATAATGTTGAATTTCACCCATATGCTGGGGAAGGGAAAAAAAACGGCAAAAATAACTACTGTGAATTCAAACCGCAAATGAATGGAGCCGGCCTCATTCATAAATGTCATATGAAGCTTTGGTTAAAAAGGCAAGTCTGTCATTCCAGGGACAGCAGCTGTTGTTATGTTGAACAAAATGGATACAAATGGGTATTATTTTAAAGTGAAATGCTTAATTTCAGGCCTAACAAGCACACTGTCCTCTGTGTAGCCCTGTGTCACAGGAGCCATGGTCTCCAGTAGAGGGCTTGATTGCACAGGAAATCAAGCTCCCAGGCTGCGACAACCGGACCAGCAAACACACTGGCAATGTTTGAGTTACTATGGCAATCACAAAATAGGAAGGCCTTTTCTTCTTTTCCCCATCTCTGCATGCAGCCCCAGCCTGCTCCTGAATAGGCCACATCTGCAAAAAGTTTTAACACGGTACTCAGATAAAGAAAAGGATCCCAAAAATGGGCACTGACCCGTCTCAAAAAATGTTGCAAATTTTACATACAAGAATTGGGGAGCTGGGCCACTTTGCCCAGGTTATGTCATAATGCAAACACAAAGGGATAAAAGCACATGAAGGCTTTGGCTGTCAGATATTGAGAGGAGGGAACAGCAGAAGTAAATGACAGCTTAAATGCAGATGTAAGGAGAAAAGTCAAAGATGGGTGACAGGAAGTTACTGGTCAATGAATAAGGGAGAAATTTCAAACACACACACACAAAAAAACAGACAAAAGGGTAAAATACAATAAAATCTATCTATAGAGATTTACTGAGAAAACCCCCCAAAGCATTTTTAGCAAATCTCAGAACTATGAAACCCTGTGAAACCAACACATGGCTCTTTAGACGGGTCTTTGCAGATTTTTGCATCTCACTACTGTGTCCACACAACGTACAGACTGGCCAAGGGTGTTTCCAACAATGGTGGAGCCCCCTGGGAACTGATATTTCAGGTGCAGTTTAAAAATAATGAACATTACTGAGTAAAATATGTATTTGTAAAGACAGGTATAGAGGATCCTTGGAGGCAAGTTTTCCTGGAATGAAGAGACTGGTTCATACTAATTTCTAAAGGATTGTTCTGAGTTGAAATGATCTCTCTCCAGTCACCCCCATTTGATCCCCACATACTTGTTTAAAATTTGACAGTTAGATTTGGGTCGGCTCACTTCTCCCAGATGGAAATGTGATTTGGCTATTTTTTGGAATGGAGCTGACCGCCTGTGCCCTTGGCATGAAGGAAACCATAGCTCACTCCCCCTCTGCTCCACCCTGCCACCCCCTCCACAAAGCCAACGGGTGAGCACTCAGGCATCCCTCTCGAAAAATCCAAGTGTCAGGAGCAAGCAAAAATCCTGAAATTAATCTTCACTTCTTTTAACTTAAAGAGCTATTCATGGCGTGAAGGCAGTTGGAAAAGACTTGGGTGGGTAGTGGACTGAAAAGTCGCCATTTGCAAGAGTTGAGGCTCAGAGGGAAGAATACTTTTAAATAGCATGAACTCACCACAAAAAAGTCACAGTGCTGAAAGGCATCCAGAGCCCAGTAAAACTGACACTACATTTCACATTCATTGACTCTTGTTCTTTTGGGGGAGTTTTCGTATGAAGAGAAAGAGACAATGGAAGACAATAGTGCTACCTTATCAAAGTTCATTCATGCAGCTATTTCAAATACTTTTAACTGCTTGTCAATAGGTCTCGCAAGTCTCTGGGATTCTAAACGTTCTGTCACATTTGTGTACTAACCACTTAAAGTTCTGCTAAAGCCTCGTGACCTGGACTGCCTCCCCTTTATGTGGGTCAAAATGCAAGGCAAAGCCATTGTGTCAACCGGCCTTCATTAAATTCATTGATTTGACCTGTATTTTAAAGACCAAAAGTCAAATGGAATGGGAAGTTAAAGTTCCCATACAAAAATCTTCCCTTGAGTACTTTTCAGGTTCCTTGAACTACCCCATGTATAGGCAAAGGACATCCTAGCACTGTTTGAAGTCTGACTTGTAGTTAAACATTTTTGTTTATGTCTTTTTGGAGAAAAGTTGGGATGTTTTTGGTTTGGGGGTTTTTGTTTTTAGTTTTGAGGTGCTGGGGATTCAACCCAAGACCTCATACATGCTAGGCAAATGCTTTACCACCGAGCGACATCCCCAGCCCCTGCTTTAATTTTATTCAAGGATGAAATAAATGCAAAAAGTTGAAGGAAGCTTTTGTTTTCGATCTGACTTGCTTCCCAAAGAGATAGTTTGGCCCATCTTGAGCAGGAGCCTTGCAAAGCTATAGTTGGGGTTGTCCTGTTGCTGTACCCTGGGGTATCTGTTCTTGCTCAGAATCCCCTGGTAGTGAATTGTCATTCTTTTTTAGTCAGTATGCACTTGTGGATTTGAAGTAAGCTTTGCTTTTCTTTCAGAAATATGAAGTAATGTCAGCATTTTAAGCCTAGACTTCTATTTTTATGCCCCCCCCCCAAATAGTAGCAAACAGTGCTCACTTAAAGTATGTGGGCAGGGTGGGTGTGAGGAGGCAAGGAAAGAGGAAAAATTGTTGATAGAGTCAAAATTGCCCTTCAGCTGTGAGGCAAGCTTAACCTGCCCACCCCAACCCCACAGTCTCATTTTTAGCTTCAAGGATTCCCCATTCTGTCCAATTACAAAGAATAATAATGTCATCTATCTACTTCATTGCAGAAAGATGTACAAATCAAATAGTTGATTTCACTTACCAGAAACCCCAATTCTGCAGATTAAAGAAGAAATTCAGGGCTGGGGGTGTAGCTCAGTGGTACACAGCTTGCTTAGCATGGGCAAGATGCTGGGTTCCATCCCCAGCAGTGCAAATAATAATAACAAAAATTCTATCAACACAATGGGCCAGAATAGAAGATATCAGACAGGTCCCTTTAGATGTGGTTGAGGAGTCTGAACCTATAGAAAAATGCTGTGCTCCGAGCAACAGAATTCAGTGAACTCTCTGAGGTACTGTGTTAAGCTGAGAAGAACACAGAAAGCCCAATGGGTGTAGAAACATCGAAATCTCAAAAATCCAGAGACAGAATTCTTGAAACTCATACAGAAATACCTCTATGCCAAAAAAACTCATTTCTAAATTGTCACCAGCTACTATTGCAGCACAATAATGTCACACAATCATCAAAAGAGTGATTGCCATCCTCATTTTATAAATGAGGAAACTGAGACTCAAAGATGAAGTAACTTTCCAAAATCACACAGCAAGTCAAGAGCACGATAGGATGCCACAGGAAACTTTCCCTAAGCTCCTTCCAGTCACCAAATCCTAAGAATCTGTGGATGTAGCTGAGAACATGAGAGAACACATTAAATTAAGTACTTACAAATAAGTGCCAAGTAGGGGTTGTTGCTATAAGATACAAGATATTTTCCTGAGGTTCTCTTTTAAAATAGAATAAAAACACCTCCCTGGGGAAATATTTAAATGAAGGCAGTACGAGAAAGGGTACTTCAAACTCTGTCCTCACTGTTGAAGAAATCTTGCCCACATACTGAGCCCCTCCTTGATTCTCCAGGGTATGTTCACCAAGACTGGGACGAGGGGTGTGACAACAGTCATCATTTGATGTGCCTCCATCTGTGTTTCTCACTCTGCTCAGCTAGGGACCGTGCCTCCTTCACTCCCTGTTAGGACAAAACCTATGAAGTTAAGATGCAAACAGTTAACATCTCTAGAAGATTTTTCCAGACCACAATTTTCCTGCAATAAAATTTCTAGTTTAGTTTCTGATTTTCTGAGTTTTTTTTTTTTTTTAATCACTTAGAGAACCTTTGGCTATCAGTTCAGTGCCTTCTCTGAACTTTGTGTTTAAAGAGGCAATTTCGTCCCTTCTCACCTCTCACCTAAAATGCACAAGGGGTTTTTGGATTTGTACCATTCTATATTAATTATTAACTCAAGAAGTTCAGGGATAGGGTTTTCCTCTCCTCAGTTACAAAGGGGTTTGGGTCAAAAGAATGGGACTACCACTGTGGTGGGCCCAGAAGGCAGGGTTACCCTAGTGGGCCTGCAGGACACAGCATAAAACCAAAGGGAATTATTCTCAAGCCTTAAAGTCTAATGGGATTTGTCCTGCTGGGTTTGGGATCTATTTGGGACTTGTGACCCCTTTATTTTCTCACCCCTTTAGATCTCTTTATGATCCCTTTATGACCTCTCCCTTTTAGGATGGGGATGTCTATCCTAGGTCTGTCTCACATTATATTGTGGAAGTGGAGGACATGTCTGGTTACACAGGTTCACAGCTGGGGATGAACTTTGCCTCAGGATGAATCATAGTTCAGGTCTCACCCATGCTTGATGTAGATGAAAATGAGATGAGATTTTGTATTTAATGTTGCAATGATCGACTTCGGGAGTTGTTGGGATGAGATGGTTATATATCACATGTGAGAAGGACAGGATTTTTTTGGGGGGGGAGGGGGGCGGGTATCAGAGATTGAACTCAGGGGCACTTGACCACTGAGCTACATCCCCAGTCCTATTTTGTATTTTATTTAGAGACAGGGTCTCACGAGTTGCTTAGTGTCTCAATTTTGACAAGGCTGGCTTTGAATTTGTGATCCTCCTGCCTCTTCCTCCTGAGCTGCTGGGATTACAGATAAGGAAATGAATTTTGAGGGAGCTTGGAGGCCAAGGTTATGGGCCAAATTGCACCCTCCTCCCATATCCAAGGGGTAAAGTCTTAACCCTCCAGTGCCTTAGCATACAACTGTATTTGGAGATGGGGGTCTTTAAAGAGGTAATTAAGCTAAAATTATAATAGGCTCCCCTATTCTTAGGGAGTATGTTCCAAGACCCCAGCTGGATTCCTGAAACTTCAAATAACACCAAAGCCTATACCTACTGTTTTCTCCCATATACCATGTAGTGTTGACACATGATAGCAGAGTTAGTCTGTCATGCCATGTTTTATGATTGGCACCTCTTTGGCACCACTACTCTTGTGCTTTGGCACCATTATTAAGCAAAATAAGAGTTACTTGAACACAAACACTGGAATACTGTGACAATTGATCTCACAACCAAGGTAGCTACTAAGTGACTAACAGGGGGTTAATGTGTACAGTGTGACACACTAAACAGAGGGATGATTCACATCCTGGTACAAGATTTCTTCATGTTACTCAGAATGGCATGCAATTTAAAGCTTATGGATTGGTTATTTCTGGAATTTTACATTTAATATTTTGGGGCCATGGTTGACTGCAGGTAACTAAAATTGCAGAAAGCAACTGCAGATAAGGGTCATTAGGGTGGTCCTAATCTGATAACATGTGTCATTATAAAAAGAGGAAATTTAGACACACAAGCATAGAGAGAAACCCATGTGAATACAGAGGAAGAAAACAGCCATAAAAGCCAAGGAAAGAGGTCTCCAAAGACACCAACTTTGCTTGATCTCAGATTTAAGTCTCCAGAATTGTAAGAAAATAAGTTTCTGTTGTTTAAACCACCTACTCCGTTATCCTTTGTTATGGCAGCCTTAGCTAACTAATACACTGCAGTTCCAATGTTTCAAGCCAACACTAGTTTTCTGTTTGTGATTTTTATTGTTTTGGGGCTGCTATGAAACACTACAGATTCTTGTTGAGGGTGTAAAACCCTAAGAATTTTTTTTTATATCATGTGGTCCTGTTGTATACTCAGGAATTTGTCTGGCCTCTGTTCCTGGTTCCTGAGAGACAAATTCTAAATCTACAGAATGTCTGGAGTGACAGAAGCTTTAATTATTCGTGGTGGGCCTCTCAATCACACCTGAATTTAGCTAAGAAGATGACTCTGGGTGGAACTGGTCAGGTCAGAAGACCAACATGTGATGGGGGGCTGGGGCTTTGAGCCAGTCTAACTCCTGAAGTGGGGATGGAGGCTGTGATTAAATTTAATCATGTGTTCAGTTATGCATAATCAAAACCCAGTGGAAACTAAACACCATAAAATCTCTGTATGCTGAGGCACAGGTGAACTTCCTAGATGGCGTCACATGCCAGGATAGTAACATGGGGATAGGGCATAGAAGCTCTGCGTTCAGGACCCTCCCATACCTCACCCTATGTGCCTCTTCATCCGACTGGTCCTGATTTGTTCCCTTTAACTTAAAATCAGTCTTAAGTATAGTGTCTTCCTGAGTTCCATGAGTCATTCTAACGAGTTATCACACCTAAGAAGATCATGAACCCTCGAATTTTTGGCCAGTTGGTCAGAAATATTGGTGACCTGGGGCTCCCCAAACTTACAGCTTGGGTCTGATGTGAGAACAGTCTTGCTGGGAATTGTGTTCTCAACTTGTAGCATCTACCCTGACTCTGGGAGTCAACATAGCAATAGTATTGAATCTTGCAAGTCCAGACATCCCAACCAGTAGTCATAGGGTCAATTTTTAAAAATATTGTTGATTTATTTTATTATGGCCATAAAATTATATGAATTTTTTTTTTGTCTTTTCTTTTTCAGAAGTAGGGATCAAACCCAGAGCATTGGCTGAGGATATCATCCCCTCATGTGTGATACTTGCTTTGATCTACCCTTGTGAGATGACAGGCAGTAGGCTATGATCAATTTAGAAATACAGAGCAGGCTGATCCTTCTGCCCCTTTCCTGCAGGATACCCAGTAACTGGTGCATGCCATAGCCTGCCAGGTGCCCTGCAGGAAGTCCTGGGCTCTCAACTTACAGAGACGCTCACCCCCTTTTTTCTCCTTGGAGCCTCCATGTCAAAGTGAGAATGTCGCCCTTTCCACATATAACTAGCTTTGTGCTTCTACCCAGCTTTTCAAAACTAAATCAATATAGTTGGTGATGCTCACACAGGTATTAAAACATTAGACATTGAAGGAATGATTAACCCATAAGTCAGGATATGGGGAACTCTGGAAAGGACAGAGAAATACTCACAGGCAATTCTCTACTCATTATTCTGGGTGATAGCATATTGATACTCAATATTGTGGTTTTAACTATAAATATATATCTATATACTTCTCTGATACATTTCTCAAAAATGTTTTAAAAAGAAAAATAAGGAGGAGAGTTAGAGAACGGTTGATTTTACCGACTTCTCTTTATTTTGTGGTACTAGGGATCCAACCCAGGGCCTCACACATGGGAGGCAAGCGCTCTGTCACTCAGCTACACCCCAGCCCAGAGAAAGGACTGGTTCAGATAAATGGTCACAGAGGTTCCTTTCGAGGGAGTAACAGTGAGTTGAGACTGTAATGAAACAAAGGATCAAGCAATGTAAAATAGCTTGGGTATTGTGCTGGTTAATTTGGGGTGTCCACTTGACTGGATTGGAGGAATCCCTACCAAACTGGCAAAGCATTACCTTGGGTGTGTCTGTGAGGGTGTTCTAGAGAAGATGGGTGTGTTGGTCAGGGAGCCGAGTGGGGAAGATCAGCCAGGGGCCTGCATGAGACAGGAAAATGGAAGAAAGGGGGAAATTTTCCCTGGTTCTTCTCTCTGGAGCAGGTCACCTCTTCCCTCTGCTTACCTGCAGGTTCTTCAGCCTTTGGACTCTGATTTGCACCACCAGCTCTCCAGGGGCTCTTGGACTCTTCACCTCAGACCGGGGACTGTACTGTCAGCCTCCTGTTTGAGGTTTCTGGCTTCTTGGACTGAACCACATTACCAGTTTCTTTAACTCTCCAGCTTGCAGACAGCCTCTTGTGGAACTTTTCAGCCTTCGGGATTGTGTGAACCAATCCCCTAACAAATAGAGATATACATACAAATGTGTATTATATGCTATAAATAGTATTATTTTATACACCAACACATATATTCTGTAAATCCCATTTCTCTGGAGAACACTGGCAAATACAGGCATGAATACAAGGCAGGTAGAGAGAACAAGTGCAAGAGTCCTGAGATGGGAATGAGCTTGATATTTTCAGGGTGCAGCAAAAGAGGGAGAGAGTGCAAAGGTCTGAGAGCAGGCTGGAGCACACGTATGGGACCAGGTGGGCACAGCTATTTTCATTAGCACTATTACTCCCAGTAAATGCAAAGCCAATGGAAGATTTTGAGCAGTGGAGAAATGGGCTCTTGTTTTTTGTTTGTTTGTTTGTTGTTGTTGTTGAGGTCCTGGGGATTGAATTCAGGGGCATTCTACCACTGAGTTCTACATCCCCAGGCTTTTTTTTTTTTTTTTTTTTTTAAGATAGGATCTTGTTAAGTTGCTGAAAATGGCCTCAAACTTGCAATCCTCCTGCTTCAGCCTCTGAATTTTCTGGGGTTACAGGCATGTGTCACTGCACCCAGCTCCTCTTTATGTTTCATAAACATGACTCTGATCATATGGTAGAGGGTAAATAGATGATAGGGGTTTAAAACTGGAAGAAAGGGCATCTTTAGGGAAGTTATTGCAATCCCCCTAGTTTACATTAGGCTATTTCTAATGTTTTGCTATCATGAGTGGAACACACATTTCCAAGCCCTAAAATGAGATGACGTTACAATTAATCATCTAATGACCTTGACTGATGGTCTACTTCAAATCTATTTTTTCCTTCACCTAACATATCTGTTTTTATTCCAGTCTTTCCCTTCCCTAACATGATTAAGTGGAAGCAAATGTCACCCTCAGCTTAAGAATAGATCCTGATTCATCTGAGCAAACCAAACTCTTGCCATTGAATACTTTGAGACCAGACCTCAGGAAGTGGTTCTGGTCAATGAAAGACATCAACAGGAACATTTGGGACAATTTTCTAACTCCTAGAAGAAAGAATGTCTCCTTTTCTTGATGAAGGGATGACAACATCCAGAGAAGGGGAGGCCCATTGCTTCCTGGGTCTTCAGGCTCAGGCAGGAGACAGAGAGGATGCAGAATCAGAATGTTGTGATGGGTTGTGGCTCAGTGGTAGAGCACTTGGCTAGCATGTGAGGCACGGGGTCTGATACTCAGCACCACAGGTAAATAAATAAAAAAGGTCCATCAACAACTAACAAAAAAATATATATTTTTAAATCTGACCCTGAGTAAATAGGAAAGGAAGGAAGGGGGCCACTGTAGAGTGTCAGGAAGGTTGGCAAAGGTCTCATGGAGTGCTTGAGTCAGGCAGCTGGAAATCTTAGAAGAAAACAGAGGGATAAATCTTCATGACCTTGCATTTGGCAATGGACCCTTAGAAATGACAGGTACATGCATCAAGAGAAAAAAAATGGACAAACTGGACTTCATCAAAATTAAAAACTTTTAGTCATTTGTGCTGGTGCATGCCTGTAATCCCAGTGGCTCAGGAGGCTGAGGCAGGAGGATCATGAATTCAAAAGCCAGTCTCAGCAACTTAATGAGGCCCTAAGCAACTCAGCAAGATCTTGTCTCAAAATAAAATATAAAACAAAAGGGCTGGGAATGTGGCTCAGTGGTTAAGCACCTGTGGGTTCAATCTCCAGAACCCCCCCCCCAAAAAAAATTAAAAACTTCCCTGCATCAAAGAACATTATTAGGAAAGTGAAAATATTACCTATTCAATGTAATATAATATTTACAAATCATACATCTAAGGGACTTGTATCCAGAATATATAAAGAACTCTTACAACTCAACAATAAAAAGACAAGTAACTCAATTAAAATATAGACAAAGGATTTGTGCAGATATTTCTTCATACAAAATATACAAATGGCCAATAAGCACATAAAAAGATGCTCAAACTGGGCATGGTGGCATGCACCTGTAGTACCAGTTGCTCAAGAGGCAGAGGCAGGAGGATCACTTGAGCCCAGAAGTTCCAGACCAGCCTAGGAAACACAGCAAGACTATACGCTTTATCAAATAAAAGGGAGAGGGGGATAAAAATCATTAGCCATTTGGAAAACATAAATCAAAACCGCAATAAGATACCACTGTACACCTGTCAGGATAGCTAGAATCATAATAAACCATTGAAAATGGTCTTCATAAGGATGTGGAGACGTAAGAATCCTTGAACATTGGGGGTGGAAATGTAAAATGGTTCAGCTGCTATGGAAAACAACTTGTTGTTTCCTTAAAAATTTTAACATGTAATTACCATATAACCTGGCAGTTCTTCCCTAGGGACTCAAATAAACATAGGTGCATGCATGTACATAATAGCACTACTCAAAATAGACCAAGTATCTGCCAACAGACAATGCATAAATCAATGGCAGTACATACATACAATGGAATGTGATTCAGCTGCAAATAATAATAATAAGTATTGACACATGCTACAACCTGCATTAACCTTGAAGACTTTATGCTAAGTCAAAGAAGCCAAACATAAAAGTTGCATACTCAAGGATTCCATTTTTAGGAAATATTCCAGAATAGGTAAGCCCTACTGTTTTAATTAGCTTTTTCACTGCTGCAACTGAAAGACCCAACCAGAATAACAATAGAGGAGAAAAGGTTTATTTAGGGGCTTACAGTTTCAGAGGTTTCAATCCACAGAAAGCAGGTTCCATTCCTTGGGGCTGGAGGTGAGGCAGGTCATCATGGCAGAAAAGTGCGGCAGAGGGAAACAGCTCAAGGGAAGATCAGGAGGCAGAGAGAGAGAAAGAGAGAGAGAGAGTCCACACGCCAGATGCAAAATATATACCCCACAGCCCCGCCCCCAACGAACCACTTCCTCCAGCCACACCCCACCTGCCTTCAGTTACCACTCAGTTAATCCCACCAGGGATTAATTCACTGATCAGGTTAAGGCTATAACCCAATTATTTCCCTTCCAAAACTTCTTGCATTGTCTCATGCGTGAGCTTTTGGGAGGCACCACATCTAAACTATAGCACCTACAGACAGAAAGCAGATTGGTGGGTGACAGGACAGGAGGAGTGGGAGACAGCTGCTTAATGGATACCAAGTTTCCTTCTGGGGTGATGAAGATATGTTGGAACTAGTTAGAAACGGTTGTGTACAACACTGTGAATGTACTGATTGTCACTGGATCATTGTGCATTGTAAAGTGATTAATTATATGTTCTATGAGTAGCATCTTAATTTTAAAGAGATAAGGGAGAGGGTAAACGTATCTCCTCAAACATTCAGAAATTTTTATGGTAAAAATATTCAAAATTTTTTCTTGTAACATTTAAAAATATATAGTACAATATCATTATCTATAAGTGTGGTCAATTTCTTTACACCCATTATTAATCATCTCCTTTCTGACTTTTTAACTATTCAATTTATGCTCATGTTGAGTTTACGTGTATACTAAGATTTATATGTGGATTGTCCTTTTGCTTATTCCTGAACTAGATCACACTGCCTCTCATGTCATTTTTTATTATATAAATCACCATAGTGAAATCTCTTATTAGCCTCCTTCCTTAAAAACTTCTTACCTTTGTAACATGTTAATTATTATTTTTAATTGACAATTAAAATTGTATACATTTAAACTGTACCAAATCATGTTTTGATATATGCATACTTTATGCAACAGCTAACTCAAGCTACTTAATGTATACATTACCTCATATATACAGTCACTCGTGAGTATTCATAAGGGGCTGGCGGGACACCCCACACACACAGGTGCCAGACTTCACAGACACTCAAGTCCCTTCCATAAAATGGTATAGTATCTGCATATAACCTACACACCTTCTCCTGTGTATTTCAAATCATCCTTAGATTACTTATAAAACCTAATATAATGTAAGTGCTACATAGATAGGTGCTATATCATATTGTTTTAGGTAAAAATGACAAGAAAAATATCTGTATATTGACAATACTGACGTAATTTTCAAAATATATTTCTTTCTATATATGCAGAGGGCCCACTCTACTTAAGCACTTTTCTAATATGTGAGTATATGTGTATTCTAATATATGTGTATATACACTTGAAATCTACTCTCTTAGCAATATTTAAGTGTATAAAATACTGTTATTAATGACAGTCACCATGATGTACAATAAATCACTTGAACTTATTCCTCCTTTCCTAGGTTTATTGTTTTATCCACACTGATTTCTTTGAATTCCAAAGAAAAGATAATCTCATTATGATATTTGGTTGGAATAGCATTCAACCCATACCTTAATAATTTGAAAAGAATTGCTAGCTTATAAAATGTATTCTTCCCATTCACTGATATGGTATGTCTTACTCTTCTTGATCATATTATATTTATATCTCTCAATGACTTACAGTTTATTATTTTCTATATAAATCCTACACATTTCTCATTAGATTATTCCTAGGTGTTATGTGTGTGTGTTGGGGAGGGAATTGTTCCTAACATAAATGGTTTTTTGCCCTACTATTTGCTCCAATTGATTACTTTTTGGTATAAAATGCTACTCATTTTTATACTTGTCTTAGATCTTGCCCCCTAAATGAATTCTTACTTTGATAGTTTTTCTCTCCTTGCATTTTCTAAATAGAAATTAAATTATCTCTAGACGATGATAATTTTTCTTCTTCTAATTGTTACCTCTGTTTCCAGGACTGCCATCAACCAGCACTCAGGCACAATCACACAATCCCAGGAGCACCGTTCATACAGGTTGGCATGAATCATGTTCCTTAGAGTTGTACAATGTCTTGTGCTGGCAGTTTCCAATTTTCTAATTGTACTTTACAAAAACCTAAGAACAGAGATAAATAAATAACACTATACTCTTGCTGTTGTGATTGGAATGCCCCTAGTATTTCACAATTAGGAATAGTTGACTGGAATTGAAAAAGTGTGTAATAACCCCAGACTTTTCCATATGTGATAAATCTTTCCATATGTGTATAAAATCTTTCACACCTCAACCCAATTTTCACCACATCAGAGATGACATCGAAGGGACATTGACAAAACCCAAATGGTTACTTATATCATTATCATATCATTATCTCTCTCTTCAGCTTTGGATCATACCCTAGTTTTCCAGGTCTACCACCAATATCTTCATCCAAGATACTAATTTAAAATATTGAATAGGTTAGGTCCTGGTCAAAGAGAGAGCCTTATGGTTTGTCACCAAAAATTTGCTTTCAAGTAGACTTTTTGTTTTTTTTTTCCTACCTGACACTTTTTTCATTTTTCTTTTGCTAACAGTATCACATTTATTTATTTGGAGAATTGAATTATCCTCCTCATCCCAAGTGATTTTCTATATTCATAACAAATGACTCCTGCCCAATTTCTGATCTGAACTTCACCACTGAAATTCTCTTTCTGGGGAACTTGACTTTGAGCAGAGATAGGCTAGGAAACAAAGCAGAATCATTCTCTTGATACACCCCTGAAGGGACTTCCCCCCCACCCCCAGGAGTTGCTACAAAATTCTTGGAGCTCTCCTGATTCCTTTATTACCTGAAGTCTGATTTTCCAACTCTTTTGTTTAGTTAGCCATGGTAAGTTCTCTAGCTTGACACCAAAGAATCCTAATATAAATTCATCCCAAAATATCCACAAGTAATTAAAGGATGAATTATTGAATAAGTGAATTCATTAATCAGTATTCTTTGGGTAGAGTTGGTCATACAGCTGTGGATTTGTCTGGCTGTACAATTATTATACAGTTGTCTTGTTTTTAATATCATCATGAGCCCCTGTTCCTGCAACTTGCATTCTTTGCATCAGAGATACTCCCTTATCTATCCATTTAAAAACTGCATTTGAGAGAAAAAGATATTAATACCACAGAGTGACCATGGCTGGCAGGTGAGAATGTGGTACTTCTCTTCTCCTAATGATAGAGATCACCAGGGCATTACCTGGAGTCTTATAGGTAACAAGGAGTCAATGAGATTGCACACCCCATGAAAGAATTTTGAAAGGATTGTTTAAAAAGTTCTGACTCATAAGTTCACCACATCAGAGATGACATCGAAGGGACATTGACAAAACCCAAATGGTTACTTGCATGTGCCTCCTCTTCCTGTAGTCACATTCAGCATGGTTCCTGGGTATCTTCTAAAGCATGAGAGCATTAGGAATGAGGGGGCTTTTTTTTTTTTTTAATAAAAAGTCACTGCCTTAGTTTCAGAAGCCCTATTGTTTCTTGTCTTCGTCCCAGGCTGTCACCAGTCAATAAAAAGCAGTAAGTATTGCAGATAATACCACCCCAGGGTATACATGTATCAAAACATCACATTATACCCCACAAATATGCACAATTATTATGTGTCAATTAAAATTAAAACCAAAGAGAAATGCATAATAGTACACACCAATTGACACAACCTCATATTGACTCAGTATCCTTTCTCCCGAGTGGGTAGGTGTTAGAGTCTGTAAACAAGTCAAAAATAACACCTGGCATTTTGCCAGGGGAATGTTAGAGTCTGTAAACAAGTCTGGATGGTGCCTGGCAAAATGCCAGAGGGAGTGGTTTGAGAAGTAACAAAAACAAGCCATTAAGTGTGGAGATTCCTTATTGGTTGACTGATGTATCTAGTTTATGCTAATTAGATAAGCTGTGTGGAATGTATAAATACTGCTCCTGTCCTGCAATAAACGGCTCCTACTCCTGCTGTATCTATCTACACAAGTTATTCGTCACCCCCCGGTTATTTTGCTGCAGCCAGCCGGACTGCGGCAGGTAGGAGTCGGTAGGGAAATGTTAGAGCCCCTCACGTTTTACGTTAAGAACTTCAGAGGCTTCTGGCTATGAGACAGAATAATGCAAATTCAGTGGAAGGGAAAATACCAGCAGTAATTTGGGGAGAAAGGAAATTCAGTTATTTCTCAAAAATTCTAATGAAAAAAATAAATATAGGAAGATTAAAGGAAATGAAGAAAACTAAGGTATACTACACTCAGTTCTGACTCTGAAACCATTTCTTTCCACTAAACCATTCTGCTTTTTAATTTCTCTAACTTTTTTGTAAAACCTTCAAAATAATAGAAGCATAAGCTCTTACAACCTTATTTTACACACGAGAAAATTAAGGCCTGACCAAAAATGCTAAATGATATATTCAGGATATGTGCCAGTGGGCACAGGTAAAACTTGGCCGGTGCTAACCCTCTGGCTGACCAGCATAAATTGAGAGAACCAGGGGCTGCCCTTGATGACCCCTTGAGAGGCCCTAACCAAACAGATTAATTTTATTCATTAGGTAATACAGAAAAAAAAATCATAACAATTGGCAACAGGAAAAAACAACTCTTGTTTTAAGGATCATTATAGGTATAACACAAATTAGAATTGCTATGGTTGGAATGTGTTCCCCAAAGTTCATATATTGGAAACAATCCCTAAGGAACTATGTTGGGAAATGGGTCTACTAAAGAGGTGATTAGGTCAGGAGAGCTCTGCCCTCGTGAGTATATTAAAGTTATCACTGGAGTTCGTTAGTTAATTAGAAAGTAGACTTGTTATGAAAGTAAATTTGGCTCTCTCTTGCCCTCCTACCTTCCACCATGGGATGATACAGCATGAAGGCCCTCACCAGATGCCAGCGCCATGCTTTTGGACTTCCCAGCCTCCAGAACTGTGAGCCAAATAAATCCCCATTCTTTATAAATTATGCAGGCTCAGGTATTACGTTATAGTAGCAGAAAGTGGAGCTTGCTTCTCCCACTCTAGATCAATCAAATGAGGAGCTCTGCACCTAACCCTGCATTCTGGGTTATGTGAGACCCCATGCTCCAGGGGACTGACATTTCCAGGTCTTGAACTTATAGCTAGAACAAAGGGTGACCATTTTACTTACCTGGTTCTCATTTCTTATATCTACAAAGCATGTTCATCCTTCTATGTCATTCTCCACATAGATTCCCTCATCCTGCAGGATAAGACTGAAAATCTAAATGGAAACTATTCTGACGAGGACAATTATGGCTTGTCTGAAAGCTCAAGGGTCATCCCAATTCCCATTTACTTATGCAAATTGTTGGTTTTTCAAAACCAGACGTTTTTTCCTTGTAGAGCCAGCCCATCTTCTGGTATAGAGCAGAATATTGGACAAGCATCCTTTGCCGGACCTTCCAGCTTTGACTGAGAGACACAGTTTTAGGAATGGGACTTGATCTCTTATAATCTAATCTCTTAAGGCTAGCATACAGTGCCTTGGTGTGGTGGCATCTGCCACCAAGGCCAGTTCCAGGGATCTAGGTGCTAACTCTCAGCAGTCATACATTTTTCTACAAGCTTCTAGAAATATGTTTCCTCCTGCTCCAGAATTGGCTTTATTAACATCGAGAATTCAAGAAGTGTCCATGATCTCTCACTTGGACTTTCCTCATAAATTCCGCTTGCTGTTGGTGCTCCACCTGGACCTACTTTGTAAGGTTCTCTTAAATATATCTTCCTCATTGACTTCATGCTCATGCTATTGTGTTTTGCTGAAGTCTTTGGATGCATTTGCACAACTACAATATCAAAGTCCCTGATTCTCTCCACATTGCCAGATATCTTCTTGGAGTTTTTGGTTAATGATGACTTTGAAACCACGTGTGACTTGGGACTTGATAGTGTTTCCTAACGCAGAGGAACATCTTAGCCATAGTTGAAATCCTCCTCTCAGGGAGCTGGTTCTGCATCTCTAGGAAAAGAGCCTTGCATTTTGATCCCTTGCGACTTCCACCAAGAGCCAAGAACCTCTGCCACATAGATGGATCTCTGCCACCACCAATACCCCCTCCCTGCCTCACCTGCACTCAGTCCAAAGATCTCTACCAATCTGCAGAGACTGGGCTTACCAGCAAGGATTTTCAGCTCATTTGAGTAGACCCTAACTTATTATTTGAAGAAAAATGCCACTTTCTTTAGAAACTTGATATGTAAAGACTCTGGTTGGGCTAGGGATATAGTTCAGTTGGTAGAGTGCTTTTCTCACATGCACAAGGTGCTGGGTTCAATCCCCAGCACCACAAAAACAAAACAAAAGACTCTGGTCTATGGAGTCCCTTTTAAAATTTCTAATATCTTCTTTGAGACTTTTCTACAATTTGCCACCTGAAAAACTTGGACCACCCTTATCTGCACATGCTGGATTTTGTGTTAGATACCTCTAGGACTGAAAAGGTTTTCCCAGTGGTTCTGAAAGTAATTCCTACCATTTCTTCCAATTGTCACCTGAAGGCCCTGACCAGTCAGGGAGATTGTGACAGCCAGGCTAGGTCACGTCTGGATGTTCCTTAAGACACCATCTTAGTACATTTTCTGATGCTATCACAAAATCACCTGAGATTGGACACTTTATAAGGATTTATTCAGCTCACAGTTTTGAAGGCCTCAAGTCCAAGATCAGGTGGACCATTCAGCCTCTGCTGAGAGCCTCACAGAGTAGGAACATATACAGAAGAGATCTCATGGCAAGACAGGAAGTCAGAGAGATTCAGGGGAGGGCTTGCTCTTTTCTTAACAACTTACTCTCATGGTAACTAACTGGGGTCCCCTGAAAATGACATTAATCCCTTCCGAGGACAGAGCCCCCCAGTGATGAGGCCCCACTGCATGCTGCAGAACCACCCACAAGGCCCCACCTCTTAAAGGTTCTATTCCCTCAACACTGCCACACAGAGGGCGGAGCTTCTGGCTCATGTAAACCTTTGGGATACACACTCTCAGCACACCCAAGCCATACTAGACACCATCTTGATGGTGTGAGAGCAGGAATGTGAATCCTAGCTTCGTGTGTGCAAAGTCTGGATGCTTAACAGGATGGCAATGAGACGTGCTTCTCTGCCTTCAGGAGTCAACCCATCACCTCAGCCAACCCTTCAACTAATGATAACTCCACTGTCTGTCAACAACCTCTGCCAACTCTGTTACCCAGGCACTTCCATGGCCAATGCAAACAACTCTCTTTTTTTTTTATTACTAGAGATTGAACCAGGGGCATTTTACCATTGAGTTATTTACCCAACCCTTTTTATTTTTATTATGAGACAGAGTCTCACTAAGTTGCTTTAGATCCTTGCTAAGTTGCTAATGCTGGCCTCAAACTTGTGATCCTCCTATCTCAGGTTCCAAGTCACTAGGATTACAGACACGTGACACTGTGCCTAACTTAATGAAATGCAAGAGCAAGACTTCCCTCAGACCATAGTGTCTCAACCTCAACTATTAACATTTTGGGCTGGATAACTCTCTAAGGGGAAGGCTGTCCTTTGCATTATGAGATATTTAGCAACAACCCCAGCATCTACTGTGTAGGTCAGTAGCATCCTCTATGCCAGCTATGACAGACAAAAATGTTCCCAGATATCGACTGTCCAACACTCCTGGGGAAGAGAGTGGAGAATGTGGCAAATTCCCTTTGATTGAAAACCCGCTGCTCTTGAGTACCCATCCTTCCAGCTCTCTCCCCACATCTGAGCTGAAGTTACCAAGAAATTAAAGCTTCTGATGCAAAATCTGTCCCCGCTGTGGCACTTTGAAACACTGTGCTTGCAGGGATAGGCACCTGCCCTCTCACCATCTAGCTTAGTCCATTCCAACTTCTGTAACCAAGTACCATAGACTGGGTGGCGGATGAACAAGAGAAACTTATTTTATCTCAGTTCCAGAGGCTGGAAGCCCAAGTTCAGAGTGACAGGATGGTCAACGTGTTGGTCAGTTTTTTATCTCTTTAACCAAAACACCTGACGTGAACAAATTAAAGGAGGAAGGATTTATTTTGTCTCAGGGTTTCAGAAGGTTTAAGTCCATGGTCATCTGGCTCCATTGCCCTGGGGTTGAGGTGAGGCAGAACGTCATGGCGGAAGGGCAGGGTGGAGAAAAGCTGTCAGCTCTTAGCAGCCAGGAAGGTGGGTGGGTGGGGGGGGAGAGAGAGAGAGAGAAACAGAGAGAGAGAAACAGAGGAAGGGGACTGGGACAAGATATTGTCCCCAAGGGCATACCTCCAGTGACCTACTCTCTCCAAGTAGACCTGACCTAAAATCTCCAGGAATGTCAGAGCCCTCATGATCAAATCACTTCCCCAAAGCCCCACCTCTGAACATTTTGCCCTGGGGAACCAGCAGTCAACACATGAATCTTTGAAGGACACTTTATATCCAAGCCATAACAGTCAGGCTCTGGTGAGGGCTCTCTTTAGGTTTCTTTCCCTTGTATCCTCCTCACATGGCAAAGAGAGGGCAAGATTCAACAGTATGTTGATCAGGAATCCCTGTTAAAAGGACATTAATCCCATTTCTGAGGGCTGCAAGCTCATGGCTAAGACCCCATCTCATAATAGTTTCCCCCCAGGGGGCTAGAATTTCACCATAGGAATCTCAAGGGGAGGCACACACATTCACTCTATCACACCACTCTGTGCGTCATGATGTATAGGCCCTTTGGGGGGAACTCAGATGACCCCAAGTAGAGTTAGTTTTATCATTAGTCAGGAGAGTGTCTATCCTCACCCTCCCTGCTCCTATCCCAGCCTTCCAGGAGAGGGTATTCCTCCTCTTTCCTTGTAGGGCAGATACAGATCTGCCAAGGTCACTGGGAACAGCCTGGCCATGTCCTGCTGGGCTAGAATGCTGAGTTACTGTGGAACACATATTCTCACGACACTGTGAAGAGTAATTTGGAGTCTCTTTCATTGTACTTTCTTTTCTCCATTGACATTCAGTGGACAGTAATTCCAGGCACCAACAACCACTCTCTGTGCAGAGGGAAGGTGGTTTCCAAGCCTCTAGGGTCTGCCTGGATCCTGTTCCTGCCTCATTCTTGAAGAGCAAGAAAGCAAAGAGTGAGGAACTCCAAGGTTTTCTTTTCTCTTTACCTTGTAATCAATTGAATCTTTACTCTCAATTAGTCAAATTGTTCATTAGGTGCCAAGTAAGGGGTGTCTTGCAAACATTACCTCATCACTTCTGATGGCCACTTTGACACCCACCCTCACTTCCTCAGATGATGTGATCAGGTGAGCATTTGCCCAAGACTGAAGCTCTCAGAATCTCTTCCCTTGAGTTCAGAATCCGGGTTCTCTCTAGGTCCCGGGCCTGTAACCTATCAACCCAGCAGCCACTGAAGGCCATTTTGTTCCTCTCTGTGCCCCCAAAGTGAGGAAATACAGAGAACAAGAGAAGAATGAAGAAATACTTAGAGAAGGGCAGAGGTGAGTGGCCAAAAGGGGCCTCAAGTTCAAGTTCCAGCTCCCAGATCATTCCCAAGGCCAGGATACATCCTTGTCCCTGGGATTCCTGGCACACTCCTGGATCTTTACAACAACTTCCCATGTTTTACACAAGAGAGATTAAGTTGTTTTTATCTGAAAGACAATGGGAAAATGTTTGTTACTGAAACCCAATGTACAATTTGCAAACATTCTAGTTAGATGACCTATCTGTTGGCACCCACGTGGAATACATGCTTTACATTGCCACTGTAAAGACAATGACCTGATATTTACATGTAAGATAAAGATTTGGATGTAAATCTAAGATGGATTTCAAGAGAACTGTAGTCTAGTGTCTTTTCTTGGCCTTTTAGGGTCCCTACAGAAGGAAGAAGCTGGAAGTGAGAAACTGAGTGAGCCAGGTGAGTAAGCCAGGCTTACCCCAGGGGAGACTGAGCCTCGGTCTGGGTCTTGGGGACAGTATAGAGGTAAGAGATAAGAAAGCCTGGAAATGCAATGTCCAGAGTGAACCCAAGGCCAAGAAGTGTATGATGGTTATCAGAGCCCAGGGATCAGTACCCAGGGCTCATTCCTTGTCCACATTGTCCATTCCAGATGATGTGTTCATTCTTTGATACTTAGGGGGTTTTGTTTCGTTTTGTTTGGGTACCAAGGATTGAACTCTGGGGCACTTGGCTACTGAGCCACATCCCCAGCCCTATTCTGTATTTTATTTAGCGACAGGGTCTCACTGAGTTGCTTAGCACCTTGCTTTTGCCGAGGCTGACTTTGAACTCGCAATCCTCCTACCTCAGCGTGCCAAGCTGCTGGGATTACAAACGTGTGTCACTGCACCCAGCCGATACTTAGTGTTTTAGCATGTATTCAGCCAGTATTTATTGGATGTCTACCAGGTGTCAGGTAACTGTAGGCACCAAAATAAGATGGGAATGGCACCAGTTGTTTTTATAACAACCCATTTTGCATTGACCTCCAAAGTATTTTTACTTAAAGATGAAGGGAAAGTCCATTCAGCAACAATAGTGAAAGCTGCTATTTCTTTGGCCCTGTGCTAAGCACGGTCTAGGCCTTAACCTCATTTCATATGCACAAGGACCCTTTTGGGAGGGTACTGTTATTGTCTCCTTCTCACATACAAAGACACAGAGGGGCAGAAATGAAGGCTAACTCACCCAAAGTCACACAGTAGTTGGCAGAACCCTGACTGGGACACAGGCACTCTGTTCTCCGGAATCCTATGCTCTCCAAGGGTCACGCTGAGGTTCAGTCTCACCTGGTTGAGAATGAGCCCTCTCCTGGGAGGGACTGTGTGGAGACAAAGCCTGGATTCCCCCCAAAGTCCCAACCTTCAACATCCAGGCATTTACCCATGGAAATGCCAAGAAGGGCACCTCTGTGGCCAATTGTCTGGGCTCTCTTTTGAGAGATGAACTGCGTGGGCAATCCATCATTGGCTGACTGTGGCGCCGGCCGCCAGCTCTTGGTGCCTGCGCTTAACTCTATTAACATCATTTCGTTTTTTAGACTTTTCCTAATTAAGAAAGGTTCCCACCAGCAACAGCAAAAATCCTCACCACCTCTTTCATTATCCCAGCTTTTCTTCCCCTTAATTACTATTGAGCTCCTGGCTGATTAGATTAGTTTTTTTGAGGTGCTTTCTGAAATCTTGGGGAAATTATCTAAAAATCATGAAATCAATTCCCTTACGCTGTTTTAATCTTTTATGCCCTCTGCTCAAAGAGGGATGGGCAGACAAGTGCAGGCCCTCTGAGAAGTGTGCAGCCCTACACTGCTTGCCAGCCTTAGGGCCTTTGTGGACCATCTGGGTCAATTTCCTTCCAAGTAAATGAAATGCAAATAAAAATTCCAGCAGTTTTTCAGCTGCCGGCTGCCCAGCTGATTAGCATGACAGAGGCTGAGAGATGAGGCCTGACCCGGTGCACTTCCCCTGGTCTCATTAAGTTGTAACTCCACCGCCGCTGCATTCATGGTGTGTATTGACGCTGAAAGGCGTCTTTATCCAAAACTAGCTAAATTCACATTCAGAGTTTTTACTTGGAAGTCTTGCCTGCTTCAGCATCCACATGAAAGTGAACCTATTGTGGCTGGCTCATGTGTCCTGCTGATTCTGAAACAATCTGGAGCCTTCCCAAAAAATGTTTATTTCCCAAGTTTGTATCCTTCCATTTCACTCCCCCCGCACTCCAGCCTGGAAATGCTGGGGTGGGGGGGGAACACACAGTGTGGGGGGAGGTAGCCGTGAGCGTGGGAGGAATTCCCAGAGTCACATTTTTATGGATGCTGCAAAATGGGGATCTGTGAGAAGGATTTCAGCGGGGGGACTTCCAAGATCTGTTGGTATGGTGAAAGCTGCCAGTGCACCAGGGTTTTGCAAAGCCTTCTTACCTGGCCGGGCACATGGCTGCATCAACTCTTGTGGCTCTTGGCTCCTTGATCTCTCTTCTTTCATGAAGCATTTGAAGGGCAGTTTCCCCTCTTGATAGCCATTAGCCACCTATAGAAACGTATCATGTCAGTAGCTTGATTTATTGTAGGGTCCTCACTGTGTTAGGGTTGAAGCATTTGCAGACCAGGGAACCAACTGCTTGCTGTTGAGGTTGGAAGGTTCCAGGACTGTGTGTCCCTGCCCTCATTTTCATATTAGAGAAGGCTTCATGGGAGACAAGAGGTATTTATCTTTGGAAATTGAGAATGAAGGGAGAGGACACGAAAATTCGAGAGGGGGAAGAAGTCATTGTTATTTGTGATTCTCTGCTTGCCCCCTAAATGAAACATAATGATCAAAACCCAATCTGTGACCCTGTTGGGATTACAGCTGGGGAGAGAGCTTTGAAATTGAGTTTAATGAATGGTCTGGTTGACAATGACTTTCTTTTATGAAAGTAAAGCTTGTCCCTGTTTACAGATTCTGGTTAGCATTGCATTAACTGGGTATTTGTGGGTTTGCATGCAGTAAAAATTGTTGGGGTTCTTCAAAATGCACGCCTGAGATCGTCAGCAGTTCAGAAAAGTCTTTTTCTTTTTTTCTTTTCTTTTTTTGTAGTGCTAGAAATGGAACCAAGGGCCTCATGCATGCTGAGCAAGTGCTCTACCACTGAGCTACATCCCCAGCTCCATTTTCAATTTTATTTTAATACAGGATCTCACTAAGTTGCCAAGGTTGGCCTTGAACCTGTGATCCTACTGCCTCAGCCTCCCAAGTAGCTGGGATTACAGGCATACACCACCTCACCAAACTTGGAAAATACTCTTCAAACAAGTAAACAACATTGGACCTGTTGTAATGCTTTACTAGTCTATAAAACTATCTTAGCCTGGGCTGGGGTTGTGGCTCAGCGGTAAAGCACTCGTGAAGCACATGTGAGGCTCCAGGTTTGATCCTCAGCACCACATAAAAATAAATAAAATAAAGCTATTGTGTCCAACTACAACTAAAAAATAAATATTAAAAAAAAAGCTTGCTGATAAGTGAAAGGGCTCTGGACTAACAGGATTGAGAGACTCCCAGGAGCTACCGTACAGGGATTTCTGTCAGCACATAGAGGGCAGAAGCTCAGCTCAGAGGGCACAGCTCCGCCTATTGGAAGAGAAGAAAATGGGATTCAGCCATAGAACAGGGGATGCCAGCATGGCAGAGATCTGATGTCATCGGAGAGCGGCCGAGGAGAAAACTTCATCGGTGCCAGCGGCGACGGAAACAGTTGGTCCCCTGGTAGGGAGGGTGAGTCACAGATACCCGAGTCTCTCTCGCTTTGTCGTCGAGCCAGAGGCGAGGAGAGGGGCCGCCGCCCACGCCCGCAAGGTAGGAAGACCTGCGACCAACCTGCAGATCAGGCCCAGCGGTCTGCAGGCGTGGTAAGAGGGGCAGGGCAGAGCCACCGCCCGCGCTGGCAAGGTAAGCAGACCTGCGACAGACCTGTGGATCAGGCCCAGCGGCCTGCCAGCGTGGTACACACTTCACCCCAACTGGAGTAGGGGCAGAGCAGAGCCTTAGCCCGCGCCCAGATCAGGCCCAGCGGCTCGCCTGTGTGGTGGTCAAGTGACCCCAATTGGAGTGGGGGCGGAGCGGAACTGACACCCTTGCCCACAAGGTGGGCAGACCTGCGACCAACCTGCAGATCAGGCCTAGCGGTCCCCGGGCGTGGTAGGAGGGGCAGGGCAGAGCCTTCGCCCCCACCTGCAAGGTAGGCAGACCTGCGACAGAACAGCGGATCAGGCCCAGGGGTCCGCAGGCGTGGTAGACACCTCACACCAATTGGAGGAGGGGCAGAGCAGAGCCCCTGCCCGCACCTGCAAGGGAGAATTTTCAACTATACAAGAGCAACATAAATATATAGGGGGGGGGAAAAATTTCAAAAACACAACAGTTTCACCAAGAAGAAAGAAACGCAAGCAGTATGAAAAGACAAGGAAAGAAAGGACCACAAGCAATGCAGGTCAGCTCAACTTTAGAAGAGGTAACAGCTGCAGCAGATGGAATGTCAGATAAAGAATTCAGGATATATATGCTTCAGATGATCTGGAGTATCAAGGAAGAAATTAGACAGCAAAATCAGACAATGAAAGATCACTTTGACAAGGAATTACACAAACAAATCCAGGAAGCAAAGGATCAACTATACAGGGAGATAGAGGTTATAAAAAACAAACAAACAGAAATCCTAGAAATGCAGGAAGCAATAAACCAACTTAAAAACTCAATTGAGAGTACTACCAGCAGAGTAGAACACTTAGAAGATAGAACATCAGACAATGAAGACAAAGTATTTCAACTTGAAAAGAACATAGACAGCTCAGCAAGACTGTTAAGAAACCATGAGCAGAACATCCAAGAAATATGGGATAACATTAAGAGACCAAACTTAAGAGTCATTGGGATACAGGAAGGTATAGAACTCCATACCAAAGGAATGAGCAATTTATTTAATGAAATAATACGAGAAAACTTCCCAGACTTGAAGAATGAGACAGAATCCCAAATTCTAGAAGACTACAGGACGCCGAATGTGCAAAATTATAAGAGATCCACACCTAGACACATTATAATGAAGATGCCCAACATACAGAATAAGGAGAGAATTTTAAAAGCTACAAGAGAAAGGAAGCAGATTACATTTAGGGGCAAGCCAATCAGGATAACAGCTGATCTTTCAACACAGACTCTGAAAGCTAGAAGATCCTGGAATAACATATTTCAAACACTGAAAGAAAATGGGTTCCAACCAAGAATTGTGTATCCAGCGAAATTAAGCTTCAGGATGGAAGATGAAATTAAAACCTTCCACGACAAACAAAAGTTAAAAGAATATGCAGCTAGAAAACCATCTCTTCAAAACATCCTCAGCAAAACATTACAGGAAGAGGAAATGGAAAATAACAATGAAAACCAACAGTGGGAGGTAGGACAGTAAAGGGGGGGGAATAATCAAAGAGGAAAACAAACCATGTTTAGTAACATAAATAAACAAATATGGCTGGAACAACAACCCATATCTCAATAATAACCCTAAATGTTAATGGCTTAAACTCACCAATTAAGAGACACAGGCTAGTAGAATGGATCTCAAAACAAGACCCAACAATATGCTGCCTACAGGAGACACATTTGATAGGAAAAGACATACATAGGCTGAAGGTGAAAGGTTGGGAAAAATCATATCACTCATATGGACTTCGGAAAAAAGCAGGAGTGTCCATACTCATATCAAATAAAATAGATTTCAAGCCAAAGTTAATCAAAAGGGATAAAGAGGGACACTACATACTGCTTAAGGGAACCATACACCAACAAGACATAACAATCATAAATATATATGCCCCAAACAATGGCGCAGCTATGTTCATCAAACAAACTCTTCTCAAGTTCAAGAGTCTAATAGACCACCATACAATAATCATGGGAGACTTCAACACACCTCTCTCGCCACTGGACAGATCTTCCAAACAAAAGTTGAATAAGGAAACTATAGAACTCAATAACACAATTAATAACCTAGATTTAATTGACATATATAGAATATACCACCCAACATCAAGCAGTTACACTTTTTTCTCAGCAGCACATGGATCCTTCTCAAAAATAGATCATATATTATGTCACAGGGCAACGCTTAGACAATATAAAGGAGTAGAGATAATACCATGCATCCTATCTGACCATAATGGAATGAAACTGAAAATCAACGATAAAAGAAGGAAGGAAAAAGCATACATCACTTGGAGAATGAACAATAGGTTACTGAATGATCAATGGGTTATAGAAGACATCAAGGAGGAAATTAAAAAATTCTTAGAGATTAATGAAAACACAGACACAACATATCGGAATCTGTGGGACACATTGAAAGCAGTTCTAAGAGGAAAATCCATTGCTTGGAGTTCATTCCTTAAAAAAGAAAAAACCAACAAATAAATGATCTCATGCTTCATCTCAAAATCCTAGAAAAAGAAGAGCAAAACAACAGCAAAAGAAGTAGAAGGCAAGAAATAATTAAAATCAGAGCTGAAATTAATGAAATCGAAACAAAAGAAACAATTGAAAAAATTGACAAAACTAAAAGTTGGTTCTTTGAAAAAATAAACAAAATCGACAGACCCTTAGCGATGCTAGCGAAGAGAAGAAGAGAGAGAACTCAAATTACTAGCATACGGGATGAAAAAGGCAATATCACAACAGACACTTCAGAAATACAGAAGATAATCAAAAATTATTTTGAATCCTTATACTCCAATAAATTAGAAGATAGTGAAGGCATCGATAAATTTCTGAAGTCATATGATCTGCCCAGATTGAGTCAGGAGGATATAGACAACCTAAACAGACCAATATCAATTGAGGAAATAGAAGAAACCATCAAAAGACTACCAACTAAGAAAAGCCCAGGACCGGATGGGTATACAGCAGAATTTTACAAAACCTTTAAAGAGGAACTAATACCAATACTTTTCAAGCTACTTCAGGAAATAGAAAAAGAGGGAGAACTTCCAAATTCATTCTACGAGGCCAACATCACCCTGATACCTAAACCAGACAAAGACACTTCAAAGAAAGAAAACTTCAGACCAATATCTCTAATGAACCTAGATGCAAAAATCCTCAATAAAATTCTGGCGAACCGGATACAAAAACATATCAAAAAAATTGTGCACCGTGATCAAGTAGGATTCATCCCTGGGATGCAAGGCTGGTTCAATATACGGAAATCAATAAATGTTATTCACCACATCAATAGACTTAAAAATAAGAACCATATGATCATCTCGATAGATGCGGAAAAAGCATTCGACAAAGTACAGCATCCCTTTATGTTCAAAACTCTAGAAAAACTAGGGATAACAGGAACATACCTCAATATTGTAAAAGCAATCTATGCTAAGCCTCAGGCTAGCATCATTCTGAATGGAGAAAAATTGAAGGCATTCCCTCTAAAATCTGGAACAAGACAGGGATGCCCTCTCTCACCACTTCTGTTCAACATAGTTCTCGAAACACTGGCCACAGCAATTAGACAGACGAAAGAAATTAAAGGCATAAAAATAGGAAAAGAAGAACTTAAATTATCACTATTTGCAGATGATATGATTCTATACCTAGCAGACCCAAAAGGCTCTACAAAGAAACTATTAGAGCTAATAAATGAATTCAGCAAAGTGGCAGGATATAAAATCAACACGCATAAATCAAAGGCATTCCTGTATATCAGCGACAAATCCTCTGAAATGGAAATGAGGACAACCACTCCATTCACAATATCTTCAAAAAAAAAAAAATACTTGGGAATCAACCTAACAAAAGAGGTGAAAGACTTATACAATGAAAACTACAGAACCCTAAAGAGAGAAATAGAAGAAGATCTTAGAAGATGGAAAAATATACCCTGTTCATGGATAGGCAGAACTAACATCATCAAAATGGCGATATTACCAAAAGTTCTCTATAGGTTTAATGCAATGCCAATCAAAATCCCAAAGGCATTTCTTGTAGAAATAGAGAAAGCAATCATGAAATTCATATGGAAAAATAAAAGACCTAGAATAGCAAAAACAATGCTAAGCAGGAAGTGTGAATCAGGCGGTATAGCGATACCAGACTTCAAACTATACTACAGAGCAATAGTAACAAAAACAGCATGGTACTGGTACCAAAACAGGCGGGTGGACCAATGGTACAGAATAGAGGACACAGAAACCAATCCACAAAACTACAACTATCTTATATTTGATAAAGGGGCTAAAAGCATGCAATGGAGGAAGGATAGCATCTTCAACAAATGGTGCTGGGAAAACTGGAAATCCATATGCAACAAAATGAAACTGAATCCCTTTCTCTCGCCATGCACAAAAGTTAATTCAAAATGGATCAAGGAGCTTGATATCAAATCAGAGACACGCCGTCTGATAGAAGAAAAAGTTGGCTACGATCTACATACTGTGGGGTCGGGCTCCAAATTCCTCAATAGGACACCCATAGCACAAAAGTTAATAACTAGAATCAACAAATGGGACTTACTCAAACTAAAAAGTTTTTTCTCAGCTAAAGAAACAATAAGAGAGGTAAATAGAGAGCCTACATCCTGGGAACAAATCTTTACTCCTCACACTTCAGACAGAGCCCTAATATCCAGAGTATACAAAGAACTCCAAAAATTAGACAATAAGATAACTAACAACCCAATCAACAAATGGGCCAAGGACCTGAACAGACACTTCTCAGAGGAGGACATACAATCAATCAACAAGTACATGAAAAAATGCTCACCATCTCTAGCAGTCAGAGAAATGCAAATCAAAACCACCCTAAGATACCATCTCACTCCAGTAAGATTGGCAGCCATCATGAAGTCAAACAACAACAAGTGCTGGCGAGGATGTGGGGAAAAGGGTACACTTGTACATTGCTGGTGGGACTGCAAATTGGTGCAGCCAATTTGGAAAGCAGTATGGAGATTTCTTGGAAAGCTGGGAATGGAGCCACCATTTGACCCAGCTATTCCCCTTCTTGGTCTATTCCCTAAAGACCTAAAAAGAGCATGCTACAGGGACACTGCTACATCGATGTTCATAGCAGCTCAATTCACAATAGCAAGACTTTGGAACCAACCCAGATGCCCTTCAATAGACGAATGGATTAAAAAAATGTGGCATTTATACACAATGGAGTATTACTCTGCATTAAAAAATGACAAAATCATAGAATTTGCAGGGAAATGGATGGCACTAGAGCAGATTATGCTAAGTGAAGCTAGCCAATCCCTAAAAAGCAAATGCCAAATGTCTCCTTTGATATAAGGAGAGTAACTAAGAACAGAGTAGGGACGAAGAGCATGAGAAGAAGATTAACATTAAACAGAGATGAGAGGTGGGAGGGAAAGGGAGAGAAAAGGGAAATTGCATGGAAATGGAAGGAGACCCTCAGGGTTATACAAAAGAACATACAAGAGGGAATGAGGGGAAAGGGAAAAATAATACAAGGGGGAGAAATGAAGGTCAATAGGGGGGGTAGAGAGAGAAGAAGGGTGGGGAGGGGAGGGGAGGGGGGATAGTAGAGGATAGGAAAGGCAGCAGAACACAACAGACACTAGTATGGCAATATGTAAATCAATGGATGTGTAATTGATGTGATTCTGCAATCTGTATATGGGCTAAAAATGGGAGTTCATAACTCACTTGAAGCAAAGTGTGAAAGATGATATATCAAGAACTATGTAATGTTTTGAACAACCAACAATAAAAAAAAAAAAAAAAAAAAAAAAAAAAAAGCTTATCTTACCCTTTTGCCCATAGACTCTGTGCTAAGGACACAGCATTTAATATTTTTTAAATTAAATTCATTTTCTACACTCAATTTTCTTTTAGGGCCATTTTAACAGCTCAAGGCCTACGTCAGCAGGTTGGCCCCTTTGTGGGTTGGCTCAGATTCCCTTGGCTATTGATGAAAACATTTTGTTTCCTCTTCAGGAAGGAGTGGGTGAATCAAAGAGAGAAACTGACCATCCAGGATAACTGGGCAGAAGGATGTCAGATTTGTTCAGCTTTGCTATGACCAGCACGGCTCATAGGCTTGTACCTGTATAGTAGCAAGAGAGAGAGAGAGAGAGAGAGAGAGAGAGAGAGAGAGAGAGAGAGAGAGAGAATACCAGGATATGGGTTTGGTAGAAGAAAAGGGACAGCCCAAAGTAGCCAGGCCATCTTCCCACAGGTTGCAATTCAGTACCTTCAGGATTGTGGGTTGAGGCAGGATTGAGGGTCTGATGGCTGACTGTAGAAATTATGATAAGGGTAGATAACCCCAGTGAGCTTGCCTGGCTGGCCACCTAACTGACTAGATGTTGCTTTCTAGAAGCTCGCCAGACCTGTGCACCAGAAATATCTTATACAAAGGTGTTCCTTCTTATAATCCTTGTCATTCTTCACAATGACCCTGAAAGTTATGGGGACATAATTTTTATGGAAAGCTTCATTTCGTAGATCAGAGAATGAAGGCTCAGAGCTGATGCCACAGAGCTGGGGTTGGAACCAGCTCCTGACCCAGGAGCCCATACTCTCCCTAATACACTCTGCTGTCTCCCCCACACCACCTATGACATGTTTCCCATTTTCAGCTGAAATGTGGAACAATTATATCTCTCAAAAAAATAAAATGATGGACCATAGGTGCTACAGACAGGTGGCATGAAGGTATATATATCTCTTCGATGCTCCCTGCCATGGGCTGTTGGTGGTGCCCAAAATAATGTCTGCTCAGCCAGAATGCCAAAGATTATGACTTTGGGGCTAGAAAAGATGAAGGCTAGAAAAACAATAAATGCCTCTCAGTGCCTTTCTCCAGTTCCACAGGGTACTGCACACTGGGAATGTGGCCTGGACTGAGGCTTCAGGGTTGTAGTCAAAGCTGGGCTTTGGATTTTTTTATTTTCCCCAAAATCCAGGTTACAGGCACAAGGGACCCAGCTTCCAGGCCACAGCTCTGCCATACCCTGCCCCATCCTACTCTCAAGACCTGGAGGAGATGATCCTACAGTGGGTCAGTGAGAGTCATCACTTGCCATGTCATTGGAGCAGATAACCAGCTCTGTCCCAGTTTTGATCATATGAAATCACAGTGTGTTAAATAAGAAACCAGGAATAGTGATAGGATGACAATATGCTAGGCAATGATGGTGGTAGTCCCCCCTTATCTACAGGGGATAAATTTGAAGACCCCAGGGGATTCCTGCAATCATGGATAGTACCAAACATTATATTTACTATGCATTTTCCTATACAGACATATCTGTGATAAACGTTTATAAATTAGGCACAATAAAAGATTAATAACAACAACAATAAAGTAGAACAACTATAACAATATACTGAAATAAAAGTTATGGGAATATGGTCAGTCTCTCTTTCAACATATCTTATTGTACTGTACTCACCTTTCTTGTGATACAATGCCTACATGATGAGATAAAATGAGGTGAATGTTGTAGGCACTATGATGTAGGGTCAGACTACTAAGTAGAAGTTATGTGAGGACAAGCCGTGTGATACCACAACAATTGATCTGATCACTGAGATGACTACTAAGTGACTAAGAGTGAGTAGCATATACAGCATGGATACACTAGACAAAGAGAAAATTCATATCTCAGGCATGATGGAGCAGGACAGCTCAAGCTTTCATCATGCTACTCAGAATAGCACACAATTTAAAACTTACGAATTGTTTATTTCTGGAATTTTTCACTTAATATCTTTGGGCCACAGTTAACTTTAGGTGATTGAAAAGAGCAGAAAACAAAAGCACAAAAATGAGAGGACTCCTGTAAATACTTTACAACTATCTTGGCTTTTAAACAAGTAAAAGGGGCCATTACGGATCCAGTGTCAACTATTCCATGGACTACCTTGCTTTTCAAAGTGTGGTCCATGGCTGAGCATGGTGGTACACAACTGTAATCCCAGTAATCCCAGCAACTCAGGAAGCTGAGGCAGGAGAATCACAAATTCGAGGCTAGCCTCAGCTACTTAGCACAACCCTGTCTCAAAATTTAAAAATAAATAAGTAAAATAAAAAGGGTTGGGAATAGAGGTCTGTGGTAAAGCACCCTGGCTTCAATCCCCAGTAACAAATAAATTAATAGCTTGGTCCATGGATCTACAGCATCAGCCTCATCTAGGATCTTTTAGAAGAGCAGACTGTTTTAGTCAGGTTTTTTGTTCCTTTGTTTTTGTCACTGTGACCTGACAAGAACAACTTGGAGGAGCTAAAGTTTATTTTGGATCATGGTTTCAGAGGTCTCAGTCGATAGACGGCTGACTCCATAGCTTTGAGCCAAAGATGAGGCAGAACATTATGGCAAAAGGGTATGCTCAGGGCATGGCCACCAGGAAGCAAAGAGAGAGCTCTGCTCACCAGAGACAAAATATAAACTCCAAAGGCACGTCCCCAGTGACCTGCGTCCTCCAGCCACACCTACTTACCTACAGTTACTGCTCAATTAATCCGTATCAGTGGATTAAGCCATTGACTAGTCATTGACTAGGCTTAGGTTATGCTAAGTAGCTGAGGCTAGCCTCTCATTTTACCTCTGAACACTCTTGCATTGTCTCACACATGAGCTTTTGGGGGGATACCACATGCCTAAACCATAACACAGACTCTTGAGCTCCACCTCAGTCTTAGTAAAGTTAATCTGCATTTTAACAAGATTTCTAGGCAGTTCATATGCATATTAAAGTTTTAGAAGCACTGGTATAGGGCTTTCTATAAGTCTGAGATACAAGAAATTACGTTTTTTTCCTCAAGATTTTTAACTCAAATGAGACTAGACATGTATGAGCACTGGGCAAACTTCTTGAATTATGTTTCATTTGTGCATGGTAATAAGGGTTTTCAAAACAATTAAGACTTGTTATCCCTCTCTAGCTTTTATGAGTACAAAGAAGCTTTTATCTAGCAACATCTAAGCAAGAGTAGAAAACTAATATAGATGGAGCATCACTTATCCAAAATGCTGGGGACCAGAAATGGTTTGAATTTGAGATTTAAAAAAAAAAATTGAGATACTTATATATACATAGTGTGAGACTTGGGATGGGACCCAAGTCTAGGCATAAAATTCATTTTTGTCTAACATACACCTTGAACACCAGTGTGGAGGGAATTTTATACAATATTTTAAATAGTTTTATGCATAAAATATTCTTTTTTATTCTAATTTGTTATACACGATGGCAGAATGCAATTCATTTCATATTACACATAAAGAGCACAATTTTTCAAGTTACTGCTTGTACACAAAGTATTTTCACACCATTTGTGTCTTCATACATGTACTTAGGGAAATGATGTCTAACTCGTTCCACCATCTTTCCTACCTCCTTACCCCCTGCTTTTCCCTCCCTCCCCTTTGCCCTATCTAAATTCCTCCATTCCTCCCAAGCTACCCCACCATCACCATTATGAGTCAGCATCCTCATATCAAATAAAACTTTCGGCCTTTGTTTTTTGGGGATTGGCTTGCTTTACTTAGCATTATATTCTCCAACTTCATCCATTTACCTGCAAATGCCATGATTTTATTCTCTTTTAATGCTGATAATGTTCTATTGTGTATGTATACCAAAGTTTCTCTATCCATTCATCTACTGAAGGGCATCTGGGTTGGTTCCATAATTTAGCTATTGTGAATTGTGCTGCTATAAACATTGATGTGGCTGTGTCCCTGTAGTATGCTGTTTTTAAGCCCTTTGGGTATAAACTGAGGAGTAGGATAGCTGGATCAAATGGTGGGCCCATTCCCAGTTTTCCAGGGAATCTCCATACTGCTTTCCAGATTGGCTGCACCAATTTGCAGTCCCACCAGCAATGTATGAGTGTGTCTTTCCCCCCACATCCTTGTCAACACTTATTGTTGTTTGTATTCTTGATAGCTGACATTCTGACTGGAGAGAGATGAAATCCTAGAGTAGTTTTGATTTGCATTTCTCTAATAGCTAGAAATGTTGAACATTTTTTCATGTTTGTTGATTGATTATATATCCTCTTCTGAGAAGTGTCTGTTCAGTTCCTTGGCCTATTTATTGATTCGGTTATTTGTTTTTGTGGTGTTAAGGTTTTTGCGTGCTTTATATATCCTAGAGATTAGTGCTCTATCTGATGTGCTTGTGGTAAATATTTGCTTCCATTCTGTAGGCTCTCTATTCACCTTACTGATTGCTTCTTTTGCTGAGAAGAAGCTTCTTAGTTTGAATCCATCTCATTTATTGATTCTTGGCTTTAATTCTTGCACTATAGGAGTTTTATTAAGAAAGTTGGGGCCTAATCCGACATGATGGAGATGGGCCTACTTTTCCTTCCATTAGGTGTAAGGTCTCTGGTTTAATTCCTAGGTCCTTGATCCACTTTGAGTTGAGTTTTGTGCATGGTGAGAGATAGAGGTTTAATTTCGTTTTGTTACATACTGCAGTCCGGCTGCAGCAAAATAACGGGGGGGGGGGGGGGGGGGGCGGGTGACGAGCAACTTGTGTAGATTGATACAGCAGGAGTAGGAGCCATTTATTGTAGGACAGGAGGGGTATATATACATTCCACACAGCTTATCTTAATTAACATAAACTAGATACAGCAGTCAACCAATAAGGAATCTCCACACTTAATGGCTCGCTGGCGTGTCTTCACAAACCACTCCCTCTGGCAAAATGCCAGGCGCCATCCAGACTTGTTTACAGACTCTAACATTTGCCAGGCACCATCCTGACTTGTTTACAGACTCTAACAGTTACATGTGGATGTCCAGTTTTCCCGGCACTGTTTGTTGAAGAGGCTATCCATAAAATATTCTTATAGTGTGAAATTTTCTGCTTGTGGCATTGTGTCAGTGCTCAAAATGTTTCAGATTTGGGGGCATTCCAGATTTTAGATTTTCAGATCAGGGAGGTACATACTATATACTCTTGAATATCTTCAAATGTGTACTGTATGATGTATCTTATGTCATCTTTCGCAACAATCCTGTGGCCTGGACATTACTTTTTGCTAACTCTGTGTTACAAGAAAAAACAAAAACAAACAAAAAACTCCACCAAAGACCAAAAGAACTAGATTCCATAGTTCTATGCTGGGATTTGAACCCAGGTCTTACTGATTTCAATGCTCTGACCCTCCCAGCTGCTGAGCCAAGAAATTTAAAATGTGCCAAAATCATATGCGTTATCTGGAAGGAAAATGTTTTAAGGCCAAATAAAAAGCACAATTGTATATTTACATCCCTATCACATCATATCATGGGAAGAGCAACAAATGAGATGTTTGGTTTTTGTTTTTTTTTTTTTTAACAATAATGTTAATCAGGTTGTTGTTTAAGAAATTTAGAGCTTAAGGAAATGACTGACTTAGATCTTAAAGGAAAAAAACTGAGAAAGAAGACATTGTTTGTGGCTGCAGTTAATCTACCTAGATGTCCTGGGACAGAGTAACAGAAACACAGTGTGATTGTTGTAATAACAAGAAGGCATGAGCTAAAGCTAAGGAAGACTTTGGACGTCGTCATCAAGATCATCAGCAGTAGGTACCACGACATCAGGAAGCTTAGAACTTTGTCTTATGAGATAGAAGCAAAATGAGCAAGAGGGAGAATACCCGGCAACCAGCAGCTTTGATCATTAAATCATAATCAAGAGGGCACCTGTCTTCCAACTTCAGCGTTAGTGGGGCTGGGTACTGACTTTGAATAAATACTTGCTTGGACATTTTCCTCTTGATGGTTTTTGGAAAGAACATGGTTTCTTGGGCTAGAACCATCTTGACTTCCAGAGAGTATCTTACATTCTCACTACATTGGTCAGTGTAAGAATTCCCCTTTGAGCTGGATGTAACTGTGGGTAATTTTTTTTCAAAATAAATAATCATATAAAACAAACGCACCAGGTGCAGCAGCACATACCTGTAATCCCCACGACTCAGAAGGCTGAGGCCAGAAGATCACAAGTTCAAGGCCAGCCTTAGCAACTTAGCAAGGCCCTAAGCAACTTACTGAGACCCTGTCTCAAAATAAAAAGGGCTGGGGATAAGACTCAGTGGTAAAGCACCCTTGGTTAACTCCCCCAAAACAAAACAAAAACTCTGTATTCAATTTAGGAAGCCCAAAGAAGGTTTCCTTCAGTGCAATTAGGCAAAGTACCAGTCTTCCATGAAGATTCTGTTCAAATTCCACCAATCAAGAAGCATAATATTTTAAAACTAACCTACTAAAATATAGTTTGAAAGAGAGAAAAAGGTAGCTTGACATTTGCCGGGCCATGTGAAAGGACTGTCAGACCACAGGTTGATGAGGACAATATGCCCAAGGTGATGATAACTGATTCTTTCTCAAAACACTTAAAGACATTGATTTTGCTCAAATTCCAGGTTAGAAAATCCCCCATCTCTCTATTTTTCCTTTCCAACATGCCTTACTCTCTATTTCATATCAGTCTCCTCTTTAATGTCCCAGTGCCCTCCTAGTAACTTCTAGGTACTGGGAGATCTTCGATGCAGCAAATCTCCAAATTTATCCTTCCACTAAGCACCCAGGGCCCAAGAGACACTCTCTTTTCTTTTTGTTCACTCCATTCAAACTCCTGTTTTGCAGCAATGCAAATCTCAATTAAGTGTCCAGAAATCAACCAGCCTGATTCACTAAACCAGACCAATTCACTCAAGATGTGATGGATTGATAACCCCATAAACATCCCATTGCCATTTGCATTGTAAAATAGTATCTTATACACCTACTGAATCTCTATTTGCAACCTTGGGAAGGAGAGATATTTTTGGGTTGTTTGTTTGTTTAGTGTGTAACTTGGAATGTCATAGAAAAGATCAATCTTTTTTTTTTTTTTTTACCATTGATAATCTGTTGATTAGTTGAGTTAAAATCTCTGGTCCTGCACTATTACCATGGCCATATGCCTGATTAGGCTGGGCCCTGCCTTGGGTAGAGCAATCTGATGGCACAAACACTTTCTCTGAGCTTGGCTGCTGTATACAATCCCTGCAAATCCAGAACTGAACTGAGCAGTTCCTAGTTCCAGTTTGTCTCAACCCACCTGAACAAAGTGCCCCAAGCAACCAGTTCAGCTACATTTAGGCCACTTCTTGGGTGGCATTTAGCAAAATCTCTGATTTGGACACTAACCTTCCTGATACCTGCCTTCTACCTCCTCATAGATTCTGTGATAGCCTTTTAACCCTCGGAAAAGTAGATTCAGTTCCACTTCCAAGACTCTGGGCTCTGGGCATAGCAAATGCAAAGAACCCAGATGAGCTGCTCTTTGAAGAGTAATTCTCTTTGGAGTATTTTTTTTAATCATTGCTAACATTCATTTACTGAGCATCTATTAACTGACAAGCACTATGTCAAGTATCTCTGCATTAATTCTGCTTAGGAAATATCATTTTCCTTGTTTTACAAATAAAGTAACAAGACTCAGAGAAGTTAAGCAATTTACCTCAGGTGCCACTGCTAATAGAGCAGAGCCAAGGCTTGAATTCATATCTCGGTCTTAAGCCCTTATTTTTACCAACTACAATGCAGTTTGTGTAGTAAAAGGAATGTCGTCATAGAATCATTTCACCAGGATGGCCAACTTATTCAGATGTGTCAGGCTCAAAGCCTAGGGCTCACAATACTTTTAGAGGCCCATGAAAATGTTTTAATTAGTTTTAAAATAAAAGTTAGAAGTTAACTTTTAGACTAAAAAAAAAAGTTTTCATATATGTTAATACATTCCTCTTTATACTACATTGTGAAACAAAAAAAAAATATATATATATATATATATATATATATATATATATATATATATATATATATATATATATATTTATGGTTGAAGAGATCCACAAAAGTAAAAGCACCAAGGGCCATGAAAATCCTCTTGCAGCTTAGAAGTGATGTCCCCTAGCAGGTTTTGCTGTTCTGCCACCTGCATCATTGTCAACTTCATGAAGAGCCTCAGAAGAGGTATACTTTTATTTTCTCTAGTGTCAGAGAAAAATAGATGAATAGAGAAGCTCAGTGAGTTAGTCAGGGTTCTCCAGAGAAACAGAACCAATAGGATATGTGTAGATATATACAAAAGAAGATGGAGTATGGCACTGGCTCATGTGATTATGGAGGCTGAGAAGTTCCACCATCTGCCATCTGCAAGCTGGAGACCCAGGAGAGCCAGTGGTGTGGTTCAGGCCAAGGTTGAAGGCCTAAGAACTGAAGTAATTGCTAGAATAAGCCACTGAGTTCCACGGTTCAAGAACCAGGAGCACCAAAGTCCAAGGGCAAGAGGAGGTGGATGCCCCAGCTCAATATGGGAGAGCAAACTCACCCTACCTTCGGCTTTTGTGTTCCGTGTGGGTCCTGAGCATTTTTATGGAGCCTGTTCACAATGGTCAAGGTGAATCTTCTTTACTCAGTTCACAGATTTAAATATCAGCCTCTCCCTGAAACACTCTCACAGATACCCCAGAAACAACATTTTGCCAGCTACCAGGGCAAACCTTATGCCAGGGAAGTCAACACACCTAAAATTAACCATCACATTAAATAATTCTCTCAGTCAGGGGGTTAAAGGAGGGAGCCTGATGGGTGTGGCAGGAGCTTGGTGGCCCTCACTAGAACAAGTAAGTCTCAGGGCTATCAGATCACATGGGTTTGTAAATTATACCCCTGGTTGGAAATTTGAAGACCAATAGTTTGCACCTTCTCCCCATCCAGGCAAGTCTGATCTGCTGCAAGATCAATCAGATCAGGGTCTTGCGGCCATGTGCCATCAGCTTGTAGACAGTGGGACAGGTAAATGGCTCTGTGCAGACAGTTCTGACCCAAGAGCAGGTCAGAATGTTTCCATCCTTCCAACTTGCTGGCACAGGTGAGGACTGGTCACTCAAGCCAGATTGTCCTCTGCTTCTCAGAGAGAGGTCCCCCCAAAAAGGCTTGTGTCTTAATTTTCTTCAGGGAGTAATATCTTTGATGGCACCAGCTGCCTGACAATTTCCTTTGAGAACTCTTGGCTAACATTAAAGAATTTTTATGCAAACAGTAAACTCTAGCCTAGAAAAGGCCAACCTGAGTCCAAATTATCTTTTGTTCCTTCCTCTCTCTTTTTCTTTAACCTAACGGATACTGCTCCAAGTTTTAATGGCAATTTTCAGTGGCACATAATAAGGATGTTGAAAGAAGTGGGATGAGGTCATGCTGGTTCCCTGACACTCATGGTCACAGGGAAATATTCATGCAAGGGCCTCCCACTTTCCATGAACTCCCTTTAGATAAATGCTCAAGGTATGATAATTTAACATATAACATTTTGCAAACCAAAGAACATGTTCAGTATACCAAGGGGTTGACTTTTTATCTGAATTCAGAGATCATTTCTTTGATCTCTGGGACACAGATTCCATTCTCTAAGATCAGGGTGCCTTGCCTACTCTTATGTGCTTCATCAGTTTGGATTTTGATAAATCAAGTCCTCTCTAAATAGAACATGAGCGATTTCTAGTTTCTCCAGTTTGGCCCTGGGCTCTTAACCATCACAGCCATATAAAGTGTTAGGATGGGGCTCATCAACAGAAAGGTAATAGAACTGTATTTTAACACAGCAAAAACAAAACAAAACAAATCTAAGGCCAACATCTTACACTTGGGAAAGACAATCACATTCCTGACACGTTGTCTGAAAGGCATGTGGCCTTCGAGTTGTTTTTCCATATGTGGCACATAGCCAGCCCCTGGGCCCATCCTCTCTATTTTTAAAACAGCATCTCATTTCTGCATCCGGAGTTGAGGGCAGGCTGTGGTATGGTGACAAAGACACTGTTACCTAAAGAAGTTAATGTCCTACAGGATTAGCTTATTTCATTAATTCATGCAAAATATTTTATTGATCACCTGCAAAGTGTCAGGCACTCTGTTAGGTGTGGGATTCAACTGTGAAGAAGATGGACTAGTCCCTACCTGGTGGAGGATAAATACTAGGGGGTGGGAGGAGCAGAGTGAATATAACCAGTTTGGCCATCAAGACAGTGCCTAAAATGTGGGCTTCATTAGTCATTGGCCAGAAAGAGAGATACAATCTATTCTCAAGAGCTTTGGGCTAATAAGAAGGGTGAAGGACTGGTGGTCCCAGTCCCATCTGGAGGTTGGGACACAGAATGCATTCTCTACATTGTAATTTTTGCTTCCTAGCACATGGCACATGCAATCATTATTAATATATCTTGGACGTAGCCATGCTCCATATTCTTCTGAGGTTTCATATTAAGTTCCTTTACAAAAGTCACACAGCTAATAAATTGTGGAGCTAAGATTTAAACTTTATTGATCTTAATGGCTGAATTTTCTTTTACTTAGTGTTTTCCCTATTAGCTTTTAAAAACATTTTTATTATAATTATTAGCACATACTTTATAATTTTACAAAATAATAGGTTTCTTTGTGACATTTTCATACATCTTCCCTATTATCTTTCCCTATTAGCTTTTTAATTTCTTTTAATTAAAGTAACATGTAGACATAGTTTGATGGATTAATGTAGCTCTACAAGTCTTAAGGCATACTTCATGAACTTCATCTCCATTCCCCTTGAATATAATTCTTTATGCACATTTATATCTATATGTCTTCTTAGTTTTTTTTTTTTTTTTAGGCATTATCAGTTGACCTCTTTCTTGGGAAGGAAAATATTTACTTCTCTTTCCTTCTATTCTCTAAATATAATTGAAAAAAATACTTTGGCTAAAAAGTTCAGGTTTATATAGCTGTGACATCATGGCAAAGTGAGGAGTTGGGTAAATCTTCTCCCCTGAAAGCAAGAACAAAATTGGGTGAAATCATCAGAAATAACCATTTCAGAATGCTGGAACTCGATCCAAAGCATACAGAGCTTAAGAAACACTTACTAAAGAAAAACTATTGAAACTTGTATAAGAGCAGTGGAACTCTGTGGCACTTTGACCTCAGGTGGATACCTGCTAGTCCTCTGCTCTGCCCAGATCTAGTTTGGTAGATCCAAGGCAAAGCAAGCCATGAAAGCCAATAGCTTCACCGGGTGTTGTGGCAGGTTTGAAATAAATCACTGGGTCAGTCTTGAAGCAGGACAAGGAACTTTATTTGCTGGCAGGCTGAAGGGCAGTAACCAAATTAACTCTCCACCCTTCAACCCCCAAAGGGAGCTAAAGCACATCATTTTGGGGGGTGAGGGTGGGTACTGGGGATTGAACTCTGAAGTACTTAACCACAGAGCCACATCCACAGCCCCATTTTTTTTTTTTTTGTATTTTATTTAGAGACAGGATCTCATTAAGTTGCTTTCTACCTCGTTTTTGCTGAGGCTGGCAATCCTCCTGTCTCAGCCTCCCAAGCCACTGGGATTACAGGCATGCACCACCATGCCCAGCTAAAGCACATCTTTTATAGCCCAAAACCACAACAAAACCCTCAAGCAAAGTAGGAGGTACATCAAAATGACCCAGGTCTAACCCAGGCCAGGGTACATGGCACAAGAATACATTGCTCAGGAATAAAAGAAACATTTTTCAGCTGCTATGCATTGCCAAACAGGGTGTGCTTAGCAGCATGTGGGTTACAGAGGACGGGTTTTCACATGGGAGAAACAGTTCTTAAATGAAATGGAGTCTCAGAGTAAAACAGAGTTTGTCTGGTCAAGGCAAATATAGTTTGACCCACAACACAGGAAGCTGGTTTTATTGGGATAAAATATAGAAAAAGCCATTTCCTGAGCACAAAACAATAGTGATCCCAGTTCAAAAAAAAAAAAAGGCCCAATGTCAATGTCATAGCTAGTTTGTGGCTGGAGCAAATAATAGACTGTCAAACTGATAAAACTATAACTGAGAGATGGAGGGAAGGAGGCAACCATAACTACCTTGACAGTGTATCGTAAATCCCCGACAGTCTGCACAGCTGTACCTGTTTGCAAGGCTTTGTATGTGCTTAGAAGAGACCAGAGAAAGCCCTGGCTCTCTTTGTATCCCTGGCTAACTGTGAAACGTTGTGCACACACAGAGAAGAGACAAAAGGAGCTGGTGAAAAGCAAAGGTAATGACCTCAATTTTGAGTGTATTTCCAATGTCCCATATAGATCTGTTAACAAAAGTTGAAAATATTACAGTCGTAAGGTGTTTGAGTACAACTTTTAACAAATCACTGATGGATCACTATGTTACAAAGACACAGGGATGACCCTTAGGAAGCCAGGATTCAAGGTGAAAACAATTTAAGTTGAGCTGACAAGAGGCACCAGCAGCTGCCCATTGCAAGGGAAATCAGGCCAAGAATGTTATGGTTCACACCTGTAGCCCCAGCTACTCAGGAGGCTGAGGCAGGAGGATGACCTGAGCCCACAAGTTTGAGACCAGCCTGGGCAATATAATGAAAGCAAAATTTTTGTAAATTTACTAAAAAAGTAAAGTAAAATTTTTGAGGCCTAGAATATCTGGAAATATTTTTATTCTAATCTCACACTTGATTGAAATTTTTGCTGAGTATAAAGATCTAGATTTGAAATATCTTCCTTCAGAATTTAAAGTCATTATCTCATTAAAAAAAAAATCTCATTGGTCTTTTAGCTTACAGTGTGGCCGTTGAAATTTCAAAGCCATTCGACTCCTTATTCTTTATTTGGGCCTGGTAGGGATTTGTTCATAGTGTTCTACAGTTTTTTGTGGATGTCCTTTGGTAGGAGTCTGGTTTGGTTTTTTTTGGCATTAGTGCTTTCTGTGCCCTTTCAATTTATAAAACACATGTGTCATTCATGAGTTCATCTGATCCTTTTCCTCTGTTCTCTATAGATATCCGTTGTTTGGATATGGGATCTCCTAAATTAATCCTTGAGCTTTCTGATATATATTTTCTACTTTTCATCTCCTTAAATTTTTTTCTCTATTCCCTAGAAGTTTCCTCAGGTTACCTTTCAATTATTTTATGTAGTTTTTTATTATGTCATCTTACTTTTTAAAATAAGAATTTTGTGGTTACTGTTCTCTGAATGTTCTGGTCTTAATAGCATTCTGTCTTTTTTCATGTTTGAGGTGTCTTCTGTAGTAGTTCTGAGGGTCTCAATTATATTTTTGGAATTTCTGGCCCACTGCATAATTCCTGCATGTCTATGTTTTGGTTTTTTCTCCTTGTGCATTTTTTCTCCTTGTGCACTATCTTTCATATTTTATTTCCCCAGCATTCTGGTTGCTTGCTTGTTGTTATTTAAGTACATTTAAGATGTCCTTCAATGGATGAGTGGATAAAGAAAATGTGTGTGTGTATATATATATATATATATATATATATACACACACACACACACACACACACACACACACACAATGGAATATTACTCAGCCACAAAGAAGAATGTAGTAATTGTATTTGCTGGTAAATGGATGGAACTGGAGAATATCATGTTAAGAGAAATAAGCCAGTTTCCCAAAAACAAAGGCCATATGTTCTCTTTGATATGTTGATGCTAATCCAAAACAAAGGCAGGTGGAAAGGGGAAGAATAGAAATCCATTGGATTAGACAAAAGGGAATGGAGGCAAGGAAGTGGGGAGGGGAATAGGAAAGGCAGTAGAGTTAATTGGACATAATTTTCCTAGCCTTGTATTTGAATACATGACAGGTAACTCCACATAATACGCAACCACAAGAACGGGATCCTAAATAGAATAAGTTATACTCTCTGAATGTATAATTTGCTAAAATATGTTCTACTGTCGTGTATAATTAAAAAGAACAAATTTTTAAAAAGCTAATTAGAATCTCTGAGCATAAGGTTGAAGGTCTAAGTTTTCTTTGTGGGAGTGTTTGGTTGCAGATCCATTATGTCAGTATCTTTTGGACTTTTGTGCTATGGTCAGATTACCTTGAAAAGATCCTTTAAATATTTTGTGGATAATCCAAACCTGACTGCAAGTATTCTGACATTTCATCTCTTTGTTTTCAGTACAATGCCTATAATTTTGGGTAGAACCATTGCCTTCAGCCTGCACATGCTCTAAATAAAGCCTCCTGCAACTATCAGCATTGGGACAAAGATATCCCCTGTCTCATGAAAGAAAGAGGGATCAAATGCTTTGAAAACAGTGTTCAGCGAATCCTTCATAGCTTAGCTTCCCCTTTCCCTAGGATACATCTTGCCCTTGGTTCCTGAGGTTTGGGGATTTAGCAATGCAAATCAGCTGTTCCTTGGCTTCCCCATTTATAACTTGGAATTCAGCTTTATTCTGTTTGCTAAGCCACTTACTCATATTTCCAATTTCCAGCTTCCAAAACTTTGTTGCATTATCTCCTCTCCAACACTATCTATCCTTGATACAATATTATCACTTGATATAATTAATACTATCCATCCTTATAATTTTATACAATAAAAAGTCCTCTGTTATATTTTCAGAGGGTTTTTGATAGGAACTGGAATTAGACTAAATGTTCCATCCGTCTTCTTTTCAACCAGTTGAATGTTAGCCCCAAATATAAAAAACCAGTCAGAAATGTTCTAGCTTTCTAGAACCTAGTGGCCTTTATGAGAGTATTCACTATCTTTGGGTATTTCAAATTTAAAACAAAAATTGCAGGACAATGTTTAGTCTTTTATAAGCATGAGGTTCTCAGGGCTAGAGAGAGGAATATGAAGACATGGCCCTAACCAGCTTGTGAATACCACTAAGTCTTCCCTGTGCTTAGTTTTCAGCATCTGCAAAAAAGCACGTGTTAAAAACCCCTCCTCTTGTTATGTGGATCCAATGAGAAAACCCATCTCAAGGAGCTGCTACAAAGCAGTCTCTGAGACTGCAGAGGCTCATTCCCACCCTGACCTCCGCATAAATGGACTGTCATGCAGCATACGGAATTAAATGGGATGGTGAAAATGTTCTTTTAGAACCTGTGAAATCCATAAATGGTATCCTTCTAAAACCATTTTAGAAGGTTTTTCTCTGGATGTAGAATAATAAGATACATGATTGTGTGAACCTAAGCATAATATTCCAAAATATCACTCAGGGACATAACTAAAATTTGGGCAGTAAAAAACTCAGTTCATAATTTGTTGATCTTTAAATTTATTTTGATGACCACAGTGAAGAATAATTCTCCCATCACTGATCACTGTCAGAAAATGCTCTAAAGAGAAGAAGGAGGAGGAGGAGGAGGAGAAGGAGGAGGAGGAGGAGGAGGAGAAGTCATAAGTGAAACTGAACAACTTTTGTCAAACAATGCTACCGACTTGATCCACACACTAAATCTTGGGGGAATTGTTTCTGCAGTATATCCTGCAGGGAGACTGTCATATAAAGGGAAGCATGAGCATAGATCCAGTGCTGAGTTATGACATATCACTTTTTTAATGTTTCTGGAAATGGTACCAATTTCAAGACAAGACAAATTGGAGGTTAAAGCATCAGATAAGTTGGTATTGAGAAACCTTGGAATTGCTGTTATGATGTTGTCCTTAAATAACAGAACAAAGTTAATAGTAGAAGGGTTTGATTTAGAACTTTCACTCCTTTTTTTTTAAGGTTATTAACCTGTGTATATTGTGATAATAGATTAGAAAGAGCATCACAGTCAACAGATTTGGGTTCAAATTCCAGCTCTGACATTCATTAACTGGGCAACCTTGGAAAACTGTTTACTTAAATTCTAGGTACAGTGATTAATTCCCAGTAATGTTTTTAAAAATATCTTTGTGGAAAAAAATAATGACATAAGTTGCACATATTTAAGATGTACAATTTAAATTTTGACATATGCATATGCCATCATTATAAACAAGATAGTAAATATACCCATCTCTCCCAGAAGTTTCCTTGTGCCCCTTTGAATTCCCTGCACACCCATCCCTGGCCCTGGCCTCTGCATCTCCACCCCTAAGTAACCACTTAGTCATTTTCTATTACTAAACATTAGTTCCTCCCTCCCCATTTTAAAGCTTGGAATGTATTCCTAGTGAATCAATTCCTATATCATTATATAATCATCCTCTTTATCCTAATTCTGAAATTTTTTTGTTTGTAAATATATTTTGTCTGGTATTAATGTAACAATTCCAGGATTTTTTTTTCTTTTTCTTTCTTTCTTTCTTTTTTCTTTTGTGTGTGTGTGTGTGTGTGTGTGTGAGAGAGAGAGAGAGAGAGAGAGAGAGAGAGAGAGAGAGAGAAAGAGAGAGAGAGAGAGAGAGAGAGAGACTAAGAATTGAACCCAGGGTGCTTAACTACTGAGCTACATTGCTACATTCCCAGCCTTTTTTTTTTTTTTTTTTTTTAATTTTGAGACAGGGTCTTATTAAATTGCTGAAGATACCCTTGAACTTGTGATCCTCCTGCTCAGCCTCCCAAGTTGCTGGGATCACAGGTGTGCACTGCTAGGCTAGGCTCCAGCATTCTTTTGATTGGTTATCAGCATGCAATGTCTTTTCCATCTCTTTATTTTTAATCTAATTGTGTTTTAATGTCTAAAATGGAATTCTTGATGGAGTGTATAATTGAATCTTGCTTTTTAATCTACTTTAATAGTCTATGCCTTTTATTTGAGGTATTAGGCCATTTATATTTAATGAATATTCATATATTAGATATGAACATACGTGTTAATATTTGTTTTTAGTTTCTCCCATCTGTTCTTTTTACTTTTTTCTGATTCTTATATATTAATCAAATTTATTTTTTATTTTGGTACCAGGAATTGAACTCAGGAGCACTCCACCACTGAGCTACATCCTCAGCCCTATTTTGTATTTTATTTAGAGGCAGGGTCTCACTGAGTTGCTTTGCACCTTGATTTTGCTGAGGCTGGCTTTGAACTCATGATTCTCCTGCCTCAGCCTCCCAAGCTGCTGGGATTACAGGCATGTGCCACCATGACCAGTTATTAATTGAATATTTTTTAATGATTTTATTTTATTTCTTGTTGACTTAATAGCTATAATTTTATAGCATTGTTTTAATGGTTAATTTAATACTTGTAGTGTACTTGTTTAATTTATCACTTAAATCATCTACATTCAAGTCATACTACTTCACATAAAGCATAAGAACCTTACAAGAACATATTTTTCATTTCTCCCTTTCTGATTTTTATAGTTTCCACACAATTTATTTCTATACATTTTATGAAATCTACAGTGTATTATTATCTTTAAGTCAGTAGACTATATTTTTAATAAATTAAAAAAGAAGAGTCATTACAATTATTTATATAGTCATCTTTTCTGATGTTTTTCATTACTTTAGGTGGATCCATATTTCTGTTGAGTATCATTTTCTTTCTGCCCAAAGGGCTTTCTTTCAGCCTTCTTGTGTACTCTGCTGGTAATGAATTCTATCAGTTTTTGTATCTCTTTAAAAAAAAAGTCTATTCCACCTTTGTTTTTGAAAGATATTTTATTTTCACTAGTTTTATAAGGCAAGGTTTCCTTTTTTTAATTCAGTATTTTTTTAAAATTTTTTTTAAAGAGAGAGAGAGAGAATTTTAATATTTATTTTTTAGTTTTTGGCGGACACAACATCTTTGTTTGTATGTGGTGCTGAGGATCGAACCCAGGCCGCATGCATGCCAGGTGAGCGCACTACCGCTTGAGCCACATCCCCAGCCCTTAATTCAGTATTTTAAATATTTAGCTTCACCATCTTCTCATTTATACTCATATACAATTTTTGAAAAAAATCCAGTCACTCTTACTTTCTCTGTATGTAAATGACTTCTTTCTCTGGCTGCTTTACCACTTCATTTACTTTATCACTGATTTTGAGCCATTTGCTTACAAGGTGCCATAATGTAGTTTATTTCATGTTTCTTATGCTTGAGTTTAATTGAATATTATAGGTCAATAAACATTATAGTTACATTGTATCAACAAATCTGAGCACTTTCATCCATTGTTCCTTTGAGTATTTTTTATTTTAGGAAGGAAGTATCCCTCTTTTAGGAAATTCCAATTACATGAAGCTCAGGCCACTTAAAAGTCTCACAATTCACTGAGGCTTTTTCCATTTTTATCACACTCTTTTTTTTTTCTGTGCTTCCTTTGTTTCTGTCTATTCCTTCAAATTCTCTAATGTTTTCTTCTGAACTAATATGTCGTGAATCTTTTCAAATATACTTTTCATTTCAGACAGGGATGTTTTCATCACTAGAAGTTTAATTTTGGTGTAATTTAGTATTTTTCATATCTCTAACTTTCTGGATTATGGAATACAACTATAATTACTGTCTTAATATCCTTTTCTGCTAATTTATTTTAACGTCTATGTCAATTCTGGGTGAGTTTTGATGACTTTATTTTCCTCATTATTAATTCTTTTGTCATTTCTTTGCATGTCTGGTAATTTTGATTGGATGACAAACACCAAAATTTTTTCTTTGTTGTGTCCTATATATATTTATATTTCTGTAATTTCTTGGGCATTGATTTGGGATATAGTCAAGTTACTTAGAAACAGTTTGATCCTAGTAAATCTTTCTTTCAGGATGTGTTAAGCAATTCCATTGTCATGTTTAGTCCAGATTCTCCATTTCTGGGCAAGATCCTCCATAGTACTCCACCCAGTTTAAGAATGATGTTTCCCAACCTCGCTGGTGGGAACGAGTACTATCCCCATTCCTACATAAAAATTGGACACATGTATCCTGTTGGATGATGTCTAAGGAATGATGTAACTCCTACAGAACAGAGACAATCTTATTTATTTTTTAATTCTTAGGGCTTAGGATAGTATCTGACATATAATAGGTATACAATGCCTACTTTTTAGAGAAAGAGTAAGAATAATGGGGGGTAGAAAGAATAAAGAGACAGAGTCCACATCCTGTCCCACTTCAAGCAGCATGTCCATGAAAGGGAACTGAGGACAAGAGGAGGTGCAATAAAGAGGTCTCAGTTTGTGAAGCAAAGTCTCTGGATCTCAGTTTCCTTATCTGTATAGTGGGAAGAACAACCCTAACACTGTGGGTTTGCTATGAGGATTACAAGAGCCCTACACTGAGGAAACACTCATTGGGCCTGTGGTTGCTATTGTAAGCAGTGATGATGGAGATCTTGAGGGTGTTAATGTTGATCTGGAACTGAATTTAGGGAAAAAAGTTGATTTTTTTTCAAAACTATTTTCAATCATGCTCTGAACTTTTGGGGGTCAGAGGCTAGGAGTGGGGAGGGAGAGGTAGAGAAAATTCTAAGTTCTCCTTTAGTGACATCTGCCATCTCCTTTTGATCTTTGATGACAAATAGAGGTTCTTTGGAATTTATAATCTATAAGACCATAGACATGTTTCCATCCAGCAGAAAATCGCCTTTCAAATTCTCATTGTACAACACTGAGGAGGTAAGACCAGCACTAAAGTTTGGATCTAGAATGTCCCCGAAAGGCCCACATGTTCAACCCACCCAATCCTGGGTTTCAAGCAATTGGGAGGGAGTGGAACCTTTAGGTGGGCCTAGTGGGAGGCCTTAGGTCACGGGGGGGGGGGTGTGCCCTTGAAAAAAATTAAGAGATCTCAGTCTCTTCTTTCTCTTTTCCACTTCTCAGCCATGAGGAGAGCTGCTTTGCTCCACCATATGCTCCCTATCATGATGTGCCAACAGGCCCATCCAACGATGAACTAAAACCTCTTAAACTGTAAGCCAAAATATACAATGCTTATAAGTTGATCATCTCTGTTATTTTGTAACAGAAAGCTGACTAATACCACCCGTGAGCTCTGAATTTACCAATAATTTTGCACCATGGATAGACAAAGCAGTCTTGAGTACCAATGTCTTTTAGAACACAGCCTTTACCCTTTGCTCTTGTGACTGCCTTCAGAGGAAGATTCACCAGGCACAGAGGGCTGGCTTGATAGAAGCCTAGACGGGCTGGATGTTCTTTCTCTCCATTTTGCAGATCTTACATATCCCACATCTGCTTCTGTCTCTGGTTCTGCTGGTTCTCAAACCAAAGGCCATTTAGAGATATGGTGGGGACTTGAGTCATGTGGGGTGAATGGCTGAGACCCTCACATAGAAACTGGGGGTAGGAAGAACCTCTACAGAGTTAATTTCAAGCCAGGAGGCAGCCTTCTGCTTTATGTTGGGAAGTCTTCTGTGGGAGAACAATGCATGTCAGTTCTTAACAGAGATGAGATCTAACTGAGCATGAGATGATTTGATGGAAGCTCTCAAGACTGTGTAGCAATAAAAGGCTATATACTTTTCTTCTTTTAGCCACAGGAAAAACAATAAGGACACCCTTTCCTGCTCCCTATGAGGGAGCAAATTCAGATGCTGACAGGCTGTGAGTCAAGAGTATTCACTCTGCCATGGCCCTACATCCACCCAAGAGGAGCTGAGCCTGGGTTAGCTCCCCTACTAGATGCAGGTTCCTGACCAAGACTTTGAATAAACCATCACAAGTTAAAATTGCCCTCTGGTTTTATGGACTGAAGTTTTATACTAAGACCATGGGACCAGGGAATGGAAGGTGAAGCACTATCCTCCTAATAGCTGTTATATCACAGCCCATGAGGGCCACCTAAGTTCTGCAGTACTGCCAAGGAACTATCATTACCACTTACTACTTTTTTATGTGGTGCTGGGGGTTGAACCAAGGCCTGTGCATGTGGGGCAAGCATTCTACCAACTGAGCTATATCCCCATCCCTAGCACTTACTATTGTTGAACAGCTGTGGAACATTTATTACATGTCAATCACTGCCCAAGAAGCTTATGAGTGTCTTCTCATTTTCTCAGTTAGCACATATTGATTGAAAGCCTGTTCATGCCAAGCAGTGACATTTAGTTCTCTGGATACACTGATAAGATAAAAATAATTATGGTAACATCCCCTTATCCTCAAGAGAAATGTTCCAAGATCCCAGTTAGTGCCTGAAAACACAGTTAGTACCAAACCCTATATATTTGTTTTTCCTATACACACACCTATGACAAAGTTTAATTTATAAGATATTAATAGTAAAAATAAATAATAATAAAATAGGATGATTATAATATACTGTAATAAGATTGTCATCATCTCAAATAATACATTTTGAGTAAATCATGGTTACTTGAACACAAGCACTGTGGTATTGTGACAGTGGATTTGAGAACCTAGGTGGCTTCTAGGTGACCATCAGGTAGAATACCACATGGATACACTGGAGAAGGGGTGATTCCCATCTCTGGTGATGCAGAGTAGGATGCCCTCACCCTATTCAGCACGGCCTGCAACTTAAAACTTCAATGTTGTTTATTTCTGCAATTTTCCATATAGTATTTTCAGGCCACAGTGGACCAGGAGTCATGAAACTACAGAAAGGAGACCCGCTACCATTCTCCCAATTCACTGACAATGAAACTGAGGAGGCTTGGAGAAGTTCATTGATTTGCACGATGTCCCACAGCCAGCAGATGGCAGAGCTGTGATTCAACAATGTCTGCTTCTCTCTACAGGCAGCCCTTACAACCACTTACCCAGTCCCTGAATCTCTGACATGGTGCTGAGAGAAAAAGTAACACATGATTGTTGTTGTTCATGAACTGGGGAAAGATTCTGTAGCATTGTCCTAAAAAAAAAAAAAAAAAAAAAGAATTTTTTTTTCCCCTTCATCTGCTAGAGGTGAGGCTAGGAGTCAGGAAGGAGAAGACACAGGCAGGTCCTAGTTTCCCTTTGACCTAACACATGGCTTCCGAAAACCATGGGAATCTTTTTAATCAACTAGATTAACATTGGTTTTGGTAGTGTTTGCTAATATCACCTGCGTCCCACACACCTTTCTTCTTCTGGTTTTGGTGCCACCTGGCTAAGAGTATTGCCCAACACTTTCACCATCCTCAGGCCCAGCCACATGCAGGGTCCACTTCTCCCAGTCCGCAGGCCAACCCAAATCAGTCCCCCGTAGTACACGGCATATGGAGTTGGCTTTGATACTGTCACTGTAACTGGCAAGCTTGGGGGTCCAACAAGAAGAGGGGAGGACCAAGACCCTGCTGTCTGCACTTCTCCCCCTCCCCCTCCTACCTCGGTCAGCTATGTCCTTTAGGACCAGATTTCTGCCTTGCTTTCTGCTAGTTTTACTGGTGCTGGAGGCCACATGAACTCATGTGTGTCATCTGTTTGGCTAACCTTCCAATTAATTAGCCCACATCAGGAGGCTAGTGCTTCCCCCAGGGTCCTTGGCTGCTGATAGGAGTCTCGGTTCAAGTTTGATGGACCCCTTGGAATTATCATGTTTCCACTCACCCAACTTCGTCTCCATCTGACTATCTTCCCAAAGTATTTGGAAGTGAGGAATAAGATTTCCATAGAGGTAAACTATACATGAATATAGAGTAGATGCCAACAGAGAAATGGAAACACAACGTCTCAGGCCCACACAACCCTCACACAACCCTGATAGAATGTGAACCTTGCTAAAGAAAGAAAACACCAATTGAAAGGCAAGTGGGTCTGCAATGGGAGGCTGGAAAAGAAAAGACCCAAGACAAATGTTGACAGTGCTCATCTCATCGCCATATGAAAACAAGGCAGTTTGCTCTAGAACTTGATCCAGCTCTGGTCTCGTGGCAGGATTATCTTCCAGGGCAAAGCATGTATCTGTCCATCTTTGCCTAATACTGTTATTTAAGGTATCTACACTACTTCCTGAGTTTCAATTCAAAATATGCTAAATAACCTTCTAATATTAATACTGATAATTCTGACAAATCTACTTTTTGCACAGCTTATCTGATGGAAGCTGTGTGTTAATCTGATCAACTGAACCACTACATTCTCATTATTAGTGCTGTAGTTTTTTTTTTTTTTTAACATTTATTTTTTAGTTTTTTTTTTGGCGGGCACAACATCTTTGTTTGTATGTGGTGCTGAGGATCGAACCCAGGTCGCACGCATGCCAGGCGAACGCGCTACCGCTTGAGCCACATCCCCAGCGCCTAGTGCTGTAGTTTTAATAAGGTTTTCCCCTCCAAAATTCTTGTTGAAATTATCTACCCATTATAAGACATTAAGAGGTGGAAGGCTGGGGATGTGGCTCAAGTGGTAGTGCGCTCGCCTAGCATGCCTGAGGCATAGGGTTTGATTCTCAGCACCACATAAAAATAAAATAAATATATTGTGTCCACCTAAAACTAAAAAATAAAATATCAAAAAAAATGAGGTGGAGCCATAGGGCTGGGTGTTGCACACCTGAAATCTCAGCGACTCTGGAGGTTGAGGGAGAAGATTGCAAGTTCAAGGCCAACCTCATCAATAAAGCAAGACCTTATCTCAAAATAAAAAATTAAAAAGGACTGGGTATGTAGCTCTGTGAAAAAGTATCCCTGGGTACAATCCCCAGTTTAAATAAAAGAAATGGAACAAAGAGTTGGTTAAAGTGATTGGAGCCCTGTCCTTGTGAAGGGTTTATCCATTCATAGCATTAACAGATTAATAGATTTATGGGTTAACTTGAGAGTGAGGCTGCTATAGAAACGGGGTATCTTGTCCTTTCCCTCAAATGTGATTTCCTGAGCTGCCTCAGTATTCTGCCAGCAAGAAGGCCATCAATAGATGCAGCCCCTCAATCTTGGACCAGAATCTTAAGCCAAAATAAACCTCTTTTCTTTATAATTTGCCCAGTCTCTGATATTGTGTTATTAGCAACAGAAAATGCACTAAAACAATTATGAACTTGCATTTTAATTTTATGCATCAGCCTGATGTGATCTTTGTTAAGGTGAGTCAGAACAATGAAGTTTGATTAATCTGAAGGAAAATAAAATCTGATCATTCAAGGCACAGGACTGGGCACATGCTGGTCACTGGTAGACTATCTTCATGACCATAACCTTATAGAAGTCGGCCAACCTTCTCATCTATGATCTTGGGCCCCTTGCACTACATGTCTGGACCCCTTTGGAAATCACGGGTAGTTAGATCCAGCCCTGATTCTCCAGACCTCTGGCCATGGACTATTGGGCACCCTAAAATGAGTTTGCCTGGATATCTTGGATATGAGACTGACGTACAGGTCCTCAACCAGGGCAAGATGTGTCAGTTGAGCCCATACACTGGTATGGCTACTGGGAGCCCCTGCTCTTGCCCCACCTTCAGGAGACAATTCTCACCATAATCTCAGACTTCTTCATTAGCCATCTATCTTAATTGTGAACTCTCTCTTACGGAACAGCTAATAATCACAGTTTCACTCAGAGGTTCTATTTACTAAGCATTTTCATATTCTTTCATTTGAGTTTTGCATGTAGCAGGTATTTTTAGCTTTGCTTTGCTGTTGAGAACACCTAAGCTTAGAGAAGATAAATGACTTGCTCAAGGTCACACTGATAATAAAGCGTTGGGACCTGCAGATCTGCCTGACTGCAAGTCCAAGGCTGCTTCACCCCACCAGAGCAGCAACTCACACCAAAAGGGCTCAGGGGAAGGAGTCAGAGTATCAATGGCCAGCCCCACTGGCACAACAGTCCCCCCAAACAAATCACAGACACCCGTGGCTGCCACAGCTGCAACAAGGAGCTCCACCACGGGGTCCGTGACATGGCTCACTGATACAGGAGACTGGGGGTTTTCTTGTCACTTGTACCTCAGGCACTCCTGCAAACACATCTCCTCCAAGACTGGCTTCAGACAGAATTTTGTATTCAGGAAGGGCTTCCCTGGGCTTCATTTACCTTGAGTGTCTGGGGCACCGGTGTGGCACCAAGACCTGACTATAACAATGCTTCCAACAAGTGAAGTAATGATCACTGATTCCACACAACCTGAAAAGGGAGCGAACGAAGACAGGAACATACCAACACAGCTTTCCATCATCCCGAACATACTAATATCCAAAAAGACATAAGTGCTTCCCACTTTCAACCTCTCTGTCTCTTCTTCGGATCTGCGGATTCTCCACCTTCTCCCCCAGGCCCCACTCTCTGCATCCCTAGCCCAGCGTGTCCTTGAAGGACAGGACAGGCCCTGAGGGATTTTCCCTGATGATTTGCATTTAACAAAGAGCCTTCACCTGCCAAAATGAAACCTGACTGCTTAAAAGTCACACCTGTTGTGATTTATCGAGGCCCAGCCACCCTGGAAGAGGCAGCGTTGGCTATGCTCATCGGCAGAGGAGAAAACTGAGGCTGGGGAATGTCCAGGGGAAGGGTTAGTCGTTCTGATTCCGGAAGTAAGGAGAAAGGAGGAAAATGGGAATATTGGGAGGGGACAGGAAGGGAAGAGCTTCCCTTGTGGGTCACCTGCCAACAAATGCACCGTGAGTCCTTTGTCCCTGGACAGCCACCATGCTGTAACTAAAAGGAGAAGGGACCCCAATCCTCCAGAGCCTGTGACAGAATGAGATGTGGATGGCCCTTTTAGGGGGTGGGAACACAGCAAATGCTCACCATGTACCAGTGGCCCACACCGGGCTTTGTTCCAGGTGTTTTCCTATGTTGTCTCCTACAGCCCCGTCAGGTAAGTGTGTGAGTTCCATCTTGGAGATAAGGAAACCAGAGCACAGGTCTGGGAAAGCACAGATTTACCTGTTTCCCAAAGTGCAGGCTGTTTCTGCTCTATGGCGTAGACCATGCTCCCCTCTCCCCCGATGTCTTTCCTACTGTTCACCTGAACAACACCTTCTCATTGCCCAAATCTCTGCTCAAGAATTACCTCTCCTGACAGACTCCTCACATGGGGCTTTGGCTCCACTGTTCCACATGGGAACTTCCTGATTTTTCTTTCTTATACGTATGTAAGGCTCCATATGGGCACCAATGGTGTCTCTCATTTCTGCCTTACCTTGACTTCTAATATGTCACAAAGCTGGCTGTTAAATGAGTAAATGAATGAAGAATGCAATGGTCTTACTGTGTCAATGGTGGCTTCTGGTTCTACCTATCATGAAAACAGCCCTAGGTTTTGCAGTGAGCCATAAAGTGATTATTGAGAAAACTCAGCCCCTGGCAGGCAAGCACAGCAGCCTGTCCTGTTCATTGTTGTTCAGACCTTCAGCTGGAGCTCCACCCCTCAGTGCCTCCTGCCCTGCAACAGTCCAAGACTGAGCTCCAGGCTGGCATCTCCAGGAGTCACATGGATGGCAACCAGCAGTCCCTTTGTCCAAAGGCCTTTGCAGGGAATGTGCTTCATTCCGACAGCTCATTCCCAACCCAGAAATCTAAACTCCAAATCTCGATTGATTGTGCCTAATGGAGGGGGATTAATCTGTGGTCCTTGCTCTTAGCTAGCACTAAAGAAAATAGAGATAGTTCATTTTCACATTTGTGACAGAGGGCAAAAGAAAACTTCAGTGCCTTTTTTTTTTTCTTTTAAAGAATATGACCCTTGGATCTTAGGAAACAAGTGACCTGTAAGAGCGGCCCATTAGAATGTGTGATAAAGAAACTGTGGTATACATACACAATGGAATATTACTCAGCATCAAAAGAGAATAAAATCAGGGCATTTGCAGGTAAATGGATGGAGTTGGAGAATAACATGCTAAGGGAAGTAAGCCAATCCCAAAAAACCAAAGGCTGAATATTCTCTCTGATAAGTGGATGCTGATCCATAAGGGGGTGGAGCATGGGAAGAATGGAGGAACTTTGATTGGGCAAAGGGGAAGGGACATAGGGACAGGAAAGATGGTGGAATGAGATGGACATCATTACCCTAGGTACATGTATGACTGCACATATGGTGTGACATTACATCATGAACAACCAGAGAAAAGTTGTGCCCCATTTGTGTACAATGAATCAAAAATGCATTCTGCAGTTATATATACCTAATTAGAATAAATAAATTTAAAAAGAATGTGGGAGAGTAATTAGTGCTCACTGTGCATTTAATTTGTAATCATAAACATCAGCCTTAAAACTCTATAGGAGGGCTGGGGATGTGGCTCAAGCAGTAGCGCGCTCGCCTGGCATGTGTGCAGCCTAGGTTCGATCCTCAGCACCACATACAAACAAATGTTGTGTCTGCCGAAAAAAAACTAAAAAATAAATATTAAAATTCTCTCTCTCTCTCTCTCTCTCTCTCTCTCTCTCTCTCTCTCTCTTATCTCTCTCTCTCTCCATCTATTAAAAAAAACTCTATAGGAAAAGAAAAAATATTAAAGCAAAAACAAAGACTCTGTTCTGAAATGTCCTTGAGACTTAGATTGTAAATGAAAAGAAAAAAAAAAGCTAAATTATCCTTCAGAAAATGTTCTTTTAACCAGACTAGGCCATACTTTGTAATCCCAGCTACTTCCATGGATGAGGCAGGAGGATCATAAGTTCAAGGCCAACCTAGGCAAATTAGCAAGATCAAAATACAACATAAAAATAGCTGGAGAGGCAACTCAGTGTGAGGCCCTGAGTTCAATCCCCAATATGGGAATAAAAGAATCTTCTTTAAAAATGCAAACTACCCATTCTGAAAAGACTTTCTCTTAAATACTATTTTATTCCTTAGCTAAGAAGTTGATTAAAATAAATACTGACTAAAATAATGAAAGATCTGCATGGACTCCTGGACTTTGTTGGTCACTGTGATTGATTGAAAAGAAGACATGATATGCAAAAATGCTGTGTTAATGATGCTTTGGGAGAAAATGGAGAAGGGACTAAGTTGAATAGGGGAAACGTTCTATAGAGAGAGGAGGAGGACTTTGGTGGATTCTCCAAAATTGTGGAGGACATTGGACTTCCCATGTGTATTAATAAGATTTCTGTTACTATAACAAGATACCTGCAATAATTAAAGATGAAATTTTTATTATCTTTGCCCACTTTTTCAGAAGTTTTACTCCATGGTTGCTTTGCCCATTGTTTTTGGACCTGTGGGGCAGTAGTGCAACATGGCAGAAGTACATGACAGAGGAGGTCTTGTGGTGGCCAGGAAGCAAACAGAGGGAGACGAAGGGGCTGGCGTCCCAATATCCCCATCCAGGACACACCCCCCACAATAACCTAACTTCCTTCCATTGAGCCACACCTCCTAAAGGTAACACCACCTCTCAATAGCTTCACAGGCTGGCCACAAAGCCTTTAATGAATAGGTCTTTGAGAGACTCTTATCTGACCTAAAGCACCATGTTTGGGGATGTGGTAGGGAGGCAAGCTATTCCAATCAAATATTAAAAGAGGAGCCTATAGGTTGCAGGGTTTCAGCATCCTCAAATGGCAGATATTGAGTCAACCTCGTTTAAAACACTTTCCAGTCAAGTGCAAGGGTATATACCTGTAATCCCAGTGACTTGGGAAGCTGAGGCAGAAAGATTGCACGTTTGAGGTCAGCCTGGCAACTTGATGAGACTCTGTCTCTAAATAAAAAATAAGGGCTGCTGTGTAGATCAGTGGCATAGTGCTCTGGGAAAAATAAATGGAATTCAGAAAGATCCGTATTTGCTGAGTTGCTATGTGAAGGGCCTGGCAATGTCAAGTGTAGACACATACCAAATATATGCTTTTGGATAGCTATGATTGATTATGATGAAAATCAGTTGGCCTTGGGGAATCTGTCAGTAGGGCTTTGAGCTCAGCTCCCCTCCACCAGCTCCAGCTTCTCCAAAACAACACCAATGATTGACTCTACATTATTTATCTTACGTAAATATCATCTTAGGGTAGGACACTGCATCTGAATCAAAGTCTTTGCCAAGTTCAGGGAATTATGCTGTGTTTGGGAGTCATCATCTCTGAGCCCTTGAGCTTATACATCTCAGTATGAGTTGCCATCAGTTCCCGGATTCTCCAAGGCCTTGGGTGCTCTATAGGGCAACTATAGTTTATACATTATTGACATTCCTAAAGACTCAGATGCCAATCTCAAGGTAAAATACAGGGCGCACTCTTAGAGGTCCTTGTACACAGGATACCAAAGTATAATTCGTGATCCCTGCTGTGCCCCCTTTGGCTCACTGGGGTCTGGACAGACCATGGTGAGCAAGGCAGCCTTCCTTGAAGTAGCCATACTTGAAAGAGCAAAAGGATGTTGCAAATTAAGGGATGTCCTCCCAGTGCTCTAGAAGGTGGCACTGCATCCCTCAGGAATCTCTCCAGCTGCAAATGACGGGACATCTATTTAAACACATAGGTCCTCTTGATAGATGATCCGCAGAATCATATAAACAGCCAGGAATGGAGCATTGAGGCCATTGACCACTTCAAAAAAATTTCCATGGCCAAATGGTGGCACATACCTGTAATATCAGCGGCTTGGGAGGCTGAGGCAGGAGGATCGTAAGCTCAATGCCAGCCTCAGCTACATAGCAAGTCCCTAAGAACTCAACAAGATTCTGTCTCTAAATTAAAAAAAAAAAAATGGTTGGAGATGTGATTCAGTGGTTAGGTGCCTCTGGGCTCAATCCCCAGTACCAAAAAAAAACTTTCCATGATTCCACTACCACCAAGTTTTAATTAGATGATCTCTGTGTTAAGTGTATATTTCTATCCATATAAAATTATAACCACTGCTTCGTAAACATTTTAATTACCTGACTCTATAATTGTTTCACTAATTGAAAATAATACTACTTAGCTTACTTTCCATTCATTGTAACAGCAAAGCAGTAATACCCAATATTGTTGAAGATTTAGGGAAATCAACATCTCCAAACCCTAATGGTAGAATGCAAATTGGAATTAGCAGTATAGAAATGTATATTTAGTGTCTTTAAAATATGTGTCTGCTTTGACTCAGCAATTTCAGTTCAGGTTATTATTCTAGAAAAATTAATAATCATATGGATAAGATGTTGCTAAAAGAAGCATTTCATTTTTATAATATTAAGTAGTTGAAACATACCTAAATGTCTAATAACAAACAATATGTTAAATTATTTTTTTTCTTTCTATATAATGAAACTATCTTTGGGTATTTAAAATGTTATTTTGCCTGGTGATATATTAATAAAGAAAAGTATTCTATCGAAAAGAAAAAAATCAAATCCCAATAAATATATGATTCATTTTCACATTCAAAATTCAATTTATAGCCTGGCATAGTGACACATGCCTGTAATCCCAGCAGCTCTGGAGGCTGAGGCAGGAGGATTGAGAGTTCAAAGTCAGCCTCAGCAAAAGCAAGATTCTAAACAACTCAGAGAGACCCTGTCTCTAAATAAAATAAAAAATAGGGCTGGGGATGTGGTTCAGTGGTTGAGTGCCACTGAGTTCAATCCGCAGTACCAGCCCCCAAAAAAGAAATTTATATACAGAAAAAAGTCTGTAATAACATAAAATAAAATACTAATGGCTATCTGTTAGGTTTTTCAATGTTTTATTTACATGACATTTCTACAATTTAACTGTGAACATGTGATACCTTCAATGAGAAAAATTTTTATATAAAAAATTTATTAAATAAAGCAAATTAATAAAAATTCAAATGAAGAATACATTTCCATCAGACCTGCAGAGGGAGGACAAATGGGTAGAGATATGAAGGGAAAAACCTTGACCATGAACTTATAATTGTTGAAGCCAAGCAATAGGTACATAGGGGTACATAGGTGTATATACTCTTTGTACTTCTGTGTATATTAGAAATTTTCTATTAAAAATTAAAATTGTGTGTGCAGATCTATAATGCCAGATTCATGAGAAAATAGTTAGAAAAAAATTAGGAAAAGCCTGCTCTGTGATATATGGCCACCATTAACAATATCATAATAATTCCAGGGGCCCTTCTTCTCCCCACTCTCCCTAGACAGTCTCTAGAATCCTTTATTCTGCATCATACAGACACATCAGTGCTCCCTCATCTCAGTTTCTCAGGAAGCATCTATTGTGGTCCTTGGTTACAAAGCCAGAAGGGAAATGGTCCCAGGGTGGCCATTCCTAATGTTCTAATACCATGGACACTTGTCATGGCACTAATTCTTTTTTTTTTAAATTAATTAATTTATTTGTTCTAATTTGTTACACATAAGAGCAGAATGCATTTCAGTTCATAGTACACAAATGGAGCACAATTTTTCATTTCTCTGGTTGTACACAAAGTAGAGTCACACCATCTGGGTCTTCACGTATGTACCTAGGGTAATGATGTCCATCTCATTCCACCATCTTTCCTATCCCCATGTCTCCTCCCTTCCCCTCCCTCCCCTTTACCCTATCCAAAGTTCCTTCATTCCTCTCATGCTCCCTGCCCCCCAATTATGGATCAGCATCCACTTATTGCAAAAAAAATTTTGGCCTTTTTTTTTTGGGGGGGGGGGACTGGCTTACTTTACTTAGCATGATATTCTCCAGCTCCATCCATTTACCTGCAAGTACCATGATTTTATTCTCTTTTCATGCTGAGTAATATTCCATTGTGTATCTATACCACAGTTTCCTTATCCATTCATCTATTGAAGGGCATCTGGGTTGGTTCCACAATTTAGCCATTGTGAATTGTGCTGCAATAAACATTGATGTGGCTGTGTCACTGTTGAATGCTGTTTTTGCAGTCTCCTGACCATTCAACTGGGAGATCCTCCCCTGATTTAGCAGTCTAGGGATCTTTGTGCAACCATGCCTGAGAGTGGGCTTGCTGAGGCTCAAGGCAGAAGTGTGGCCAGGGACAGGTAGATGAAGATGTAAGCACCAGGAAGACTATTGTGATCACTTCTACATAAAAATAAGAACTTTCAGGTAAAGGAATCATTATACTCCAATATACTTCTTATGTTTTTCCCATGGCGACTATTTTGATAGTGCTCTAGAAATTGCAAATCTTATTTTTAAGAGTTGTCACAGCTCCTTCACATTACTGAAGCCCCAAAGACAAGCTGTGTCAGACCCTCAGTCCTCTGGTGTGCTCCTACTGGGCTCCCAGGGAGTACATTTGATATCATTGCACCATTAGCATAGATAGAAATTACCAAGCATCCATCCAGAAAAGGCTCCTGCCTGCCCTTAGGAGCACTTAGCATCCAGAGGACTGATGTCCTCCCCTCTTGCCTGGACCATGACAAACCCTTCCCCAGTGGCTGCCTGAGTAGGCCCAGGAGAATTCTGGACTGATTCAGGAGCCTACCTGGGGCTGGGTTTCACAGGTAAAGAGAAGGGGAAGTGAGGCCCATGTTGGATACTTCATCTAACAAGCCATACCCTGCCTTCTTATCTGGAAAATTATGGTGCAGAGGAGATGAGGGAACCGAATTAACAAACTCCCTGCCTCTGGGGAGCACTTTAACTGTCTCCTGTGACCACATTCATGCCTCTTCCTTTAGAAAATCCAGAGTGAGTACAAATCTTACTTAATCCAAATTTTTAAGTCTGTTCTTTGAGAACTGGTTTCCAATAAATAATTTTAAAACTGTTCCAGATGGGGAGAACAAAAGACTTGTACAGTATTTAGTCACTAATGCTATTTACAGAACCTCAGGCAGAATGATTTTATACCAGTCTATCTCAGTTTATACTTTAAAAAGAATAAGATCCACCCCCACCAAGAAGAAAACCCTCTGTTAAACTCCAGCACATTTCAATCTATGCATTGATGACTAGGATGAATACATTTTCTTCCACATAGACATAGTTAAATCCTTGGCCTTTATTTTTAACCCAGCACCATTTCCAAATCAATTTCTATGGAGAGAGAATACCTGGACATTTAAATCCATCAAAAAGGAGTAAATGAGCATTTCAGATACATCTATCAAGAAGAAATGCCCCTTCTCCCCATCATTGTGGAGCTTTGTCAGTCGCCTGTCAGATGAATGTCCCCGTAAGTGTTTATTAATCACTCTTGAGCTCACTGATGGGCCCAGAACACTTTGCTCCTCCGCATCTCCGACATGCACAAAGTATGCAGTGGGTTTCTTCTATCTGTCTCTCAAGCGCAGTTGCTTACTTTGTTAAAGTTAATTTTCACTCATTTCTGGCTTTGATGGGAAGATTCCTTTATCAATTCAATTCATGTGTGTTGTCTGCAATCAAGGCAATATTGTCTGCTAATGTGAGGTACATTCGATGCCGTCTCTCCATTTTATGCTAACGCCTTTCTTCTGCTGGTCCTGCGTTGGAGACTTTGGGGGAAGAGACGGTCTCCCTGGTCCTCAGAGACAGCTTTGCATGACTGCCTGACAGCCATTTTCTCCTCCCAGAACTCCCTGGCTGGAGAAATGATGAACTGCTTTTCCCCAGGAATCATCTGGATTGAAAAACAAGTCAGTGGGGAAAAAAGAAGGGAATGGGAGATGTGTAATGACAATTTGGTGTTCTCACTACTATCTGTAGGGCCAAAAAAGAAAAATATTTGGGAGGGTAGATCCTGGGGATTGAACCCCCATGGGCACTCTATCATTGAGCTGCATCCTCTACCCTTGTTAGTTTTTATTTTGAAACAGGATCTCGCTAGGTTGCTGAGGCTGACTTTGAACTTGCAAACTTCCTACCTTGGCCTCCCAAGTCATTGGGATTACAGGCATGTACCACTGTGCCCAGCTGTAGGACCAAATCATGTTCTGAAACTCAACACATTTTATACCATGACATACAACTAGCTCTCCCTCTACTACCCCTGAATATGCCTCTATCCTCACAGAAATTCTGTATATCCCCAGCACAGATTCTTGTGTACCTTCTCACCTGTCTTTCCCAGCTTCTCTCTTTCCAACCTCATCCAGGTGTTGGCACCCCATGATCTAAGTCCCGTCCTTCCCAAAGGACTCAGTAAAATCTCTTCTCCTCAGACAGGCACTTGCTCCCTACCTTAGGGTAGCAACAGCTCTTCTCTGAATGCCTCTAGAAATAAATCTTTCACCAAGATTGCACAGGCACACATCACCTTGTGTTTCCCTGCAGCCAGGAGTGGACAGAGCTGGGCAGCAGAGCCAAGTAGATCTAAGTTTGAATATGGCTCAGAAATCTAGAACTACATGACCCAGAGCAGTCACCAAATCCTTGTGAATGTTTCTTCGTAAGTAAAATAAGTGAAATATCTATCTTGAGGGACGGTTGGTCAGCATTCTCAATAATTTCTGTAACCCACCCATCACAGTTCCAAGATGATGATGTGGGAACCCATTAAGTGGTAGTAGTCATTGTTATAAATCCCTACTAGCCCCTAGAGGCTAATGAGGTATGAATGGTGCTTTTTTGTATTACAAAGGATGGAAAGTTAAACCTACATATTTCAGACTCCCTTGCAGTTAAGATTTAGGTTAAGCATATTATAAAAACAATTAGATGGATTCATACAATATTTGGAAGACAGAAGTGAGGGGAGACATTTCAAGAACTGTGAATAGCCTGAGATTTTACTCTACGTACAGGATAACAATTAGCCTGCCATAGTATCATGCATACTGGTAGAAGACACAAGACTCTTGGATCAGAGACAAAGGACTTTATTACCAACAGCAACAGCCATATCCATTTCCTAGTGCTAGTTCCTCAAGCCCCAATTCCCAGGGCAATGTGAAGATGGCCAGGTGATGCCTGCACATATAGTGGGTTCTATTACAGGAGAGGCAGGCTGACCTCAGAGAATCCAAATCTTCTCTAAATACAGATAGTAGGTATGCCTGCCCTTTGCTCTGGAGGCAGATGCTACTTCTATCTCTAAGGCTATTTGTTACATAAGCATTCTTAGAAAGACAGTCTAGAGCAAAGATACTACTTCTGCAAGATGTGCAGAACTACAAAAGACCCATGGAAAATTGTAACCTGAAAAGGCCATTTTCCTGCTGCCAGGTTGCCTCTGCAAGGATGGCCATAGAGACTTGGGGTTTCCCACAATAGCATTTTAGAGTCAAATCACTATCTTCATGATATCATGGGAAATTATAGAAATCTTGGATTCCTAAACGCAGATCGCAGTTAAAACAGTGTGACTTTGAGATCGACCTCCCATGGCAGCCTTCTTCAGACTTTTCTCTTTTTCTTGTGGCAAGCTAATTAGGTTCTTATTAAACTTCCTGTAGGGCCAGCCTAGTGTCTGCTGACCCATCCAGAACGGTCTGTTTTCTCACTCATATAAATAACAGTTAAATCCCCCAGTTCTCTAAAGCTCTGGTGCCTTCCAGTATAAGCTTCTGATGAGGGTAAAAATGGTAGTGATGACGGTGGCAGTAGTGGTGGTGACGATGATGATAATGACAACACTGAGATCACAAGAGAGAATGGAAATAAAGAAAGGAGTAGTGGAGAAGGAAAAATGGAAGGACAGAAAAGAAAGTCATTATGTCCTTCCTTCTTTCCCTACAAAAATATCATGTTTTCCAAAGGAAAAAACTCCCCTTGAGTATCCCTCTACCAGTCAAGTAAATTACTAATCAAAAACTGTCCCAAACTATAATGTATAATCAATAAAATACATCTTTTAAATGTCTAACTTGAAATTCATTGTAATATTGAGAGAATTAAATAAGCACATATGCTTGGCATATTAGTATTAGATTTTGGTCCATTGATTGAACTGAACTGAAAAGCATTGTATAAATCTATCTCGACAAAGAACTGAGAAACCCCAAAGAAAGCTCTTCTCTTTCTGACTCTGTCACAAAATAGAATCACAACTTACTTAACACTAGGGTGAAATATCAATTAGAAATATAAAATCAGATATTATAATTGTGGACAGTTTAGCAATTTACTTAACACGATTTTTAAATATTTTCAAAATTAACCTTTCATATACCAATTGTGTCCAAAAGAAAAATTCATAGAGGAGGCATCAGCTTCTGCTATCATCTTCCCTAAAATGCTTATAGTAAACAAATTGACAGCCCAGTCCCCCCTCCCCTAAAACTACCTTGTTGAAGCAACTTCTCATAGAATTCAGTCCCATGAGCATCAAGTGTGGTACACATCTTTGCACCCATCACAGAATCAAGAAAAAGACACTGGAAAATTGGAATAGGCAATCTTGGAATCTTTCCTACTAATGCTGTCTTAGGCTGGGGCTGGGAGTGTGTAAGGGGGTGTTTGTCCCTCTACGGGCCACTCACATTATAAATGGAGTTACTGCCAGAGCAGAGTCATGGGAAGTGAAGTTCCTGACACCGTCAGGAGATTATTCAAGAGGTCTCAAAACAGGAGAGTAAGTTGGAGAGACCTTGCAGGTTGTTCTCAATGTAGCTTTGATCCTCAATGAGTAACAAAATCTTAGGGAAATGTTTGTGTCTGTTGTATGAACCAGGCAAGGTAGACGTGTTATCTTCTTGCTGTCCCAGGACAGAGCCAGCTAAGCTTAGCTCTAAGACATTATCTGATGTGATCTGTTCCATGGTGTTGACCTTTACTGACTAGTTGGAATAGTAAAAGAAAGTGACTTTACCTACAGATTCAGTTTATTCCTTAACTCTACATTATTATCTGCCGCAGTCTGGCTGGGCACAAATAACCGGGCGGCCACGAAGCACTTGTAGTTTCAAACAGCAACTCTTTATTGCCGAACTCCACCAGCACTCCACACATGCTCCCCCGGGAACACTCTCTCCACTGGGCTCCGCGGGCACTCTCTTGGAACCCTTCGAGAACTCAAGGGGAACCTCCAAAGTTGCCGGCGCCCGAGGCAGCAAGAGCCGCCCTATTGCCGGACAGTAAAGGTCTATATACAACTGAATACACAGCTTAACTTTTTTTTTTTTTAAGAGAGAATTTTTTTAATATTTATTTATTTTTTAGTTTTCGGCAGGCACAACGTCTTTGTTTGTATGTGGTGCTGAGGATCGAACCCGGGCCGCACGCATGCCAGGCGAGCGCGCTACCACTTGAGCCACATCCCCAGCCCAACACAGCTTAACTTAACCATCATCATCTCAATGGCTCGATGGCGTCACCTCTCAACCACTCCCTTTGGGCAAAATGCCATTTGTCATCCCGACTCAGCTGTGGCCCTCAACAATTATCCAGAAACAGACATTCTCTCAGAGGCCCAAAGCCTCCTCAGAGAAGATCCACTGGTAAACAATCACCTGTGGATTCCAAATGTTCAGTGCTTTCCTTCTTACCTGGCCTTACTAGGAGACATTAGCCTAGTGTGCCAAAATGACACAAAGATCTCTGCTATTACAATTACTCAAATAATGATGACAGGTACAATATTTTTAGTGGTAATTGCTGGGGTTTCTGAGTGTTATGGTTTAAATATGAAGCATCCTCCAAAAGCTCATGTGTGAGATAATGCAAGAATTTTCAAAGGTGAAATGATCATATTATGAGAAGGATAATCTAATCAGTGGATTGATTCACTTATCTAGATTAACTGGTCTATACCCAGTAGCCAAGTAGGGAATGACTAGAGGAAGCAGGTCACTGGGGGTGTGCCTTTGATGTTTATATTTTTTTTTTAGAATTTTTTTTTTTTAATTAATTTATTTATTTTTAGTTCTCAGCGGACACAACATCTTTGTTGGTATGTGGTGCTGATCTTTGTTGGTATGTGGTGCTGAGTATCGAACCCGGGCCGCACGCATGCTGAGCCACATCCCCAGCCCGAGAGAATTTTTTAATATTTATTTTTTAGTTTTTGGCAGACACAACATCTTTGTTTGTACGTGGTGCTGAGGATCGAACCCGGGCCGCACGCATGCCAGGCAAGCGCGCTACCGCTTGAGCCACATCCCCAGCCCTGATGTTTATATTTTATCCTTGGTGTGCTGAGCGCTCGCTCTCTCTCTCTCTCTCTCTTCTCTTCTCTCTCTCTCTCTCTCTCTCTCTCTCTCTCTCTTTCTCTCCCTCTCTCTCTCTCTCTCGCTTTCTCGCTCTCTCTCTCCATCTCTCCATCTCTCTCTCCTTCCTTCCTGGTTGCCATGTCCTGAGTTGCTTTCCTCTGCCACGATGTTCTGCCCTACCTTGGTGCCAGAGCGATGGAGTTGGCTGTCTATGAACTGAGACCTCTGAAACCATGAGCCAAAATAAACCATTTCCCTTCTATGTTATTCTTGTCAGGTTTTCTTTTTGGCCAGAGTGGCTCAAAAGCTGACTAAATCATTGAGAATGGGGAATACCAGCTAAATGGTAAGGTCCCTATCTTTTGGAATCACACATGAGTGCAAAACAACCTGGTCCCCTAACCCATGGGTAGTCCATTAGTCTTTCTGGGCAAAGTAAGAGCAGAACTACTCAGATCCCTGCCAGGGTTTTGGACGTGGGTAAGAAAATCCCAGAACAACCTCTGCAAGAATCCAGGTATCTTGGCAGCACCCTTCTCTGGGAGTCTCTCCTTTCCTTTAGCCTCTTCATTTCTTCTGAAATATCTTGAGGGCATAGCCAGCATCCATTGCTGTGTCGCTAAGGAAACGCCAAACCAATTATTTTGCTGAATAAATATTTGGCTATGTTAGCTGGGGGTGTGGGTGAGGAGGATGGTCACTGAATCCCTAGGACTTTCTCTCTTTGCTCACTTTTTTTATGATAGGATTCATTGTTACAGTTCTTACATACAATATAACAAGATAATTTAGGCAACATCCCTCACCAGCACTTCTCGACCCTTTGTCCCCACCTCCCACACCCTGGTCTCTTTCCTGTACTGGTCTCCCTTGGATTTTATGGGATTCCCTCTCCCCCACCTTTCTTTTCTTTTTTCCACACTAGCTTTCACATATGAGAGGAGACATACAACCCTTGACCTTCTGAGTTTGGCTTTAAGGGTCCCATTGAGAAAGTCGTTGCCTGTGCCTATATGCTAGAGTGTTGACCCTACATTTTCTTCTGGGAGTTGCATAGTTTTGTTCTAATTCCTAGGTCCTTGACCCATTTTGAATTTGATTCTTGTACAGAGTGAGAGATAAGGGTCTGGTTCCATTCTTCTACGTATGGGTGGCCGGTTTTCCCAGCACCATTTATTAAAATAAAGTCTGTCTTTTCTCCAGTGTATGTTTTCAGCACCTTTGTCAAGAATGTATGAGTTTGTCTCTGTGTTTTCTATTCTGTAACATTGGCACGTTTTTTGTTGTTGTTGTTTTGCTTAGAATTTCTGAGGGCTATTCTGGGTCTTTTATTTTTCCAAATGAATTTTACAACTGTTTTTTCTAGTTCTGTGAAGAATGTCAAAAAGCATGTTTATGGGGATTGTGCTGACTCTGTATATTGCTCTTGGTAGTATAGCCATTTTAACAATATTAATTTTGCCTATCCATAAACACAGAGGTCTTTTCATCTTCTCAGGTCTTCTTTAATGTTGTGTAGTTTTCATTGTAGAGGTCTTCTATCTCCTTGGTTAAATTAATTCCTAGGGTTTTTTTATTGTCATTGTTGTTGTTGTTTTGAGGTTATTGTGAATGGAATTGTTTTCCTGAGTTCTTTCTCAGCAAATTCATTGTTGGTATATAGGAAAACTATTGATTCTTTTTGTATGTTGATTTTATAACCTGCTACTTTGCCAAATTTGTTTATCAGCTCCAACAGTCTTTTGATGGAGTTTTTAAATCTTTGAAGTATAGAATCATATCATCTACAAACAGTGATGACTTGATTTCTTCCTTTCCTATTTTTATTTCTTTTATTTCCTTATCTTGCCTAATTGTTTTGGCTAGAATTTCTAGAACTATATTAAATAGGAGTAGTGAAAGTGGACATCCTTGTCTTGTTCCATATTTTAAAGGAAATGCTTTCAGCCACACGTGGTAGTGCACACCTGTAATCCCAGTGACTCAGGAGGCTGAGGCAGAAATATTGCAGATTCAAAGCCAGCCTCAGCAACTTAGTAAGGCCCTGAGCAACTCAGTGAGACTTTGTCTAAAAATAAAATACAAAAAAGGGCTGAGGATGTGGCTCAGTGGTTAAGCATCCCTGAGTTCAATTCCTGGTACCAAAAATTAATAAATAAATAAATAAAAATAAAGGAAATGCTTTCAGATTTTCCCTGTTTATTATAGCTTTGGGTTTTTTATATATACACTTTGTAATGTTGAGGTAGGTTCCTTTTATCCTTAGTTTCTTTAGTGCTTTTATCATGAATGGGTGCTGAATTTTGTCAAAGGTTTTCTCCACATATATTGAGATGACTAATTGAGTTTTATGCTTTATTTTATTTATGTGATAAAGAAAACCAACTTGGTCATTATGTACAATCTTTTTTTTTCTTTTTTTGGTACTAGGAATTGAACCCAGTACCACTGAGCCACATGCTCAGCCTTTTAATTTTTTTTTTCTTTTGAGAAGGGTCTTGCTAAGTTCCTCAGGGCCTTGCTAAGTTGCTGACACTGGCCTTGAGCTTTTGATCCTTCTGCCTCAACCACCTGAATAGCTGAGATTAAAGGTATGCACCACTTATTTGGTTACAATCTTCTTAGTAGGTTGTTAACATGACTTGATAATATTTTATTAAGTATTTTTACAGCTTAGTTCATCAGGGATTTTGGTCTGTAGTTTTCTTTTCCCCAGGGCTTTTTAAACCCATTTTCTCTGCTCAACTTTGAATAACATACTACAGAATTTTAACCTTAAACAAGTCTTCAGTTTTGGTCTATGGTGACTTTTTAAATTTTTCCTATAACTGTGACTGAACCCATGGGTGCTCTACCACTGAGCTAGATTCCCAGCACCCCCACCCTGGCTTTATTTTAATATTTTAATTTTGAGATAGGATCTCACTCAGTTGCCCAGGCAGGCCTCAAACTATTGATCCTCCTGCCTCAACTTCCCAAGTAGCTGGGATGACAGCAGTAGCAGTGTGCCACCATGCTCAGTGGGCCTTGGGTGACTTAGAGCTAACGTTATTCAGAGATTGGGAAGTTGAGGGAGAGGATGTGGCCAGGGTTTGCTCTGATAAAAATGGGGAAAGAAGAACATTCGTGGAGAGAACTAAGTAGCCAAAGGATATGTCCAAAGGGTGTCTGAGGGTTTATTGCGCTTTTGCCACCTGGTTGATCCCTGAACTGTAGGCTGGGGGCGGGGGGGGGGGCAGGGAGGAGAGAAGAAAGGAACACTTATACAGGAAAGTCTCAAAATCAAGCTTCCTGATGGTCATCCTACGTTAGGCCACAGACAATCTAACTCAGCCTTCTAACACTAGTCACTGCCACCCATAAAGGCAAAACAGCAATTAGTTCTAAAGGCGAACTTAAATATCAGGTAAGTGTTCATTCATCAACAGTAAACACTTTAGGTGCGTCTGGTTCTGTCTGTTTGAAAACCACCACGTTTTTCTTCTTCTTTAAGTCTGCAAACATGTCTTATTGAAATCCTTAGTAGGATGTTCCATACTCATCTTCAAGGGCCCTGAGGAAGAGAATTCCCTCACCCCTGCAGAAATTATCTTTGCTTTAGGTGACATCAGTGTGGAAGAGAAAAAGAAAAGGTTTGGGGTGGGGATTAGGCTGGTCAATCCAGACCCAGAGAAGACTTCATTAATTGTCCTGCATCTTATCACCCAGAAATGATATCAGATTCAACTCACTAGTTGTATGTACTGAGGGCCAAGTCTGTCTTGGATAGTCTGCTCAGGGTTTTTACAAATGCATATGAAATAAACAGTGGTTCCTACAGCAAGACAAAGTAGAAGGAAGCAGAAGACTTACCCCAGGCTAAGCATGTGGGCTCAGGAGAAATCTCACCAAAAGGAGAGAGTATGGTGGTGTCAATCTGGTGAGGGACTCCTTGCCACATCATCCCATGGCCAAAGGCAGAATGGCAAGAAAGCATGGGCGAGAGAAAAAGACAGCCGGAGAGGGCTAAAGTCAAGCTTATAACAAACCTGCTCTTGGAATAACAACATTAATCCATTCATGAGGACACATCCCTCAGGACCTTTTCATCTTTTCCAGGTCTGGACACAGTTGCATTGGGGATTGTTTCCAACACATGAACTTTAAGGGACAAACCACAGCAACTGGTAATTTAAAAATTAAACAAAAGCTGAAAACTGTCTATTTTCTAAATATAGAAATCTGGGAATTCAAATGGTCTTTCCAAAACTTTCTGAGCTGCCTTATTAGTAATGACCTGTGGTCAGTGATGGTAAGCCATATATATTCTCCAACTTTAAAAATGATAAGAGAGTTCCAGGGTTGGAATGTTTCTACAATCTTTCTTTCAGACAACTTTAGAGTAGTGATCATCTTTTTGGTAGAATTTTTGTACATTCCTGCTTTAGCCTTCCAGGTGAAAAGCTGCCTCTAAAAAAATCAGAGTTCTAAGTGGTACGTCTGCTGTGTCTGCATTATGTGAGTTGAACACTTCAGTCCTTCCCAGGCGGCTTAGGACATAACTCTAGAATGCCTCTGGATGAGCGTTCAGCATTGTATCTCAACTTTGAAATAGTTCCTTGGCTGGGCATGGTGGCATGTGGCATGTCCCAGCTACTTGAGAGGCTGAGGCAGAAGGATCAGTTTGAGTCCAGGAGTTGGAGCCCAGCCTGGGCAACATAACAAGATCCCCATCTTAAAAACTAATAATGGTAACAAAAGTTTTTCTTTCCACTTACGTGAGGTTTACTTTGGGCAGTGCTGGGATGGAATACAGGTCCTCATACATGCTAGGCAAGTAGTATACTCTTGAGCCACATTCTAGCCCCAGATGGTAAATCTTATATTGTGTGTTTCTTTTCTTTCTTTCTATCTATCTTTCTTTTTCCAGTCTTGGGTATTGAACCCAGTGGCATTCTGCCACTGAGCTGTACTATCACAATCCCTACAACTGACTCACAAGTCTAGGGGAGGAAAGGGTAAATAAAAGTCATGTGTGTTTAGTTAGGTTTCTATCAGTATAACAAAATACCTGAGGAAAAACCTTTTTCATATTATTATTGGTACATTCTAATTGTACTTAATAGTGGAATTTGTTGTTACATATTCATGCATGAACACAATATAGCAATGTAATTTGGCTAATCATTCCCTAGTATTTCCCCCTTCTCTCACCTCCCCAACCCCTGATCTCTTTTCTACACTTTACTCATCTCCCTGAGAAAAACAACATAAAGGAGAAAAGATTGGCTTTGGCTCACAGTTTCAGAGGTTTCAGTTCATGGCCAACTGGCTCCATTGCTTTGGTCCTGAGATGAGGCAGAATATTATGGCAGAAGGGTGTGACAGAACAAAGCTGCTCAGGGCATGGCAGAGGGGAGTCAGAATGTGGGAGAAGGAGCTGGGGACAAGATATAGCCTTCCAGGGCAAGCTCCTATCTCCTCCAAATATGCCCCACCTCCTACAGTTTCCACCAATAACACCATTAGCTGGAGACCAAGGCTTCAATACATGAGCTTTTGGGGGACATTACAGTTCCAAAACCATAACAGCTTGTGAACTAAGACCTGCTCTCCTCCCTTAGCCCAACAATAATAGGAAATCCTTTGGAGATGGGTCTTTTAATAATAATCCCACCTAAAGTGATGCTGTTTTCTACAGGGCTCACAGTCCTCAAAGCAGCCTGTAAATAACGATCATCCCAAGGCTTCTATTCTACTTCCAGTGCTGAGCTTTTGCTCCCAGTCAGATGCCATCATGACCTGAAACTGTGGGACATACAGACAGGAGAAAGTACCCCACTTTGCATTCAGAAAACCTGGCCTAATTTACATAGCCATAAGTAAGCTAGCTGTGTGGTCCTGAACAAATCACTCTTTCTCCCCAAGCCTCAGTTTCTTCATGTCTAGAAGGGGCGGATATACTGAAATGCTCTCTGTCGATCTTAGTTGTTTTATAGTGACCTTGGAATAGGGTAGTCAATTAAAATGGAGTACATCATTATATTTGAATTTCTTAACGAAACAAATATTTCTATACTAAACAAATCATTGTTTAGTATGAACATGTTCTATATATTTACACAGAATTTGGGACATAATTGAGCTTTTTAAAAAGTTTGTCATTTATCTAAAATTAAATTTAACTAGGTATCCTATATTTTTGTTGTTATTTTTGTATACATGTGGTGTGTGTGTGTGTGTGTGCGCGCGCACCCTGGGGATTAAACCCAGGGCCTTGTTCATGCAATGGTGTTGTTTTGTTTTTTGTGGTGCTGGGGATTGAACCCAGGACCTCACACACTAGACAAGCATGACACCACTAAGCTACACTCATCCCCCAGGTATATTTTATTTTATTTGCTAAACCTGGCAGCCCTGCCTGAGTGAACTGCCCCTGTAGAACTCTTCCTTTTTCCATTTTCTCCTGTCATTCACTTCTCCTTTTACCTATGGTTGTCTTATTTATCTATTTTGCAGGGAATCCTCCCTCCACTTGCTTCCTTAAATGTAGGTGTTACCCAGGGTTGCATCTACAATCCTGTGTTTTCTCTATAGTCCCTTCCTACCCTATCCATCCTAAGACTAAAGCTATCATTTTTGCATACATAAGTTCTAAATCTCTATCTCTAATCTCTCTATTCAACTCTAGACACATTTTTCCTGAGGTTAAAGATTAAAATGCAACACATTTGAATCAGACAATGTTGCACATCCCCCAAAACAAAAGTAGGTCCTACCCTTAAGTTCCCTGTCTTTGCCTTTAATGTCACCACTTACCTATATTAAGTTTATATTAAGTATTAAGTTTCTCTCTCTTTCATGCCTTTGCCCTCTAAGGCATGCACACCTGAATACATGCATGTGCATGTGCACACATGGCATACACATCCCAGTTGGCCCCTTTGAACTCTCTCAATATTTAGTTTTTTTGGTCCTGCTGTCCCCATTCCAGTTCAGGTGGCCATCATCCATTCACTTGAACTTATATAATCTTCTCCTTGCTTCTTCCCCTATCTTTGTTCATTTAATAATTTAATAAATATTACTCCCCAGGCCAACTCTGTGGACTGTGCTCTGGCCTCTCACTCCAATAGAACCTCCAGTGATACTTCTCAAAATCAGATATGACTCCATAATCCCTCTTGCTTACAAATGTTGGCTCTAACCCAAACCTGTTTGCATGGTCCTTCATGACTTCGCTGCCACCTCCTGTGCACACTTGTGTAGCCACTACTCCTCTGCCCCTTCCTTGGACACCTTCCACTTTTGGCTCCCAGATCCATTCAGCATTCCCTGGCACACCAGACTTTCTGCTCCTGTGCTTATTTAAACAGCTTGCTTTCTCTCTCCTGGGAAAGTTATCTGAATCCCTGGCGGTCGGGGGAGCAGTTACTTTCTTGACAACAAGAATTCCTACTCCATTGCCTTCAGCCAGAACAAGTAGAAATGGTTACTGATAATTTCAGGGCATATAGCCAATTTCTTCTTTTTTTTTCCAATCAATCCCTTATATACCACAAAAGACCTTAATGACAACCCCTAACCTTGAGCTACCAGTGGGTTCATCCAACTTCTTCAGAGCGGGATACTGAAACTGCCTTCAGTAGGACTATCCTGACTCTATGAGAACCCACCTTTGGGGGGCTGGGGACCCACAGACTGGCTTACTGCCTGCCATCACATTGAACTCCTGTGACGTTCCAGCCCCTGGGGGTGTAGAGGAACTGGGAGAGATTAAGACTGCTCTTGACCTCCAGAGTCTCACCCCATCAGTTACGCCATGTCAGCTCCTAAGTGCCTGGGTTCATTAAGCAGGCACACCATGAAGTCCTCCTGGCTATTCCACCTCCTGAGTTAGGTCTCTCTCATTTACTTATTCATTCAGTCAACATATACTGAGCACCTACTATGTGCCAGGAACTTTTCTGAGATATAGCAACGAACAACAGACACACACACACACACACACGCACACACACACACACACCTGGCTCTCACAGAGTATGTATTTCACGGGTGGGGAAAAAACAAATAAACCAAAGACATAGACATTGAAGGTGCTTACAAAGCAAGGAACCAGGCAGAATATGGAGGAAGAAGAATGATATTTTAAATAAGGTCGTTGGCCTCCCTGAGGAGGAAAATGGCATTTGAAGAAAGATGTAAAGGAAACAGACAGCATCATCACTGTGCCATTTGTACAGTGTTTCAAATCTCTTAGATCCACAATGGCAGTAGGAAAGTGGTGTATTCGCTCTACCAGCAGGAAAAGGAAGGACACAGTGTAGCAGAAGAAAAGCCCGGGACAACAGAAATTATTCCATGTTGAACTGTCCCTGATGGACACTTGAAAACCAGCTTTGGCGGCCGAGCCCTAAGGCTCCCCGGGGCCCCTCTCTGGGGCTGTCAGGCTAATCCCGCCGCCTCCTCCTCCCACCCCGCCCCGCCCTAGGGGGCGTTTGCTCGGGTGAGTAAAGTTCAAACCCGGCTAAAGCGAGCCCTGGGAGGCGCTTTCAACAGAAAAGCTGCGCGTCTGCGGGAGAGAACGCAGGCGGTGACCCCCGGAAACCAGGCGGCGGGCAGAGGCCATAGGGTTGGGGCGCAGGGCGGCTCCCAGCTCCCTGCCGCCGGTGCATCTCAGCACCTGCCCGGGCTCTGGGCCTGCAGCCAGAGATGGACTTCAGTCCTGGACGAATGCAGAACTTCCCTGAAACAGGCACATTCCTGGGCGCGGTCGGCTGTCCCGGGCGGTGAACAAGGAGCCCCCTTTCCGGCTGTAGCCCACCGGGTTTAGAGGTGGCGGATTAAGTGCGCCTTGGTTCCAAGGCGCCGAAAACACTCTCAAGGATGCTATTTTGCTTGGGCCCGGTTCTCTCCAGCGCCGAGTTGCACAACAAACCATTTAAACATTTCAGCACAAAACCCGATCTATTGTGGGGCAGCACATTAAAAAGTGTTATTCGCTTTGAAGTTTTTGTCTAATGGCTCTAAACTGAAAGAAAATGTTTTCCTATTACTTAATTCAATCATAGCGAAGAGACTTGGTAAAAAGCCCACGGATTTTGCCCCAAAGTGTGACAGAGTTCTCTTTGTGTTTGCTTATCCTCCGCTGTCACACACTTTAATTCGCCTCTCTTTATCTGGCATTCAAAACTTTCTTCAATGACATTCAATAAGGTCCAGAGGCTGGAGGGAGAGGGGGGAAAACTGGTTATTCCCCCCCCCCATATTTTTTCCCAGTAGCTTTGGCCTTGCTCGCATTCAGGGGCTCTTAACCCCTTCATCCCCGGGAGCACGGGGTGACTCCCAGGAGAGCTCCGCACTGTCCCCTCGCGGGCTCCCAGCTCTGGAGCTCAGCGACTGCCCCATTTACTCCCAGGCCGGGTCTGCCACCCGCTCCTCTCAAAGCCGCCTCAACCCAGCGGGGAGCCCGGCTCGGAGCCTGGTCCCCGCTCTTGCCTTGCTCTCAGCGGCGCAGCTCGGCCCAAATTTCCCAGAGAGCAATTAGAACGGGAATTTGTCTGCATTGATGCGTTCCGGCTGGTTTGTAGGAACCTTGGGACCGAGACCATGGCATGGGGAGGGGGGGCACCCATGCCAAGCAAGCAAGGAAACATTGAACCCCTCCCTACTCCCGCTAGATGACACGCCCTTCATGCAGGTTATTTTTACCATTGCCCCTCTCCCTTTATTGAAGCAGGTGGGGTTTTTCCCGCCCCTTCCATAACAAATTCAGTTTGCTTTTTTAATCAGTTATAATTTGTTGCTGTTGTAATAGTAAAGATGGCATCAACGATTTAAAAAACCTACGCAGGCACTTTGGGTCTGGGCAGTCTTAGTCCTGTGCACTGATCTTACCCCCTCCAGAAAGCTTCTCACAATGCCATTCAAGGTTCAGAGCAGGTGACTGCAGCGATTTGGTTCTAATAAAATCGAAAGTAAACGTTTCTGGTGAAAAGGCCCAAAGGAAGTAAATTCGAAATATGTCTGCTAATTTCCCATTGTATGATAAAAGCTCCTGAAAGAAACAGCTTTGAGCCCGAGGATGATTTTAAAAGCTGAAGCTGTGTACACACCGCCAGGCTTTCAAGTTGTTTAACCATTGTGCGACCAGAAAGAAGAGAGCGACGGCAGGAGGAAGGAGCTGGGACTCGGGAGAGGGGAGCTCAGTCAGAGTGGGCGAAGGCAGTCCAAGCTGGAAGAACAACTGCCTTTTGCTCCGCTCCGAATTGTGGGAAGGCAATGGTTTTGAGGGCACAAGGGGGTCTACTGAAGTGTGAGCGAATGGAGAGGGCGTCCACAAGATCCGCTCAGGCAGAGACTGCCCATACTTGTCACATTTGATGGGGGTGTGGGATCGCGATGTGCGCGATCTAGGCTTCCACTCCCCATCTCAGTCCGTGGCTCTCAGCGAGTGCCCCCCCTTTCTTTCTCCTATTTTATTTTAGTTTACTTCCATAGCCCTGTTGTTTGACAGAAAGGGCTGGTTGGCCAGGATCCTCGGAACAAAGACTGGGCGTTGTAGGCAGCACCAAAGTTAGGACCATTTGACAAACTCGGAGGAAACAGAGGGACAGTGATGGAGCTAGCAATGGATGAGGAATTGCGAGCCGTTCCTCTCCCTCCCTAGAAGTGCCTCCCCCACGCAGGAACCCTGTCCTCCTGCTTCCGACACAGGGAGAAAAGAAGGGATTCCACAGGTGGAAATCGGAAGGCAGCTGCAAGGACGCTCGCAGGATGCATAGAGTTGAGCTAGGAGAACTGAGTGGAAGCATCACGCTGGCGGGAGGGGGGCAGGAAGAGATAACAGAAAGAAGGGGACTAGGATCGAGGGGGCCGAGGACCTGCGAGTGTGCACCCATGGGGATCTGGGGAAGCGAGGCAGCGGGGGTGCAAAATCAATAAGACAAATGGACCAATAGCCATTGCAGAGCCAAAGGGGAGTAAGGAATAAAGAGAAAGAAAAGAATATTAAATCGCGGGAGAATGAGAAAATAAACCCGCAAAAGGAAGAGGAGGGGGCGAGGGCGCCTGTTACGGCGTGGGTGGGGTTGACAAGAATAGAGTACATTATGCAGTTCATTTAGTTAACAAGTGAAATAATGAGGAAGCGTGCAGAGTGAATGCCAAGAGAAAAGGCACAAAAACCCTATTGAGAGGCCCCGGCCGCTCCTGGCGTAGCCCATCACATGGCAATAGTCCTATTTAAGCGGCGCCGCCGGCGCCTTTCAGCACCACTAGCGCTGGCCAGCACCCCGCGCTCTTTGGGCGGCGCCCGCGGCAGCAGAGGCGGCCGTTTCAGCCTGGGCCTGGGCTGCGCCTTCAGCCTCCCCAGAGGAGGCAGCTGCAAGCGGCCGCGGCCGGAGGAAGCTCGTGGAGAGCCCGGAGGTCCGGCGAGCGCAAGGGGAGGGCTGGTGGCGGGGCGGCGGCGCGCCGAGGCCATGCCGCGCTCTTTCCTTGTGGACTCTCTGGTGCTGCGCGAAGCAGGCGAGAAGAAGGCGCCCGAGGGCAGTCCGCCGCCGCTCTTTCCCTACGCGGTTCCCCCGCCGCACGCGCTGCACGGTCTCTCTCCCGGCGCTTGCCACGCGCGCAAGGCCGGGCTGCTGTGCGTATGCCCTCTCTGCGTCACGGCCTCACAGCTGCACGGGCCCCCCGGGCCGCCCGCGCTGCCGCTGCTCAAAGCATCCTTCCCGCCCTTCGGCTCTCAGTACTGCCATGCGCCCCTTGGCCGCCAGCACTCGGCCGTGTCGCCCGGGGTCGCTCACAGTCCGGCCGCCGCTGCAGCAGCAGCCGCGCTCTACCAGACTTCCTACCCGCTGCCGGATCCCCGGCAGTTCCACTGCATCTCCGTGGGTAAGAGGGGCCGCTGGTCAGAGGGACAGGGCAGGAGTTATCCAAGGCAGGCTGGAGAGCGAGGGATGGGAAAGAGGGACCCTGGGCATCCTGGGGTGGTGAGTGTCCTGTCAGGGACCTGAGGGGGGCGCTCAGTGTGGTGGGCTGATGGGAAGACCGGGGCAGGAGGTGAAAGATCCTGGTCCTGGAGGGGACGTCAAAGGGGTATGTGAGGGCTGAGGTCCAGGGCGCTCCATAAAGGGCTACCAGGGCCAAGTGACTCCTGGAGAATCAGGATCCTGCAGGTTGGCAAGGAGGCGCGGTCACACTGCTGCGGATACAGTTGGGGAGAAGGGGTGTGTGAAAGTCCAAGGTCGGGAATCTAGCCATCACCCAGCATGGAGTTGGGCACACAACGCGGGGGTCTGACCACTTCCCTCTCTGCATCGCCACCCCTTCTAGACAGCAGCTCGAACCAGCTGCCCAGCAGCAAGAGGATGCGGACCGCGTTCACCAGTACGCAGCTGCTGGAGCTGGAGCGCGAATTCGCCTCCAATATGTACCTGTCCCGCCTTCGCCGCATCGAGATCGCAACCTACCTGAATCTGTCCGAGAAGCAGGTGAAGATCTGGTTTCAGAACCGCCGGGTGAAGCACAAGAAGGAGGGCAAGGGCAGCAACCACCGCGGCAGCGCCGGCGGTGCGGCTGCGGGTGCCGGCGGGGGCGCACCGCAAGGCTGCAAGTGCGCGTCGCTCTCCTCAGCCAAGTGCTCAGAGGATGACGACGAATTGCCCATGTCTCCGTCCTCCTCTGGGAAGGACGACCGGGATCTTACGGTCACTCCTTAGGCATTCGTCCCTCTAGGCCGCCCACCCCAAGACCTCCCGGCGCCTGAAAGACTAGTCTTGGGACGCAACGCTGGTTCCCAGGAACCCGCTGCCAATCGACTGTCTCTCACGGATTTGGCATGGCTTTGCCAAGACCCCCAGCTCTGGGCAGAGCTGAGAACTTAGCAGAGACTCGAGGATGGTATCCCGGTCCCCAAGGGCGTCCAAAGCGAACTCCAGACTCATCCTACAGCGTCAGCCCCGGCGCCATACCGCCCTGTCCAGCGCCTTGCTGGTGGTAGGCGCCTCCTCGCCTGCCCTATGGGCTGGCTCAGGCTTCCTCGCTTCCTCCACTCTTCACCCTGTCAAGTTCAGCCTTTCATTCCTCGGATGCCCTTTTGCTTCCCGTTTTAAAAAATCTCTCTCTCCCAATTCTTTCCTGCAGTTGTTTATCCATGCCCCTCCACAACACACACACACACACACACACACACACACACAATTTATGAACTTTTGTTTTCTTTGCCCTTTCTCCTTCCCCTCCTCAGGGAGCCTTCTCCAACAGTGAGTTCATTTGTCCCTTGATTAGGCCTTGAGGTCCGGAGTCCCCGAAACTCCTCTCCACGGAGAGTTATCTCCTGTGGTACCCTAGTGAGGAAAAGGATTCATTTTGTTTCCGACATGCACTGCATTTCCCCCAAACCCTAGACCCCGGCTCTCCGCCTCGGGTGACCCCTCCCTTCCCCTCCACCCAGGTCTCGGCCCCGCCCTGGCCTAGCTGTGTAATTGTACGGTTTCTGTAATACCAGAAGATATTTATTTATTTATTTATGTACAAAATTTTAAATAAACTTTTTTTTTCTTAGAAATGCCGGCGCCTGTGAGCCTCAAGACCTCTGCTCTGGACTAGACAGACGCTGAAGTGGTCTGGGCCTCCCTGCTGGGGTTGCGGTTGTGTGTGTGGGAGGGTGTTCTGAGCCCGGCTTCTTACTTTACAACTCAGCCAGCACCCACAGCCCCTCAGAGATCCTGCCTTTCGTTCCAGCCGGTGAGCTTTCCAGTGTCCCCTTATGGCCTGCCCGCACGCGCCCAGGCGCACAGAACAGAGCTGGAAACAGAGGAGGGAACTCTCCTTAGGCTGCACCTTGAGATCCCGACCCCTGCAGTGCCTCTAGTCCGGGATCCAGCCACATCTCCAGCCCTATCCTTTCCCCCGCGAGCGCAAGAAATTTGTTCTTTGCTGCTCTCGCGGATTGATAAGTATAAAAGACAAATTCCTAGTCTTCTGTATGGTGCCGCTCCCTCTCAGAAAGGCCCCCTTGCTTTGTTTTGAAGCAAATTCTGTTAGCTGGGTCCCTGTTCCCGACCATTGCAGGCGAGAATTCCGAGAACTCTGACCCTGGGGAGTCCCCTCGAAGGACTACGCAGAAACTGAGCCTTGTGTCTCTGGGACCTCTTGTTCTCACCCCATCTCCCACAGCCCCCTACGACTGGGAATCCACTCCCCATCCTCCTTTGAGACATATGCGGGGCTTTTTGCGCGCTAGAATGGACGTGGAGAAGGAGGTACAGGGATTAAGCCCCAGAGCGCATAACCACGGAAGGGCAGGTATTTCTGCAGCTTAGAGAATCAAACAGCGGATCCAGGTTCTCACTTTCTGAAGACTGTTCTGCGACCTGGGTCTTTTCCCCACACCCCACCCCCGGCAGAAATCCTCCGCTTTCTTACCATACCCTGAAGAGCTCCGGACTCCTTATATCTAGACAAAGCAAACAAACGCGTCTCTTTCTGCTGGGAAGACGCCCCAGTTGAGATGGCTCAACATTTGTGGGACTCATTTCTAAAACCTTTTGCTTTTCCCTTCAAATCAAGCTGACTGCAAAGGTCTCTCTAGTTCCCATAGAAAGTGGGTGGGTTTGTGAACCCATTTTTGGTTATTTCTGGAGAAAGTCTCCTGGGTTGTGCCCCGGATCCCCAGACCAAAGAGAACCGCCCGCCCGCTTCTCTGCCCTCTCCCACCTCCAGCAAACTAAACCTCATTCTCACCCCAGGCTAATTTTCCACCCTTCCAGGAGGGGACAATATGCCAATCCAAACGAAGACCAAATGCCTTAGGGTATAGTGTGATTAGAATCCTGTGATTTGTTACTATATGCTTCTGATGCTTTCTGAGCTGTGCGCTGCTGGCGCGCTGCCCTAAGTTTCGGTGTGTGTAGTTATTCGTCCTTCAATTCTAGTGAAACCCACTAGTCTACTGAGATTTGGGGGCTGACGGCAGCATGACCTATTGCTGGCAGCAGCTGCCAGCAACCTATAAGGGAATATATTCATTCATAATTGTTCCAAAAGTCTCCCTTAAAGTCAGGTAGGTCTGGTGGTCACCGAAGGGAGTGTCTTTCTGCACCTAGTACAGGCTCTCAACAGCGCTCCACCAGACTTGCAGTATCAGACCTGCTAGGAAACCGAGTTGGGCAGGAAAGGTGGGAAACCCAGCTAGGAGGGATGTAAAGAGACGGAACACCGCCCTCAACCCTACACACACACCCCTAATTGCCACCTACAACCCGCATCCTTCTGTTTGTCCCCCTGCAAAGGCGTCTCTTCTGTTTCCAGCTTCTCGCAGAAGCTAAAGATGGACCGCGGCGCGCCAGTTCCGCACGGGTTCACTTTTCCCAGGAAGCGTAAATTTCTTCCTCTTGGCTTCCTCCACCTGGAGCTTCATTTTCCCGCCTTGCTCCCGGAACACAGGCTCTGCAATTTCCAGTGCACTGCCCTAGCGAGCAACGGGAGAAAAACGTAGCCTCCTTGTGGCTCGCGAGCGCCAGTTGTTCGCAAGCCCTGTTGGGAGAGCAGAGCTTTTAAGTGTGCAGCAGTCCCCGCGAGTTAAGGTTCTTGGCATCTCTTAGCCTCCTGGAGGGCAGTGATTCCACTCAAACACTCCTCACACAGATGCTTGTGACCTGAACGCACAAATAATACGGGTTTCGTGGGGGAATCAGTCCGAAGGCCTCGGTACTGGCCAAAGCCAAAAGTCTGGATGCCTGGGTTGGGGCCAGTGTACGGTGCGACTGCAGACTGGAGATACTTGTCAACTGGAGCTCCTCATTTGGAGTGAAAAAACTCAGCCTTTAAGCCACATTGTTCTGAGCTGGAGTTTGGAGCCTGCAAGGTAAATTGTGACATTAGAATCAAACTGGGTCATCAGGATGAAATTTCCTGTTAAGTACCATATCTACATTTAGACCTCTTAGTTTATTTCAGGAATAAAGTTCTTTTCCCTGGGAAGTTTAGTTGGGTAGGAATTTGGAACCCAGAATCCACATGCCTGGGCTTGCAATGCATTTCCACCATTTACTTACTAGCTAGGTGATCTGCGGTCAACCAAGAGTCCTACCTAAACCAAAGGTTCTTCCTAAACCTCGATTTCTGCACCTGTAGGTTGGGATTATGCTAATAACTGTGTAATATTAAGGGATAGAATTCACATAAAAAGCTAAGCACAATATCTGCCAAGTTTCAATAAACACTAATATTTTAGTTATTGCATTGTAATTGTTACTTTTTAGAGCATAGTTGGTGCTGAATTATTCACTAAATGCTGAAAAATATCCAGTCACATGTAGGCTTAGACCTGAATCTACCTCTGAAGGGCTAGAGAAGAGACACAATTAGAAATATTTCAGGGACTGAGGGAGTTAGTGGATCTGAGAATAAGGAATGACCCCCGCCCCCAGACACTGCTCAGGTGCCAGCAATCATTTAAATCTAAGCAGGGGTCTCTCTTCCAATCTTCATTTAGACCAGCTCCTCCACCCTACACTATTGACATCCTGGGCTGGTTGCTGCTCTGCTGTGGGGGGCATTGCAGAATGCTGAGCAGCAGCCCTGGCTTCTACTCATTAAATGCCAGTAGCACCCTCTCCCAGTTGCCACAACCTAGAGTGTCTCCATTGCTTCCAGCTGTAAGGCCACTCAGAACAGGATGATTTCTACTGACATCTGGAGTGACTAGGATTTGACAACCCAGCTCTGAGCATGCCTTCTTTCCTTTCCTTCAATTATCCTTTCCTTGGACCTTATATATGGGGGGTACCAGGCATGCATTGCAGTGTGGTATAAGACCAGGAAGGTGAAAGAGAAAGTGATGAGAAAGGGTTCTGAGGGACAGAGCTAGAGGGAGGCTTTATGCTGCAGAGAGAACGTGGAACTAGCCTGAGGCATGCAGATTGAAAAGGTGAATCAGTCAGAAGCTTGCTGGCTGACCAGTGTTTGCAAACTCACCAGGGCCTTTCCAAGAATATTCTATCCACATGTCTCATGACCTGCAAACAGTTGGCTCCCTCTTTCATAAGCTGGCTCACAAGGCCAATCTTTTGCCTAGAAAATTTCAGGAACGTGAGGTAGCATTACCCCAAATCATTCCCCCCCACCACCATCAATATGGTTCTTCCCGTATTACACACCTTATCTGTTTTGCCCATGCCTAAGAGTCTAAAGCTAGAAATCAATTCCTTTTGATGAAGGTTCTTCATATTTGATTCAAACACAAACACCCCTGAAAATAGTAACCAATGAGCACTGACAGTCATTCACTTTTTAAGAGAAAAGATTCTGGGCAGACAAAGAAGTAAAAAGTCCCTGAGGACTGGGGGATGAGGGGCAGACAAGTGTTGCAAGGGCAAGAAAAAGGCAATGGATCAGAGAGAGTTCTAGAAATCTCTCTGGCATCAACCAATGCCAATTAACTACCCCACTCCTGAATTTAGGGGATGAGTGGGTGAGTTTGCCAGTCACCTTCAGAACCTGTCTTCACCTGCAAAGTAACCAACAGCAAAAACCTCATGAACCCACTTTTCCCCAACGTTGTATGCGGTAAACAACAGGTGAGTTCCTAATACAGTAGTTCAGGTCAACCACAGGGATACATCCTAAGACCCCCAGTGGATGCCTGAAACCAGACAGTACCAAACATACGCAATGTTTTTTTTTTCTATACATACGTACCTATGACAAAGTTTAATTTATAAATTAGGCAGCTTCCTTTGAACTGCACCACTGGCTTTCCTGGGTTTTCAGCCTGCCAAGTTCTGATCCTGTATCTTGTCACCCTCCATAAGTTCAGGACCATTTCCTCATAATAAATAAATTAACTTAAATATATATTAAATAAAAATTATATACATGCACATTAAAAAAATAAATTAGGCACAGAAAGAGGTTAACAATAACAATGTTTAAACAGAACTTAGCAGTACTCTGTTACTTAAAATGTATGAATTGTTTATTTCTGAAATTTCCCATGTATATTTTTTTCTTTTCTTTTCTTTTCTTTCTTTCTTTCTTTCTTTCTTTCTTTCTTTCTTTCTTTCTTTCTGTACTGGGGATTGAATCCAGGGGTACTTAATCATGAGCCACATCCCCAGCCTTTTTTGTATTTCCTTTAAAGACAGGGTCTCATTGAATTACTTAGGTCCTTGCTAAGTTTGGGGAGGCTGGCTTTGAAATCAGGAATCTCCTGCCCCAGACTCCTGAGTCCTGGGATCACAGGAGTGTACCACCATGCCTGGCTTCCATATATTTTTGAAATGGTTGAACATGGATTGGAACCAAAGAAAATGAAACCTCAGATAAGGAGGAACTGCTGTACTCATGGAGGTATGTTCAGTGGTGTGTGTGTGTGTGTGTGTGTGTGTGTAACAAAATGAAGGTTTAAAAGAAAATCTGGTGGGTCTAGGAGGAGATGAGGTTGTATAGCCTGTGTTAGTGACCATCTTGTCACTATGAATTCAATCTATTGTGAATCCTGCTTTTAGACTCCATCTAAAGCAACAAGGAAAGCCAAGGCCCTGTTCCACCCCCCCCACCCCCCCCCACCCCCCCCCCCACCCCCCCCCCCCCCCCGCTTCCTACCTGACCTGGTTTCTGGGCTTCTACTGGTAGTGACATTCTCAGCTCAAGAGAGGAGAGTGCCTTCTGCCTTAGGTTGGAGGCCTTTGGTTTAACATTTACTTCAGGCAGTGGTGGGTAAGGAAGATGCAGCTTTCAAGAGGCCTGCCCTGCCTGGCCAAGGTCCAAGATGCAAATGGTCATGAGATTGGCAGACTGGGCATGAGTTTGAAGTATACTAGACCTCACTCAGGGAAGCCACAAAGGGAAGAGTTTCCTTTGCTCATCCATTAAAATCAGGCTGTTGGTCTAGTCAACAAAGTCAGTGCAGGGGCCCCTCCATCGTCACTGTACTCAGAGCAGTGCCAGTGAGGAACAGATATCTGTCCTTGATTCCACAGCAATGTGTCTTTCTAGAGTAGCTCTGTATGGCTTGACTGAGCTCATCTTAGAATTAATACATTAAAGTCATACACTTCAGAGCTGTAAAAGACCATAGTTGGAGGGAGGACCTATAAGCCATTAAGGCAAAATGTAGTCATATCCAATATAAGTGGGGTCTTTTTTTAATATCTATTTTTTAGTTGTAGGTGGACACAATACCTTTATTTTATTTTTATGTGGTGTTAAGAATTTAACCCAGTGCCCCACACATGGCAGGTGAGCGCTCTACCTCAGCCCCTACCTGGGGGTCTTTATAAGAGAAAATGAGAACACGGTCACACACAGAAAATGAGGACACAGTTACACACACAGTCTTCCCATTTGAAGACACAGGGAGAAGGCAAAAGAGAAAACCTTAAAAGGAAACAACACTACAGAGTGTGGTGGTGCACACCTATATTTACATCTAATCAAGAGACTGGAGTGTGTGGATAACAAGATCAAGGCCAGACACTGTCTCAAAAAAAAAAAAAAAAAAAAAAAAATCCACACTACTGACACCTTGATCTTGGACTTCCAGCCTCCAGAACTGTGAGACAATAAATGTCTGTTGGTTAGTGTGGTACTTTGTTATAGCAGCCCTAACTGACTAATACAAGTTTATAGGTAGGGGAGAGCTCTTTGGATACCTGCATGTTAATGTAGCAATGTAATAAGATTATGGAGGAAAGAGTATTGGGCTGGCAGCCAAGAATCTGATGTCTTGACTCCTGTAGGCCAGTAATAAGTTCTATGACTTTGAAGAAATCATGTGGTCTTCCTGGATCTCACTTTTTCTTTCTGTAAAGTCGGGGCTGCATAGACATTTGTTTTGTTTTCTGCCTAGCATCCATTTCCTGCTTCTGGTCATCATCATATCTAGATTTTCTTTTGTCAAGTCTAAATTATGATTAGTTCTGGAAAAGAGCAAGCATTCCCCAAAGTGACACTGTTCCATGTGGGAGTTCTCCATGAGCAGGACCAGTCTCCTACCAATAAAACGAACAGAAGCTAAATATGTACTGCCCACTCCATGTGGCAACTCAGGCATGGGTATAGGACCTGGATTCAGCTAATGGGACATTTACTTCAGAAGTCTGGGTTGAAAGGAGAGTAACACAAAGGTGCATGCCTCTTAGTGATTGTTTACTTGGCCATGAAAGCCTTTACATGATGGCAAATGACATTAGCCGAGGTAGAAGTCATTTCCAGGTAAACACTCCAGAGGTAGCCTCTAGCAGTACTGCCCACCTTGGCTTATATCCACCCCACCTTCCTGCTTAGTTTCCAGGCCATTTTCCCAGGTTTCGCATTGATTGTAGAAACTACCCAATGAGCTTCCCTTCAATACCTTCTCTGCTTAAGTAGCCAAAATTCATTTCTTTTGCCTGCAACCCAGAAGGGAGTGATGTAGTAATCCACATCACATACCAGTGTTTAGAACCTGCACAGACTCTGAACAAGCCTGGGATAAGTATGTTGGTTTTGTCCGTGGAATGGAGTATCAGTGCTGATCAGGTGAAGAGTATCACTCACACAGAATCCCCTGCACCTTGGAATTCCCTGTGAACACACTGGGCATTTAAATTTTGGCTGATGGTTTCATAATTCATCATTTAGTGGTGACCAGCATGAGTCATAGCTAGAGTAGGAGCTGGCATCTCCTTGGAGGAGGACTGGATGTCCAGGGGGAAGGGCAGCAAGAATGGCACTCCCTCCCATTTTGCACATCTGTGAGAGAAGCCACACCATACCCAGGTCATGCCCCTTTGAGTGATCCTCTGCCTTCCACACACATTCATGTAGCCGCTCACTCTGGACAACTTACCCCCAGGGAAGAGATATTCCCTATATTTATTTTTCATTGAGATGACTCTGTCATAGTTAAGAATGTCCTAGAGATATTCAATAATTCTTCCCCCTGATGGCTCCTTACCCCAGTACTGGGGATTGAACCCAAGGGTGCTTTACCATTGAGTCCCTTTTATTTCTTATTTTGTGACTGGGTCTCGATAAGTTGTCAAGGCTGATCTTGAACTTGAAATCCTCCTTCCTCAACCTCCAGTGTAGTTTGGATTACAGGCATGTGCTACCTCACCCAGCTCAATAATTCTTTGAATCACAACACTTTTTTTGCAAGTGTCAGAAACAGAAATTCAATCTACTTTAAGCTTAAGGGTGTCTTTTGGCTCATAGAACCAACTAAGGTCAGAAGTGGCACTGTCCTCAGAAGCTCCAGGGACTTAAACGATATACCGAGATGTTTTTTCCTCTCTCCCTGTCCCTTGGCTCTGCTCTTTTTGTGTGCTGGCTTCATTCTTTCATGTTGTGGATAGGCTTTCTCTTTGCAGGATACAAGTAGTGGAGATAGGGATAGGGAAAAGAGGGGATGGCAGAACCCAGCCCCAACAAAAGAGCAAGAATCTCTCTCTTCCCATACTCCAAAGTCCTACAGTAATGTCAAGTGGCCTGGAGAGCCCCAGAGTGTAGCAGGGTTTCTCTGCCACATGTGATGATTCTAACCACAGATAGCCTCTGCATGCCAAGCCCGTGGCTATAGGCAGTGTGGCACTCTGGTGGGACGAAGACTGGAGGCTCCAATAGAACAGAAATAGGGGTCAGGGTTGCTGGAAGGAAAGGGGATGCTGAGCAAACACAACTGGAGCTGGGTACCAGTCACCACCTTGTGTATCATGTAGTGGTTCCCAAATGGTGAACCGTGGGCCAGCCCTTAGGCTTCTCTCAGAAGATCAAAGCTATTTCCACAATCACACTAAGAGGTCATCCACTTTTTTCACTGTGTTGATATTTGCTGAAGCAGATGGGAGCAAAACTGCTGTCACAATAGACAAAAGCAGGGCAGGGGCAACAAGCTACACCAGTCGTTACTGTTCTCCAGACCCTTGCACACCCAACATTTTCTGGTTGTACCTGAAAATGTCCTTGATGAAGTGATTGCAATAATTTTGTTAAAGCTAGACTTGGAAGACGTGGCTTTTTTAACATTATGTGTGAAGAAATGGCAAGTTTTCAGAGGCTGCAAACCAAAGTATGCACAACAGCAGTTGTGTCAGGAATAAACCACTCACAGAAGTGAGTGAAGGGCTGACAGACAAACTGGTGATCCAGACTTGGATATCTGGAAGATACTTTTTAGAAAACAAATAAAGTGAGTCGGTTACTTCAATAAAAACAATTGACAGTAGTTGTGGTCAATGATAAAATTTGAGACTTCAATAAAAAATTGGAATGCTGGGACACATATATCCATCACAGTGAACTTGACAATTTCTCAGGGCTTGAAGACTTTTTGATGAGATCAGCAGAGACATTAACAAATCTAAATTGTTAAAAAATATGATGAAAAATGCTAGCATGTCAATGATTATCATCAACTCAGCAAGCCAATATGTTGTTACAAAATTACGCACAAGTATAAGATCTATTCAAACTACGAAGTGGATCAGCACATTTTCAGGTATCAGGGCAGGAAAGTTTTACTGATATGATTCCAGATTCCACATTATAACTAAAATGTAAGGATTTCATGTTTTAATGTAGTACCAAGAAAAATACCCACAATTACATGAGAAGACTATTTAAATACCTCTTCCCATCCACTACCCTCCACTTTTTGAGGTGCTGGAGATTGAACCCAAGGCCTCATACATGCTAAGCTCTCTTCTACTTTATAAACTACTCATCTATCTCATCTATATGAAGTCAATTTCCTTCTTCTCATTGAAGAAAGACAACACATCACCAAATATTGACTATAGAAAGAGATTGGAGAATTCATTGTCTTCCATTAACCCAACATTAAAGAGATTTGCAAAAAACATAAAGCAATAGTGTTTTTCTCACTAAATTTTTGAAATTGTATTTATTTTTATAAATAATAAATGTTAATTTATGTTCAAAGAGGCTTATTAGCACTTTCTTAAAATAAATTATTAAATATTTCTAAATTTTGTGTTTTAATTTTAATGCAGTAAATTTTAACAGAGATGGCCCACATAGATAAAAACTCTTTGGAGTCCTCAATGCTTTTTAAGGTTATAAAAGGATTTCAAGACTAAATAGCTTAAGATGGGCTGTTGTAAATTTTTTTTTTTTCTTTTTGCACTGGAAATTGAACCCAGAGCACTTTACCACTGAGCTACATACCCACCCCCTTCTTATTTTTTCTTTTGAGAAGGGTCTCACTAAGTTGTTGAGGACCTGGCTAAATTGCTGAGGCTGACCTCCAACCTGTGATCCTCCTGCCTCAGCCTCCCCTAGTCACTGGGACTACGGCATATGCCACCACACCGGCCCTGTTGTAATGTATTAATGATAGTAGCAGCTGGCCCTACCAAACAGGCATTATTCCTCTTGATCCTTATCCTAACCCTGAGGCAGGAATGATTGTAACTCCTACTGCATAGATGAAGAAATTGAAGCCAGAGAGGTTAAGTGGCTCTCAGAAGTCATACTGCCCCGGGATTCTCACTCAAGGACCCATGTTCCTAAATTGTTCAAAATGTGGCTTCTCCCGATGAGCCATCTCTACAAGGCTATTAATTTGTTGTTCATTTTGGGTAACAATCTGGGTACCCATTTCATTTCACGAAATCAGGAAGCCCCAGACATCATGCCCACCCCCCAACCCCAAAACCCAAGCTTAGTGGCTGCAAAAATAATTTAAAAAATAAAACACCAAACCACTTAAAAAGTTGTGTTTAACACAAAATACGTCTATTTCTTTCTTAAAGCTGTAAAAATGGCTCACCTAAAGGTAGGTTTGCTCTGCGTACAAAAAGGCAGGAAAAATCATCCTTTCCAATATTGAAGAGCAACCATAATCCAGGACACGTGTTCCTGAACAATTGCGGTATTATCAATTCACCTCCTTGTTGCTGTTGTTGTCATGACACTCCTAAAATTGGAAAATTACAGATAGGTATGTGTTTCTACGGCTTGTTCATTATGCCCAAGGCCCCTATATATTTTGTTTGTTTATTTATCTATTTAGTTATTTTTACAGTGCTGCGGATGGAACCCTGGGCCTCAGGTACCGCTGAGACACACGCCTAGCTCCAGTGTGCCTGTATTAATGTCATTTAACAGGCCACCGGTGCCAGGGAATTCTACCTGTGAGGAGATGGCCCTGATAAGGCCCCTCTGCTGAGGTTTGTTCAGGTTCAGGGAGCTCTCTGCATCGCTTTAATGACCACTAATAGATCTGTGACTATGTAATCGCCCTTCATAACCTCGGGGCCATATACCCAGCAGAATAGGACACTTGGCTGAATAACCAAAGTCCCATCTCCCTCAAGTATCTTTTAATTAAAATGTTAATTTGCGCCTGCATAAGTCATCTCAACTCCAGCCCAGAAACAAGGGTTTAAACTGTAAAGGGATTTTGAAATTCTTTCACCAACTTAAGGCATTTGGGGGATACGGTTTGTATGAAAGATGCTTCAGAAAATGAAGTTGTCACGTATTGTATGTGTAAATAAACCTTTCAGCTCACGGGCAGGGTCCCAGCGCAGTAGGGCTAGAAAAGCATTCTGGGTATTGGCATGCAAATCAGCGTGTCCACAGCGGTTCGAGTGTACCTTGGGGTGGTAAACAAGCTGATTGTCATGGGAAATGGAGTCGGCTCTACTCTGTTTGAAACTGTTTTGCAAATCCCTTGTTTGGTTAGGTTTCTGAAAGTTGAGTTTGTGAACTCCATAATACAGCTCAATACCAAACTCCCAGTCACATCATCTTTGGATGCCTGACAGGACCGTGCACACCATAAAGGCCCCTACAAGCTGGCATGCCCAATTAGGCCTGGAATGCATGGGGCCTGCAGCACAAACAGAGTAAGATGTCGGCCACAGTTAGAAAATGGCCAGAGAATGAGGATCTGTGTGTGGATCTGGGCTCCAACCGTGGGCCAGCCCAGGCCATTCGGTTGCCCATCCCCCTCCTTTGCAGATGCTCTCCCTTTGCCTGAGAAGCCCTGTCCCTCCTCACCACTCATAGCTCAGCCTCCTCCAGGAAGCCCTCCCACCTTCCCCACCTCTCAGGCCTTGGCCCTTTCTTTTCCCTTCTATCCCTTTTCCCTCCATCCTTGAATCAGGAGCATTTCCTCTTCCTCCTCCTCCTCCTCATTTTCCTTTTTTTTGGTTCTCGGGATTGAATCCAGGTGTGCTTAACCCCTGAGCCACAACCCCAATCCTATTTATTTAGAGACAGGGTCTTGCTAAGTTACATAGGGCCTCAATAAATTGCTGAGGCTAGCCTTGAAATTGCAATCCTCCTACCTCAGCCTCCCAAGTCACTGAGGTTACAGGCATGCGCCACCACTCCTAAGTACAACTCCACTTTTCTTCCGAACATACCCGGATGCCTTAAACTCCTCCACCAAACCCTCTTCTCCAAAGAGTCCTTTGTCAGTCAGTCAAGGTGGCCATGGTGGCACTTGCCTGTAATCCTAGTGACTCAGGAGGCTTGAGACAGGAGTCTCACAAGTTCTGGGCCAATTTCAGCAACTAAGTGTGACCCTATGTCCAAATAAAAAAGGGCTGGGATATAGCTCAAATGTAGAGCACCCCTAGGTGTTCCCCAGTACTGAAGAAAACAAAACATTGTATTGTCCTTGAACCCAGTTCTAAATATTCCTACCAGAGAAAAGGAGAGATGACAGTTTCCCCAGCCGTACTGTGCTACTTTTTGAAGGAAACCTGGGTCATGTTGTACATAGTCTTCTTCAACAATAACTTAGATGGCCCACTTACATAATGATAGTTATGGCCTGAATTGTGCATCTTTCAAAATCTACATAGGTTGAAGCCCTGATCCCCAGAAACTCAGAATCTGGCTGCATTTAGAGATGGGGATTTCAAAGAGATTAAATTCAGATAAGGCTATTAGGATGGGCCCGATCCAACGTGACCAGTGTCCTTACAAGAAGAGGGGATTGGGTCATATAGAGAGACTCTGGGAGTGTATACACATGGAGGGAGGTCACGTGATGACCCAGCAAGAAGATGGTCATCCACTAGGCAAGAAAAGAGGCCTTGGAAGAAACTGAACCTCCCAGCACCTTGATCTTGGTCATCGACCCCCCAGAACTCTGAGAAAATCCATTTCTGTTGCTTGGTACCCAGTCTAAGGTATTTCGTTACAGCAGCCCTAGCCAACTAATATACCTGCTATATGTTCAGATATGTTCTTCACGCAGATCCTGTGCACAGGAGTTGCTCCTCGGTCCAGTTCTGCCTCGGCATGGGAGGACAGCACAGGCTGCCCCCTTAAGGGCTGTGGCTGAGCCAGGGCCTGAATTTTCCAGGCATTCCCCAGCAAGGCCAAGCAGAGGCAAGGTGGACAGTCCTGGCAGCTGTCAGACCCCTGATGCCTTTCCTGATGTCTGGGGGACTCGGAAGCTCCCTCCCTGCCATGTGGGCATCTGCTCATTCGACAAATATTCAGTGAGTACCAGGTGGTCTGTGTATCAGGTGATGGCGAGAAAAACTATCCTGCATCATGAAGCTTGCATTTGACAGGAGGAGAAAGACTTTAAGCAAATCAACTCAACCTGGAGGAAAAGCCACAGTCAGATGTGGAGAGCAGAAGAGAGACACCAGAGTAGGATTGGGAGGGGCTGAGGTTAAGGCTGAGTCAGAGTTAAGAGGCAAAGGAAGTGGTGGAACAGCAGCCTGTACAAAGGGCCTGTGGTGAGAGGGCATGGTGCCTCTCTGGTCACTGAGAGAGGGCTTAGGGAGGGGAGTGCAAAAAATAAGAGCCAGATCATAGGAGGGAGGGTTGGAAAGGCAGGCAGGGACCTGGTGCTGAGTCTGCCTGACTGCATAAAACACTATGGTTCTTGTTTAAAGAGCAATGGAACTCACTGAAGAGTTTGAAACAGAGGATTGACAAACATCAGACCCCTGGCACTTGCTAAATAACATCCTGCAAGTGCACCCGTGGCTCAGGAGTCAACCAAGTCCTTTCTAGTGGGACACAAGCAGAGATCCCTTTCATGCTGCCAAGGAAGTCCCCTCTCCTGTACCCGCTGCAGAGCCAGGATCCTCCAGGAAGATCTGTGCCTTCAAGTCAGGGTCCTCACTGAGCCCTGATGGAATGCAAGTATGTCTGCAGGACCACCCCTTGCCTCAGCAGCCTCATTGGTAAGCTACAGAAATGTGCTCACTGGACACTGACAAGCGCTGGCCGGCCAGAAGGTGCTGTCTTAGAACAGGATCTCCTCTGTGACGGCTCTGCTAGGGGCATGCAGGCCAGCTCGGAGGGACAGCACCTCTTTTCTCCTGAGCAGGACCACAGAGGCAGCGTGGCTAAGGTTGACCCCAGAAGTAGGCAAGGCCAGGCAGGTCACAGTAAGGACTGGAGGTGTGTTTTAGTCAGCTGTTTCACTGCTGAAGATTCGACCAGAACAATTTTAAAGAAGGACAAGTTCATTCCGGGGCTCACGGTTTCGGAGGTCTTAGTCCACAGAAGGCCGGCTCCATTTCTCAGGGTTCAAGGTGAGGCAAAACATTATGGTGGGAGAGTGTGGCGGAGGGAAGCAGCTCACCTCACGGTGACCAGGAAACAGAGAGAGAAGAGACCCCGTTTGCCAGAAATATATACCCAAAGCCACGCCCCAATTCCCACCTCCTCCAGCCACACCCCACCACTCCAGGTACCACTCAGATGATCCCTATCAGGGGATTAAGTCACTGACTGAGTTAAGACTCTCACAATCCAATCATTTCTCCTCTGAACCTTCTTGCACTGTCTCACACGTGAGCTTCTGGGGGACACTCACATCCAAACCAGAACAGGGTCTTCCTGGCAGGACGGGAAGCTGTTAGAGGCTTCAACATGGGAGAGGCCCTGAGATCACACGCTGGGTAGAATGTCCTGGCTGCAGGGTGGAGAAGGGATGGTAGCAGGGAGTGGGGCTGGGGAAGAGGGTCAAAGGGTGTCTCAGTGACCGGAAGTAAAATGCTGGGGGCTTGGTCAGTGCTAAGCTGTGGGGCGGTGAAAAGCAATGGGTTGAGATAGATTTTGGAGGCTGAGCTGGTCAAGTGACTGGCTGGAGAAAACGTGAGGTATCAACTTGGGAGTTGTCCGAAGCCTCGGGGAATGAGACAGAAAAGAGATGAGGCCAAGTTCAGCACATGCCTGTCATCCTAGTACCTTGGAAGGCTGAAGCAGGAGGACCACAAGTTGAAGGACAGACTGGGCAACTTAGCAAGAGCCTGTCTCAAAATAAAAAAGTGCAAAGGGCGTAGGATGAAGCTCAGTGGTAGAGCACCCTAAGTCCATCCCTAGTACTAAAAAAAGAAAAGAAAAAGAGAGAGATGAGGACGGAGGGCCACCAGCCAGGCACTCCAGGGTGCAGCCTGTGCAGAATGAGAAGGAAGGTCCGTGAAGTAGGAGGAAAAGCTCACCCATTTGTAGTCTACATCCCGGGCCTTTACCACTAGATACCAGGAGCACCTCACCTCACAGTTTGATAACCAAAAACATCCTCAGGCATTACCAGAGGCCCCTCCAGCTAAGAACCACTTGGTGGAGAAAAAAAAAAAAAAAAGCAGTTGATGAGAAGCAAGACCACCTCAGGGTTGAGAGCAGGGACCCAGAGTCAGGTCACCAGGTTCAATGCCCACCCATCTCTACCACATGCTAGTGAGGGGCTTCGTGCACTTTAGGTACCTTTCTTTGCCCCAAACTTCTTTATCTCTGAAATACAAAATAAAGTGTCCCGTCATCCAGAATATTACAGGGATCAATCAATGAGCGAAAACAACTGACGAATCAGTAACAGGTAATAATAAGAAGGAGTGATTCCACAAAGTGCTGGGGTAAGAGATGAACAGGGGGCGTGCGCACAGGAGGAGTCTGTCGCCCAGTCTAACCTCACGGACTGGCACTTGATGAAAGAAGCATCGGTTGAGCCCCCAAGAGGGCCTGGGAGTCAGCCAGGGGAAGGGTTCAGGGTAGACAGGAAGAGAAAACAGACTGAAAATTTCCAGGGGCAAGAGGAGAGGTTGCCACTTTCAGGAAGGGACACAGATCCACATGGGGAAGAGCTAGAGAATCTGCTGGTGGCCCAGGGGCCATGGTCATCGGGAGGATAGAGTGATGCATCAAGGCCAGAGGTCAGCACGGGTGCCATGGTCAGCAGCTGCACGGTCCCTGAGGTTGCTGAGAAGTCGTGAAGGGTGTTAAATAATGTGGCCAGATAGACCTCAGAAAGGTCACGAGCCGGAGAGCAGCTTGGCCTGCCCTTCCTGAGAATCCACCAGCTCGTCCTGCTGTCTGTCCCTTGCCCTGCGCGACATCCCTCCCAGGCCTTCCGCTGGCCCTCTTCCACTTACCTCTTTCCCTGGTCCTGGGCTCCCCTCCTCCCTTTACACTGTCTTCAGGCCCTGCCTTTTGAAGCCACCGTGTACAAAGGACTGCCAACGTGAGAATCGTCCATTTGTTGCTCAAGTCTCTGGAGGACAGTGATGTGGCAGGTGTCATTCTTGACATTCTGGCTACACAGTAGGACAGACAAGTTCCCTGCCCTCCTGGGGCTCGTGTCCCAGGAGGGGAGACAGCAACAAATGATAAGTATATAAATACAGAGGGCATCGGTTATTTATTTATTATATGATGATAAATGCTATGAGGGGGTCATAGGCTCCTAAGGGAGAAAGATGGTGTTGTGCAGGGTGGGGTCAGGCGGTTTTAAACAAGGTGGTGAGGGGAGGCCTCACGGAGAAGGAGGGGTCTGAGGAAATGAGGACGTCGCAGAGGCTGGCAGGTTGACATGGGACTTGGCCTCCCTTGAGCCCCTGGAACCCACAACCAGGTTCCCCGTCCTAAGAAACAGCACTACCAGCCATCTGCCAGCTGCCCAGTCAGAGAGTGGGAGGCAGCCCTCTGTCTCAGAGGGTGGGTGGACAGTCCGTCATCACAGCCGCCATTTTCACCTCCTAAAACTACACTGAACCCATTCCTCATTCTCTCTTCGTGACTGCCCACCTCTCTCCTGGATTACCCTAAGTCTCCTTACCAGTCCCTCAGTTCTGTCCGCTCAGAAGCCAGTGTGATTAGAACATTTGCATAATTCAGGTGATGTCTTCCTTGACACCTCACTAGGATTTTATGGGAAGTGAATTCTAAACTCCTTCCTGTGACCTCGAATCAGCCTTCTCCGTCTCTTAACTCAGCCCCCCACTTGCAGGCTCCCTCTCCTTCCCTCATTCTGCTCCAGCCATTCAGCTGTGCCCGAGGAACCACTGAGCGGTGGAGACTGTGAGAAGGACGGTCTGAGCCTCCCGGGGGCATTCCTACATGATCTAGCTCCTTCCATCCCATACCTGTCTCCCCCCTGCCTCTCTCTCATCCCTTCCTCAGGGGAAGAGGGAAGGGATCAGAGGACTTTGTTGTTAGAAAACCAGCTCACCATGTCACCCTGTGTCACCCAAGCCCTGGCTGTTTTCCAACAGAAGCCCAAAGAGGTCAAATTCTTTGGTCAAGGTTCCCACCCAGTGCATGGAACAGGGCAGCTGAAGCCTTATTTCTTCACTTTCGCTCTCCGCCCATCCTACCTCTTCATAAAGATAGCTTTGACCATGGCCAAAGACCTTACCCTGCTGACCAGGTCAGCCCTCAGAGCTACAGCAAATATGCCTATAGTCGGGCCAGGAATAGCTCCTGTCACAGCATAGGATGCTCTCTCCCTTGGGAGCAGAGCGTGGAAGTTGTGACTCCCCGGCAGGCAAGGCTGGGGACCCATGCCCAGCTCTGTAGGCCATAAATGAGGGGCAAGGAAAACTTGGACAGGAAAGGTGAGTGATATTGAGGGAGGGGCAGACAACTGGGGAGGGAGGAATGGGAATTACTCTGTGAGATGAGAGATGCTTATTGCTAGTCTGGAGATTAAATGTCCCACACAGGCCTGGGTGTTAAAGGTTTGGTCCTCAGGGCGGTGCTCTTGTGAGAACCTTTAGGAAGTGGGACCTGGTTAGAGGTCTATAGGTCACTGGGGATGTGCCCTTAAAGGAGAGCATGGAATCTGGGTCTCTTTCTTTTCCTCTTTTTTGCTTCCTGGCCATGAAGTAAACAGTTTGCCACATGCTCCCCACCATTCCAACCAGCACCCCCACCAGAGGCCCAAAGTAGTGAGTTCACCCAACTTGACTGGAACCTCCTGATCTGTAAGATAAATAAACCCTTTCTCTTATAAGTCAGTTTTACTGGGTATTTTGTCATAGCAACATGAGGCTAATACACTTGTCATGCCTCAAAAACAAGGACCCTGCCGTAGAAGCCTGGGACTGGGACTGAGCAACAGGAGACTGAAGTTTTGAAGCCACCATTCATTCATTCAGAAAACATTTGTTCTGAGATTTTCATAGAGCAGGTGTTCTTTGGGATGCTGGGGAGTTAGATGTGAGTAAGGCACTGGTGGGAAGTCTTCAGGTTTCTCTTGGCCCGGAGCAGATGAGTCATAGACTCTTATGATGTGCAAGAATTCAGGCATTCACACCTTGACCATAACAGCCACCTGACCCACTTTGAGACCATGAGGGACCTTCACAGAAGACCCTGAGGTAGACTTCACGCTAGAAGGAGAACTGGCTTGGAAAGAAGCGGAGGTCCTTATGGAGGTACCAATACTTACCTTTCTATGGATAGTTTTCTATGAGATCTGGAAGGAATCCGTACACTTCCTGCTATTCATTCATTCAAGAATTTCCTCCTCTCGTTCTGGGGATGGAACCCAGGGCCTCGAGCATGTAAGGCAAGTGCTCTGCCTCTGAGCCCCACCCCAGCCCTTGTGTGTCATTGTTATAGTTTGAATCGGAGACGTTTCCCGAAAGCTCATGTGTTGAAGGCTTGGTGTTCAGTGCAACGGTGTTCACAGGCCGCCTCGGGAGGTGATTGGATCAGGAAGCTCTGGCCTCATCAGTGATTGATGGATTTATAACCAAATGGGCAATGGGGAGGTGGTAGGAAATTTAGAAGTTAGGGCCTCGTTGGAAGAAGTTGGTCACTGGGAATGTGTCCTGGAAGGGTGTATTTTGTCCCCAGCCCCAGTCTTGTCTTTCTCTTTCTCTTTCTTTCGGCCTACCACGAGCTGAGTAGCTTTGCTCACCGTGCATTCCCCACCATCATGTTCTGCCTCACCACAGGCCTGAAAGCAGCAGGGCCAGCTGACCATGGACTCAAACTTCAGAAACCATGAGCCTAAATAAACCTTTCCTCTGTAACTTGTTTTTCTCAGTTATTTAGTCACAGTGACAAAAAGCTAACTAACACCGTCATCTGTAAGTTAAAATTTTTTCCTTAACTGTTTTGTTTGTTTGGTGGTTTTTTATTTTTTGCTTTTGTTTTTTTATTGTGTGTGTGTGTGTGTGTGTGTGTGCACTGGAGATGGAACCCAGGGTAAGTACTCTACCACTAAACAACACCACCAGCCCCTCAACAATATTTTCTGAGCACAAAACATTGGCCAGAGAAGTACTAGGTACAAGAGAGTTCGTTCCCCGTTCACACAAAGGTAGAACAGCCTTGCACCTGGCCTTCTTGTTCAATTAGTGTCCAGTATCTCACAAGGCCTCCACTGTGAAAAGGAGGAGAATTCAAACAACACAGACAACCTCACGGCTGCCATCAAGGAGACTGTAAGCCAAGGAATTTAAAAAAAACATTAGAAAAGGAAGGAGGTGGCTGGGGGTAGGGCTCAGCACTTGTCTGGAGTGCATGAGGGCCCAGTTCCCATTCCCAGCACCCCAAGAATGAAAGAAGAAGAAGAAAAGAGAGAAAAGGAGAGAGGCATATCAAGGCCTGTGGTCCCCCAAATCAGTGTTTCTTTGTGATTGCTCTTGCAGGAAGGCAAGAAATGTCAGTCAAGTTGCTTTGCTTGTGTTTGACCAAGATTCTTTGAGTTACAAGTGGCAGATACCCTATGCAAACTAACTTAAACTAACTTCAGGCACAGCTGCATCCAGCTGCTCAAATGATGATGTCAGACCTTTGTCTCTCTTAGCCTGGTTTTCTCTGAGTTACTTCATTCTCAGGTCCAGGAGATTCATATCCAGGGACCCTGTTCTAAACTCTGATGATCTGGTGAAAAAGACAACAATGTCTTGCCCTCCTGTTGCTTATCACTGGGCAGGTTTACCACAATAGGGAGCAAAGGAAGGCCATCAGGTTATCCAGCCTTACATCTTACTAGCTTAACAACACCAAAAATGGGGGAAATTACCTCCCCGCAAATCCTCAAATGCATTTTTTGTTATGCTTTGTCACATGTATTTCCTGTCAATCTGTATACCAACCAGAGAGTCTTCAAAGAGAAATGATATTTCCAAATAAAGGAAATAGCAGAGTGTTACAGTGGTAATATGAGTACCATAGTCAACTAGGTGCATTCAAGGAGGTTGAGGCAAAGGGACGTTTGTAAAGGCAAAAAGGGAAGAATTCACATAAACTACCTGCACACAAAACTTGCTGGTCTTGGAGACTAGAGGCAGGAGTTGGCATCAGCTCATTGGGGGAGGTGCTGTTGCTCAGCAAGTGTTCTGACAACAGCATCTTATCTGGACTTTCATTTTTCTTTAAAAATGCTAAAGATGAGGGGCTGGGGTATAGCTCAGTCAATAGAGTGCTTGCCTTGAATGTACAAGGCCCTGGTTTCAATCCCCAGCACCACACACACACACACACACACACACACACAAAATGCTAAAGATGAGCTTTGTTGCAGAAATCTGTGCATGTGTGCAAGACATGGGGTGCACATAATGCCTTGTGAGGCTTTGGAACATTCCTGAGAAAATACTTATCTGAGACAGGAAGTTCTTCCCCTTCCAAACTTCTGGGCTCTAATTTTGTCTGGGTTTGACAAAATAATTTCATCTTGATACCAGCAACTTCCACCCCCACAAGCTGCTCCATGTGGCAGGAAGAGGCAGCACCCTCACTGGCCAGCTCAAGAACACAGAGCCCTGCAGGATCCAGGACATGCAAGTAGGGGAGGGGTGGATCCTGAGTGACAGTCAATGTGATATGACCAGGTAGCTC